>NC_140580.1:272960684-273608184 GCF_964204655.1 Triturus cristatus
AAACTCTAAGGCCTCAAAGTTCTTGGTCAGAGGTTTACTGCCACATACTACTATGGATTAAGGTAAAGGCACATGATAAAGAAATGCTTTCAGTTGGCAAAGAACATTCCGTACATACTCTCTGAGACATTTACAGTGCTAGAATTAGGTAGATTTGGTGAGTTGGTTCTGTATTACATTATGAATACATAATGTCTTGGTCTGCTTCAGGCGCACTCCCATTTAATGCACCAGGCGCAAACCTGATATTTTTGGATGGGTGAGTATTTGCTCATACCCACATGATAAGGGGCCAGATGGTGGGTTGCAAATTGCGATTTACTTGCGACTCACAATCTGCGACTTGCAAATTGAAATGTACTAATGTGTCATAGACACATTTTGCAATTCCAAATGGCGGACATTTTTTACGAAAGTAGGTAACAATACAAGGTCAGGCAGATCAACTATTTTAAATGTCTGATTTGCCTGGCATCATGTGACCAGTGATTTATTACTGCAGCCATTTTGTTTGCCTTAGTCAGGCATACAAAAAAGGAATAGATTAAATGGAAGTATTAAAAATATTATTTAAAAAATGTGTTATTTAAGGCTAAATATAACTATGAATGATAAAGAATAATATATATATATATATATTTGGGCGGTTTTTTGGGGGGGCAAAGTGCAGAAGTGGATTTTTACAACAAAGTCTCAAATATGCAAGGCATCAGTCCCACCATCACCTTTTTTGCAATCTCCAGGTGAACCGCACATACCATGAAAGGAGTGGTTTAGAGCATTTAATACATTATGGGTGCAACTGATGGCTTTAAATTTAAAACAGAGAGGAAGAGATGGCTATTGGAACATTCACTGGGCATGGAAGGCCAAGAAATACCTTTATATCTTCCCGATCTATTAACAGATGATATGGATAAATATGAATTGGCTGTAACGAAACTCAAGAAACACTTCTGCAAACCACCAATCTTAAGTTCTCTAGAGAACAGTGAGCTGCAGAATCAGTTGACATTTATGTGACTTCTTTACAGGTTTTGGCGGCTAAGTGTGAATTAAGAACATTTACTGACCAGTTCATCAGAGACCAATGGGTAACTAAGTGTTATAACAAAAAAATACAGGAACGACTATTTATCTGCAAGAATTCTTCTCTAGATTAAGTGGTCGACATTGCCAATAGTATACAGGATTAAAAAAATTCAGTTAAAGAATTGAACGAAGACACTGAAGAAGCTGTACTTCTAGTAAAACCTAACAAATCTGGGTCTAAAGAAGTGGTTGACAACAAAAAAAACAAAGCTGAGGTGGTGTATGTTTTAGCTGTGGTTCTAAATTTCATGTGGCATCATTTAAACATTGCCCTGCTTTGGGTAAAGAGTGTCTCAAATGTGGCACGTCTGGGCATTAGTCAGAGTTTGACATTCTCAACCACGCAAAAACAATGTGAAAATAGCGGAGGAAGAACAAGATTTAGCTCATTGCATGGATAATATGCTTTTCTGTGTGAGTTTGCATGAGAATGATAAGGCAATGGATCCATAGATGTTTTTATCAATAATGATAAAAATGTACTATTATTAACAGATTCTGGATAGAAAAAAAAAATTATCTCTAAAGATACTTATTCTAGTGAGAATTTTGAGAGCAAGTTAGAATACCAGATATTAAGCTATTTGGGTATATTGGCAAAAGAACTGATCTGGAAGTTTTTTGCAATGGAGTGATACAATTCAGAGGCTGAGAGGTTCAAGGCAAAGTCTGTGTTTCTCAACATGGTCCTGACATCCTAGGTTGGCATCACCAAGAATGTTTAGAGATTATTTTAAAACCTGGTCAAATCAATCAGATTCTAGTGGTGGATGAGTGTAAAACACCCATTATCAGTAATTCATTAAATTCAGTACTTGTAGAAAATGGGGAGAATTTTGAGGAAAAACTGAGCAAATTGAGTGGATTCTAACATGTTATTAAACTAAAAGAAGAGAGCATTCCGGTTAAACATAAACTTAGATGTATTCCATTGAGTATTAGAGGCAAATTGGATAATCTTATCTCACAAATTTGTCATGATGGTGTCATAGAATCAGTAGAATCATCCTTATGGTTATACCCAATTGTAGTGGTACAAAACAAATTATGAGCTGAGGATGTGCATCATTTTATTTTATTTATAAAGTTTTATATAGCAAGAACATGACCCAAGAGGGTATCAGAGCGCTTTACATTACACCGTTTGGAAACATTAGAGGATTGGGGTAATATACATACATTAAATATTCAACAGTCAATACAAAAGAGGTAGACAGTGGTATATAGGATAACATATGTGGCTAACAGTCACGTATGAATTAAAGTCTTAGGGTGTGAATTTGTTCATTAGAAGCATTTTACCTTCTTTTTTGAAGGAGGAAGAGGAAGAGATTCTGCGAACATCTGAAGGTAAAGAGTTCCAAATCTTAGGTGCGATACCTAAGAATGCTTTGCCACCCTTTCTCTTTTTGTGGAATGATTGTGGTTTCAGTAGTAGTGAACTCGCACTTTGCAAATGTCTGCAACCTCCCGACCGCTCTAGCTTTTGTACTAAGTAACTGGAGATATTGCTTTGCAGGGCTTTATGGGTGGGAGGCATATTTAAGTGTTTGTCTATGGTGATTCCCAAGGATTTCCCGGAGTCAATGTTGTGTGGAGCACAGTCAAAGGATGTTAGTTGCTTCAGCCACAGGTCTAACTTGGGTGTGTGATTGGGCGGGGGAGATGAGGAGGAATTCCATTTTTTTGGTGTTAAGCATGAGGTGGTAGCCAGTGAGCCAACTTTGAGTATTATGTAGAATAGCGTTCAGGGAGATTAAGTCTTCTGGGGAGGAGATCTTCATATACAGTTGTGTGTCATCTGCATACAGGTGATATAGAATGTTCGCAGAGTTCAGCGCGTTTGCCAGGGGTTCCATGAGTGGATTAAAAAGAATGCGTGATAGTGCTGAGCCCTGTGGAATTCATAGGGTGACCTTGGAGGGTTGAGAAAGAGATTGCTTCATCTTGATTGTTTGGGTTCTGTTGTTTAGGAAGGAGGTAAACCATTGTAGCACGGGGCCAGATAGGCCCATCTTTCGTTCCAGTAGGGACAATAAGTGGTCATGCTTAACCGTGTTGAAAGAGGAGGATAAATCAAGAAGTATCAAAAGACAAGATTCGTTATGGTCTAACATTTTTAATATGTCGTCCATTATGTGGGTGAGTGCTGATTCAGTGCTGTGACCTTGATGGAAGCCAGATTGGTGTTTGTCTAGGAGTTTGTAGTTCTCGATTTGGCTGCATAATTGAATTTGTACTCATTTTTCTAGCAGTTTCACCAGAGTGGGGATGTTGGATATAGGGCGGTAGTTGTTATGATCTGATTAAAGAGAGTTGACTTTCTGTAGTATGGGTGTTACCTGCCCTACTTTAAGACAGTCAGGTATGGTGCCTTGCCTAGGAGAGGCGTTTACAATCTTTGACCATAAGGGTAGTATAGAAGTTTTTTATCATTTTGAATAATGAAGAGGTAAGGGATCAGAGAAGTGATTGGAGGGGTTAATCGCTAGAAGAGTGTTATAGATTTCGTATTCAGGGATGGGCGTGAAGGTGTGCCAAGAGGCATTGTTTTTTGGAATTTCCATTGGTATACTAAATTGGTCCTTGATTTGTGAGTAAAATGTAGGCTTATTAGCAGTAGCTTGTGGAAGGGCATTCTTAGATTGAATGTCATATTCACTGATTTTTGTCTTTTCTAGGAAGAAATTGGCAAGCTCATCACAATTAGGGGTAGCCGATTTGCTTAGTTCCGTAGCGTTAGGAGTGTTGCACGATTGTTGTTCGACTATTTCAAATAATTTCGGGGACGATTAATGACTTGGTTCAGCTGGGTTCTAAAGAAGTCAGCCTTAGCCTTTAAGTCTTTCCTGTTGTATGTATTCCTCAGCGCTCTAAGGAGATTTAGGTGTTCAATGGAGGGTACCGATTTCCATATTCGTTCAGCTGATCTTAGCTTGCGACGATTAGAGTTCAGGTTCTTATTGAAACATGGTTTGGAGATTTTGGTGGCAACTTTTTTTTGGAGGGGAGCTGTAGAGTCAAGTATTTCAAGCATAGTGGAATTGTAAAAGGCTGTGAGGTCATGGACGTCAACCATGCCTGTCGTGAGGATCAGGTCAGAGTTGCTTCGGTTTACCAGGGCGATAGGGTTGATATTTTGGACATCCCTTTTCCATTGTTTTGTTTTTGTAGGTTGGCATCTTTTTGGAGTTACCTCAATATTGATGAAGAAGAAGCTCCTGTTATGGTCAGTCCAATCACATGGGATAATGGAGTCTAATAAGACATTGTTCGTTTTTGCTATGATGAGGTCTAATGTCTCTCCCTTGTTGTTGGTTGAACTGTAAAAAAGTTTATGACACGCACTACCAGGATACTTCAAATTTTGAAGGGGTGTAGTGTGCTACTAGGGATTCACTTTCTAATCCAAAAAGTGTTTAACGTGTAAACAACCAAGTTGCATCTCCTGGTTAGGAGCTGTCCCCCTGTGCACATCTATTAATCTCAAATGAATGGGTAAAAGTTTGATCAAGATAAGTAGTCCTCCAATTAAACAATTTGCTCTTTTCTGTGATGTTTATTTACACCAATATATGATATTTCTTCAAGGGGTGTTTTCTTCATGTAAGCGCTGTTTATTTGTTTCATTACAGATGTTTCCCCCTGATAAAGGGCACTGGGTTGCCCGAAATGCATCGGGATTGATGTATTAAAAATTGTATGGACTTTCACTTTAAAAAAAAGGCACGAAATTTGATATATAGAAATATCATATATTGGTGTAAATAAACATCACAGAAAAGATCAAATTGTTTAATTGGAGGAATGCTTATCTTGATCAAACATTTACCCATTCATTTGGGATTAATATTTGTGCACAGGGGGACATCTCCTAACCAGGAGATGCAACTTGGTGGGTTGGACTGTCACAGAATTGGGACAGATCCTGATCTGACAGAAAGGATTCAAGACAACTAACATTATGATTGTTCATGTTGTTCCAGTGGAGATTGAAGTCTCCTAGAAAAATCGGTGGCATTTGTGAGTTGTCATTGGATGTAATGACTTCCATTAACTTTTCGATGAACAGCAGATTATCACCAGGGGGGTGGTATATTATGTGAAGTTTGCTAGTGAGGCACTTGTCATTTGAGATGTTGATGCAGAGATATTCACAGGAGCATTGACCTGAGGAGTCCTAATAAGGCCTTATAGGTGGATGGACATCTGTTACCCTGTATTAAGTAAATAATTACCACCTTGGCTGGAGCTAAATGCTTTTCCAAGCTAAATATAAAATCAGCATATCATCAGGTAGTACTAGCAAAGGAATTTAGGCACCTTACTGCGTTTGTGACACCATCTGGAGTATTTCAGTTTTGCAAATGTCGTTTGGCCTGGTGTCCGTGGCAGCTTATTTTAGCAAATATTTGGGGAAGTCCTGAAAGATTTGAAGGGAGTCATGGTCTTCCAAATCGACATCCTAGTTTATGGCGGAAATTATATAAAAACATATCTCAACACTAAATGCTTTCTGATCTGCACTCAGAGCCAGGGGGTTGAAATTAAGACAAGATAAATGTGAATTTGGAGTAAGCAGAGTTGAATATCTGGGTCATGTGGTATCCAGAGACAGTATTGCACCACGTCCTGGGTTGCTCAAGGCTATTGAGAAAGTTCCGACTCTGGTTGATCAAGAGCAGCTTCAGGCCTTTCTTGACATGCATGAATTTTATGCTAAATGTATTCAAAATTTTGACTATGTCTATGTTCCTCGGGAGGAAGTGGGTAGGGTGGTGACAGCCGAAATTATGCCTCGCGGCCTTTTGGATCACTCTCCGGTGTCCGTTGAGATATGTATCGGTAGGGGGAAGCAACAGTTTCGTTGGAGACTATCCACTTGGCACCTGCAAAATGCAGAGTATGGGTCCCATATGAGTGAGGCGATTGCTCGGTATCTGTCGGATAACGAGGGATCGGTTACTAGCGCCGCGAGCTTGTGGGAAGCGATGAAGCCCACCTTGCGGGGAGTCGATATATCTTGGTGTGTGGCGGCTCGTAGGAAGCGCAGGGAGGAACTGGTTCAGGCAGAGGCGAGGGTGGAGGCGCTTGAACGTCAGTGCCAAGGGTCTGGGAGGGATCAGAATGTGCGGCAATTGCTTTATGCACAACAGGCCTATGCTGCCCTATTGTTGGATGATAATACACCTTGAGGATTTACTCAACTTATATTCATTAATTAAATAGTCACCGTAGTGAACTTCATTTCACAGAACTCAGACAAGGAACCAATTAGCAAAGTGACCACAGTTCATTTTTTCTATTGTTTATCTTTTATATTGTTTTATCTTAATAGGTTTCAGTACTTTGATACAAAAAATCTTTTTTATGTACAATAAAGGAATCTACAATTTTCATCTAAACAATGGCAACAAAAAACTACTGTCTCACTTCAGCACATATAAGCAGTAGTTAATGACACTTTTTTATAAACACATATGCACCATCCACAGTTGGTCATATATCAAAAAATTCTTCGTTTCAACATTTGTAATATCTGAAGACAACAAATGAAAGTTGTTTATAACAAAGAAGTGTCACAGCGTCGACCTTTCGTTCTCCTATCTGAAAGTTTTAATCACCGAGACCCTCTTCAGGACCACAGTTGCACATGCATTCCCTCGCTAGCACGGAACCTTTTTAATTCTTGTTTTCTCTCTTTATATATCTCTTTCATGGTCTTCCACCGCAGAGGCACTCAATCAGCTAGACAAAAAGACGGCAGCTATCGTCTGCGTTTCTTCAGTCTGTAATTTAATTTACTTAATCATTCGCCAGCTCCATTTCGCCTGCACAACTCGCCAGAAAGTCTGAGCAGCCTCGTGACTATTTAATTAATGAATATAAGTTGAGTAAATCCTCAAGGTGTATTATTGAGCAAATATATTATACCCAATCCCTTGGGGTTAAGTGGGTTGCCCTATTGTTTTGTATACTATTGTTGGATGAGGCACGTCAGGTCTGGTTGGCGACGCGTAGCCGAGTATATCAATGGGGGGACAAGTCTAGTAAAATGCTGCACCGTCTCTGTCAGGGTACCTTCCATGCCCAGGATCTACTGGGTATACTGGACTCGGCTGGGAGGCCGATTACGTATCCCCCAGCCTTAGCTGAGAGCTTTGCTGTCTATTATGCAGAATTGTACGCACCGCGGGAATGTTTGCCGGGAGCCGCTGTTGATAAGTTCCTTGCGGACTTGCCTCCCCAAAGGGTGTCAGATGAGGTGAGGGACCAGTTGGAGGCCCCTTTGACTGATGAGGAGCTGGGCGTGGCATTGGGGGAGCTCAACTCGGGTAAGGCACCGGGACCCAACAGGTTTCCTAGCGAGTTCTTCCGCCGTTACAGTACGCAAGTGGCCCCATATTACAGAGCAGTTGTGGAGGAGGCCCGGGAAAGGGAGGTGCTCCCGGCGGATTGGAGGCACGCGGAAGTGGTGGTATTTCATAAGCCGGGTCGACCCCCTGATCAGCATGCCTCCTATCGCCCCATATCCCTATTAAATGTGGAGGCTAAAAAATTAGCGAAGGCATTGGCAAATCGTCTCTTGCCTCATATCACTGCACTGGTGCACCCGGATCAGGCGGGATTTATGCCTCAGCGGGCGACCAGACACAACATACGGAGGGCGCATGTGGCAGCGGCGGCTATACAGGCGACGGGAGAGCCGGCGGCTTTACTACTAGCGGATATGGACAGGGCGTTTGATTCCCTCAGCTGGGTTTATCTCTTTGCATTGCTACGTAGAATTAATCTTGGTCCCCGCTTTCTCTCGTACATAACGCTCCTCTACACGGAGCTCACAGCGGCGGTTCAGGTGGCAGGGGCGTCCTCCTCCACCTTCTCCTTAGGGCGGGGTGCGAGGCAGGGGTTCCCCCTGTCTCTGTACCTTTTTGCTCTGGCCATGGAGCCGTTGTCTAGGTGGGTACGCATTGATGCGAGGGCTGGTGATTTGAGTGGGCCCCGGGTCTGTCCGACGGGATCGCGCTATATGCAGATGATGTCCTATTTTTTTGAACGGATGTGGACAGGACGGGGCCGCGGCTTCTGCGCATCATGCACATTTTTGGGGAAACGTCGGGCTTGCATATGAACCCTCGCAAGTCCACCTTGTGGGCTCTGGGAGATCGCACGAGAGTGGGGCCGTGGGCGTCCTCAGTTCAGTTGGCGGTGGGGGGTCTGAAGTACCTGGGGGTGTTTCTGTCGGATGTGCCGGCGGTATCCTGGGAGCGGAATGTGGTTCCGGTGTGGGAGCGAATCCGCTCTGACATTAAATCTTGGTCTCGTATGCCCCTGACTCTGTTTGGGAGATGGTGGCGCTCCCTCGGCTTTTCTACAGCTACAGAACCACCCATACCGGATCCAGCCCGGTTGGTTTAGACAGGTGAATTCGGCGCTCGGGCAATTTTTGTGGGAGGGGGGTCGGGTGCGCGTGGCTATACGAACGTGCTTCCTGTCCACATATTGTGGAGGGCTTGCGACCTCGGACGTCCTATCATACCACCAGGCAGCGCATTTACTAGTTCTTAATGAATGGTGGTACGGGGACAGGGTAGATCTGGCGTATGCGCTGGAGCGACAGCTTATGGGGCGACACACACTACATACTCTCCTATACTCGGCTCCGTTGAGAGGTGCGCTGCCACCAGTCACACGGGTAGTGTTTCAGATCTGGAGGCAGGCTTTGCGCCGCATGGGATGGTGGCACACCCTGACTCGGGAGACCCCCTTGTGGTATAATGGGCGTCTGCCCCAGTTGGCGGCACTACAGGGCTTCAAGGAATGGAACGATATTGGTATTTCAACACTTGGCGATGTCATAAGGGGTATGACACTCAAATCCTTTCAGGATTTGCAGAGGGAGTTCCATATGCCACGGGAGCAATTTTTTAGATATCTCCAGCTCCGGCACGCCCTCTTACCCAGTTTGGTGGGCCTGGAGTCACTTCCGGACTTTAGCCCACTGGAGGCGAAAGTCTTCATGGGGGACCTAAAGGATAAAAGGATCTCCAAGATATATCAATCCCTGGTCATACACAGTTCCTCCACACTGAGCAAACTTCGGGGGAATTGGGAGGCAGATGTGGGCGCGCAAGAGGAAGAGGACTGGAGGGAGGCACTGGCAGCGCCGCGGGGCGCAGCTATAGCTATGAGGCTCCATCTGGTTCAGTTTAAGTACCTCCACAGGGTGTATTTCACAAGAACACGTTTGTGGCGGGAAGGACTGATTGCATCCCCGGAGTGTTTGCGTTGTGGTAGGGAGGAAGGCACATTCCTGCACACTATATGGCAGTGCACATCTTTAGATACGTTTTGGAGGGGAGTGTTGGCGTGCCTCTCGGAGGTGCTGGGGTGGGAGCTCTCCCGATCGCCGCGGCTGGCTATACTTCACGTCATGGAAGACATAGGGGGCAACATCTACAAACGACACCTTATGTTGTTGGGGTTTACACTAGCCAAGCGGGATATCGCAAGGGAATGGAAGGCGTCACGAGCTCCTTCCATGACGGTATGGAAGAACGGATTAGACTTTTGTATGGGATTAGAGTGACCCATCTTTGTGGCCAGGGGGTGCCCACGCAAACCTTATAAGATCTGGAAACGGTGGGCGGACTATCGGGGAATATGGTTAGAGCCACCGGTGGAGGAGGAGACCGGTGCATTGGGGTAGTTGTTCGTAGGAGCCAGTGGTCTTGGAGGGGGTACGTGGGGGTGCGAGCAATGCGAGTGGGAAAACTGATTGGTGGAAGTGGGAGAGCGCGATTAGGCGGAGGTAGTGCGATCACAGGGAGTTGGGGGTGGGAGGGGGGAGTTTAGGGAGGGGAAACTAAGTGTTCTCGCATATCCAATTGTCATTTGCCTGCATGTAAATGTATAAGAGTTATGGCGGGCGTCTCTGGAGTACAGAGCCCTGCGTTGTGATAGTCCATTTGACAAAATAAAATATGTTTTGAAAAAAAATAAATGTATTCAAAATTTTGCTACAAACACAGAACCACTAATTGAGTTATCGAAAAAGATCTCAAAATTTGTTTGGGAGGATTCTCAAGAAAAGCCTTTGCTCATGATGAAGAAAGAATTAACTAATGCTCCATTGTTGTCCCCTTACATACCAGGGAAGTCTTGGTGCATCACTGTTGACTCCAGTAGGGTAGGTCTTGGAGCGGTATTATCACAAGGAAAAGGCACTGCTGAATGTATTCTTGCTTTTGCTTAGCGCACACTCAAACCACAGGAGCATTTCCATTCAGTAGTAGAGAAGGAAATGCTGGCTTGTGTGTGGGCAGTGGAACAATTCAAAGCTTTTGTGTGGTGAACAGAATTTCTGTTACAAACTAATCACATACCCATTGGTTTCATTCAACAGTGGCTCTAATGTTCATTCTACAAGAGGCACAGCCAGATTGGTCAGACTGAGTGTGAAGCTTTTAGAATATTATTTTGAAGTACTATATATCTCCGGTGGCAGGAATACAAAAGCTGATTGCCTGTCACGTCTACCTTGTTCAATTAATGATCTAGAAAACTCAATATACAGAATGAAGTGTGTTTGGTAGCAAACATTGTATGGGGTGATACCAAATGTATCAGTGTAGAAGTCTGCCAGAAGGAATTGGATCAGGACAGTGTTTTAACAAAACATGTGGAATACAGTTCAGTTCAGTTCAAAAATAATGTTTATTTAGACCAATTGGTCTTTAAACCACAGCATTTACAATACCATTTAAAAATGTCCACATTGCTAAATTATGTTCTTAAACATTAAGAGTCATAAAATCCTTAAAAAATCATTCTTAACAATTTTAAAACAGTTTTATAACAGATAATTTAATTTACAATTGGAAGGCACTAGCTACTCTTACGCCTCTAATGGGGCGGGGAGCTTATATATACCTTGCATATATTTCCCAGGAATACATGATTAAAGAATGGCGCAAAGAAAGGAACGTACCTGTTCCTGTGTAAGCTTACAGTAAGTCACAGTCAGAGTTATCACTTGGAGTGGACAAATTGAGTCCACCATACAATGTTATAAGTAAATTGATACAACTTAATAATGAAAGCAATTTAGTAATTACTCTGAATGAGAAAAGATTGAGAGAGGCCTATTGGTGGCCGAGTATGGACAGTGATATTGAACATTTTGTTAAGAAATGTTTGGTATGTTTGTAAAATGACAAAGGACTTAGGAGTGTAATGTCTCTTAATGTCTCTTATGGTGGAAGTTGGCAGCCCACAGAATATTTGGAGCAGAGTAAGTCTGGATTTTCTGGGTCCTTTTGGAACAATTTTCTAGCAGCCAATGTTTTTTCATTGAAATGATTGACCATTTCTCCAAGTGGATTGAGGTCAAATTTGTGTGTGATGCAATTGCAAAAATGGTACTCACTTTTTTGACCGATGTATTGTCACAAGAAGGTTTTCCATTTGAGATGATATCAGATACTGGGGTGCAATTTGTGTTGGATGACATGGTGAGATTTTTGAGAGATGCTTTCATCAAGCACAAAAGATGCCGTCTTTATTACCCCATAAGTAATGGCCAAGTACAGACAGCCAATAGATTAGTGAATGAGTGTGTCAGTGGTTCAATTACTGAGGAAGTGGATGTTGTTGATGCGGTACATACAAGCTTATCGGTGTGGACTTATGTCATATTATTTACCTATTTCACTACCTCCGTTTCTTCCATTTCTGACAGGGCAAAAGGCGATATGATCATTTGGGCCACCTCATTGAATTGTAAAGTTAGTCATTTGCACGTGGATTCTAGTAGCTTATTGAAGATAAGCTAAAAAAAATGCCAATGCTTTAATATTACTGTTTGTAATTTAAAAAATAACAATTTTAACATAAATAATATGAACAACTTTCTGTTGAAACTGATAAATACCTACATCAACTATGAAGCAGATATCCCTAGTAATAACAATTCAGGTATTATTGTGGTTAATGGTAATGATAAGATTGGCAGAAAGTTGATGCTTGACGATCTAAACTTCTATCCTATGAAGGGTTTACCAATCTCAACAGTTAATTGTGGCAAACGGGGATTTCTTTTTCAGAATTTATCTTAGAGGGTAACTTATGGGATGACTACTCATCCACTATCCATAATACAGGCTTTGTTGGTAGGGGTAGTTCATCCCTTATTGACTATATTTTCAAGTCAGGTGACCTATCACACAATCTTCTTTTACGTCAATCTGATAAGTTGCTCAGGGAATTGGAAGCTGTAGAAGGGGTTCATAGGCTGAAATGGGACCAGGTTAACCCAGCTTTTATTGTAAGAAATCTTATTTCTAACTACCTTAATGATTTCTGTAATTTTCTGAATATAACCAAGAATTATGATGCCTTAGTCCTTGACTCTCTCAATCACATACGTTACTTGATTAATTACTTGCAATGGTACATGACCACTCCAAAAATATTGGTGATAGATGGTTTAACTGTGCATGTGCTAAGGCCAACAGATAACTGAGATAAGCTCTTACTAGGAAGAGATAAGCAAGAAGTGGATGTATGCAGACATCAATGTAAAGAAGCTGTTAGAGTTAGAAAACTAAATTACAAGATAAGGCTGGGAATGAGTCCAGTTTAATAAAAACTTTAGTTGTTTTTGGAAACTTATTAACTCAATTTTTTTTTTATTCCCAGTAAAGACTCTGCTTTAGATCTACCAATTGCTCCGGATGACTGAATTAATTAGTCCTCTACCGTATTAGAGAGGCTTGTTTGCCCACTCATGAACATTTAGGGTCTAGCAGCCCAACTCAAACTAGCAAAAGTATGACATTCTGCTACCTCGAATTACAGCGTGTAATCATTAGTAGCCCTGGCCAAAAGGGCCTGGCCCAGATGGGGTTCCTGTGGACACCTTTGAAAGCAATGTTGGCTTCTGGGCCCTGATTGTAACCACAGTACTTAATGCCACTAGTAAGAATCCCAGACTCTTGGTCTCAATAAATATTATTCTCTGTGTATAAAAAGGAAGAAGAGAGTGTCCACGTATGTTCACTGCATTTGGCTTTTATGGACTTCAGTTCGGCCTTTAACCATGTTAACATCAAAACTGTGATCCATTTTCACCAGCATGCATTTAACTTTCCTGCAACACCTGCACAGTGACTCGAATGCCAAGTCCACTATAATACCTAGGTCGATTGTACCAAGACTATTAAACTGGACAGGGGCATTAAAAAAGGATGTGTGATAGCCCTGATTTTATTTATTTTATATAATAATGACCTAAAACCTTTTTTGACAAAAGGGTACAAGGGCATTTTGTGTATTAGTAATCTTTTAATACCGATTTTACTATATGCAGATGATGCAGTTTTAATGCCAAGGAGAGCCAATGTTTTAAAGGAATTACTTGATGGCTTTGCAACTGTTATGGATGACAGGGACCTCAGTAACTACTTGAGTAAGATGTTCATTAGGGTTATAGTTCAAAATCTGTTAAACCAAGAAATGTTTCCAAAGAAGGTCATCAATTACAAAAGGTCAAGGCCTTCTCTAATTTAGGTGTGGTTTTCAATAGCACATCCAGATGGAAGGAGCTTATGGGATTAAAATGAACCTCCTTTGTAAAATGAGTAAACAGTACATCCCTCATTTTTTGACCTTATATCAATTTAAATTTGTTTCTGTTGCGTGTGATGGTGCTGTAGTCTGCGGATATACTAACTCTGGATCCCTGCAAATTGAAGTAAATACATTTTGCAGAAGACTTATGTCCATCCCACAAAGCTGTTCACACCTTACCTACCATGAAGACGTTTGGATTTCTCAACTTACATATGACATCCAACTCTTGCCTCTTCTACTGTGGATCTCTGTTTGAACCAAACCTTGTAGCACCTTAAAAAGATTGATCATCAAATATGTGTTACATATCGAGGGCCATAGCTAGTTGAGATGGTTGTTTTCTTATATAAATCCCTTTTTTCCCCATGTGGGCAGACCAGATATGTTTCACTTTCCAGAGAACTTCATAAAGAAGGATAAGTTACAGGCTATGACTGTGTTTTACCAGCATAGAGCTCAGGCCAGAGAATTCTCTGAGTTGTCTAAACTGCCTGGTAAATCATACATTACGACTAAGACTACTTTTATGATGGAACCTTATCTTTTGAATGTACATAAACTTGGCATCGTCATTTCGAGATCTGCTTTTGGTTGGGGATTATACAATATTTTGAATATTCCCTGTGAGTAGAAGGATACAACTTAGCATTTGTCTCTGTCCCTGTGACAATGTGTCCTCGCAATGCTCCATGCACTTTATGTTTTTTACAAATGTTATACGCTTCAGTGGCAGAAGTTCCGGATTTCCATTCTTAAAAATGCTAATTTTGCACAATGTAGGGCAACACTTCTTTATTTACAGATGCTTACATCACCCTTAGCATGTTTTGCTGTTAGTCATTCTTTGTCAGCTGCTATCTAGATTAAGATAAGTCTGCACATGAAAAAATTGTGATGATATGAACATTTTATCTGTTTTCATTGCTGTTTTGGGTCTTTTAAACTGAATAAAGATGAAATTGGTTGAATGACTGAGTTAGGACCCCAATATTTACTGAGGATCATGGTCTCAGCAGGATGTTTTGTACTTGGTCTATGCAAACCTAGACAGCAAACAAGCATTTGCAATGCAATAGGTCTCGCATTTACGCCAGTTTAAGCTATTGTGATTGTAAATGACAATGCTTTTTATTTATGTTTTAAAAAACAAAACATAAATAAAAGGCATTGTCATTTACAATGCCAATAGCTCAAACGTGCGTAAATCCGAGACCTGTTGCATTGTAAATGCTTGTTTTGAGTAGTTATTCCTGTAGCCATGTTAAACCCTGGAGAGGGTTACAGTGCTGTACATTAATGTTCAACTTACAAAAATACTCATGTACAGTAGCAGAGTATCAATATGGTCTATACACAGCAGAGAGTAGAGAAAGTCTGTCAAAAACAAAGGCTCAGCTTGAGAGTAACAGAAGATGAGGACCAGGCAGAGTAAAAAGTGAAAGAAAGAAAAATAAAAAGCATTAAAACACGATTTCATCTAGCATCACCTCTGACAAAGTTTCCTGAGGAGGGCCCCTAAACTAGAGTGCGGGCATGGTATTAGCGCGGGAAACGCATTATTTCTGCACCCTATTAAAGCCTTTCAGAGGAGGGGTGGTGGTAAGGGGGGTGGGGGGGGGGGTGTCATTGCCATTCCTTCAGCAAGAGTTCCCACCAAAGAATCTATTTCAGAGAAGACGCCTTTCTTGCGAGGTAAAAAGGGGGATTTCTCACTGCTGGCTTCACCCATAGAAAACCAAGGGTATTTCATGTCTATGGAAACCGTCAGAGAAGTAAATCGCTCTGCCCCGGCAACAATACGTTTACATGTTAGATCATAAATAGGGGATTGAGGACCTCAAAATGTACAATTGTGGGTGTGCAGTGGTTGTATGCGAGGATCATCTAGCTTGTCAGGGGGAACATTGACTCATGCACAATCTTTAACCAGGTAACTGCTTGTTCACGTGCAAGAAACATCCTTAAGGGGGTGCATCGAGTGACCCTGCAAAACACTGTCAGGCTGCAAGCACCAGCAGTGTAGGGAGACGACCCCAAGTATGACTCACGGTGGCAGTTTGCCATAAGAATTATTGGGGTACTAACTGCCACTCTAGTGCTCATTCTGGGTAAAGCGCATAGCTAGATGGTGAACCCCTCTAGCAGCCTTGGCGTTACAGATGTGTTTTAGTGCACAGGTTCTGCTCTTAAAATGAGGAATTCGGCAGCACAAGAACCAGGTGGCTTCCAGCATTTATATGTATGCCCTCCCATGAGCACCAGCCGTTTCATTTGTTGGCTTGAAACAACTTGTTGTTTATTTTCGTTTTACGACATATTTTTGTTTACCGTCATCTCTGATGCTGTAAGCCTGCACATGAAAAGCGGTTTTCCCACAAAACCTTTACTGGATGCAAACGGTTTTCTCAATGTATGATGATTACTCCAAGCACTCCCTAGGGTAACAAGTCTTCTCTTTAGGAAGGCAGTACAGAGAAGAGGCCCCCTATTGGCTACAATGTGAGCTGCCTAAATGCGAAGTCTGTGTTCCGGCTCCTCTGCCCAATTCGACAATAATAGCAGACACGAGGCAAATCACCTCATCTCCCCAAATCCATGTCCCCCTGTGTGTCAAAGCTGAGTGCAGGAAGCATCTGTGTCCAGCGCTGAGCCTAATTTGGGTACACCAATAACCCAAGATGCAATGTTTCAGAAAGCGAAGCAGGGCTGTGTGCTGGCCAAAGGAGAGTCTGGTCAAATGTATTTATTTTATGGTGATATCTGTGAAAAAGAATAAACTTCTTAACTTAACGTGTATCTGTGAACCACATGTTTACCCAAAGGTATCTCCGGGCTGAGAAACAGATGTTTGTTGTTACTCAGCTAAATGGTACTAATTTTACCTCAGAAGGATAAAAGGCTGATCGGACCTGCTGGAATGAGAACCTATGACCATCAGGCCAAGCACAGGCCACTTAGTGGATGCATTAATCCACTAAGACACCCGAGCCACCTTCATAAACTTACCTCACTGTTACTCCTGGGCACATCTGTTTTCCGAACGCCTCATTTGACATATGGCCTGGTACTCCCCCAAGTCCCCTCTTTAACTTTTGGTACCCACAGCCAGCCCTTGTCCAGATGAGGTCACCCTCCCTCCCTTAAGGCAAGTATTGAGACCACAACAATTTTGGAATTTTTTTGGATTAGGGGGGAGTAACCCCCCCCCCCCCCCGGCCGTATTTATTGCAAAATAAAAAACATTATATATTAACCTTATGTACAATTACGCAGAAAGGCCAAATACATTGTTAGACAGATGATGTCACATGGCTATCCTTAACTCTAATACACACGACACTCCTACCGTAAATCTAACAATGCATATATTCACTTTCTGCGTGTCCCCTCTAGAGCCTACGGCAAAGTCAATGACTGGCAGCCTCCAGATCCCAGCAAACTAGCAAATTACGTGAAATTATGTCGCCGGAGTTGGCTTGCGCAGGGGGTACAGCTTATCGGACGGATACTTTCCCCCGGGCCCCCCCTGCGCCCTGTGCCTTAAACTCCATGACGGGGGCTGCAGAAATTCTGCATACTTGCGCCCTGATGCGCATGCGCGTGCGGGGGTGGCCACAGGCCCACTGGAAAGAATTACTCCCCCGGCCCCCGCACCCCGACAGCCTACCTACCGGCTGTCACTGCCCCTGGAGTTACATGGTTCTAACCGCTAAGGACCGAAGACTATGCTTACCAATCATGACCTTACCGCCTGACCGGAGACACACCACTAAATACGGCATTATTACCCGAAATCAAATGACATGTGCCGACATTCATTTGAACGTTATATTTCAATCACAAACTCTGTATCAACCAATCTGTACTTGAAAAGCTTCCAAATAACGACACTTTTATTATTATAAATTCACCAAAACATCATATTTCATTAACTATCTCGTGAGATACCTGTAATATAAGAAAAAGTTCACGTTCTTGCCAATATTCTCCAAAGCCCCCCCCCCACGGTGAATGTTCTCCCTTATGTGGGCACACAAAAGAAGAATGCCAAATGCATTCTGGGATGAATTTGTTTCTTGAATACAATTATTATCTGGAGATTTAAAAGAACATCGTCTTTACAAAACCTTGCCCCATTATTTAAGTGACAATTCCAAAGTGTACACAGAAAATACCATTTAATCAACTCGGTCAAAACTCGTAATTTTGCTGTCTGCCAGCTCGCAAGTCGTCTCCATTAATAAAGGAGGAATAGAAACAAAACAGGTTTACAGTTCTTTTTTACAATCACTCGTAAATACGGAGCTGGTTGTCTCAAAACAGTATTTAAAGAAAATGTAAGTATGCTTGCTTCAATGAAAATCAAGAAGGCTGCAATATGTGTCTCATTGTCAGATATTCACAACTGTTTTATAGGGCTTCGAAGTTGCAAAGCTGCGTGCATTCGATATGTAATCATACTATTGTTAGCAGTAAAAGAAGGAGTGTATCGAAAGATCAATTACAAAAAAAATACTTAAAATTCAGCATCTTGGGCATGATGACTGTGAATATTAAGTTTTGAAGGAGAGGAAGGGAACCCCGTGAAATTAAAATCTTTTGTGGTTTAAAACTAAAGAACTTTTTTCACTGACGTGAAACATATGTTCAACAGTTTATTCCCTCCCCCAACCTAAAAAAATGCCACGTTTGGGTTAATGTGTGGCCGTTTGATAGGAACGTTCTTTCTGCCTGAAAGGGAGATTTATTTGAATGCTCCAAAAATGCATTTATCCTCAGCACAGCAGAGGTGGCATTTCCTGCCACGGTCACAGACAATGCTGTTATTTCAGCCTGCGACTGTTGCTCCATTTTGGAGCTGCTTGATTTATAGAATTTTGGAGCTGCTTGATTTATAGAATGTAATGATGTAAATTGACTGTCATAATGGCATTTAAATGTGACCCGGGGCACGCAAATAACTAACAGGTGACTAATTTGCTCCCCCTCCCCCTCCACAGCTCCGCGGCGGGTGCAGGAGTCACGAACGGCTCGTAAAAAAGCCGTAAATTCTTCTCCGGCATTCACAAACTCGGGTAATTAATAGCACGGCTCCTCCGAGACCGGCACTTACAGACCAATAACAAGGATAAGTTTTAAAGAGCAGAGGAGCCCGGCCATGCAGTGGGCGCGTGTGAGCCAGAGAGGAGACGCCATGCGCGTGCACATCGCCTGTCCGTGCGCGCACATGGTTTGTCTCCCTTCGGGCACCAAACCCACAACAATAGAGTCTTGCCAAGGCGACGCAGCGCATGCGCTGCGTTCACTAGGCGAGACCTAAAAACCTCATTAAAAGTACTGTTTATGATTGATTGGCTAGAAAACAGACTTTCCAGAGCTTACCTGGTAGTTACCTGTGTACCGTCATTGCTGTGCCTGAAAACAATTAGAATCTAGGAGTATCCAATGAAACGTACCCTCCTGCAAGTGATCCATGGTGGCGCTCCAGACTTGCGCAAAATATGGAGCTGTCACCAAAAACATTATTGTGGTATTAGTATAGCTTTATTAATGAAATCAACTTGAGTGCCCAATGTGCTTTTTATGCTAGATTTGCAAATAACAAAGCCCATAAAGCATGGTGAAGAGCTGCCTTCCAGAGTGGAATATGATGTTTATGAATATTATCCCAAGAGAAGCATCGAACCTCCAAAGACGGGCATCCAACGTGGGACATGGAACACCGAAAGCAGTTCCAGCACAGGAAGTAAGTAGTGATGGTTACACACTGCCGAGAAAAACAGGCTCAGTGTCTGTCTACGCCCTTACTGTGCCTCATTTTGTAGAGTAAATTCTAAATCCAGCACAAAGAACATACAGCAGGTGCTTGGTGCAAATGTTAAGTGCTGCAGGTAGTTTTTGCACCCATTAATCGTACTTCTGTAGATAGTTAAATCTCTGCACGTCATTTTCATTCTTCATTTTCGGGTAACTTATTTTCTTTTATTTCATGCTTCAAATTCATGTTCATTCATGATCTTCATAGATGTTTTTTACGTTTGTGCCGTGCTGCACTATCCACTTGTCTCAATTAAAAATAAATGAATATATATATATATATATAAAGTGTAAATATAAGAAATTGTTATGTTTTGACTTCATATTTGTTACACTTGGGTGTAAATCTGTAAGGCATTTACACTATTGAGGCAATGTATTAGTGTAAAACATCAAAACATTTAATTGCGTTCTTTTTATGGGCATTTGCACGCACTGGTAAACGATAACATGAGTGAAAACAGTCCTTGGTATAGTAAATAGAATTCTGCTCTACTTGTGTACTCAGGCACACATATTCAGGAGCAAGACTATAGTCACAGGCAAAGAATGGCCAGCAATCCAATCACGTAGTGCACTTTTCAGAATAAGTAGTAATTGACATTCGAGTACCCTGTCCAAAAAATAACAAGTCATGGCCTGGAGAAAGCCGTGGCTCAGATTATAGACAATGCCAAAATGATGTTCAGCGTTATGCCATGTGTGTGTACAGTGATGTAGATCACATGCTGTGCACTCTTCTGCCATACGTGTATATGCACGTGGAGGCATTACACAATCTGTAAGTCCATGACGTCAATATACTTACTGATGACCCTACTGTGGAGGAGCGCTAGAGCGAAAATATTGATCCTAAATTCTCAAGGAGCACTAGAAAGAGTAGGGAAGCTATGCCCAGCACCAGTATGAGTTCTGGAACAAAACACATTTTATTTTTTGTGTTGTGCACAATACATTAGATCACATTTTTGTGCAACCCTCGTGCTTCTGATAAGAAAATGCTTAACAAATACTATTGTGAATATTTCTGAATTGCATTTAGTTGTAATTGGAATTAAATAAGGGGGGTCACGCATATCAGTGAAGTTTAATTTTTTAATATACGAGAAAAGGACTCGAAGCTTGAGTCAATAGATACACACACATAACGCTTATTCTGTACAGCAAGAGCTCATGTGGAATCTTAAAACATTGACGGTCTCTGGGTCTTTTTAAAGAGATCGAATGAAGGATAATCTCAGGACTTTACTTTTATGTGGTATATGTAGAAGGCAAAGGAGGTATTGATCACTCTCATTTTAATTTCAATCAAATTGCTGACATTTTAAGGTCCAGACCAAGACTTACTATGGTATCTTGCTCCTCTGAATGTTTTTGGGGAAGATACTAGAACATTAGAATCTTGGTATCACCAGATTCTAGAATAAGCTGCTCACTGTCAGTTGGACTCTGATGACAGTTGAAGCTAGCTGCGGATGAGGTGTACACAATAATGCCTCTTCTCCACTTTATTCCTGCCTCTATCTTCTTTTGGATGTGCCTTGCCGATTTTACACTGGTGACGAGGATGGTATCTGTCTAGCATCTGCAGGTGTACACCTCAAGATGAAGAGTTTATCATTGAAGATTTCGGAGAGACTGATGGTATTCGACACTAAGGCTCATGCTGGAGAATGTCTAAGCACCAGACTAAAGAATGATGTTGAGAGCCAGATCCATCACAGGGTTATGTGAGACTTGTGAGAAGCTGATGAATGGCTGTGAGTACAAGAATGGAAATTAGTGCCCCAGGGTGTCTATCAAAAAATCAACTGAAATCTTATCGATGGTGTGTGGAGTGAATCTGACGACACTTTCACCCAGGAACTCGATGTAAAGTGTGATGCTGGCGAAACTGTCAAATGTGTATTAGTGCTGGTGAGTGAGTCTCAACACATTGGAAATGTGGAGCACTGTTATCGGGGCAAGCGGGTATAAACATTAGCGTGTCTCTGCACATGACAAAAGTGGTGCATTGTTTCCAGAGCAAGTCTGAGTGCTCGGGCCTTGGTGAGCGTATGTGGGTCACAGCATTTGAGGCACATCGAGGGTTGCAGAGTACTGGAGCAGATTTATTTGCTCATGCTTTGGTGAGCGTATGAGGGTCACAGTATTTGAGATTTATCGAGTGAAGCAGAATGCCGTAGCAGAATTTATGATTCTCTTCATCGCTCCGTGAGTGACAGCTCAGTCAATGACGCAGTGAAGGAAGTGAAGAGCCTGCTGGCGAATCACTTTAATTCAATTTTATCATGATTTGGAGCTCCTAGGAGTTCCACATAAGTAATAAACAGATAAAAAGGCTCTGATTTAACAAATCATTCAGAGCTAAAATAGCAATTACAGTACATGTAAAACCATAAATTCATCGATTTTGTTGAGCAATACATGTTGCAAGCAACTTACTAAAACGAAGAGTGCAAGTACGCAGATATTAGACCGATTTCACCATTGTAACGGATTACCGATAAAACAATTTGGGTCAAGCTATATCTTTAAATACTCCAAAACATTTAACTTCATTATACAGCATCTTAGATTTTTATATATAGTATATGTACAAAGTATATGTAGAGACCCATCAGTTACAGTTTTCATCATACAAACTAAATTCATAAATGCGCACATGATAGTAAAAAGTGCAAATGCGAGACATCCTGTAACAATTTCTTTTTTTTTAAATAAAGAAAAAAAGTGAATCTCGCTCAGACGGACATCAAGGAAAAATACAAGCAGTAGCCTAAAAGGTGCAAAATACATTCATTATGTAGTGCAGACTATGTAGCAGCATACATGTTATCGAAGTGCAAGTGCATAAGTACTGTACTAATTCCATTAATCTTTTGATCCTTTAAGGGACCAACTGACTTAATAAGATGTAATTCTAATTGTGTCATTAGATTTTATAAAATAATCAAATATACAATATGAGGACCCTACAATTCTAAATATATTATATTATGTAATGAATATTGTCCATATACGACCTTCTTCAACATACCACAGCCTACTTC
This sequence comes from Triturus cristatus, assembly GCF_964204655.1. Lineage (NCBI taxonomy): Eukaryota > Metazoa > Chordata > Amphibia > Caudata > Salamandridae > Triturus > Triturus cristatus. The sequence continues at coordinate 272,983,280 of NC_140580.1, forward strand.
TTCACATTTGTTCTTATCTAAAATATATTTAAAAATTGTTTAAAAAATATGTAAATTTGAAAACACAAATGGTCAGAAGGGGGCCAAAAGAAAATTTTGGGCCTCCTCGGCTGTGGCGATGTTATATTTAAAATACAATGGCCTCAACCAACAACGTTGTAATGGTTGTAATAGGGAGCAGACAAATAAAACATGATTTATATCCTGTACCCAGCTTCCACATAGGTGACAAAGTCTGTCCTGCCTGGCTAATCCTTCCCACACCCCTGTCACAATTCGTAGGGGCCAAACAGGATTGTCAGGGCAAGATTTGTTTCCTATATTTTTTATGGAAAAATTCCAATCACACATTTGTTCATTTTGTAGCTTTTTTATATTGGTGTTGTCACTATCCGTGATAGTGAGTGAAAGAACAGCCAACACGTGTTTCACCCCTTTACATGGTCATCCGGCCTGGGGCTTCCTCAGGGCTGTGTATACATTCAAAAATTGCAAGAAGGGGGGAAGTGGTGTTTATCCCCGTGAAAAGAGAGGGAGATTCCATACAACATATGGTTGAGGCTGTTTATAAATACTACTCCCAGTTATTGTATCATTGCCGTTTTGACCCAAGTATAAAGTGGTATCTCTTTTCCGACAGACTTCATAAATGGTCTTTATTAGTATTTTCAATGCTTGTTTTGATGATGGGCCTACACTGCTAAGGCCAATGTCGAATAAATCTGCTGCTTTCACATAATTCCTAAAAACAACGCTTTTCCCCTTTAGGCCTACAAATATTTCCTGCCTTAGCGCTGCCCATAAAGGGTTTTCAGCGCTGTTCAACAAGACATTACTCCATCTCAAGCATGCAGCCGTGGCGAACACATAGGTCGAGAGGAGCCCAAATTCAAGCCTGATTGCCACTATGGGGGCTGCTCTATTCAAATTACAGATCTGGCGCCAAATACGCCCCTCTGCCTTCTCAAAAAAGGCCCACTGTTGTCCGACCACTAGTTTGCAAGTGTATCTCAGTGCTGGCGGGATTTTAAGATTGTATACTGATATCACGTGCGCAAAGTGTTTTTGCCTGCAACATTTATACCAATTTGCGCATGCCTGAGATATTGCCTTACTTCGGCATTGGTCAATATGATCATTGCTAGAACATCTGCTTGTAAAAACTCTTGCCAGGTATGGGTACAACTTCACTACATCAATTTTTCCTGTCCCCAGGAACCAATGCATATTTTTCACAACTCTACCACCCCGATATCTAAAAACCATAATTTTACTTTTTGCTCTATTTATTTTTTTTAAATTATCATCTGTGTACCGTGCTAACTCATGAAGGTGCCTTTGAAGTCCTATTGGACTAATCCATCAGAATGGCATCATCCACATAGAGAAGACAACTCAATTTCATTGTTTCTAATTTGGGGGAGTCCCCTTTACACAGCCCCACCCTACTCGTCAGGTCATTATTGTAAAGAGAGAAAAGGAGAGGGGCTAACAGGCACCCCTGCTTCAACCCAGTATGAGTCTCTACTTTATTCGACAGGCCCTGATTACCCCCCATCAAAACCTGAGTCCAAGTTGAGGAGTGCAATGCTATAATCAGTCTCAGCAAAATCGTAGAGATCCCCATTGCTGCCAATTTCCTCCACAGCGACCCCCGGTCTACCTGGTCGCAAGCCGTGGAGAAATCTATAAAGGCACTATATAGGGCAATTCCCTTACCCATTGGGTATTTTTCAATTAGGGTTTGCAAGGTGGTAATATTATCGACTATGCCGCTAAGCTTCCGGAACCCTGCTTGCTCTGCTGGGACTAAGTTATTTCCAAAAGCCCAGTCCTGAAGATGGAGAAGGATGCTTTTAGCAAAAAACTATTCTGTTGCATTTTGCCTAAAGCTGGCAGGGGACATTCTTGGACCCTTTTTATATAATGGAACCACAATACTTCCTTTCCAAGAATATGGGATAATCCCGTATGTATAACAATAGGAGAATACCGGGCAAAGGATTTGTGCCCATGCAGGGCTATCTTGTTTGATTACAGCTATTGGAAGATCATCTGGGCTCATCGCACCTGAATACCTCGCTGTCAGTAGCACAAGATAGAAAAATACGCCACTAACCTCTTCGTAGCAGCCAGCGAGAACGATGGATTGTAGAGGAGCCTCCCTACTCTCCTGAGCACAATCCCCCACAGTGTAGAAAACACAGCTATGGAAAATAGCGCCCCGGGGAAAAGGGAAAGGGACGAAATAGCAAAGAGTACTGCCAGGAATTCTTGCCTCCTAGGTCTGGTCTAGGTTTCTGAATTTCTTCCTTTTATGTCATAGTACTGCATAGAGAAAGAGGAAAGAAACAAGCGTGAAATGCCTCACAAATAAACACATACAGATTCATTCAACAGGTTTCTGTTATGTGTCTTACATTCACAAGGAGCCCAGCAGCTATTCCCTTTAAAATAATCAGGAGACTACAATCCTCCAGACACCACGACCTCTTTGGACCCAATACGGGAAAAGCCAGGATCCTTCGAGCTCCAGCCATTCACAGTTTCCCATCAAACGCAAATGTTAATATCCACAACCTAAAAAAGGGGCACCCTACCGCTGTTCAAAAATCACAGCGAGTGTAGTACCAAATCCAATAAGGCCCCGATCGCTGTTTTAGTCACAGCAGAAGAGCCATTCATGGCACCAAACGCGGTTATCTAGCCGTGGGAGAAATTTGCCGAGAGGACGCGCTGAGTAACTGTTCCAGCGCGTGCAAGACAAAAATAGAAACACAAAGTAGCGTGAGAGAAAGGGGAGCGCTCTGGCGCTTCTCTCAAACGGGAATCATGATACCTGATAGCTCTCGAGCCGGGAGACGGGCTCAGACCTGGCAGTCTTGAAATAGCACGCTAGTGCTTAACGGGGTTCCAGGAATCCTCGGTAAGAACACAGCAGTCAATACGCCGATCACCAACGATCCTCCAGCGGGAAGTACCTTTCGCTATCGCAGTGAAGTACTGGCCAAATTGTCAAGCACCTTCTTCCTGAAGAGGAGGTGCTTATATAGAAGGCGGTTTCTTACAAACGGCAGTTCTGTTTGTCTCTGCTATGGCCCAAAGCCTTCTGGGAAATATAGTGTAGCGGGCTCCTGTTCCATTCACACCGGTGTACATGCCTACAGGGGAGATATTTATGGTGTGTGTGTGCCTGACCTGTCTTCCCATAGTGTGTAATCGCAACACTTGCCCCTTTAATAAAGCTTTCAAATTCTGTACAGGAAGGTGGGCCGCAGTCACTCCCCACATGAGGCTCCTTAAAAACCTCTAACTTAGACCTGGTCCTTATATTAGGAGCATATAACTGTGAGATGTATTGGGTCCCTTCTGCATCGGATATTAGAATGGCTTTTGCCTTAACTCTATTGTCACAATATTTAACTATTAGAGCCTAACATTTGCGCAAGTCACTGGACTGTGCAACTTCTCTTAATTTAATCCAGTTTCAGTCCTCCACTTTTCTGCATTCGGACGCCTTGATTCTCTTTCTTATCTGCTTTAATCAACTAATTACCCTTTGCCTAATCAAAGAAGATTGCTTAAATTGTTCCCTTACTAGAGCATTTATCTCCTTATATAACTTTTTCACCATGCCCGAACTAACCGCTGGTTGATTAGTGCATCTGACCTGTTTTTTCCTTCTTCAAGATGTAAATAAGAGAAGGTTTTTTTCAAGACATGTGATGGTATTTTCCTGTATAGCGTGGTTTTGGAGAGTTAGGTTTAATTTAGGAACTTAGATGGCTTCTAGTAGCAGTGAATTCAAAAACCTAGTAGCTGCTCGCAGATTAATTGTTTCACTAAATGTGTGACCTTGGTCAAGTAATTTTTCTCATTGTGCATAGGGTCCACTACCTGGCTAACATACACACATGCTTATACTTATAAAGGTCTGTTTCTGCTTTAGGTGCTAAATGTAGAGCTAATCTGTTGGCTTTTTCAAAATGGAAGCATTTGATACTTGGCACAGTACTAGGAAAGTGAAATCACCCATGTCTCACTTTCGCTGGCCACATTAAAAACATGAGTGGGTCAGGGTCGAAGATGAGGGATCCCTCTGTACTTCTCTGGGTTTTAAAAGGTCAATGATCCCATCTTCAGTTCGACAAACCTCTAAGTCTTCACTGAGGCCCACACCGAGAAGCGTTGTTGAAAATTTAGAAGTGCTGGCAGTGTCCGACCGGGTTTAATAAAGAATTACCCACTGGCAAGCATGCGTGGTACTTTGAGCCACAGGTCCCACCATGTTAATCACTCTTTTCCCCGAAGTACTACCAACCGAGATTTAATATCTTTCAGATTAAAAGCCTCCTTAGTATTGTATAACACTCCACCAATGTCCTGGTGATCCTTCCAATGGGACTAACGTGGGACAAAAACTGGCTCCTTAGACGGGAAAACATCAATCCCATTTTTCCTGAAAAGATCTACATTAGCCAATACAAACATTGCAATTATACCAGAGCTAAAAGTTACCATGGATCGTGAGAGTTCACATCCTGATTCTAAAAATACCCGCTCATCATATTTACTTGTTACTAATCTCAGATCTTCAATTTCACATAATATCTGAAAAATGAAAGTTCTATTAAGAGGACCCAGTTCTCTATCAAATAATGATATGAAAACCAGGGTGTTCACTACTTGTCCTGGCTCATGTACATCACATACCCTATCACACAGCTTTGACTCAGACACCGGCTCTGGCATATGTCATGTAGAGGAAGTAATGATAGGCCCTCCCTCAAAAGACCTCCCATGGTTGGGATCTAACGGTACAGGGAGAGTATCCCCACCAGTAGGGTTTGAGTGAAAGCAACCCCAAACTGCCCTCCTCTGACAGAGCATCATTTGCTTTTACTATTTTATTCTCCGAGTCATGGATTGAACTTTATTTTAAAAAGCGCGGAAACCTGATTTGCCATTCTGTGATTCACCCGTTTAGGGCACAATCCCCCCATTATGTCCCATTGCCCTCAACACCTCGTTCCCTTCTTCTGGTCCTAAACCCCTCCCTACAAGTTCACCTTTCATAATAGGTCGAGGGAGAGGATTTACCTTTGGGAACCCAGGATTCTGCCCTACCAGAAACCCGGCTGGCTTTGACTCACTACCTTTCTGGGACAAGGGGGAATCAATGGGCTCTTCAAATAGAGTTGGAAACCACAGTTGTTTTGGTTTACTTCCTCTTCTTCTTCTCCCTCTATGTTTTTGGGCCATTAGCGTCTACCTGAGGAACACCCTCCTCGGGGGGAGCAACCTCTAACTCGACCATGGGTTGTTTAAACACAGAAGCATCAGTTGTTAAAGCTATATCACAGGACATCCTGGTGTTCCCTTTTTAAAAATGGAATAGACCTGCAAGGTATTCTTAGGTGCTAATGCATTTATATTTTCCTCTGTGACATGCTGTTGATTCCCCGAATCATGACCTTCTAGGAAACTACAAGACACATTCACAAGCATAAGCCTATCTCTAGACTGCACTGAGAGGGTAGCCCCCAAACCTTCCCAATTCCCTACCTGGGTCCCCAGTTCAATTACCCTTATACTAGTCTAACTTGCCTGAGATTTCACATCATTACAATTTCCAGCTTTTCCTAGACAAGAACTGGCAGAATTAAGTTGCTGCGTCCCCTTTAAAATCGGAGATAGTACACCCATTACATGGTCAGAATGGGCAGTTGATTTCTCAAACAGGGTTAAAATTGACGAAAGAATCCTTACTAATGCATAAAGTACATCCAAATTTGTCCTCCCTTCCCTATTTTCATTAACACCCTCATTCAGTGTGTGCCAAACATCTTGCACACATTCGTTAGAGGTCGCTTCCAAGTTTGATAATCCCAATGATCGCACAAGTGAAGTGCTCGAAGGAGTGCTACTGTACACAGCTGGCATGCGAGGATAGCTAACAAGATAGTCTTGGTGCTAATTCTGGGGCACCTGGTACACACTGAATTTGTAATTTTGCCTCTATTTCTTTTTTTTTTTTTTTTTTGAAAACCTTTATTTCAAAATTCAGGACACAGCTATTCAGCCGACAGCCCGAAGGTTCGGCAGCATTACAAGTTAGATACAGTGATGTGTCCCCAATGCAGTTCAAAGAATAATGCAAAAGGTTCAATTTTAAATAAACACAGAAAAAACTAACAACAAACCCCAGCAAGGCAAGAACATTGTGAGCCCATGGCGGAGGCCCCCAGGGGAGACCGGACCCCACTCGTCTACTAAGTACAAGACTGTGTACGGAGGAAGAAGGGGAACAGCAGAGGCCCAGAACAGTTACTAAAACCAAGCTGTGCTGGAAAGTAGGTCAGGGGGAAAGCTGTTCCTCGGGAGGTTCCAGGTCCGGGGCAAGACATATTCCCCCCCTGTGTTGGTTCCACCGCCCCCAGATGGCATGCCACTTTCGGGGGCGACCTCTAGAGCAGTAGACCGTCTTCTCCCTAAACATGCTCCAATCCATGTTTTCCTTCCATGCGGTCAGTGTAGGGGGTCCCGAGGAGCCCCATAGCCGCGCGATATCCCTTTTTGCTACCATGTTACCCAGAGTCACCCATTGGGTCTGCGCCTCATCGAGGTCAGTGGGCCCCCAGACGTTCAGGAGGCAGCACCGCGCCTCCGGCTGTACCACAATGCCCGTCACCTCCCCCATAACTGCATGGACTCTCCTCCAGAACTCCACAATGACACCACATTCCCAAATGATGTGCAGGAAAGTGCCCACCATACCACATCCCCTTCTGCACAGGCCGTCCTCCGAGAATCCCATGCGGACCAGCCTTGGCCCCGTCACATACACCCGGTGCAGTATTTTAAGCTGCACCAGCCTCAGACGCGACGGGATCGCAACCTCCTTAGGCGAAGAAACCGCTGACTGCCAGTCCTCATTATCCAACTCAAGACCATCCCTGGTCCACTGTTCTCTCAGCCCCAATAGCAAGTCTGCCCGGACGTTTATCAACTTCTTATATATGAGCGAGATCGTGCTCTCGGGCATATGACCATCAAGGACTCGGTCCTCAAGGGGAGAGGACTCCGGCACCTTCTCACCCTCAACAAGGACTGATCGGAGGGCGTGACGCAGCTGGATATACCTGAAATACTCTGAGGGCCCTAGCTCAAACTCAGTCTGCAACTCCTCGAAAGACTTCACCCTCCCCTTATGCAGTACATCTCCCACCTTGGATATACCTATCAGATCCCACTTATCAAAGCCCTTCGTGTGCCAGAGTCTTCCCAATCTTTCCGATTCAAACAATGTGGTAGCGAGGGTTAGCCTATCCTTCCAGCCCAACGAGTCAGTCGCCATCTTCCATACGCGCACCGCCACACCTGTGGGCCCCGTGAGGGACGAGTCTAGGGACCGCGAATACAACGCCCTGTAGTAGTTGCCGCCGCGCAGCAGCCACCTATCCATGGCATACCCAGGGCTGAGGGCAGGGCCATAAAACCCATGGTTGATCGCGCTCAGCTGCGTGGCCCAATAGTACCGTCGGATGTCTGGGAGCGCGATGCCCCCATCATACCATGGGAGCGTCAACTTTGAAATAGCTATTCGCGGCCGCCCATCCCACAGCAACGTCCTTTGGAGGCCTTCGACCTCCCGAAAGTATTTGGCCGGTACCCAGTCCAGGGTGTCCTGGAGAGCGTAGAGGAAGCGGGGAAGAGACATCATTTTAAACAGGGCCGCACGCCCAACGAGGGAGAGCGGCAGCCTCCGCCAACCTTCCACATCTCGCCTCAAGCGTGCCAAGGGGGGGAGCAGATTCCTCTCATAGCGCACAGCAGGATCCAAGGATATAAAAATCCCCAAATACACAAAACCCTGCTGGGCAACCTGTATCGAACATGTTCTAGGGATCGGTGGGACCTCGCCACTAAGAACGTACAAGTACGATTTGCCCCAATTAATCACAAGCCCCGAGTTCCTACCGAACGATGCGAGTACGTCACAGACCACTATAAGTGACTTCTTAGGTGAGGCAAGATACAGCAGGATATCATCGGCATAGAGCGAAATACGGTCCTCATGATCAGACGACCACCGAAGGCCCCGTATATCCGGGTGCCAACGTATCCACGCAGCCAACGGTTCAAGGGCGAGGGCGAACAACAGAGGCGACAGGGGGCAGCCCTGCCGGGTACCCCTACCAAGCTGAAACGGAGTAGATGCCCGTCCATTCACCACCACATTCGCTAGTGGCCCCTCGTACAGCAACCGAACCCAACTCACAAAACCGCGACCGAAACCAAACTTGGCCAGCACGGCCCATAAATATGCCCACTCCACCGTGTCAAAGGCCATCGTGGCATCAAGAGATGCCACAACAGCCGGTTCACGCAGCGTGCCCGCCCTGGCGATGACGCCATGAAGACGCCTAAGGTTCAATGCTGTATTTCGGTGCGGGATAAAGCCAGATTGATCCGGGTGGACCAAATCGTCTAGTACCCTAATCAAACGGGTAGCCAGGAGTTTGGCCAGAATTTTCGGCTCAGCGTTGAGGAGTGAAATAGGCCGATAGGAGGAGCAGCTATCTCGGGGTTTACCCTCTTTATGTATGACCACGATCGACGCCAGCCGCTGGTCCAACGGAAGGATCCCATCCCCCCGCGCCTCCAAAAACATGGCGCGCAGATGAGGGGCGACCCTATCCGGGAACAGTTTGTACAGGTCGATCGGCAGTCCATTCGGTCCAGAGGCCTTACCCGAGTTCAACGCGCGAATCGCCCCCGCCACCTCGTCAACCGTGATGTCACCATCCAAATCGTCCCTATCTACGTCAGAGAGGCAGGGCAACTCGATATCTCGGAGGAGATCAGACGAGTCCTCGGGCGGCCTGTCCGACACAGAGGAATAAACCCTATGAAAATATTCCGCGAAACACTTCACAATCCCCTCAGGTTCCACGATCGCCTCTCCCCCCTCTCCAATCAACTCTGGCACCACTCTATTGACCCGTTCTTTCCTGTCCAGCCACGCCAGGAGTTTCCCTGCCTTATCCCCAACGTCATACAGGCGGCCCTGTTGTTCCCTGCTGAGGGTCTTAGCGGCGTTCGTCACCAGGTCCCTATACTCCGCCTGCTTCAGGCAAAGCTCATGCAATGAGGACTCTGTAACCTCCTCCTCCATATCCCCTTCAAGGGCCGCAATCTCCTCCTCCACCTGCCGCACCTCGCCATCCCTCCGATTCTTGGCAGCCACCACAAGGGAAAGGGCTTCCCCCCGAAGCACGGTCTTAAAAGCTTCCCACAGCGACACCGCCGAGTCCACGGTTCCCCGATTGTCCTTAAAGTAATTATCTACCTTCTTTACCAGGGCGCTGCGCATCTTGGGGTCTCGGAAATACCATGGGTTGATGGGGGCCACCCTCCCTCCTCCCTCCCGACCTAGATCCAGCCGGATCCACACTGGCGAGTGATCAGAGATACCGCGTGCCATGTGCCTCGCCTCGGATATCAACGAGGCATGTGCGGCCAGAGTGAGCAGGTAGTCAATCCTGGAGAGGCTACCATGCGCCCCGGAGTGAAACGTGTATTGATTCCGTGTGGGGTGCCGGAGCCTCCAGCAATCTATCAGACCAAATGTATCCAGGAAGTCTGGAAGCCATTTCTGAGCCCCCCTGTGTCCCTGGGCGGGTATCTATCCAACAGCCCGGAACCCACAGCGTTGAAGTCCCCTCCCACTACCAGCATTCCCCCCGGGAGAGTCAGCAAAGCCCTGCCCAGTTCAGCAAATGTGGAGGCCTGCAGGGCCGGCGGGACATAAACTGAAACCAAAACCAAAGTCCTTCCTTCCCACCGCCCCGCCACCGCCACAAACCTCCCCCTATCGTCAACAATGGTGGAGTCCACCTCAAAAGGCAGCGATGCTCTAACGAGGATGCCCACACCCCTGGACCCAGAAGAGAATCCAGAGTGTGCAATGAATTTATACCCCTTCCTATTCAGGGCATAGCACGTATTGCCTATGAGATGCGTCTCCTGCAGCAGGACAACGTCTGGCATTGAGCGTTTCAAAAATTGCAACACAATCCCCCTCTTGATGCGATCCCCCAAACCATTAACATTCCAGCTTATAACACTTAAGCCTCTACCCCCCATCCTCAAACGGAAAGAGGCCCACCCCACACCCGAGGCGCCACCATGGAACAGCCCTGAGGATAATCATCATGCCTTGCAGAAATAAACCCCCCAACAACAAACTCAAAATCCCAAAAACTCCCCCCACCCTGCACCCCTGCTGCAGCTTAAAAAGCCCCCCCAACTTGCAGTGTGCCTGTCGCCCTACAAAAACAAAAATCTACAAAAAGTACCCTAAGGGAGGAAAAGAGCACCCCTCGTCCTCCCGCAACCCCCCACAGTTACTGCACTCTGTTCAAATCTTCAAGTATGGTTAAATCAAGTCAGGTCGGCTTTGAGATATCAGCCCTGTCCATTCCGGCCACTGTCTCCATGCTCGGCTGTGTCGTCCCCGGTCCGTCGCCGGGGCAAAGCGTCCAGCCATTCGTCGGCCATAACAGGAGAGTCAAAAAAGAATGTCCGATCTTCATGCACCACCCGTAGTCTGGCGGGGAAAAGCATGGCATACTTCAGGTCCAGTTCCCGAAGTCTCCGCTTCACCCCCAGGAAGCTCTGCCTCTGTCTCTGCACATGCTGGGTGAAGTCCGGATAAAAATTCACCGACGCATTCTGGAAGGGGACTGGGCCCGTCACCCTCGAAGCTTGCAGGATAGCGTCCCGATCTCGAAAGTGAAAGAGCCGGGCGACAATCGGCCGCGGCGGGGCACCCGCCTTGGGCCGCCCGCCCGGCACCCTATGGGCCCTTTCCACCGCAAAAAACTTTCCAAGGCCCTTAGGCTTAAGATGATTGAGGACCAAATCTTCCACAAGCAGGTCCGTCGAAGCCTCATCCGAGGACTCCGGGACCCCGATGACGCGCACGTTATTGCGCCTGGACCGGCTCTCGAAGTCCTCCAGCCGGCGGGCGGCGAGGTCACTCTCGGCCCTCAGCTTCCGGACCTCGTTCTGCAAATCCGCGACATCATCAGCGAGGCCCGTGGTCTTGTGGTCCAGGTTCTTAACTCGTTCGTTTGTCTTGCCCAGGTCCGATCGGATCAAATTGACATCCACCAGGATGGCATCCACCTTATGCGCCAGGGCCTCGAATTGCCTCCCCATCGAGGTCTGCATCCCGTCAAGCGCGCCCATGACATCCTGCAGGGATAGCTCCGGTGTCCCAGGCGAGTCCTCCTTCTGGGCATCCGACGCCTGGCTCGGTCCACTCGGCGATGTTTTCAGGAGGGCGTAGCGGTCCATACTGTTGACTTGAGAATACGTTCCCCGCCTGGTGGACTTAGTCTTCAACCGATCCCCTTCTGCTTTGCCCGACATAATGGACTCCAGGCAGTCCAATGCAGTGAAGACCGCTCCCTCTCAGAGAGAGGAATAAGGAGTGAGCAGGTCCGCCTTGTGCTGCCAGAGTAGCCCGCCGAGCGTCCCTGGGGTTATAAAGCCACCCAGAGCTCTACAGTGTCCGGGCAGACAAAGGGAACGAAACCGAAAGTGAAAGAGCGAGGGCCTCCGTCCGACAGTTCACACCTCACCAGGCCGTTGTTGATCAACTAGGAGTCGGGCATCCTGCCAACTCTAGCCCCTGGCATCTCCGGGAGTTAGGCCGCAATCTTTCGCCCGTCGTAAGTCCGGTTCCCGATGGGCAATCCGACCGCGGATAGTATCAATCGCCTCCCTGACAACTCAGCAACACGGTGCCATGCATACCGTCAGGATTAGAGACAGGATAGTCGATTGCCTCTATTTCTTGATTTTTTTTCCATATGTATGGCAATGTCCGGGAGAGTAAGATCCTCCAGATCCTCAAGGTCAAAACTGCGTTTTTCAATCTGGGTCACTAGTGGGCTCACTTTAGCTGATAAGGGACCTGGTGGTGACCCTACGATTTTATGAAAAATAGTTGTGGGAGCCAAGTGTGTATGTTCCTTTGTGACCTCAGGTTCAATTGAAGGTTTTACTTCCAAAGCAGCATTTGCCTCATGCTTAACCTTGTCATCGTCCACGTCCGTATCCATTTTAATCTTTACATTTTCTGTAGATACAACACATTCATCCAATTCCATTCCCATTTGAGTTCCAGTTGTTATTCCAGCTTCTGTCGATAAAATATGATCATAAGTGGCCTGAATTAGAGGGATTGGTACAGATGTGTTAAACTTGGAGAACTTGAGACGATTCAAGACAGTGGACTCGGGAAGAGCAGTACATATGCTTACTATGTCCACGTCTGCAACACCTGGAGCTATTTCTGATTTCTTATTCCTTAGTTTTGAATTCCTCAAACCCCTTGTGAACAAAGACAACACGGATGGGTGAGATTTCAAGTGGACAGACAAGCTCTGGGCTTCTTCCACCTGATGGGCTTTTTCAGTGTTGGAGAACTGGAGTGGTCCGAGGGAACGGCCGATAAACTGGGGAGAGATCCTTTCAGCTCTGTGCGAGACCCTGAAGGCGCGATTAAACGGCCAGAGCGTAAGCTCCTGGAGGGCATCTTATTAATCCACCCAATGATGACGCACGTCTTAGTGATCTACTGTTGCCCTCGCCCTCCGGACTGAGACACTCTCCTTCACAGGCTGGCAATTGCTATCTGCCCCGAGATATACCCCCCCAGTACCGGTGCAGCTGGGTCTGGCCCTGGGTCTGCCTGTGCAGAAAAGTTTGAGTCTGCGCCTTTGTACAGCGTGTACAGTGGAGTGGGAAGCGGTAGCGAGTGAGGCTTCCAGGTGTCCTACAAGCCTCACTCAATTTTAACCAAGCTGCCTCCGCAGAACACCAGGGCTACCCTCGCCAGAAGCTGACCAATAGTCACACTCTCCAGTGGTCAGAGGTCGTGCACCACACTGGACAGCAAATAACTGTTTATTTATTTAATTATTGTTTTACTAGCAGACAAACGGACAAACAGAGGGGGAAGTTTTTGAGGGTTTTGAAAAATATGTCAGGGGCCAAAGAGTACCGTATAAAAAGGTTTGGCACTAATGCTGGGTCCACAAAATTAATTCCTTTCCATCAGGGCATGAGGGGCAGAGCTGTCTGACACAACGCTGGGGTACACTGCAGTACGGAGTGGTGCAATGCGGATATAGAGGGTATAGTCCCTTCTCTTTGGCCACACTGGGATAGCACAGGAATAGCAGGAGAGGCCGGGACAATAAGGTGCAGTGCGGTGCTGGCAGGCGCTGGTACCCGCGCCCGCCACTCACCGTTCTCCAATACCGCTGCACGCCACACGCCGACCTCAACTCCTCAGAACGAATGAACGCCCACTTGCTGTCCGCCTGTGCTCTTACTCGTCTGCCTGCCTGCTTTGCTCGTCACCTGGAACTACAGGCAGTACCCTCAGAGAAAGGGGAAGGCGCATTGTAATTCCTAGCAGATTCTTAGAGAGGAAGGCGCTGGGGTGTGCACTTTAGTTTTGTCGTGTGTCTAAGAAAAAGTTAAACATTTGTACCATTGTAGCCTTGTGGTGATGTAGTCTGACTGCAAGCAGCAGAAACGGTGCATCTGATCCTGTTTCAAGCACCATTCAAACAAGTGAATATTAAAATATGCACAGATGCTTACCGCATGTCTGAGGCCTGGCTGCCTCTGACGGAAGATGCCGGTGGACACGCCGAGATCGTATCACTGACATGATTTAGCTATTCTAAAGCATTGCTATATCTACAGCACCACCATATGCCATGTTGTAAATAGCATATCTATGCAACTTCCACAGGCAACCTTAAGTGGTTTTCTGATATGTAACACTGTGAATGGTAGACGTTACCAACCAGAGAGTGCCAGCAACATACTTGGTGTATATACAATATTTGTCTGTGCTGAATATTAAAATTAATTTGTGAGTTGACCGTAATAACATTTTAGATAAGTATGCATTTTAAATTTGGGAGCACCTAAGGACGTAACAATAGTAATAAAGTGTTTCTGTATGGTGTTATTGTGTCTTAGGCAGCACAAAACAAGCATGCAGAATGTCACTTCCCCACCGTCCCTTTGGACATTCCCATGTGAGCCACCGCTGAGGTGGAGCAAATGGAAAAAGTATTTCACAATTAACTAATCCTCTGTGGGCCAAATTTGGTTGTGGAGAAAAAGATAGCACTACATCAATATTGTCTAGGGATGGAGGGTCAGGAAATTTTAGAACATATGCCAGATCGCAATGTTGATGAGACCAGGGGATTAAATGATTTTGACATATGCATAAAAACATTAGGCAATCACTTCCTACCCAGGATCAGTACAGTTATGGAGATTTATCACTTTAGTAAGTGCACTCAAAAAGAGGGAGAAACAGTTGAAGAGTTGTGTGAACTGGCTTCCACTAGTAAATATGATGCGACATGTGGTGAACGTTTAAGAGATAATTCTTTTTTAAATTGTAGAATTGAAAGAATACGTGAGGAGTTTTGGCTGATCCTCCCTTGGGTGATGTTTTGATTGTAGCAAAGCAGGTAGAAAACATGATCAAGTCTGTAAAAGAGATCAAAGAAGACACAGACTGTGAGGACAATGTACGTATAGTGGGGGAAGAGAAAACTGACAGACAAGTGATAAAGGAAACTTCTGTGTCCAAAGAAAGGAAAAATGTCAGCTCATTCAAAGGTCAGTGCTACAGGTGTTTCAAAACTGGTCTCATAATGTACAGTCAAAACTGTCCTGCAATAAGAGCAACATGTAACACATGTGGGAGAAAAGGACACTTAATGGTATGTTGCAGGAGTGAGATTGTGTCTTAAAAACCTGGAAACAGTGTGTGAGGAAATTGCCTTGCAGATGATTGATGGAGAATCAAGTAACACCAAAGATGTGAAAATTGAACAGCAGGGTAATATTTGATTTGTGCTCAGATTACCTATAATTCCAGAAAATGTGTTCAAGAGAATGTTTGGCGAGCATAAGAATCTACAAAAAATGATTAATGCCCAAGGGGATATGGTGATCAACTCATAAAATTGAAAAGATACTTCTTGGAGTATTGACTGTAGTAACAGATATACTGTCTGCAAAATATATGTTTCTTATCAAGGTGACAACATTTTGGGATGGCCAGCACAAAGGGATTTAGGGGTTTATCTGAATCCCAACACAGATCCACAAATTCTCATACAAAACGTCTCCAAGAAGAAAGAAAAGATGTCCAATTTTGAAAAAGAATATCCGGAGGTGTTCACAGACAAACTAGGATTTCTTAAACAATATGTTCCTAAGATAAAACTGAAAGAGAAAGCTGTGCCTGTATAAGCTAGAGTAAGGGGACTTCCTCTGAACGTTCATGATGCAGTGATGAGAAGAATTGGAAAAATTATGCAATTTAGGAGTAATTGAGCCGGTTGAAGTCACGGAATGGTTAGCACCAATTGTGGTCGCTAGGAAAACAGATGGCATGTTTCGTTTGTGTGTTGATCTTAGGGCTCCCAACAAGGAGGTAGTTGTAGACAAGTTCCCATTACCAAATATGACAGAAATGGTCAAAACGGTGGCAGAAGCCAACATTTTCTCTACGTTAGACCTGACAGCTGCTTACTACCAAATCTGCCTGCATGCTGATTTTCAAGAACTCGCAGCATTTATCACACTAATAAGGGCATATAAATTTAATCGGATGCCATTTGGTCTGGTATCAGCTGCTTTGGTCTTTCCAAAAGTCATGCCAAATATGCTCATGGGGATCTCTGGGGTATTTTCTGTTACCATGATGAAGTACTAATATTTGGTCACTCACAGGAACAACATGATAAGAGGATTAGGCAGGTCTTACAGATATTCAGAGACTGTGTGTAGGAAGCCGGCTTTATATGTGGAAGTGCCAATGTAAGAACACATCATGCAAAAAGTACAGACAACCCTTATTGTTAGAAATGGCGGTCTCTAGTTGGCAATGGTTTGCACCTTGTCCAAGTAGGGGCCCTTCCTTCTAGTCAGGATAAGGGAGTTACACTACTAAAATAACTCCTGCTCACCCCCTTGGTAGCTTGGCACGAGCAGTCAGGCTTATCTTAGAGGCAGTGTGTAAAGAATTTGCACATAACCAACAGTAATACAGTATAATCACTACAAAAGGACACCACCCTGTTCAAGAAGTCTCAGGAACAGCAAAGACTTCAAGCTCTTCTGCCATCAGCACTGGGGACTGTGCGTTTTGTGCTGCACCAGAAGAAAAAGCAACCTGACACGTCTACGATACCGCTGCCGACTCCGTGTCCTGAAGGCACCTCAGAGGGCACTGCCGCAGCGCTTCACCATGACCCTGGTCTCACCGCCGATGCCATCTGATGCCGCCACCGAGCGGCTGCTGGCACCGCTACCTGTGGGCACTGCACTTCGCACCACCTCGCTTCACGACGCCACCTTGGTATGTCTGATGACACCGCTCCATGGCAAAATCGATGCTGCTGCTTGCACCGTGGTTCGAGGGCACCGCTCGTAAGTTACACGATGCACCACCTTCATCCCACACCGCAGCCTTGGCCTACCGACGCTGGTGCCATCGACTCCAGTTCGTCAGCCGACGACAGCGCTTCAGCAACGACAACGCCACTGCCTGCACCATGACCTGCCAGCACCGCGACAAGCACCCCATTACTTCGCACCGTGACCCTGGTCTCACCGACGATGCCATCTGACATCTCCATCAAGCCGCTGCTCGCACTGTGACCTGAGGGCATCATACGCCGCACCTCTGCACTTCGCACCGCAACACCCGATGCCTGGCAACCCCAGCGCTCCTGACTTCAACCGCGAGTTCGATCTGCAACACGTGTGACTTCAAGGGCCCGCCGACTCCTGCACCAGCCTCCGGAACCGATGCCTGCGGACGCAGTGCTTTCAGAGCTCAACGAGAGGCCGCCGACGCCATGCATTTATAAAGGTAAAGTTTTGCGGATCTTCCCAACACCGTAGTTGGCCCCCGACCGCGGCCCGTTGATAACTCAAGATTTCTAAGAACTGTATTGTGGCAGATCAGGCCCATTCAGGTGAAAAGAAATCTCTTCCCCAACTCTAAATGCAGCCCAGATCTATTCAGCCTTTTCCTGACCCACCTAGACTCTCTGGAGCCACTGCTCCTCCCCAGCCCCTGTCATCCCAAAACCAGACAGTCAATCCACAAACCCAGCAGAGGCCTACCGGATGGCTGAGCAAGAAAATACTTACTTTCTAAAAATGGTATTTTCAAACACAGAATGTAAAAATCACCTTCACTAAAAGATGCATCTTTAGATTCTGAGTTCAGGCATACTAAACTGTATTTCCCAGGGCAAGTTATGTTTATAAGATGTTATAAACAAACTCCCCATTCTGTCCTATGGGAACAGGTAGCCATGCAATAGTGAAAAACTAAATTGGCAGTAATTCACTTTCAGAACATGCCACACACACCAGGGCATGTCCTACCTTTCACATACACTGCACCCTGTCCACAGGGGTACCTTGGGCCTACCTTAGGGGTGACTGACATGTAAGAAAAGGGAAGGTTAGGGCCTGGCAAGTGGGTACACTTGCCAAGTCGACATGGCAGTCCCAGACTGCACACAGGCTCTGCAATGGCAGGCCGGAGTTACATTTACAGGCTGTTTGTGTGGGTGGCACAATCCATTGCCGCACCCCACTAATAGCATTTGATTTACAGGCTCTTGCACACTCAGTGCACTTTACTAGGGACTGACATGTAAATCAAATATGCCAATCATGGAAACACCAATCCATAACACAATTTACAACAGGAGCACTCGCATTTTAACACTGATCAGCAGTGAGAAAGTGCGCTGAGACACTAAACCAGCAAAAACAGAGTCAAAACCGGGATCTCAGAAAGCACAAACTCGGGGGAAGCAAGCCAATAGATGGCAAGTCTAACACTTATTGTTTTACAGGGCTTAAATTAATAACCCCAAGTGCTCTATTTGTGGTAGAGTTGTCGAGCAGTTTAAGGTTATCAGAGAGTAGTAAGCATTTGTCAATGAATAGGACACACTCAAGAAGAACTTCAAGACCAATTTGGAAAAATTGCATATTGATATAGATTTTTTGTAGAAATAGAAAAATACAGTTGAATAACAGTTTTAAGCTAAGAGCCTCGAACACAGTAATGTTATCCTATTGTAGTTAGCATAGATGGCATACATGTACTTGCGAGCAGTTCTGAAGGGTGCCTTTTTCAACTTAAGGTGCTTAGGGTCCAAGGTCGAAGAAACAACCAGCAGTTCAGTTTAACCTGCCTTGGTGAGTCCGGGTGCAGAGCTGCTGATTGCATTGGTACCAATCTCGATGCAGGACCTCTGTTCTCAGGACTTTCGCTCTTCTTTGTCCTTCCTTCGGTTCCCGGTAGACAAATCTGAGTTCCTGGAGTCAGGGGGACCCCTAATTTCGGAATTTTTAGGGGCATTTAAGGGAGTGTACGGTAGTAGCCAATGGGTTGCTTACCCTTGGCGTGACTGCACCCACTATATGACCACTTCTTGGGGAGAGTGGGCATATTCCTGACCCAGAATTCCTAGTATAACCAAAATCAAAATGGTGGAACCCTTCCTTGGCAGTCCACTTAAGGTGGCCCACCGAACTATTGTCCATAGCCTGAAAGTGTGACACACCTTCTGACTAACTAATTTCCCACCTGCTCTGGTGCCAAAGTGGCCTCAGGGCAGGGTACGGTGTGTCCCAGGTCTGGGGGGGAGCCATTGCCGCATATCTTCGAAGCCTCTGGCCTTGACATGCTAATTCACTACCCATCCTGCTGGAGAAGGTGTGAACACCTACCTTCAAAGCAAAGGTTGTTTCTGGCTGCTAAGAGCGTGGGTTTTCACCTAAAGGGGGTCAGAAACTTGCCTGTGGTGGCAGGTTGGACGATACTAGTCAGCCAGCATACTAAAGGACTAGTAGGATTTCAGGAGGCACCTCTAAGGTGCCCTCTGGGTGCATGTCATAATAAATCTAGTACTGGCATCAGTACAAATTTCTTAAGACAAGGTGTTTGATACCAAACACCATTGGTTTCAGTGCAGCATCATTGTTGCTGGGTAACGCGTAATAACCAGTTCCCAGTACATGTACTCAAGATGGCTGCCTGATCCCTTGTGATGTCTTTGTAATAGAAATATACATCACAGGGGCCTATCTACTCATGTAGGTGTCCTCACATATAATACAATGCACCCTGCCTTAGAACTCTAAGGCCTGCTATACTAGTGACTTACATATAGTATATACAGTGTACACAATTTCACACATCCTGCAATAGCAGTCTGCATGCAGTTTTGTGTGGGTCCCTTTAAGTGGCATAATACGTGCTGCAGCCCATAGGGACAATATTTTGTACCCATTCCCTGGGAACCAGGGGTATCATTTACTAGGGACTTTCAGGAGTTCTAAAGTCCTTGCCAATTGGGTTTCAATTAGACATCTTACTTTATTTTAGGGAATGAGCACTGACACTGGGGGCCTGGTTAGCAGGGACCCAGTGCACTTTCAGACGAAAAGCATCAGTACAAGGGCAAAACATGTGGGTGACCATGTAAAAAAGGGGCACTTTCCTACACTGTGGCCTTACCGTAATGAAAGAGAAATGTAATTTACAATGTACAGAAATAAATTATCTTGGGCAAAAAATCACATCACAAGGAATTCAACCCAAAGCAGAACTGGTAAATACCATAACGAAGTTGGTAGCACCAGATAACAAAGATGAACTGAGGTCATTTTTAGAAATGATATAGTTTTATAGCAAATTCATTAGTAATTTTGCCAGCCAGACCTACCACATGTAAAAACTATTGAACAATATAGTGTGTTTTGAGAGGAATAAGCATTTACAAAGGAATTTGAAGATGTGAAAATTACTTTTCCACTGCCCTGAATTTAAGAGTGTTTGTACCAGGAAAGAATATTGTGGTTGCAACAGATGCCAGTTCAAAGGGCTTGGGGCAGTACTTTTTCAAGAAGATGAGAAAGGCGTGGAAACTTTAGCATTTGCTTCAAGGGCTTTGCGACAAGCTGAAACAAACTACTCTGTTATCGAAAAAAAGCTTTGGCGGTGTACTGGGCACCTAACAAATTTAGAAATTTAATTTAGGGAACAATATTCAAATTAAAGACAGATCATAAGTCCCTTAAGGAAGTGTTTTCTAAAAAAGGATTAGATTCTGTTTCTATCAGGATCAAGAGATGGGTAGTTAACTTACAAGAATTTACATTGGGGTAGAATATATATATCTGGGGTGAGAAATTTTACAGTGGATTGTCAGTCCCGGTTAGTAAGTGACATAAAGGAAGAGGAAGGTGCTAGTGACAACAATAATGAAGATATAAAGTTACACAAGGAAGATGTGTTTGTGCTAACTAAAAGATTTTTGTTGAAGAGGAAAATTTGAAAAAAAGAGTTAGAAACTGACCCAGTCTTATAGAAAGTATGTGAGATATTAGTACAAGGTTGAGATGGAAGAGAAAAACTTTAGGCGCTTTAAAACCATTTTGGATTGCCAGAGGAGAATTGTCAGTGATGGATGGATGCCTCTTTAGAGGTACCATGTTGATACCTCCAGATTCTTTTAAAAATAAACTCATTGACTTAGCACATGAAGGCAATCTTGGTATCACCAAAACCAAACAAAGGTTAATATTAGATTTCTGTTAGCCAGGTATGGATGCACTGGTAGAGAGAATGGTTAGGGACTGTATAGCCTGCTCAGTTAGTGATAAGGTAGTAAAGTTACATACTCCACCCTTGTATTGTCGGTCTCTTCCAGCAAGACCTTGGATAGATGTGGCAATAGACATAACTGGGCTGTTATCTGGTGAAAGGTGATCACTATATATTCTTGTGTTTGTTGTCCTACTTTCAAGATGGCCAGAAATCAAAATTGTTTTCAGAAATCAACATTAAGACAGTCATAAGCTACTTGGTGGAAATGTTTATAGGAGAGGGACTACCTAGCAGCCTTCTCACCGATAATGGGGTCCAGTTTTGCTCCCAAGAGATGAAAGACTTTTTACAGTGTAATCATATTATGCACAAACTATGTGCCTTATATCACCCAGAAACCAATGGGATGGTAGATAGGTTCAATAATACCCTTCAAGAGGGCATTCTGCTGGCAAGGTCTAATGGGTTGTGCTAGAAGGAAGAGGTACTGAAACAATTAGAAACACATCGCCTAACTCATCATCAGTCCACAAACATGACTCTACTTGAACTGTTAAAAGGAAGGAAGTCCAATTCTAGACTAGTGCCTGGGTGGATGAAGGGAATGATAAACTACATGGGACCAAGTTGATAGAATTCAAAGTAGGCGACTGGGTTAAAGTTAAAGCTCCCACTGGTAACCTGAAATGGTCCAAATTTACTGAACCCATGAAATAAAGCTATTTCAGCATGCGGTCAAGGTGCAAGATAGTAGGATTTGGAACCTGGGAAGAGTAGTGAGACATCTTTGGCCTAGTCAAAGCAAAGAGAGGAGAGGGAAAAACAAAGAAGTTGATTCTGAAAGTGAACAAACCATGGGGGGGTCCTGCGAGGCAAACTAATGGGGATAACACTGTTTGTTAGAGGCATACCCTTCCCAGTGAAGGGCAGAATCTAGAGCACTCCAGTTCAAACTGTGAAGTTGTAATACAATGATTAATTGAAGAAGGTTTGCAATTTCCAAAAATAAGTTTTTATTCTTCTAGTTGTCTAATTCATATTACTTCATATGAACACAATCTTCAGTGTATCTTATATGCTCCATGGAAAATAGAAATGTTGTGAGCAGAATATACACATGCTGAACATCACAATTTTCTTTATCCCCGATGAATTTCGGGTTTTAACCCTTCTTCAGGGGGATTTCTGTAAATAAAGAAAAGTGAACCAGTTCAAAGACCCAATTGCTAGAATGCGCGTCATGGTAAAGAAAGTGCGCTAGCGAAAAATCTGAAAGACGGTGAAGAGAGTGCTGGCTGCTAGTAGGTGCCCGAAGGAACAGCAAAAGGGATGAGAACCACAGAATCCGTGAAACGTGACTGATTCCGTGAAACGCGTCAATAAATAGTGGAGGATAAGTATGCGAAAGGTGAAAGTGTGATAGAGTGCAGTAGAGCACCCTGAAAAAAGTTTAAACAAACAAAAAAAGTGGTGACATTCAAAGTTGTAGATAACGGTGAGGGCAAGGGCGTGCGCGCTAAAAAGTGCTGTGAAAAAAACCCAGTGAAAAAAGATACCGTGTGTTTATACAGAAATGCGCACCGCGTACTAAGTGTCTCCGAGTATGAAAAGAGATACACAAGGAGGTTAAAGTGCCCAGGCATACCTGTGATGTCAAACACGCTTTTCTAACCCGACGAGGTCCGTTAACCTCACCGGGAATATTTTAGTGGGATGGTGCGGGTTTAGAGTGGATGTAATATCCGCGTAATCCGGAACTGTGACCAAAAGTAAAGAAGGTAAAAAGCGGACTCAGCCGATAATGAGGGACCCGGAAGAATAGTGCTTTAAGACGTGAAAGTGCAAGTGCAATGAAGAATAAACAGAAACTAAACAGCAATAAACAAAGATGGCGTCTAAAGTAATATACTCGTGATAAAAAATGGGTTACAAAAGGAAGAAAAGCGAAGGGAAAATGAAAAAAATGGAGATCTATGCAGATCTAGTGATCTAAAAGGATACAGAGTGAATCAAAAGGGTATGGAAAACGAAGTAAAATGGGTTACGGTGACTTAAAAAATTGGGCTGACTAAATGTGAAAGGTGACAGAAAAAAAGTTATATACAAAAGGAAGGAGAAAGAAAGTATAAGGAAAGTAGATGTTAAGAATCACAATAAAGAGAGAAAATACATAGCGAGTAATAGAATCAAGCTGATACAAATATATTACAGGAAACAGCTATATTCCAGTCTGTCATTTAACCCTTTCGGGTGAAGAGAGTTCGATCTGTGTATCCAAACTAGTTCTCGTTGGAGTAGAAATGTCTTGTTATCTCTCCCTTCTATGTCCTTAGTACTTTCAAGTACCATAAAACGTAATTGGCTGACATTAAGGTTCTGCTCAGTGAAATGAGTAGCCACAGTAGATTTGGGATTTTTAGTCCGAATATTACTTTTGTGTTCCGTAAGTCTTATTTTAATTTTCCGTTCTGTTTTTCCCATGTATGGTAAACTGCATGGGCATTTGAATAAATATATAACATTGTTGGTATCGCATGTGGCATTGACCCTTAATTTGATGGGGGTCACTTGTGTGGGATGCGGTAGTGTGCTACCTCTAATAATACTATTACAGTTTCCACAGTTATGGCACGGGAGAGTCCGCTTATATATAATTCCTGGTGACTAAGGTGTCTCCATGAGAAGTTGTTTAAGATTCTTGGTGCATTGATATGCGAAGATTGGAGGAGCTTGAAATATGTTTTTGAAGTCTGTCTCAGTTTGGAGTAACTGCCAATGTTTATTGATAATTTTCTTGATTTGTGTACTTCTGGTGGAATATTTGGACACAAAAACTGCTCGTTCATCTTTCGTGATAGTTGCTGATTTGGGTGTCAATAATTGTGTTCTCTCTTTGAGTTTTACTCGATTTTCTACTGCTTGAATGTTCAACGAAGGGTAACTTCTTTGTATAAATTTATTTTTGATGATCTTACTGTTTTCCTCAAGAGCAGTTTTGGAGGATGCAATGTGTTTAGCTCTGAGAATTTGAGAATATGGAAGGTGTCTT
Source organism: Triturus cristatus (assembly GCF_964204655.1). NCBI lineage: Eukaryota > Metazoa > Chordata > Amphibia > Caudata > Salamandridae > Triturus > Triturus cristatus. Next base: position 273,007,093 of record NC_140580.1, read on the forward strand.
TTGAGACTCATTTGATGGAAACTGTAAAAGTGAAGGTAGTTGTTACGGTCTGTGGGCTTGGTGTATACTGAGGTAACTAATTGATTGTTGGCCACTTGGATGTTGACGTCTAGAAATGCGATTTGTTCCTTGCTAATGTGGGTAAATTGAATTCTTTCATTGACCCGGTTGAGTTGACTTATTGCTGAAAGTAAATTAGTTTCTGTACCTTTCCAAATAAGAAAAATGTTGTCTATATATCGATGGTATGTTATAAGGTGCTTTTGCCAAACCGTGTTGGATAATATATGTTGTATCTCAAATCTATGCATGAACAGATTAGCATAAGCTGGGGCGGCACAGTTTCCCATGGCAACTCCTGATAGTTGAGTGTAAAATTTATCTTTGCAGATGAAATAGCTGTGATGGAGGGTGAATTGCATTAATTCCATTAATAGTACTTGTAGATCAATGTTTTTATCAGTGTTCACAAGGAAGGATTCCATGGCTTGTAATCCGAGGTCATGGGGAATTGAAGTGTATAAGGAATTTACGTTGAAGGTACAGAGATTAATTTGCGTGTTATTGTCTAGTTTAATTTGATCAATCTTTCTTAGGAAGTCTGTTGTATCTTGTATGTATGTAGTCATCTTTTGGACGCAAGGCTGTAGATGCCTCATGGATTGAATTGCGTGTGCTAACGATAGGTCTGAATGGAGGCCTGGTGAGATGTTTATGTAATTTTGGTACCATATATAGGTATAGTGTTTTTGGATGGTCTTTGACGAGGTATCTGTAAAGCCTGACAAGGATGATAAGCACACCTTGTTGAAGTCTGTAGTAGGATTGAATGCTATTTCCAGGTATAGAGATTCATCGCTGACGTGTGATATCAGATTGTCAATGTAATAATCAGTGTCCAAGATTACTAGGGCGCCTCCCTTGTCTGCTTTACAGAAGGTGATCTTGTCATTACTTGCAAGCTGAGAAATGGCCAGACGTTCTTGCCTAGTCAGATTAGATTTTCTTTTTTCTTTGTTTTTGAACAAAGTGTGTATATCTTTTTGTACAATTGTTTCAAATGTGTCAATCAATTTATGGCTCAAGGGTGCCATGAAGGTGCTTTTAGGTTTTAAACTCAGTAAGGTACCTGAATCTTCTCTAGGTTCGGGTTCCATGATGTTCGTAAGAAAATGTTTTAATCTTAATGTTCTCATAAATTTAAAGAAACACACTTGGTCTTCTAATTCATTAGATTCATAAGTTGTAACAAATGTCATTCCCTTTTGTAAAGTTTTAGTTTGCAAAGGTGTTATCGTAGTGCTTGAAATGTTAATGACTAAGTCCTCTGACTTCTGGTTGATTTGGCTATTGGGACATTTTTGCCTTTTGTGCTTTGCCCTCCTGGGTCTGCGGTTAGGTCCGGTCCTCTTCCTAAAAAAAGGCACTGATTCTGTAGTGTCAACATTTGAGGTGGACGGTCGACTATTCTTATCTGAGGGCATGTTACGCTGAAATCCATGTTGGTCTCCTTTCCGTGATGAATCGTCTGATGAAGATGTTTCTCCTTCAGTTGGTCTGTTGTTAAAAGATCGTTGTTGTCTTCTAGTCGCATATATTTCAACCCAGTTGTAAACCTCTCCTAGCTTGTAGTCGACCGTGTCACATTTACATTTTCTAAGTTTTCTTTCATTAATTTCTTTGGTGTATTGACCAAGTTGAGAATTGATGTCTTCTAATGTTTTCACCCACTCTTCATTGGATAGTTTTTCACTCAATTCTTGTTTGAGTTGTGAGACTTCATTGTTTAATTCCTTGAGAAGTTTTGAGAGTTCTTCACCAATTAGAAGGATCAAATCAAGTGAACATTTATTTAAAATAATGTTGGTTTGAGTGGTATTCGTAGACCCCTGGGGATCCGTTGAACTTTGTGATCGTTGATTAATTTCTCTCTTGGCTGTGAATAAGAGTTGTCGAATATTAGCTTGAACTGATCCAATGCTAGATGAAACACATTCTGGTTCTTTGATCAATGAATAAATCCATTGGTGTCATCTGTTGTAAAGCTGAATGTGTCTGCTTTATTGCCCGTGAGGTTAGCTATGTCTTCATATGACATTTTAACAAGTAGGGTGCTGGCGATGTGAACAGAGGGATAACAATCAGAGACTGTTTGTGTCAGATCAAGAAGACAGTGTAGTATTCTGTGTATGCCGCCACGTGCTGGGCATGGAATCGGAATGCTCAGGATGACGGTGACAGTTGAAGGGTTCTCTGGCTGCTCAGACGGCTTACTGATACATGGAACAAATAAACAACATCTTCAACTTACTGTATGGTGTATGTTGTTCTTCCTCACGACATAAATTGGCGACGAGCGAGTGGGCTGTGCACGTGGACCCATCACGGAAACATTCATGTCGAGGACTGCTGTGCAGATGAGTTTTCGTGCCTCTGTACAGTTTCAGACAAGTGGCCGGAAGTAAGACCCAACTCAAACTGGACAAAATTTAAGTGGTTGAGTCATCATGGCAGGGAAGTGGATCGTATGAATGGGGAGCGAAAAAGAGAAACACATGGTTGCTCATGCACAGAACAACAAGGGCAGACAGGCCATCTTAGCATCTAAGTATCGTTTTTCAAATGCGCCATTCAAAGCTGAGGCGAGTACGTTTAAGGAGTGAATAAAGGGAAATCCCCAGAATGAAGTTTAATCGCTGACACACACAGCTGAAGTCAATTGAGTGTCACGTGCTCAGCTGGGAGGCACATATTTGCAAATCTTGATAAGCGCTCAAATACGCTGACACGCCCAGCATCTTCAGTAAACTGGTATATACATTGGCACATGAGCGGCGAACACTTGCGCTGCAAGTTTAATACAGTTTAGGCCAAGCGTGTAGTAGAAGAATTGTGGGTCATCTAGTTTCACAATGCGGTGACACGCACAGCATTTTAAATTACATTGGTGCATTTCTAATTTTTGGGGGGCACAAGCTTAAGGTGTAGTTTTCTGCGGTTGGACCATTGTTTTAAAAACAAAAATTACTTTGTTATTTTTAGCAGACATCTTAAGCATCTATAACACAAGGGTGTACAATGCAGGCCGTACCTCCACCACCAATTGTTTTGCAGACACCGGGTGATCCACCTGTAGCATGGAAAGAGTGGTTTGAAGGTTTTGAGACTTATATGGGTGCTCTTGGTGCAATTGGCTATCGTCCATAAAGGAAAAAATACCTGCTTCTACATTCTTTAGGCTTTGGGGGAAGAACAATTTTTAAACACTTACCTGAAATTAATGTGGCAGATGAAGAATTAGATGAATATCAAGTAACTGTAAGGAAGTTACAAGAGCATTTTGATGTTCAACCCACTCTGGTGGTGGTGAGACATACATTTTTTAAAAGGATGCAGCACGCAAGTGAAGATGTGGACACATACATAATGGCACTCAGGAGATTAGCGTTGGAGTGTCAGTTTGAGAATTTGTGTGACCAGTTGGGGGGGTTCAGTTCATTGATCACTGCATTGACCAAACTATTGAGCAAAAATTACTTTTAATGGGAAACCCATCTTTAGAGGTGACAATGAAAGTGGCAAAAAGTACAGAAACATCCCAAATTTCAGCAAAAGAAGAGCTGGATTCAAAGAAAGAAGAGTTAGTGGGTGCTGTTAATTCGAACTACAAAAAGCTTCAGAAGGACAGTAGACAGCAGTATAGATATAAAAGGTTTTATTTGCAACAAGAGATATGTCTCAGTCATGTTCGTGGTGGCAGTCTGTGTCCAGCAAAAAGTGTTGTGTGTAGAGTGTGCAATAAACGTAGATACTTGGCCAAGGTGTGCCAAAGTCAAAATAGCAAGCAGACAACAGTAATCAAATTTGTCTCCGATGACTGTGAAGGAGAAGATGAGGGCAACATTGAAAGGGATTTATGGTGGTTAAAATTGATGACTTAAAAAGTGGAGACCCCTACTCTTGTATTGACCCCCTTGTTGACATTGTGGTTGGGGGAGGAATTCTGACGTTATTAGTAGACTAGTGCTCGTATAACAATGATAACTTGTTAATTATTTGACAGAGTTTGGCTTAAAAGAGTTTTGTCTCCTCCTGACCGGTATGCTGTATCGTATGAGGGGGATAGTATTGATCTATGTGGGTACATCGATGAGATACTAGAGTTCAAAGGTCGAAGAATTGCTGGCAGAATATATGTGGCAAAACAAGGGTCTAAGCATCCTGGGGTGGTTTCACCAAGGACTCCTTGGTATGATTCTTAAACCAGGGACATCGGAACAGGTTTTAGCTATAAGAGACGACACAGTATTAGAGAATATTATGAATCGGTATCCATACGAGTTCTCAGGCGAGTTAGGAAGGTTCTCAGGGTTTAAATGCAAAATCATTGTGAAGGAGTGGGCAATTCCTGTGAAACATAAACCCAGGAATGTTCCGTTCAGCATTGCTAAGGATTTAGAAAAATAATTAGACATGCTGTGTAAGAGGGCTCTGATTGAACCGGCGGAGTTCTCTCTGTGGTTGTCTCCTTTGGTGGTGGCGCATAAGCACAACAATGAATTGAGAGTATGTGTTGATCTCCGATGTTTGAATAAAGAGATATGGGTGGACTGACACTCATTGCCCAATATCTCTGAGCTCTTGGCAGGGTTGACAGAGGCCAAGGTCTTCTGCAAGCTTGACCTAGCCTCTGTGTATCACCAAATAGAACTGGATGATGAATCCAAGTACCTCACAGCTTTTGTTTCCCCTTTTGGTACGTACCAATATCGTAGGATGCCTGTGTTCCAGAGGGTTATGATAAACATGCTCAAAGGTATCAAAGGGGTATCAATTTTTCATGATGATATATTGATCCATGCTCCTGACAGGCGTGCTCATGATCGCATCCTCGATGAGGTTCTGACCGTATTTTAGTGTAGATGTGTGGTGCTCAGGGGGGACAAATGTGCATTTCTCACAAACCAGTTGGAATATCTGGGTCATCTTATCACTGAACAGGGTGTCGAGCCAAAGCCAGGTTTAGTGAAGATCATTACAAATGCAAAAGCCCCAATGGACAAACCTAGTTTTAAATCTTTTCGTGGCCTATGCGAGTTTCACTCCAGGTTCATCAAGGATTACACTACAAAGTTGCGGCCTCTGTCCAGCTTGTGAGAAGAGGTGTTGTGTTTGACTGGAACAAAGAGTGTCAAGATGTATTTGAATGGGTGAAAGAACAGCTGTCCTCACGAAGGTATTAAAAAATTATGATCCATAACTCCAATGTGCATTAACAGTAGATGCAAGCAATGTGGGTTTGGGTGCTGTACTCATACAGGTGAAGAACTCTGAAATGTACACGCTCGGTTATGCATCCCGGGAGTTGTCTGGCACAGAGAAACAATATTCTGTAATAGAAAAATAATTGTTGGCTTGTTGGTGGGGGTCATGAAATTTAGGAACTATGTTTGGGGAACACGCTTTAAGGTGGGGAACACGTTTTAGGTGTGGCACCACATTCTAGAATGTGGTGCCACCAAGATTCTAATGTTCTAGTATCTTCCCAAAGAACAACCAGTTGAGGAAGATAACACACATCTCCCTTCTTTACAAAGAAGGCAAATCCCCAACCAAATGTACACTGCATGTAATATGAAAAAACATTGGAGCAATAGGATCGGAGGATATATATAGTTTGTCGTTAGATATATGTACATTATTATGCAGAACGTTAAGACTGTTGAGGTCCATATTCATTGCATGGTAAGTACTTAAAGTTTTGTATACTAAATAATCTTTCAAGAAACTTGGGAGGCGTGTCACCCGTCTGTGATGACGAAGAACGACATAGACCATCAAGTAAGTTGAAGATGTTGTTTATTTGTTCCATGTATCAGCAAGCCATCCGGGCAGCCAGACAACCCTTCAACTGTCACCAGTGTCCTGAGCATGGAATCTTCACACGCATTCCGATTTCATGCCCAGAACATGGCAGCATACACAGAGTACAAAATGGCTTTTCCCATTTACAAAAAAAACATAAACAATATCACAATAATTTTAATAATTAAAAGAAGATAACTGTGCGAAATAACCAAGCATAACAAAATCGTAAAAATAAAATATATAGCACTTATCACGAAGGGTGCATAACTAACACCCCCAACTAAGAGCAAGATAAACACCGAGATAATAATATGGTCACAAATGACATTACCCAAAGTAAGACTCACACACCAGGAATAAAACATCAACAGTGAGCATCATTGGGGCGTGGCTAGCAGCCGATGAAGATGGCCGCCATCTAATGTTGCTGCGATAGCTGACAGCGTGCAAGCCTGCAAAATCCGGCATTGTCCAACATTCTGAATGCCCCCCTGAGTGGGAAGCTGTGTGGACTCACAGAGGCAACCTGGCGGTGCTTCCGAACTCTGAGGACTGGAGAGCGAGCGAGAGGAGGATCGGGTGAGCGGCCCGTGACGTCAAGATGGCGCCACCCCGGAGCACCTCGGACGCAGGAGAGCCATCGCTCCGGCTGCATGGCTGCGGATGGTGACGGCCGCACAGTGTAATGATCGCGGTTGTTTCTGCAGGAGCGTCCGGAACGTTGGAGAAAAGTCCACAGTCGTCCCCCACGTTCCTCCGACTCTATCAAACTCTAGAGTACGAAGGACCCGCTGGGGAAAACAGGGAAACAAAACAAGGATAGGTGGGGGAACACCGGCAGGTCTTGAAGGATGATTCTGGCAGCCGAAATAGCAGGTAGGTGATGGTTCTTCACCGGAAGGAATGATCGCGCCCCTCAGCTGTAACACAAAGGTAGGTATATGAATAGTACTACAGCAATACACTGGAGCTTTCTCCACTTCATTCCCCTCCAGACACCTACCGGGATCAACGCCAGCCTCCTGGATTATGGCCTACAGGAATAAGTAGGAATACCTCTGCACAACCCACTTATGATCGGTTCCCAGAGGAGGACTCAGTTTCACAATGTGTAAGTCACTTTACAGGCTGAGAACAACAAAGACAGGTTTCATAAAGGATGTAAGGATATGATTCCCCATATGCTCATATGATGTGTAGGAAGGTCAAGTACCGTAATACTTATGTAGGAAGGTGGAAAACCTAATCCACTGCTCAATGGTCCTCGCAATAATCACCCTAGGATGCCTGATGCGTTTTCAAGAGAACATAGGGTAGGGACAGGTAGTGGATGCGTCAATGAGGCCACTGATGCTTGCACTGGGGTAAGAGCACTAAGTCTAACTCCAACTAATTCACAAGACTTGGAGTCGCTCAAACAGGAGGCGTAAGCACAACACAATACAAGCCTGATTCTGGAAGTAGCAGGCTGACATATAACACGATACAACTCAAGCCTGATATGCAGAAGTAGGATTTAACAGGCTTACATATAACACAACACAACTCTAGCCTGATATGCAGAAGTAGGATTTAACAGGCTTACATATAACACAACACAACTCTAGCCTGATATGCAGAAGTAGGATTTAACAGGCTTACATATAACACAACACAACTCTAGCCAGAGGGGTTAATTCTGGAGAGGGATATCAGAAAAGGGACTGTGCAGGCGAAGGGAATCACCAACCGTCAGCCAACCTCAATCTCCGATGTAAGTAGAGACGAGTGACGGGCGACCCCCGCACTGCTAAATAACACTTAGACCTTACTTGGCAAGGCGCAATACGCTCGGCCGCTCTGATGGAAGGAGCGCCAACACGCTCGGCCGCTCGGATGATAGGAGCGCCTCTACGCTTCACCAGAGGGAACTGCGGTAACAACCCCGGAGCCGGGACGCGTCTGCTTCGACTCGTCCGCGGCTTCGCACTGGAAAACAGGAAGTACGTGTAACCGGAAGTCAGGCAACAACAATCAAGATGGAACTGGGGCTCAGAGCTAGAACGCGAAGCGGCATCTGCACGCCCTTCGCCGTTTAAATACACACTGCACACAGGGGCCGGACCGCGGGGCATGACACACAGAGCAAAGCCACCCACGACTCCATCGACTCACCGGAGGTCAGTTGGGCTACTGGGCACGCTGTTTGAAGTGCAGGAGGCAATCACAGTAGACCCGCTACGTGGAGCACCGGCAGGCAAGTGACGTCGCGGCTGAGGGATTCTGCACTGATCCTGGTCCCAGGCCGAGCGGCATCTGTGCTTCCCACCAGTGGGTGTGAGAGGCCAAATTGAGTTCTGTGCTTGGGCCATAAGTGCAGTTAATATAGGCAGACTACCTGGAAGCCGGTGACGGCGGTCCCCTCCCCCATCTGGTGTGCGCATTGGTGGTGTCTCCCGAGGGAGGAATCGGACGACCAGTCCCCGGACTCCTCTTTGAAAGATATCATGAAGGCGATCAGAGAGTTGAAGGGCACCCTGGAGCCAAAGCTCGACTCCATGATGAGGAGGTAAATCTCCTGCACGCAGACCTACAGAAAATCTCTGAGAAGGTGTCCTCGGTGGAGGCGGGATTTGGGGGCTTACAGTCCAAAACGAAACATCTTGAAAACCAGGTTGCCATTCTCACCAAGAACCAGTCGGACATTTACGCCCGGCTCAAAGACCAGGAAGGAAGGGCCTGGCGCAACAACATTTGCGTCGTGGGGGTGCCGGAGGGAATGGGGGAACAGCCCAAGGACCTGTTCCTAGAAGATCTGATTTTAAACCACCAGAAGCCCAAACGCGTGTCAAACTTCTTTTCAGTAGAACATGCACACAGGGCTTTGGGGGGCAGGTCTCGTCCTAGAGCGCCCCCGTGCACGATCATAGCTTGCATCCTGAATTTCAGGGATAGGGATGCTGTCCTAAATGTGGCACGTAGGCATGGCGACCTCCGGCACGCTAATGCCACCATCCGTTTTTTCCCGGCCTTCACGCTCCACGTTCAGCATCAGAGGCGGTCTTTTAACACCGTTAAAACAGCTCTCCGGGAACAAAATGTGAAATACATGATGCTTTTCCCAGCCAGACTCAAAATAATGGACGAGGGGAAAACATATTTCTTCGACTCACAAGCAGAAGCTAGTGGCTGGCTGGAGGGATGGCGTACTGTTTGTCGCAAAGGAGAAAACAATCGACCGGTGGCGGAAAATGGCCGCAGTGGGACTGAGCAAGAGGCGGAGCGGACATCCGGTGGCCAGGCACAGCGGCAGCAGACAGATAAGTGACCTGTAGGGCACTCCTCGTACCACTGGAACTGTTCTATTCCTTGATGTAAACGTGGAAGGGCATATATTGGAGTCTGGGAGCGATGTTTTGAGAAAGGGGCACACTTGCAACAGGGACCAGTGATGCTTAACAGACTCCCGCAACGTATGGCTCCCTCGCCCTTTCTTTTTCTATATGTATGGACGGACTGCCTCTGTGGTCTATTAGTAGGGAGGCTTCTGTACTACTGTGTAACTGCTTGACAAGATTCATTAGCAGACAGGGAGTACTTCATGCTGGAGGCTAGCTCACGGCTCCCCACAAATGTTTCTTTCTACACTGTTTGGGCGACATGCACTCTGCACGTTTGGGAGGTGGGAGGTTGGGGGCTCGCCCAGCAGGGTTGCAGGGAGGGGGGAGTTGGGTTTATTGTTTGACTAGTTTGGGAGGGATGGGGAACATGCTCAAGACCAAGATATCCAGCAGGTACAGGAGGTTGACACAAATGAAACCTGGGTGGTGAGGGAACACTCAAATACTATTTTCCCTGCTCGAAGTCATGGGTGACCTAGCTAGTATGCAGATATGGACCTGGAACATGAATGGTCTGGGAAACAAGATCAAACACACATTAGTCATGCAACACATTAAGAGGCATTCCCCAGATGTTGTTTTGATCCAGGAATCACATTTGCGAGGGAGTAAATGCAAGGCATTAGAACGTTTTGGGTGCAAAATGGTAGCCCACTCCGAATTTTCATCCGGGGCTCGGGGGGGATCCTGAATATGCAACACTTTGCCTCTAGCTATCATAGGCACCTGGGCGGACGATGCAGGCTGTTTTGTTGCAGCAGTGGGCAAATGGGAGGGCGCCTGATTGTATTGTGCTCTTGCTATATACCCCCGTGTCTCCACGCGGTGATTTTCCCGAAGTTTAGCTCATTCCTCACTGACCTCCCCCTGGGCATGGCCCTGATAGGTGGAGACACGAATGCAGTCATGAACCCGTAACTAGACCGGTCTGACTCCCATGCGGCCGACAAGGAGAACGCGGCTTGGCGGACTTTGTCATGGCCATGGGCATGGTGGATTTGCGGCCGGCACATAACCCTCTATTAAGGCACTATACGTACTATTCAGCACAACACGGCTCCTTTTCTAGAATAGACTATTTCTTTACACGCAACAACAAGGTGGGAGACTTCCTCAACCCTAAACATATGGCGAGGGGTATCTCAGACCACTCTCCGGTGTGTGTCACTCTTAAAGGCCCGTCTCTGGATAGGGCCACATTTCTGAGACTCTACCCATGGCGCCTGCGAGATCTAATGCTTAGGGACAAACTCCGAGAGGGCTCGGAACTCTATTTTAAAGATAATATGGGGTCAGTGGACACACACATTACTTTATAGGAGGCCTACCAGGCGGTATTACGGGGTCAGGCACAGGCACTGACCGGAGCTCAGAAAAAAGAGGAATCCCTGCAAATTCGGTTACTCAAGCAAGAAATTAGTCGGATGGAGGGTGACGGCCAACGTTCTTAAGTGCTGACCTGCATCATGAGCTGGCAACGGGACCTGCGGGCCCTGGCAGATGGCGAGGCACGAGCATACGTGGTAGCGATGCAACACCGCTTGTATGATGTAGGGAATAAGGCTTTGAAGCTCCTAGCGTGGCTGGAAAGACGCGATAGGGAGAGATCATGGGTGATGAGGTACGTGATATAACTGGGTCACTTCAAACTACAAGCAATGAAATAGCAGAAGCTTTCCCCACGCCAGTCTATGCACCGGTGTGCACCAGGTTGGAGGCACCTGCGCAGAATTCCTAAGGGACTTCGCCCTGCCTACGCTGTCAGGGGAAGCACATGAAGTGCTTGAGGCTGACTTCACAGAGGAGGAACTGGGTAGTGCCCTGGGTTCCCTGAAATCCGGAAAAGCACCGGGCCCGAATGGGCTCCCAGCCGAGATTTATAAAGGGCAGGCCTCGGTCATAATACCTTGCTCCGAAACATGTTGATTAAGGCGCGAGAACAGGGGCAACTCCCGTCGGACCAGCGGGCGTCCACCATAGTGGTAATCTATAAAGCCGGAAAGCCACCTGATCAGTGTAGTTCCTACCTTCCTATCTCCCTTATCAATGTGGAGGCCAAGGTTCTGGCCAAAGCTTTAGCAGACAGGCTGGTGTCTGTCATCGTGGAATTGGTCCATGTGGACCAATCAGGGTATATGCCCTGTAGAGGCACCCGGCACAATCTTCGGACTATATGGCATACTCCATATGACTAGCATTCCTGAGGCCCAACAGACGGCATTGATGGCACTGGACGCGACAATGACGTTCAATAGCATTGAGTGACCCTACTTGTTCATGGTGCTTCACAGGATGGACTTTGGTCTAAATTTTTGTGGTTGGGTGAGACTACTTTACGAGATGCCCACGGCCAGGGTGCGTGTTAACGGGGCGGTATCGAGTTCCTTTCAATTACGAAGGGGCACCAGGCAGGGGTGCCCTTTGTCCCCGCTTTTGTTTGCCCTTGCGCTGGAGCCATTGGCACACTGGATCCGGAAGGACCCAATGATCTGGGATATAGTGGCAATAGGCGGGGGTGGGAAGAGCGAATTTCGCTCTATGCTGATGATATTGTCTTGTACCTTGCATGACCATACTACTCGATGGCACGAGTACTGCATATCTTTGAGCTATTTGGTAGCTACTCGGGCTATAATATCAACTGGACCAAGTCTGTGATCTTTCCGTTGTCGGGTCCCCCCCAGGATTCCAATGAGGTGTTCGGCCCCAGTGGTGTCGGACGTTACGCGGGATCAGAAGGCGTTCCTAGACAGGAATCTTGGGCCCCAAATGAGTCACCTTGACGCTGATGTCAGTCACTGGCGCACCCTTCCGCTTTCATTTATGGGTAGGGCGGCTGTGAGGAGGCGCTGCCATCCCAGATTGACGTTCCTCCTTCAGAACCTGCATCGGACCCCACTTACCGATCTTCCTGTTCCTCCTTTACATTCAGGCTCCTGCCTCCGATGATAGCTGGTCCTACCGCTTTAAGGACACACCTACAACGCGTCCTTTCCATCGTCACATGACCGCATCGGAACCTGCAGCAGGAATAAAATCGGAAGAGGTGGTCCAAGGGTCGGGCCGTACAGGAACCTGCAGGACGAAGGAACCAAAGCCGGAAGAAAACGCGAGGAGAGCTGAAACCTTCTTTCTGCCCCCGGGTTCAACGCTTTTCGCAGTAACCGAGGACAAAGTCGAGCCAGCACCAGAATTGGAAGAAGACGCTGTCTCCACCCGTCAAGACGCTGTGTGGGAGCCAGACCCTATCCGGTACAACGAGGAAGCCGGCCGCGTCCCTGGAGGGACGAGGCTTACCAAGGTACGGAGTCGCTTTGGCTTTTCTTGGGGATCGGGCACTGTGCCTGCGAAGGCCGGATTGGGTGGGAAAAGTTAACCACCTAAGGGGCTGCTCTGACGATTATAGAAGCTGCGCATGCTCACTTGTGTAGGTCTTGGGTGATTTACTCTCTGCACTCCCTGATCCCTCTTTCAATTATAAACAAACCGGAAATCCTTCTTACAAGGTGTTTCTTTTCTTCTCCATGCTGTGACAGTTGACCACTGGCTAACCTGAATTGCCTCGGAGAACTACGCCGACTTAAATGAGATATCGGACACTAGAAGGCTTCGCCCCTATCTCCCTCTGACAGGAAGAGGGAGAGAAATAAAAGACATAAGAGTCCTCAAGACCCTGACAATATTATTGTTTTATGAGACTGTGTTCCAATACCTTTTTATTGACTGGTCACTGCTAATAATTCCCTTAACCAATCATACGCTGTCCCTGTATGCTTCTTCACCACAGCCACAGCGGCCCTATTTAAAATGATGACATTACCGCACCTCCTTTATGTCCTCCAAAACACCCCATACCCGGTCCGTTCAACAGTTTTTAAACGGGTAGCGCAGGAAGTCAGAACATTGTTGTGGCAGGGTGGTTCACCCAGAATTGCGCTGCACAAGGTACAGAAGGGAGTGTACGATGGTGGCCTGGCAATCCTTGACATTAGGCTCTACTACTGGGCCTCGCATCTTCAGGTCAATAACGACTGGTTATATGCGGATATGGAGGAACCGGCTTACAGAGCAGACAGAGCCATGATGCCGGGATGAAACTGTGAGCCTCTCCTATACTCCCGAAAGTCACGATCGGAGTGGCCTGGGCATACCAAAGTGGTGATACAGTGCTGGAGAGAGGCCAATAAATTACTAGGCTGGGTGAGGAAACTGACTGGTAGAACCCCGTTGTGGGTGGGTGATCCTTTGCATGAAGTAGCGGCCTTAACGGGCTTCAAAGGGTGGAAATTGATAGGCATCGAGTACTTGGGAGACGTATGGAAAGGAGACTCTCCCCTCACCTTTGAGGAACTCCAGGGGGAATTTAATTTACATCAGACCTAGAGATATCAACACCTGAGGCTCGTACATGCACTGCGCACCCACAGTCATAGTGGCACCCCTGTTCCAGAGTATTCCCCATTAGAGGACAGGTTGTTACTAGACCCAATTGTCGAGAAACTGACCTCCACGATCTACCGTAAGTTAATAAATAATGTGCCGGACCCCCTGATGGGCCTCCAAGAAACATAGGCTAAAGTTTTGGGATCTATAGATGATGAGGAGTGGCAGGAAGCAATCCAGAGCCCAATAGAAATCGCAGTTCGCTTCAGATTTAGGTTGGTACAACTCAAGATATTGCACCGTACCTACTACCCTCAATCAATCAATCATAGCATTTGTAAATCACACTACATACCCGTGAGGTTCTCAAGGCGCTGGGGGGGGGGAGCTGCTACAGTTTGAAGAGCCAGGTCTTGAGAAGTCTTCTGAAGGTCAGAAGGTCTTCGGTCTGCCGGAGGCGGCTGGCAAGGGTGTTCCATATCTTGGCGGCGAGGTGGGAGAATGATCTCCCGCAGGTGGACGCTCTTCGGATGCAGGGGACGGTGGCGAGGGCAGGGTCTGCGGAGCGGAGCTGGCAGGTGGGGGTGTAAAGGCTGAGCCGGCTGTTGAGGTACGCTGGTCCAGTGTTGTGGAGTGCCTTGTGTGCATGGGTGAGGAGTTTGAAGGTTATCCTCTTGTTGACAGGGAGCTAGTGCAGGTCTCTCAGGTGGGGTGTGATGTGGCTGTGGCGAGGGATGTCGAGGATCAGGCGTGTGGAGGCGTTCTGGATGCGTTGGAGCTGTTTCAGGAGTTTGGCCGAGGCTCCTGCGTAGAGGGCGTTTCCGTAGTCTAGTCTACCGCTGACAAGGGCCTGAGTGACCGTCATTCTCATTTCGGTGGGGATCCACTTGAAGATCCTGCGAAGCATGTGGAGGGTGTTGAAGCAGGAGGAGACGGCGTTGACCTGCTTCGTCATGGAGAGGGTAGAGCCGAGGATGACCCCTAGGTTGCGTGCGTGGTCGGTGGGAGTTGGGGGTGTTCCTAGTGCAGTCGGCCACCAGGAGTCGTCCCAGGCTGAGGGGGTGGATCCGAGGATGACGACCTCCGTCTTGTTCGAGTTCAGCTTCAGTCGGCTGTTCCTCATCCAGTCGGCGACGGCCTTCATTCCGGCCTTCATGCGGTGCCATGTAGACGTTGAACAACGTTGGGCTGAGGGATGAGCCTTGGGGTACGCCGCAGATGATCCCGGGGGCTTGGGAGTGGAAGGGGGGGAGGCAGACACTCTGTGTTCTGCCGGAGAGGAAGGAGGAGCTCCAGTCCAGGGCCTTCTCTTGGATTCCGGCGTCGTAGAGGCATGTTCGGAGTGTGCGGTGGCAGACCGTGTCGAAGGAGGCTGATAGGTCAAGGAGGATGAGGGTCGCGGTTTCTCCGTTGTCTAGCAGGGTCCTGATGTCATCGGTGGCGGTGATGAGGGCAGTTTCGGTGCTGTGGTTGCTGCGGAACCCAGACTGGGACGGGTCCAGGATGTTGTTCTCCTCGAGGAAGCTGGTCATTTGTTTGTTGACGGCCTTTTCGATGCCCTTTGCCGGGAACGGGAGTAAGGGAGATGGGTCGGAAGTTCTTGAGGTCCTTTGGGTCCTCCTTGGGTTTCTTGAGTAAGGCGTTGATCTCTGCGTGCTTTCAGATCTCCGGGAAGGTCGCTGTCTCGAAGGAGATGTTGATGGTTTTCTAGAGATGGGGTGCGATGGTGCTGCTGGTTTTGTTGAAGATGTGGTGTGGGCAGGGGTCTGCCGGGGATCGTCGTCGTTGATGTTGGTCCAGGAGAGCAGGCGGTTGGTGTGGGTGGTGGTCGAGGGAGCAGGGGTCTCAGTGGTTGCCAGGGTGGTCACGGAGTTGAAGCTGTCGTGGATGTCTGCGATCTTGCGATGGAAGAAGGTGGCCAGAGAGTCGCACAGGTCCTATGAAGGTGGGATGTCGTTGGTGTTGGAGCTGGGGTTGGAGAGTTCCTTCACGATGTTGAAGAGCACTTTGCTGTTGTGTGCGTTGTTGTCTAGGCGGTCTTTGAAGGAGGTCCTTTTGGCGTATCTGATGATGTGGTGATGTCTGCGGGTGGCGTTCTTGTGGGCTTTGTAGCTTTCCGGTGTTCGTTCACGGATCCATATTTTTTTCGAGTTTTCGGCAGGTTCGACTGGAGGCCTGGAGGTCTTCAGTGAACCAGCTGGCTTTACCCTCGTACTCACCTATACACATGGGGCAGGGCCCCTACAGCGTTGTGTGTCGGGGGATACCAGGGTGAGGGAACCTTCCTGCATATTTTATGGGAATGTCCCGAGATTGCTAGATACTGGCAAAAAGTCACCAATACTATTTCCAGGGTGGTAGGAGTGACGGTTCTATTAGCTGCGAAGTGGCTGCTGCTAATGTTTAAAGGTGACTCTGACTTGTCCAGATATGAGAGAATATGGTTGGCTCTTGCAGCAGGGATTCCAAAGCGAAACATTGCCAGGGTGTGTGGGGCCCCTCTGCCTCTGACGCTGGAGGAGTGGAGACGGGACCTCAATTGGTGCCAGCACCCTGAAGAAACAGTCTACAAAAGTAGGGGAGGTGTTAAGAATGGGAAAGAATATGGGCGCCCTGGCGAAAATACAGAGGGATGAGCATGGGAAACTGAATCCTATAGGGGGTTTTCTCAGCCTTATATCCCCTGTGAATATATAGTTATTGAAGTACTGTGTCTGCCTCACTGTGTACCATTAGAAATGTTTATTGTAATGTATGGTCTCTTGAGCAATGTTAATAAAAAGAGTTAAAAAAAAAAAAACAGTGAGCATCATACAAAATCACGTTACTACCTGGGAAAAGTAACTCTCCTTGTGCTGTGTCTCAATTTTACCTCCTTAGCAGAGACGCCAGCAGTGGGAGCCGCATGATGTGAATCAACAGAATCCTTGCCACCCACGATAATGTGATGAAGCTCTCTTTTTCCACTCTCATCCTTTTGCACTTTAGTTCGCTCAGATTCAACCCGAACCACTCTCTTACCATTCCACCATTGCCCACTTTCAACTTGCACACTATTGCCGTACACCTTAATGACTCTGACTGGGGGTCCAAACTTAGTTTTGCCCTTGACATCACCTTCCATTTTGACACTATTGGTGAGGGGGCTCACTGTCATTATCTTGACAAGCCCATATCGATTGAGGAGATTGTACAGGTGAATCGGAACCTTCCCTCTGGCAAGGTCCCAAGGGCAAATGGTTTGATTGTGAAATTCTGGCTCCACAACTCCTAGCTGTCTGTGAGGAATCCAGGGAAACGGTCTGTCTGTCTCCCCCTTGCACTACAAGAAGCGCCAATGGTGAAATTTAAATTATGCAACCAGTCACAGTATATGACCTGTGGAATCCACTTAGGAGCAGCTGAGGAGAAACTAATAATAAAGGCACTATACAACCGTGTAATACTTCAAGGCAAATCGCGAAATCCCGGAGGGTCTGGCTAGGGCTCCGATCGTTTATGTTTTCACGGGTGAAGGGGGCGGTGGGGCACAACGTTATAACATTTGCAATGAACGCGCGTTCAAACTATTGTCATTGTAAATGACAATGCCATTTATTTTTGTTTTATAAACCAAAACATAAATAAAAGGCATTGTCATTTACAATGCCAGGAGCTGGAACTCGCGTAAATGTGAGACCTATTGCATTGCAAATGCTTGTTTTTTTACTATTCTGCTAGGGTGGCAGACATTTACACAGGACATGTATGGATGGATTTTGCTGCTGCTCTGTCCTCTCTCCACCACTTCCTTGCCGCCTGACAGTTTCCAGAGTGTGACTTCTTTTCACCTGATCTCCCCCATTGGGTTCACTGCCTGCGCGCTAAGTGTCCTGTTCTGGTCCCTTGTCTCCATGGTACCCATCACCTTGCTTCCCATAAATTACCTGCCTGTATCCCATTCTGCCCCCAAGATGGTCCCTTCCTGTTTACCTTTCCTCTACTCTCTGCTTTTATCCAGTTGCCACCTCATCAACTCATATCCTGGTCTTACCTCGTCACTTCACTTGATACCTGGAAAATGTCCTTCTCTCTCTTGATTTCTACCCGCGCCAGGTTCTGCCCTAAGGTGCTCTCTGCCATCCCACTCCTTCCTGCCTTTGTCCTCATCTCATCTTCTTGTACTGCCTTTTGGGCCATGATGCCCGACACCTTTCGTCCGCCTGGCCCTTACTTGTGCCAACTCAAAAGCTTGCCGCCTGCCCTTCTCTCGCCTGCCACCTACATTTGTCATGTTGGGAAGAAGCATCTCCCCATTAAACTTAGTCACCAGCAGTTGCTGTCTGATTGTGCACATTACCGATTTCGCGGGCACTTTTGTAAAAATCGCGGCATTTTTACAAAAATGCCGATTTCGCGGCAAAGCGCGAAATCGCGAAATCCTGGAGGGTCTGCCTTGTTCATATGAACAGGTTTATAAATGCGAACTAAATCACCCAACTTTACCTCCATACCCTAGACTCTGTTTCTCACATCAAAATTTCATTTTTGTTTCTCCTGAAAAGAGGAAACTCTTTTCCTGACAACCTCATCAGGAACCAAACACTGCCTACGCCGTACCCATTTGTTCATTCAAGCAGGACAAAAACATGTGGTTGCCCTTCTGCCACGCAAGAATTCAAAAGGAAAAACACCAGTGGCCGGGTGGGGAGTGGTGCGATAAAACCACAGCATGCTCTTGACAGCATTGGTAATTATACATTTGTTTGCTTTAATCCATTGAATACATTCTCCTAAGACTTTGTTCATTCTCTCTACCAGACCGTCAGAGTTTGGGGATGATAAAGGGAGCGTCTAAGGTGTTTAATACCACTGCTCTCAAGAAATGTTCTAAACTCATCTGAAATAAACTGGGAACCTTTATCTGAAACTAGTGTCGCAGGAAATCCTTCCTTGAGAAAAACTTCTTTCATTAATTCAATAACTACTTTGGAAGTTACCTCATCAACGAACTTTACCTCTGCTACTTACTTTAATAGTCCATCAGAACAATAGCAAATCTAGATGTACTGTTTAGAGCATTAAACGGTCCGACAATATCAACCCCTACCTTTTCCCAAGGACCTGTGGGCAATTCAATAGGACGAGTTTGTAACTTAAATGATTTATCATAATTGGAGCATATGACACAATTCTTTACTATGAAATCAATATCCAGATCCATAGCTGGTCACCAGAAAGATAAGCAGACTCTTCTCTTTGTCATGGTATCCCCCAGATGTCCTTCATGTGCCCCAAGAATAAGTTTTGTCCTCAACGTGACAGGGCGAACAAACTTGTCCGCTCTTAACAGCAACCCATCCTCAACTGACATCTTATCAGCAACTTTGACAAAGGTTTTAAGATCAAGATCTACATTCCTCTCTTTGGGCCAACCAGCTTCAATGTACTTCATGAATGACTTCAGCGTAAAGTCCCGCTCCAGAGCATCCCTCCAATCCTTTTCGGAAAAAGCACCAATCAAGGGTAAATTAATGGAAGCCACAATGCAATTTTCTTTGTCCTCATCATAACATGTCTTGTCATCTTCTGATGAGCATGGCAAGAAATCAGCACACCCATTTTTAGAACCAGGAATATACTCAGTGGCAAAATCAAATTGTAACAATTTAGTGGAAAGACATGCAATACGGGGGTGAACCCTTTCAAATTTTTTCCACTCAAAATGTAAATTAGCGGTTTGTGGTCTGTTTGGATATCAAGACGTGTTGAACTCTGTGGTGACAGTTTGAGCTAGCTGTGGCTTAGAGTATACGCAATAAAGCTTCTCCACCTTTTGACTGCCTCTATCTTCTGCTGGATGCGCCTTACCAATTTTACACCTACCTCTAATTTAGCTTTTGTGATACGTCAACCATCACAAAACCCACATGTTAAAAGTGCCAACAATCTGAAAAAGGAAGCAAGTGCCTATGGAATGAGTGAAATGTTCTCTAAACTGTTTGTGGAAGTGTAGTGGCTTCCCTTCAGTTGCACCACCACACACATCTGCATTTTCTAATGTTGGCCTTCACAGACATATCACTAAATTCATTCATGCCAATTGTAACTTGTATAGGATTGGAAAGAATACCAGAGAGAATCACTGGGCACAGAATTATTTACATCATTAGGAACATCCACTATTTAAAAATGGAGTTGTAGCTGGACGTCATCCACACCTCAATGCTTTGAATGCATAAGCACAGTGCTAGAGGTGCTCAGCTAAACAGCCAGTGTAGGAATTCTAGCTGGTGAACTGGGCGAAATCAAGAGCTGGCTGGTATGCACTTGTGATGATACCATTGCTGTCCAAAACATGGGTCTGCCTATTCAGATATGGCTGCACTGCCTGTGTGCCATTTTGTGCCTTTCCACCACCATTGTGCAGTTCATACCTCTCATCCAACACCACTAGACTCTGCACTTCCACCACCTTTCTATCACTTGTATGAGTTCTCAAAGCCTTGAGGATTTTCCTAGTGATGGAAGGGTTGAAACTCAAGCAATGCTGCCCACTCCCATTGTGTCCTGTTCCAATCGATTTATGGTGAGCATGTTAGATATGTGTGCTGCTTCCAACTACACTGAGCACCCAACCTGCAACATTATTTCCCAGTTATGCCCTTCCTCTTTCCTAGCATGCCTCGTTAGCTTCAGTGTATGTTCAGTCCTCTTCCTTGTCTCTATAGCCATCATCCTCCTATTGCATGGCAGGATGCCACCCATACTTCCTTCATCCTCACAACTCCCTCATTCGGTTGTCTAGGGGCAGAAGTATTGTCTTCCTGGCACTTAGTTGTCTCTCAATCCACAAAGTGTGGTTATTCCAGACATTATATGCCTTCTGTGAGTGAAAGGGAGACTCAACAGTTTGGTCCTGTCAAACATAGACCCTGAACGGGATGAGACCTAGGCATATTTTTTACCATGCAGCCGACAGCTAGAGGGGTAGTGTTGAATACTGAGATATATGAGGCAATATATGTATAAATGTGGTGCACACTGCTCAATAAAGGTTGCCACCTGGTTTTGGGTACATGTTGGATGCTGAAAATTATGTGGGCCATGAGTCAACATACAAACTTAGGTCACTATAGCAGGGGTATATTTGGATGGCCTCCATACCTTCATTGGGAAGAGTCTATGCGGGTGTGGACATGTGTGAAAGTAGCACATTTTGAGGCCGCAATCAGTGGTCCACTGCCTGAGAAGGACCTGCAAAGCGACCAGATGTGTGATGTGCTTTGGTACTCACAAGAATATACCATGAACTTCCTCAGCTCCAAAGTAGTCAGAGGTGGTGGTCCTTGGTCTGTTCCCCATGGTGGATGGGGACAAGTCTCCAAGCAGACAGTAACATAATACATACAACATTTTCCTAATACTAAAAGCTTACCTCATCCTATGCAAACCATATGTGCAAAATGTGAACTGACCACTTGAGCACCCTAGCCAAGCTTGAGAACATGAATCCCACAGCAGGGATGCTTTTTCCTGGTTGTACACTCCTTTGGCCTTGTTCACGGGAATTAACTCTTTTATACACAGCTCTGTGAGCTGGCCTCACCCTTCCCTTCTCAATTTTGCAGTATGTGTTTGTAATAAAACACATACCTACAGCAGCAAAACTACTCCTTAAGACAATAGGTTATGCACAGTATGCTTTGGTATCTGCTAGGATGTGTCAGTCCCATTCTTCCTCTCAAAACCCCTCCACCCTGTTGGTGCAGCAATAAAAACGTTTTATTCCTTGTGTTCTGAACTCAACTTGTTCGTCTTTGACTGACAGACAAATCCTCCAATGTGCTCCCTTGTAAGTCCAAATATCATCAATTCTCTCCATTTGATGATTTTATTGGACAGGTGGAGTTTATTCCCATTGCCTGACATCTGAGCCTGCCTCTTTACTGGGAAATACTTAACTAACGTCTCTTATGGCATTACTAGTTGTTGAGCCATATTATCTTCTATCTGTCTTGTTCTTGGGCACAGAATCACTTGCAGATTGTCTACCATACAGAGTTCGCCTGAGCTTTCTGGGCATAGTCAAAATAGTTGTGTGCATGTCATATTTGCGAGAATTCGTGAAATTGGGCTCCTTGCTGCCTTGCACCTGGCACTTTCTGTCACCCTTCATGTAGACAGTTGGTTGTCGGTTGGTGGACCTTGTAGTGAAGTTAGTGTCTTTAGTGGAACTGTCTGTGTGCGTTAGGGGTGGGCAGGATATTCTGTTCCGCCTGCGGAATTGGTGGAATTTGCAGACTCTGCATTGAATTGGCACCATTTGGTAACACAGAGTGGCTCTTGTAACGCTGCGTGGCAGGCTGTTTATTGCGCAAGGCTCCAGAACAGTAAGTTGGTGAGCGCAAGCGAGATTTGACGTCCCCCAGCATGATTTCCAGTTTCTAGGAGGGCATCTGGCAAGATTTATTTAAAAGGGCGATGTGACAGGAAAGGGGGTTCTGGATCGAAAGAAGAAGTAGAGTCCACTCCACGTCTAGTGAGACTAGACTTTATTTTTCGATATATAGGTCTCTTAAAGATCGCCAGAGTTCTATACAAGGGGTACAGATAATTCTTCTTATCCTGGTCTTCCTGCTTTAGTTCCGAGCCTTCTTATGTCTGCTTCTTTCTTCAGAGGCAGGGTTTCTCAGGCAGGGAAGTTAGAAGAAAAGGAAAACAATTGACAATATGTGAGACTGCTGTCTTCACATCGCTTGTTGGGTATAGGGTGTGAGGGATCACCGGTGCAGGATTTCGGCTCAAGGACTTTGTGTACGTGCAGAGGAAGTACCGGGAGAGGGCAGGTATGGGGATGTAACTCTATACGTTGTCCTTCTCCCTCCTCCCGACCCACCCCGCAAAACAATCCCGTACCTGGTGGAGCCACGCTCCTCCTGAAGCGTGGCTGGGCGCAGCGAGTGATTGTTGGCCTCCTGGCTCTCCGCAGGGTCTCGTCTCCGACGGGCTCCTCAGCCGCTCTTCGTCTTCCTGCGTCTCTGTCCGTTCTCGGGCTGAGCTCACAAACACAACATCTTTGCGTCTTCCGGGTTTTTTTGCTTCACTCCTCCAGCAGGGATTCCATGGGATTGGTCCAGGGCTGAAGACGTCACATTCCGGGGCCGGAGGGCTCACTAGGTTCTGTGGCTTTAAAGAGACAGGAATCCGATACAGGAAGGTAGGGGTCCCAGGATGCACCATGCTCGTGTCTCCAGTCCTTCGGCTGTAATGAAAGGAGAAGAGGGGTTTCAACAGGGGTGGACCACAGTGGACCACCCCTGTTGAAACCCCTCTCTCCTTATGTGTTTTGCCACGTTTTGGGGAGCGCCAAAATCATGACAGGCGGTCAAAAGTGTTTGCTGTCAGAAGGCTGGCACTCAAGTAGGAAGTCCACTCGAGAGGCAGCAAAATCTCAAGTAGCTGCACCCTTTGCACACCGTGTGGTACTGTTTGTGTTGATTTTTCAGTGCGGGACACGCTACCATCGCTAAATCACAGCGCAAGAACTCCACAGAATATTGCAGAGTTTTCATGTAACTTTGCAGAATACCGCAAAGTCAAACTCCGTGAGTTCTACCCATACCTAGTGTGCATACACAAATATATGTATAGGCTTTGATGTGCCTCTTCTTGGACACTGCTGGTAGTTCTGGCCCTCTTAGAAGATCCCTGGTATTAGAATGTTGGGATGTGTGCAACTGCTTTTTATTGGGCCTGGCCCTCTCTGTCACGCCCGAGATGATGACTTTACCCTCCACTTGTTGCTTCATTCATTTTTGCTGGCCTTAGGGCTCTGTGCACTTTACCACTGCTAAAATGCTTGTGCACTCTCCTTAAGACATAGCAGATTTGGCTTACACACAATTGGGTATATTTATTTTACTTATAAGTCCCCAGTAAAGTGGCACTACATGTGCACAGGGCCTTTAAATTAAATGCTACTAGTGGGTCTGCAGCACTGGTTGTGCCACCCACTTAAGTAGCTTTTTAAACATGTCTCAGGCTTTCCATTGCAGCCTGTGCATGTGCAGTTTTGACCTGCCATTTCTACACATTTGTTTTTTGCTACTGCAAGGCCTATCTCACATAGGATAACATTGGAGTTGCCTTATTACATATTAAAAGTGTAATTTCCAAATAGGAAGAGATAACCACTTCATGTTTGGTGTCTCTGCAATCAAAATTTAAAATCGTCCATATGATGAAGTCGTATTTTAAATTGCAATTCTGAAAATGCCCCTTTTAGAACGTTGCCTTTTTTACCAGCCTTTTAGTGCCTTTAGCTTGTCTCAGGTCACATGACTGGATTTAGCTGACAGTTGAGCTTTTTGTATTCCTCTTAGAAAGCCACACTCATTAGGGAGCTTAGGCTTAGGTGTGCCTTAATGGATCATCACTAGCCGGATGGGCAAGAGGAACTGGGCACAGACCTACTTAATAGACTGTGCCCTGCCTCCACACAAAGGGCTGCATGCTCTATGTAGTTAGTCTGGAGCCAGAAAAGGGAAGTCAGGATGCCTAAGGTCGTCAAAAGGAAACCTCTATAAGCTTCTCCCCCTTTTCAAAGGCACAATTGGGTATAAATCCTGGACCTCAGACACCAACTTTTCAGAACACTTCTGAACCTGTGGATATTCTACCAGGAAGAAGGACTACTGTGCTACAAGGAGGGCCCCTGTGCTGGACTGATGCTTTAAAGGAACTGCTGCCCTCTGTGCTGACCAGCTGCCTACTGCCCTCTTGGCTGGGAAAGAAGAACTGGACCTGTGACTTTATCTTGAACTCAGGACCCCAGAGTGACTTCAAAGGCTAGTTTTCTGGCCTCCTGATCTGAGCTTCATGGACATAAAAGGTGCCCCAGCCAGCTCGTAGACCCAGCTGCAGTGAGTTCCCAACCCCCAAGTGGTGTCTCTCAGGTCCCGGACCCTTGGTGTAGCTCACAGGCTCTTAAATCAAGCTTTTTGGCTCTTTATGACAACGGACGGACCAGTTCACCCCTAGACTGCAACACTCACACCGAAAGCTACCGCCAGCCTGTCTCCTTGCACAGCAACATCAAAAGCCCACAGAGGAACCCCAACCTGAAGCACTAGCTTGCCTCTCTGTGACGCCCTGCCTGCTCTTCTTGCCACACCAACAACTGCCAGTGACTCTCTCCTTGCTCCCTGCGACCCTTTCCAATGCTACCAGGGGTCTTGGCACAAAACTTGAGAAGGTAAAACTTCAGTGGGACTAAGCTGCAACAGTATCCGACATACGCCACACCGCGGTTGGCCTCGACATATGATTTTGACCCACTCCAGTACAACCATATAGCCAAGGTTGGAGCTTGATGCTTTCAGGTGCTATTTTTCACTTTATTCTTTTGAAAATCATAACTCCAGTTTACTGGTTGAATTTGTATTGTGTTGGTCCCGTTTTATTTATTCAAGTTTGCTCCATTTTTCTAACCTGGTGTAGGATCTTTTTGTGTGGTGTTTTCACTATTTTACTGTTTGAAGTGTTGCACAGATACTTTATACATAGCCTCTAAGTTAAGCCTGACTGCTCTGTGCCAAGCTATCAGGGGGTTGAGCACAGATGAATTTGGGGTTTGCGTGTACCTTACTGTTGTAATGAATTCAGAAGCACAGAGATGAGGTAAGAAGATCTCCGTTTATTCCAGTCATCCGCTCTCCTGAACAATGGAATCTTATGATGTCAACATTCTAATGTCACCTCTCAGGGAGCCATACCAACAGAGGCTGGCAGAGGGGTGTGCGGAACATACCATTAATACAAAGTAAGTGAGATTACAATACATCTCCCTATATAGGGAACAACAAGACATTCATTAAACTCTAGGGAACTCACAATTCCAAAACACAGTTCCTTAAGGTTGAGATAAAGCCACTATTCTGTCCTTACTCCACGTCTGACCATTATCTAGGCGAACCACATTCTTACCATCCTTTTCCACCCATTGGTGTGCATGATACTTGCTTAAACCTGGTTGCACATGCGTGGGCTTCTTAACAACCACTGTGGTACCCATCTTGTACTCCTGTGTTTTGACCCCATGACTCTGGTCATACCACCCTTTATACTTCCGTTGGTGTTGAGATCTCAGCTCCCTACTCACCCCACGATCTAGGACCACTTTATTTCCACCCCTCAACCAGTGTGGGTTCAGTTTGGTACACGGTTCCCTTCCTCTTAAGTTAACAAAAGGAGACACTCCTGTGACGAGATTGGGAGTAGTGTGGTAAGCCCAAATGCACTCTCTCAATGAATCTTCAACATTGAACCCACTGGAGATGGCCAATTGAATGTGTTCTTTAATTAACCTATTTGTCCTTTCTACCAGCCCATTAGCTTTGGGACAATAGAGTGCAGTTTTCTCGTGTTTTATGTTTAAATCTCCCAGAAAAGTAGTCATGGCCTCTGAGGTAAACTGCACCCCATTGTCGGTAACCAATGTTGCCGGTATGCCTTCGTACACAAAAACATTCTTCAAAAATGAGATTAGGTTACTCGTGGTAGTTTGCGAAGTAAACTTAAAATTTACCCAACGGGAAGTGTAGTCTACTAACACAAACATAAACCTCTTCTGGGTACCTAGGACTTCCATGGGACCAATTATGTCTACTGCTAATTTGGTCCATGGAACCTCTGGAACCTCTACAGGAGATAAAGGAGTTTTGCGTGTAACTTTACTTTTGTTGCTATTAGCGCAACTAATGCATTCCTTTACTTTGAGTTCGATCATGGAGTCCATCCTTGGGAACCAGAAATAGTTCCTGACCTTGTTTTTGGTGAGGCTCCTCCCCAAATGTCCCTCATGGGCCAGGTCAATTATCTTGTCCCTCAAGTTGCAGGGAGGAACTGCTCTGTCTCCTCGATGTATCATATCCGACATTAATGACAGTTCATACCTCACCTCCCAAAAATCTTTTACCTCTTCCGGAACCTGAGAACGGTTCTCAGGCCAACCGTTTAGAATGAACTGCCTGAGGATGCCCATCTCCTTGTCTTCCTTCACTCCTGCATCCCATTCTTCCTTTGTCAATGAAGGGAGATGCAAGGAAAAAATGGGAGCATCTAACTGTTCCTCTCTAGAATACTCCAAGAGTGGTGACCTGGACAAGTAATCAGCCATTACATTCTCTGGACCTGGCAGATACTCTACTTTGAAACAATAGTTTTGTAGGCCCAGGACCCATTTCGAAATTCGTGGAGAATTATTGTGTGCATTTTTTGGCGTGAACATAAAGGTCAAGGGCTTGTGGTCGGTGTGTATAACAAATTGTATCCCCCACAAGAAAAACTTGAAATGGTTCACTGCCCAGAAACACGCCAATGCCTCCCTCTCAATGACGGAATAGTTCTTTTCCGCCGAGTTGAGGGACCGTGATGCAAACGCTATAATAGTATCTTGGCCCTGGTCTTTCTGAGAAAGCATTGCTCCCAAACCTTTGCTGGAAGCATCTGTGGTCAGGAAGGTTTTCTTGCGTGGGTCGAATGATCCTAGCGCAGGCGAATCTAGGATGCTCTCCTTTATAGACTTTACCGCCCTGCTGTGTCTCTCCTCCCACACAAATTCCTTGTCTTTTTTTAACAGTTCACGCAACTCATCAAACAGGTCTGCAAAATTCCGTACATACTTAGACATGTACTCGACTAGTCCTAGGAATGATTTCAGTTCCTCTTTGTTTGTAGGGTTCTGAGCATCCTTTACAGCTTGAATCAAACTGTATTTTGGTTTGAATCCATCTTTCGATATTGTGTGACCCAAGTAGTCAACCGAGTCCACTTTGATTTTGCATTTCTCAAGTTTCACAGTTAATCCTGCCCTGGCTAACCTTTGGCACACTGTGTTTAAAATAGCATCATGTTCTTCTTCCGTCGCCCTGTACATCAGGATATCGTCTTGGAAGCATAAGGTGTTTTCAATACCCTCCAACACTTGTTGCATCACCTTTTGGAAAATAGATGCCGCCGATGCAAGACCAAACGGCATCCTAACAAACATGTAAGCCCCAAACGGCGAGGAGAACGCCGTAAGTGGTCTCGACTCAGGGTGTAACTCGACCTGGTGGTAGGCCATGGACAAATCAATGACTGAGAAAAAACACCCTTTACCCATAGTGCTCATCATTTCATTTATATTGGGCAGGGGAAACCTCTCCACCCAGATGTTGTCATTTAGGCTGCGCAAGTCCACGCAGACGCGGATACCCTTGCCATTGGCTTTTGACGCTAGGACCAGGGGGGCCAACCATTCAGACGCGTCTATGGGTTGTATGACGCCCATGTCGCACAATTTGTCCAGCTCATTTTTTAGAACCTCTCTCAGACGCAACGGCACTGGGCGCGCTCTATGAACCACCGGTTTTGCGCCTTTCTTCACTCCAATCTTATGTTGGAAATCTTTTAATTTTATCAACTTTTCAGTAAATAGGTCCGGAAAAGCGTTTTGTAGGAGATTGTTTTTGTTGTTGTTGGGAGTGTCTACCAAGATGACTTGATCCTTGTTATTTGGGTCTAGGATAATGCCCAGTACCTTCTGGTGTTGCCATCCCAAAAGGTTCGCACCCTTTTCAACCACATACACTTTACCAACCATGGATCTACCTTTAAATTCAATGTGGCTACTCAACATCCCCACTAGGGGAATGGGGTCTCTGGTGTACCCCTCAGGAGATATGTCGGGAGAAAGTAACATGCTCTTACTGCAACCTAGAATTTCCTCAAAGTCCTTTACGTTTATTAGCGTATATGGGGAACACGAGTCCGCAAACACCTCAATAGCTTTGTTGTCTATGTTTATGACACATTTAGGATAGTTGGGCTTAGTAGTTTCCTGGCTGTCCTTAACTTGAAAAATGAATCTTGCTTGTGTTTCTCCAACGGGATTGATGACCCTAGAAGTGTTACTTAACCCCTCCCTGCATACTCTGGCCAAGTGTCCTCTTCTATTGCATTTTGTACACAAAACACCGCGTGCTGAGCAAAATGGACTGTTAGCCAAGTGGTTATTGCTTCCACACCTGTAGCACTTCAAATTTTGTCCTTCCTTGCTGGTGGGTATATTTTTTACGCCTTCCCTATTGTTCACTTTAAACACGTCCCCTTCAAACCCTTCACACTGAATGGGCGCCACCACTTCTTCTTTAACTTTCATCTCTCTTGCGCACTTGGCTGTATGCTCAATAGATTGCGCAATAGAAATTGCATCCTTCAAAGACGGATTTTTTGCGAGTAATTTTTCTTGCACCTTCCCACTGTTTGTACACCTTACAAGTTGGTCTCTAATTAATGAATCATTGAGCTCACCAAAATCACACAATTGCGTAAGTCCTCTAAGGGCCGCTATGTAATTATTAATTGATTCGCCCTTCCCTTGCACCCGGCTAAAGAATTTGTGGCGTTCAAGTACCACATTGACCTTGTCACCAAAATGAAGCTCCAACTTCATCAGAGTGATGTCGTACACATCTGCGTCACCCTCTTCCTCCAACTCTGGCTCCGGTAGAGTTTCATAGACTTTACGTCCATGAACGCCCAAATTATGTAATAGAATATGTTGTTTACGCAACGGAGAGAACCTTTCTCCACCCATAGCAATCAAATAAGATTCGAACAACTTTGTCCAATCCTTCCAATGAATTTCTGGATCACCACAGTCATTTAAAAATGATGGTGGTTGACTCATTCCAGGCGTACCCATCTTGTAATATAGTAGGGATTACCTAGGCCGGTGTAACTGACCTTCTCTTGTATAGGATATACACGACAATAGACCTGGGCGGGGTGGGGAGAGACTGGGGTGCACCACTCTTCTGAACCACCACAAGGCTGAGAAGATGACCTACACCACACGGGGGACTAAATAAGTAAATCAAACACACACAAAGTGTGCATATCGCTGTAAAGGCCTTGGCAACGCTGGATGGTTGAAAACCCCCTCAGACCAGAGCGTTTCAAAAGGAATTACATCACGTAGCTAACTGACATAAAATGCGCCACCCCTGTGAGGTTCCCAGCAGGAAAATACACTTAATAGAAACTCTAATGGAGTCACGCACAGTGTGTGCGCATCACAGAGAAGAAACGACAAATCTGCAGAGGCATTAAATAAAGGCACGCACAGTGTGTGCGCATCACAGGGAGGATCCGTATGGAAGGCACGTAGAATGTGTGCCTGTCACAGTGGCACAGAACTCACGCAGGGAAAAGGAAAGATCTTACTTGTGCCAGGACGACTGACTCCGGAGGTTGCTGACGGACAGCTGCACAGATGACAGACTGGTGCCTTGGTAACGCAACGCCGGAGGCAGGAAAACTAGGAAATCAAGCAAGAGGCGTGGCAATATTACACTCCCTCGCTATCCTGACGGAGACTGCCTGCTGACTTTAATCTGGAGACGGGGAATCTTCATCATAGCAAGAGACGTGCCAATCTTACACTTCCCCTATTTCCTGACAGAAACTGCCTGCTGACAGCAATCTTGAGGCGGGGAATCTTCCACCGGACCAGGACGCTCTCGACCAGTTCTGTGAGGACTTGGGGACCGGCCAACACGGGAAGAGGTGCGACCAAACCACGCTTCCGCCGAACAGCTGACAGGACTGCCAGCTGCCTGAACACTTGATCCGCAGCCCTGCACACAAATAAGTTCTGCGCTCCTCGACACACCACAGCACCCCGGAGCCACCAGTCAGACTGGAACGATGCAGGACAATGTGAGCCCCCTGTGCGTGGACCAGCGGACAGGCTGATAGTCGTTTTTACGCTGACACAAACTTTCAGAATGCCTTTGCGAATGTAGAAACGCAATGCCCAGCAATAGTCAGAGGCAACAGCTTCAGCAGGAGAGATAATAAAAAAACAAAAGGAGAGATGACTAGCTGCCCCCTCCGCAGTGTCGTCGCCAGTGTTGTAATGAATTCAGAAGCACAGAGACGAGGTAAGAAGATCTCCGTTTATTCCAGTCATCCGCTCTCCTGAACAATGGAATCTTATGATGTCAACATTCTAATGTCACCTCTCAGGGAGCCATAACAACAGAGGCTGGCAGAGGGGTGTGCGGAACATACCATTAATACAAAGTAAGTGAGATTACAACACTTACCCTGACAAGGAATGTGGTTGCTGCTTGACCAGGGCTCACACCCCAGTCAACCAACAAACCAATTACTTTTTACATTTTTGGTTTTTGAAATCAGTGCTTGTCCCCACCTACTAACTGTTTTTCTGTTTCCCACTTTGATTACCTCACTTCTCAAGTGAACTTGGTTCAATGCACCAAATATGAATGTGAAAGCCAAGGTTCTGTAGCCCCGCAAGATACAATTTAGTGTGTAGTTATAAAGAAATATTGCTTTTGGGTTACTAACAATCCAATAAAGGGACCAGGGGCCCTGTGGCAAACCTCTACAAGCCTTATTTCGTTATTCATAGTATCACACACACTGTACTAAGAAGAATAAAGACTTTTATGCTAAAAGTATTTATTACTATCAGAACAATCTGTTTCTCAGTACATCTAAAACAACTAAACAGAATTTTATAAGCACAGTAAGATGACACGTTATAAATAACGAGAACAAAAAAAACAATTTTCTGCATTGCTAAAATGTCATTTAAGGTGTTATCCAGAACTTTACATCCTAATGTCTACTTCTATGAGAGCATGAAAGGCAGAGCAACTTCCAGTCTAAAGTTTCTGAAGGAGAAGAGACGCGCTGCATATCTTGTTACAGCAAAGGCTGTCTTCATCAGCGGAGGTGTGAAGACAGCGTTCCACGTGAAAGGCAAAAACCCACTACGGTAACAGTCAGTCGGTCTTCCCCCGGACTTGGCTTTACCAGCTTCAGTCGAGATTAATCATCTGCGAAGTGTTGAGAGTGCTGGCAGCAGGTGAGACTGCCTCTGGCAGAAACTCGGGTGATGATCTCGGGGCGAGGGACCTTTCCTGACAGGTAGTCAAGTGGCAATTCTTATATACTAAATCTTATTGGAAATTGAAGTTTCTGACATTAGTTTAGGAATGTCTAACATAGATTATGTGCATCAAGGTATGGGTCCCAGACATTTACGCATGAAAATATAAGGCAAAAGGACGCCAATTGAGGCTATAATATTTTGATTATATGTCCGTATGTGTTCCTACTTAACCTTGACATAGTAGTGAGGAGACATTTGACTCAGACCAATGCCACATTAGAGGTTTTATCTATGTTATTAATCAAGGAACTTGATGATATCACAGTTCCTAGAAAGATAACGTCTGGTGGCATCTGCACTAAAAGGCAGACATAACAATGATTCTTCATAAATTAGGGAACATAGCTTTTTCCACTGTCTAAGTTAAGGAAGATGGTGGCCTTCGTAAACTAAGATGGAGTCGGGGCGTACAGAAGATGGAGTTGGACCTTGAGGACTTTACATCACTTGTATGTCTGAGTGTGACATCATAGGGGGCATGTCTGGCCAATAGGAATTTGATTAATGTATAGAAAAGTTAATGCTTTCAAGTTAACGTCTACAATTATCTAGGATAAGTTACATGTCAAAAACATTTATGTGTAATAAATTGGTAGTATAATCTAAAATAATATGAAGGCCATTAGTGTATTGTAGACATAAAAGACAAATAAAGCATATGTGATAATATATGGTTCACATAACGAAGCATGGATATTTATAAGCCTTGCATTTGAGCTAATAATTATAAATCATATTTCATAGACTATCTAGAGCATGTGATGCATGTTGGTGATTAAACATACCAGTGATAATATAGATAAGCCAAATTAAAAAATAAGCGGTATAAAAAGCAAAAATGAAAAGAGTGCATTAAAAAGAGAGTATAAAGATTTTCTTTTCAGTTCTTAGTTTATATAGGCTTTGTGGTACATATGGTGGATACAGGTCATGATTCATTGGTCGACTTACTTGTTGAGTTCACTGCTTATCGGAGGGCATGTTGACATTGTCAGGTGCACATTCAGCATATGTGTGGTCTTTGTAAAAAACGTACAGAGCATGTTCGTAGTTGACAGTTGATGTTCTAGATGGACCAGCAACTGGTTGATTGTCTGAGGCACTCGTTATAGTTTGTGGCTCCTCTCCAGGGGGCTCGAAGAATAACAATGAGTCGAGCCATTCATCAAGAGCTGCGTCAAAAAGTGTCACTGGTGATACTGCTCTGCCATAGGTGGCATCCTGTGGAAGGGACCTGTGCATTGCTCTGCATTGTTTCTGGTGCCCATGTAGGGGTTGCAAGATTATTTCCATATCAAAGCAAGCCCCTGGGGGCTACTCCAGATGTAAGTTCAAGATGATGTCAGTCGCACAGTTTATGCACCAGAAC
Organism: Triturus cristatus; assembly: GCF_964204655.1. Classification (NCBI taxonomy): domain Eukaryota; kingdom Metazoa; phylum Chordata; class Amphibia; order Caudata; family Salamandridae; genus Triturus; species Triturus cristatus. Next base: position 273,040,103 of record NC_140580.1, read on the forward strand.
ACAGGTTTTATTTGGGTAGCATTCACTTTGTGAAAGATCAGCATCCAGTGCTCGCTGAGTTCAGATAGCCAAGCATGTTCCATGTAGTGTGCTAGAGTCTCTCAGCAACTTTATTCAGTTGGATATGGGTGCTCTATATTGTTGATTTCCTTGGAGGAACAGGAGAAAGATGATGATACCTCAGCCAAATAGCATGTAGTATTATGATCAGAAATTTTCAGAAAAGTCTGGAAAACAGAGAAAGAAGAAATGATGGAATCAGTCCAAATATTGTGTTAAATACAGTCACTAGACTAGCTCCAATATTCTTAAAAAGATGCACAACATAAGTTGTTACAGATGAATTAAATATCTTTGGCATGATATCTGCAAAATGTGTGAGGTATGTGTGAGGTATTGTGAATTTCTAAGTAGTCCTGACTGTCTGCAGATTATAAAACCTCAACCACTGAAGTCCATGGGTTTGTAACTAAACAGACAATAGTTTGTTTAAATTGCCAAAACGCATACATTTCATACATCAAGGGATGTTTCTAATAACATTTCTAGGCGGAGGATACATGGTCCTTTCACAACACTGTATTGTTTCTGAAACTATTATCAGGCACGCTTGGCCAGGGGCGAAACTACTACAAGTAACATTTGTTAAAAAAAAAATAATAGCCGTTATTTAAGAGTTCATGTTGTATAGCAATAAATGTAAGGGAGGAACAGATAAGACACATCTTAACCCTGGCATCAACCTGCTACACGTTCCATGCAAAGATATGGTGTCACACAGAAGTGAGTGAACAAGAGGATTTCTGCAATTTCCTGTAGTGATATACACAGTGTCATCCTCATTTTTTGATTTAAACAGATGTAGGTGGAAGGGAAATTCCATGAATGGAACAATTATGAATTGTGCATGGTTTCATACATATGCAAAACTATAAGGGAGAAACTCTAATGCTAAGAAAAGGGACGGGTTTGTCAAGCGCAAAAACAAAGAAATCCCTTTTCAACTAGAATGATTGTAACCGTGATGGATATATGAGTAAATATTATAACCTTCTTCAGATGCGGATCATGTCGTATAGGTACTTAACATACATATAAGCAAGCAATAACATCTATAGTTAATGCAAGGAATTGAGAGAAAATAATCAGTGTTGAGGTAGTTGGGATCTTATAACAGTGATTCCAAACAAGCAATTCGTTAAGGGACAATAAACAATAATGTGCTTCAATTCCAATTATTTTATTAAAAACTCTATTGGTTGTAAACCAGACATTTAAAAACCCAATGATTAAAAACATTTATCACAGTGATTTCATTACCAATTACATCTCTTTACCTTTATCTGTAATATTGTATCTAAAGGTAAATTACAAATACAGAAAGATTTTTTAAGAAAACACAAAATACAAATATATAAGCAGAAAAACAGTCAAAAACTATCGACGCGGAGGTTCGGCAAGATTTTAGTGGTTCCTCGCATTCTTCAGGACAAACACATTTTATTTCAGTTTCTCTGGATTACAAAACACATAATTTATCTATCCATTTGTAGAGGATAGAACAACCTTATGGGCAAAAGAACATGAAGAAAGAACCTTACCAAATAAAGTTATATTGAGACCCTTCAACAAGTTGTCTCTTGGTTCAACGTCCAAATGGAAGGGGCCTATTTCCCTCCAGTGGTATACTGCTGATAAAATTCTATCAAAAGATAGAGGACTGTTTAGACTATGCATAAACACTCATCTTTTATGTATGAAAAAACTATTTTAAGAATACACCCACCTACGTGGTCATCCATGAACGTTGTGTGACCCGCACTGCAACGTCTTAAAAACAGTAATCCCAAATTCCAATTAAATATTGTTACTCACAGTATCTTTGGTAGAGTGTTGGAAAGGGCACAACTTTTAGTAGTTACCTCAACATGCTGTACCTTCTAGTCTCTTTTATAACAGTTACTCACCAGTAATAAAAAGACCCCAAACAGGCGGTTTGTCTATGGTCGTAATGCCTGTCAGAGGATGGCCGTGTAATCTTTTGACCTTGGTCCACCCTATATTAACCCCTTCCATGCCCATGACGGAACGGTTCCGTCATGAGCATCGGTTGCGCTGTGCTCATGACGGAACCGTTCCGTCATGGGCCCGCCCGCGCTCGAACCCTTCAGCACCGCGGGGGAATTCCCGCAGCGCTGAAGGGGTTAAGTGGGAATATGTACAATTATAAATATAACCAATCTGTATCAATTTCTATAGATACTTAGCAAATAACCAAACTTCTTACCTGGCAATCCACTCGGTATTGCCAAACTGCCACTATGCTTTTTCAATATTGATGTGTGGCTTTGTTGCAGGCAACCAAATACACCGGTCATTAACTTTTGATCTATAAAACATTGAGTTTTTCTTAGTTGTGTAAGTCTGGAACTTACAGTGTTTATGTTATTTTAGTCCCCGCATCTATCGTTATGTATCCTTTAATTTAAATAATTTTGTATATTAAAACATCAGGTTTATTTTGGATATCTAGTCTATACATATTTTACACAGATCATCTTGAATACTACCTGTTTAAATTTTATGGTATCTAAACTGTTTTAATCAATCCCTGCCTCTGTTCTTTGAAAAAAGGGGGGACACAAAGGAGATAAACCGATTCCTTGCTTTAATGCTTAGTTACTGCTCGTTTTCGACAAATTTCCTCAGCTACTAACTGTTAAGCTTGGTGATATCTAAAGATTATTTTACGTCTGTGCCTCCCTATGTTATTTAAACAAGGGGGACAAAGAACAAGTAAACTGGTACCTTGCTGTGATACACAGCACATTCAAGACTACATTCTCTACAATTACTACTTCTTACATGCCCAAGACATCTGCTTACCGTGTCCCTGCTCTGCCGGTTGTGCGTTACGTGCCTCCGTTCTCCAATTGTGTTGAACACATCTCCTAGATTCTACTTCCTTTTATAGCAGGAAAAACAAAACAGGTGTGCGTCACATCAATTAGTGATTGCTAAATGTTTGTTTTACTGCTATAACTGTTTCGGCCATCTCAGAGTTCTCTAAGTAACCACTACCTAAATTTAATTACATGGCTATCATATATAACATGGTCACTACTCAATCTATTTATAAATATCTTACGCTGATCTACTTTAAGACCTATTTCCCTTTTTTTTCTTTTATATATAAAGCAGGATGCGCACAATGAGGTTAACAATTACTTCATGTTTGTCGGAATTTTGGTTTGGCAATCTTGAAGTGCTCTACGACCCCACTAACTTGACCTGATATTCAGGATGTAACAGGTTCGGCCATCTTGGGATGGTCTAGGTAATGCCTGCCTAAGTTTAATTACATGGCTCTTGTATATAGCGTGGAAACCATTTAGTCTGTTTGCAAATATCTTACACTGATCTGCTTTAAAACCTAATTCTCTTTTTGGCAGGATGCACGCGAAAAGTTGGCAATTTCTTTACAAACCGCCATGTAAAAAGTTGAAGAATTGGTCCGGCCATCTTGAAGTGGTCTAAGAAACCAACAATTTAACTTGATCTAATATCATAACTAACTAAGGAGTAATGATTAAAGCTGACTTAATGTAGTCTTAATGTCTCAAGTCAAAATGTTTTGTGACTGAAGACCGCTGGTATTATATGGCATGAAGATGTCTAAACCGGATTGCAAAGGGATTGCATCTTTACACCAACATCTCCAACCTGTTCATTATAGAGATTTTTTTAAAGAAACCTAGTCAAGTTGTAAGGAAAAATTTCACTAGACGGACTTAGGGTCACTGCCCACTATTATGGCGATACTGGATTCCGGGTATCAAGAGAGTCTATTACTATTCGTAAGCAACTCGCGTTGTCACTTGCTGTCTTGGAGTCACGCCTTCTGCCATGTGAACGGCACGGCGAAGGGGGAGGTCGGGACTCGATTCGGCTGGTGCGGCTCCGGACGCGACATGCTGAGCTGCTTGAGCGACTACGGTGCCACAACTACGCGGCACATTCGGCTCGGGCTCACGCCACATCCGATAGGGCGGGGAGGTTGTTGGCCTGGATGCTTAGACAGGAGACGGTACATGCGCCGATAGAATCTCTTCGTGGGCAGGACGGGACCCTGGTGCACACACAACGAGAGATCCACCAAATACTGACAACGCATTATACGGCCATATATACCTCGACAGGGCACCGACAGGCGCAGGATCTGGATCAGTTTCTGGAGGCCGCCTGTCCGCCCACGGTTCCGGGTGACCATCAGGAAACACTAGAGGCCCCCCTAACGGTGGAAGAGCTAGGGGAGGCGGTGGCTTCACTGGCCTCTGGAAAGACGCCTGGACCGGATGGACTTCCGGCGGAGTACTATAAAGCCTATCGGGAGTCCCTAGTGCCCAGGCTGCATGCACTGTATCTCGCTGCCCTTGAGGAGGCCACCCTGCCTGCCTCCATGAGGGAGGCCTACCTGATCTCCCTGCTCAAGCCCGGGCGTGATCCTACCAACTTGGGGTCCTACCGCCCCCTTGCCCTTCTCAACGCAGACTACAAAATTCTGGCCAAGGTCTTGGCGGATCGGCTGGCCCCAACAGTACCAATGTTGGTGCACAAGGACCAAAACGGGTTTGTGCCAAAACGCAGCACCTCTCTTAACCTGCGACGGTTCTTCCGAGTGGCCGCAGATGGAGCGCAGCTTTGGCCTAGGGCAGGCTGTCTGGTCTTGGACCTTGAAAAGGCCTTCGAATGCCTTGAGTGGAGGTACTTGGTGGCGGCGTTATCACACTATGGGTTGGGCCTCGGGTTCCTCCAGATGGCGGCGCTCCTCTACAAGAACCCTGTGGTGTGGGTAAGAACTGGCCCTTACGTTTCTGAAGCCATCCCGGTCGGTCGCGGTACCAGACAGGGGTGTCCTCTCTCGCCCCTCCTTTTCGCGCTCGCAATAGAGCCTTTGGCTGCTACACTACGTAGCGTATTGACGGACGGCATCCCCCTGGGTGACGCGACTCATCAGGTTTCCTTATATGCGGATGACCTCCTGGTCTTCATCAAAGATGTGGCACACATTTCGGGGGACTTGGAGCGAGTCCTGACTGACTTCGCCGCGCTCTCCGGACTGCTAGTGAATGCGGCTAAATCGTGCCTTTATGCGTTCCGAGCCGATACTCAGGATCCGCAGTACTGCCTGGGGGGCGTGCCGGTCAAGTGGCAACCAGACACCTTCCGTTATTTGGGCATCCAAATATAACGGCAACCAGCTGATCTAGTAGAGGGTAATTTGGGTAAGGCGGTAACGGCGATCAGAGCCCAGATGCGGTTTTGGGGTGCTCTCCCTCTCGCGGTCACGGGGCAAATCGCTCTAATCAAAATGGTGATTCTGCCCAGGCTCCTATACTATTTTGCCAACCTACCCATTTACATACCGGCATCCTTTTTTACAGCCTTGGAGCGTTCGCTCTGGGATTTTGTGTGGGGTGGTGCGCGCCACAGAGTCGCACTATCCAAGCTATACCTCCCCACAGGTCAGGGGGGTCTTGCGATGCCGTGCTTTGCGCATTATTATCTAGCAGCAGAATTGCAATGGGTGGCCAGGTGGCTTGCAGACAGAGAGCGTGACGACATGGCGTCCGCGGAGCCCCCTATTTCTCTGGCTGATATCATCCAGTCGTTCCACCCGACCGCAAAAGTGTTTAAGCCTGTGCCCCTCCTCGTTAAAGTGGCCTACAAGTGTTACCGCCGTGCTCTTTATCTAACCCGGAAATGTGTCCCTTATGCCCCTGCCATGCCGATAGAGGGCTCCCCTAGTGGGCGGAGGGTGCTGCGCTCGGCTGAGCTCGCAGACTGGCACGCGGCAGATATTCACACATTGGGGGATCTCGATCGGAATGGTTCTCTTATCCCATTCGCCTTGTTGGCGGAGGAGATAGGGTTACCAACCGGCCAATTTCTCTGTCACCGCTCACTGATATCGACACTGGCGATGGAGAGATCTTAGAGAGGAGCCAGAGCAGCACCTCATGATGCAATACCTACATGTCATGGGGCGGGGGAGGCATATGATATGATGGTTTGCAGCTTTTCTGCGCGCACAGACGGCGACCGACTTATCCCCGTTACGCCGTAAATGGGAGGCGGACCTGGCCCGCCCCATGGCCGACAAGGAATGGAGCAGAGCGCTGCAGGGTCCAACACGGATCCCCAGGAACATGCGATTCCGCCAAATCCAATACTTTATTCTACATAGAGCATATCTCACACCCGACTCTATAAATCGGTATTTCCATCGCGCAGACGCGAGCTGCTCTCGCTGCGGGGTGTTGGACGCTGGACTGGTTCACATGTTGTGGAGCTGCCCCGCACTGGACTTGTACTGGCGGGCGGTTTATGGAGCCTTAAGTGCATGCACGGGTCGCGTGGCCGCGCTTGAGTGGCCGGTCTGCCTGCTGCACCTGTTCCGCAGAGCCCCCTCCACGAAGGTAGCTTCTCGATTTTTCGACCTGGGTCTGGTGGTGGCAAAGCGATTGCTTACCAAACGCTGGAAGGCAGCGGACCCCCCCGGGCACGCGCGTGGCGGGGTTCAATGCTGGTGTGGGCAGGGGCGGAGAGCACGGAACTCTTGAGGGAGGAAACACTAGGCCTCAGACGTACACCAATAGCGAACCAGTGGGACACACTCTTGCAGACACTGACACGCCTAGATGGGGACACCCTGAGACCCTGTGAGGTGAATGCTGGGGATACCCTTGCTGAAGGGGAGGGGGGTGGCGGTCAGATCGGGCGCCAGACATGAAAAGTGCTGCTAAGGCATTAGTGTCTGGGTGAGGTGCTGGGAAATGGTGTTGCTATCAACTGAGCTGTCTGCATAAGGGGACACAGGGTTGGTGGGAGGGGGTTGGGCCGGGAGATAGAACATGGGGTTGTTCAAGTGAAGGCCGGAATTGCTGCTGTTGCTTTGTTGGGGCACTTGTTGTTTTGCCCCTTTTCTTCCTGTTTACTGAGCTGGTTATAGGAATACAACGGGGATGTGTGGGTGAATTATGAGTGGCTCCTTCAGGGGAAGCCCCCCAACGTTGTGTAAGCAAAGGGGGGACGTTGGGATAATGGAACTGGCTGAGAGGCTCACAATGCTAATTCTTCCTAGTAAGTGGGCGTAGCACCCGTTCTCGTTCATTGTTATACTCATGACTAGCGATGTACCTTTGGACCTATTTCAGTCATTAGCCATTAGGTCGCTCAATTGTACCATGTACTTTCATTGTATTTTATCAAAACAAAAATGCCAATAAACATATTTCATAATAATCAAGAGAGTCTATTACTAATGAAAGGGGGGAGAATTGGAGACTCAAACCGGTGTTATATTATGAGCCTTTCCCATTCTTCCTTGCTATTTAATCCATTCTTGTAGGTGTTGGATTTCAACATAAATAATTGTTCTCTCCTTTTCTTTTATTTACATTTATTTTAAAGGTTTTATATAGCGCCGGCTAGAACCGGAGGTATCAGAGCGCTTTACATGAGTATAAGATCATAGTTGAAGGTTACATCGTTACAAAGGTTACACAGTTATTAGAGCATGGCAACAAAGTTACTTGTAAGGTCGAGATAAACAATAAGCACATATACGTAAGGGAAAAAGCAGGCAAGGGGAGAGATTCAGGGGAGGGGGTAAGGAGCAGGGGAAGTAGACTGAGAAGGAAGGAGGGAAAGAGGAGGGGAGGGGGAGAGACACAGCATGGAAAGGGGGGGGAGGGCGATGGGGACACAAACCGGAAGACGAGTCAAAGCTGCGTCCAAAGTCCAGTAAGCTGTGATCATAGGGGAAGTGGTATCATTTCCCCATCTCTGTTGCGAGAGGCTCCCTTTACAATGGATTCTCTCAGAGGGTCTCTGAGACTCCAAGGCCTACATACTGGATCCTTCCCCAAAAAGGGGAGAGGGAGTGCTTTGGCAAGGGGGGCCATACCATACCTCAGTTGTGAGTGGCTCCCTTGGCGATGTGGACTCCACAGCGGGTTTGCTGAGACTCCAGAGTATAAATATTGGATCTTTCCCCAACAAGGGGAGAAGGAGTGTTTAGTCAAAGGGCACAAAGGACAGGGGGCTAGGCGGTGTAGCAGGTAAGGGGAGAGATTCGGGGGAGAGGGGATAGGAACGAGCATTTTACATGAGGAACACTAATGGTACAATTTTACAACAGTGACAAGTTACATAAGTATCAAGAAAATCATTTAAAGGACGTAGGGGACAAGGTTAATGGAGCAAGGAAGGGTAGGGGGATAGGGTAAAGGGGTAGGAGTACAATATTAAACATACAGATATAAATTAAGATACAGAGCATGCACTGTCAGGGCGGGTCCCAATCAAAACCTGCAAATTGTCTTAAAGAGGTTTATCTTGCCAGGCTCTGCAATGGCAGGCCTGCGACAAGTTTAAGGGCTACTTAAGTGAGTGCAACAATCAATGCTGCTGGTCCACTAGTATCATTTAATTTCCAGGGCCTGGGCACAGGCAGTGCACATTACTAAGGATGAATAAGTAAACTAAATGGGCCAATTGGGTACAAGCCAATTCCACCATGTTTTCAGGAGAGAGCACAACAATTTAGCAATGATTGGCAGTGGCAAAGTGCACAGAGTCCCAAAGCCAACAAAAAACTAATTCCGCAAAAGAAAAGGGGAGGAGGGAGACAAAATGTTTGGGGGTGACCCTGCTGAAAGGGCCATTTACAACAACAGTCCCTAAATGGCTTGACTTACCCGTCCCCAAATTAGTCAAAGCATTGCCGGGTAGGAGCCAGGAAAACAGTGGCATTTCATTGACTTCATAGAGAGCAGCAGAGGTAATAAATATCACCTCAGGAAAGTGGTTTCCCTGCCTGTGCACCTATTTGCGCTACTTGCCCTGGGATGAATCTGAGGGTAGGCAGCCTCATGGTTTATGTGCCTGTAACAGCCTCAAATGAAGTATCTAGTCACCAGTGAATACATCCATCAGCATTATCACATAATAATGTTAAATGGCTACAAAATGTTTAGTTGTTAGCAGCTACGAAATGTGATTTGCCAATATGTCACAAAAATTATACAAGTTAAATTGGTAAACTTAAAAGTTAACAGTGCTTATTGATAGAAATTGTAGTCATGGAGAAGTTAAAACCCAAATATGTCTAACTGTGTTATATTAAAACAATATATTAAAACAGAAGGCTGAAGATTGCCAAAAAAGTTGCTGTAGGTAGTAAAGGAGGAACCAATGTGCTAATTGTGCTAATTTAAAAGAATAAACTAACAAGTAGAACAGACATAGAGACTCCTTCCTAAAATCAGCACAAGCAAGGTAAAGTAAAATGTTTTCAGTCATAGCCAGTAGTTACGGATTTAGATTTAGATTTGATTAAAAATTGTAGGCTAGTCAGTATGCCTTTTGCGTGTTCCGGACTATTATGTTTTTTCCCTTAGGTGCTTTGCCGCTGCTGTGCCGTGTTCTTTGCTCGTGGACCTTGCTCGACCTCCCTCTGTCACGGCAGTTGGCCTCTTTGCTGACCCTCCGTGCTTGACTTACGTCCGCTGTTTACGCCACTGACTTGAATCTATTGTGTCCCACCCAACGCAGGTTTGTTTTACTAGGGGTGGTCCTTCATGTGCATTTAATCTGTCTTGTAGCAGCCCAAGCTTTGTATATCCTTAATGATTCTTTGACTCTGGATTGTGGGTCTTGGTGACTTAGTCTCCTGTCTTATCTGTGTGGCCCCTGCATTCACCTCTCAGTCTTCGTTTGTGCCTTGTGGTCAGGTGATCGGTATGTTCTGGGTTCGCGCTATCTTCTTTTGCGCGTCTTCTTTGATTTCTACAATATGATATGGTGGCCCCCGCTGGTCGGTTTCGGTTTCATTTCCTCTATTTGGTCCGGCGAGTCTAGGAAGGGGGCCGTCTTCGGGATTTATCCTTAACAGAGGCAGCCTGGCCTCATCCGATATTTGTCCCCTGTGTTCTCCGGACCCCCACACTTGTTCTTAGCAATATCTGCACCCTTTCTGTTATTCTAGCGGAGACGTGCTGGTTTTCGTTCCGCTCCTAAAAATGGCAGCCCCCACTAAGTGGTTGCAGTTTCACTTTCCTCTTCTTCCCGGGGGTAGGGCCGAATATCCTCTCTTCACTATGCGCCCGGGGGTGTTGCGAGGGGGTCGCGGCGGTTGAACTCAGCACTGACCTGTTTGTTAGTTGCAACCGGGTGGTCTGTGCGCTCCGATGTTCCAACGCACTTTCCACACCCCTGCAGCAGTTTCCTCAGGTCCTGGGCGCCATCTTGGGGTTCCTCTACTCTCATAGTTTCCTTTGGTGTTTTTTAAGACTTTACTCGCTTTATCCTCGCTTCGCTGTCGGTCCTTCATCTTGCCGTGTCTTTCCGATGTCCTTGGGGATGTTTCTTTTTCCTTTTAGTATGGCGCTTGACTAAGCATTTCTTCTCTCGCTCCCAGGGTGTGACGGAGTGATGGATTTAGGTAGCTATCCATTGCGCCTCAGGGGTACGTAAACTGGTGTGGCAAATTAGGCATAGGTTCCCATGGATCTGATCCGATTCATTCTAAAAGCGGGTCAGTTCCTTTCCAGGCGCCATCTTGAGGCTATAACGCCGGGCAAGACTTTTGCCGATATCCCGGCGTTGCAGCGTCCAGTTGGAACGGCGGCCACAGCGGCAGATGCTCCCGACCATCCGTTGTCAGGAGATGATTCAAACAGTTGTTTAGGTGGGGATTAAGCGCCTCGCTTGGTTGTTGAAAGCGGGGCTTCAACGGAGCAGAAGCTCCGAGCAGCCATGTTGGATCCTGGCTCCACTCACCTTGATACTTGATACTTTTCCTCTTAAGTGTCAAATCTCCACCTCTCATGTTTATTTGGATTACTTCCAATGCACCATTTCAAATCATCTATTGTATGGTTCTTCTCTATCCAATGGTTCACTAATGAAGCATTTTTCTTTTTTGTGCGGATCGCAGATTTATGCTCATTGAGTCTTACTCTTATTTCTCGAGAGGCCTCTATTGCAAGGACATACTATTAGATAGATTACATTCTTAGTGTGACAATTTACAAGATTTCTCAGATGATGTGTAGTGCCATTATGCACTATCATTGACCCTTTGATTATATTAGTACAGTTGTTGCAGGAACTACATGGGTAATTGCCCTTAAGCACTGTGCCATCAGTAATGCTTAGTTGTTTATTTTCAGTATTGGTGCTATATGTGTGGACTATGAGGGTTCGGTTTCTTCTATATGAAAAGATTGGTTTTGGTAAAATAACTCCACTCTTACCGTTTAAAAGATTCCAATTCCTATTAATAAGATTTTTAATTTTGTTACTTATATTACACAAGTAATTTGTTGGTTTTTTACATCTGGATTTTTTGTTTTGGGTTTAAACAGAGAATCTCTATTGTAATATTTCGCTCTTTTATAAGCTCTTTTTACTAATTTTTTAGGGTAACCTCTATCGGTAAATTGTTTTGTCAATTTTGCGGCATGGACTTCATAATCAATCAAGTTGGTACAATTGCGCTGTACCCTTAAAAATTGGCCAAACAGGATGTTATCTTTTTGACTCAAAGGGTGATTGCTATCATAATGGAGCATCGTATTATGATCGCTCGGTTCTGAATACAGCTCTACTTTTAAAGTGCCATTATTGTCTTTAATTTTAATGTCCAAAAACTCACAACTTTTCATATCTATTGATGATGTAAACTTGACGTTTCCATCCCCCAAATTGAGCCACTGAATGAAGGCTTCCAAAGATTCTCTGTGTCCCTGCCACAAGAAGAAAACGTCATCTATGTAGCAGGACCAGTTAGAAACATTCTCGTAGAACGGGGGCCTGTTCATTAAAAATATGTTTATCTTCAAAAGAAGAAACATAAAGACATGCCAGGCTGGGAGCACATGTGGCTCCCATACTGGTCCCTTTGATCTGTCTGAAGGAATCTGCATTGAAAAGAAAAATAATATTCTTTAAGATAATCTCAACACACTCCACAATAAATGTTGAATGTGGAGATAAATCACCATTTTCATTTACAAGGAAACCCTTTACCATCTCAATCGTGGCCTCTTGTGGTATATTTGTGTAAAGGGCCTCTATGTCTAATGTAACAAGCCATTGTTTGTGGGCATCAAAGGGAATATTTTCCACTTTATGAATCATGGGCGTGGTATCTTTAATGTAGGCCTTTTGTCTAGTAACAAGCGGCTGCAAAAACCTATCGACATATTTGCCCAATATGCAGTCTGGTTTAGACATCTTCATGCCATATAATACCAGCGGTCTTCAGTTACTCCTTACTTAGTTATGATATTAGATCAGGTTAAATTGTTGGTTTCGTAGACCACTTCAAGATGGCCGGACCAATTCTTCAACTTTTTACATGGCGGTTTGTAAAGTAATTGCCAACCTTTTCGTGTGCATCCTGCCAAAAAGAGAATTAGGTTTAAAAGCAGATCATGTAAGGTATTCACAAACTGTCATGATCCGGCGCGCGGCGAAGCCCCGCCCCCAGGGAACAGACTCCAAGTCCCAGGATCCAGATTATACCTGATGTTTTAATATACAAAATGATGTAATTTAAAGAATAAATAACGATAGATGCAGGGACCTAAAATAACATAAACACTGTTAGTTCCAGACTTACACAACTAAGAAAAACTCTATTTTTAAAGCATAGTGGCAGTTTGGCCATACCGAGTGGATTGCCAGAAGAGAAGTTTGGTTATTTGCTAAATATCTATAGAAATTGATACAGATTGTTTATATTTATAATGTACATATTCCCACTTAATATAGGGTGGACCAAGGTCGAAAGAGTACACGGCCATCCTCTGACAGGCATTACGACCATAGACAAACCGCCTGTTTGGGGTCTTTTTATTATTGGTGAGTAACTGTTCTAAAAGAAACGAGAAGGTACAGCATGTTAGGGCAACTGCTAAAAATTGTGCCCTTGCCTTGTAGATTTCAAACGCAGAACCAAAGATATTGTGAGTGACAATATTTAATTGGAATTTGGGATTAGTGTTTTTAAGACGTTGTAGTACGGGTCGCGAAAGTTCACGAATGACCACGTCGGTGGGTGTATTCTTAAAATATTTTTTTCATAAATAGAAGACTAGTGTTTATGCATAGTCTAAACAGTCCTCTATCTTTTGATATAATTTTATGAGCAGTATATCACTGGAAGGAAATAGGACTCTCCATTTGGACGTTGAGCCAAGAGACGACTTGTTGAAGGGTCTCACTATAACTTTATTTGGTAAGGCTCTTTTTTCATGTTCTTTTGCCCATAAGGTTAATCTAGCCTCTACAAATGGATAGATAAATAAATACGAGTCACCAAGGACCATGTGATATACGCACAAAAAACATTGCTTATACTAATGATTGGGAGGTCATAAAGCAAAAGTCACAGTGCATGCATAATCAGGTTAATGTACGTGATTTATACATTTGTGAGGATTTTTTCTATTAAGTTGCTAGTTTTAGTTTAATGTGCTTCAAATGTATGATATATTAAATGAAATATATTTTTTATGTGATTCCATTATGTGTTTTGTTATCCAGAGAAACTGAAATAAAATTTGTTTGTCCTGAAGAAGGCGAGGAACCACTAAAATCTCGCCAAAACACCGCGTCAACAGTTTTTCACAGTTTTCCTGTTTATTTAATATTTGTATTTTGTGTTTTAAAAAAAAAATCTTTCTGTATTTGTAATTTACCTTTAGATACAATATTACAGATAAAGGTGAAGAGATGTAATTGGTAATGATATCCCTGTGATAAATGTTTTTAATCATTGGGTTTTTTAAATGTCTGGTTCACAACCAATAGTGTTTTAATAAAATAATTGGAATTGAAGCACATTATTGTTTATTGTTAATTGTCCTTTTAGGAATTGCTTGTTTGGAATCACTGTTAAAAGATCTCATCTACCTCAACACTGATTATTTTCTCTCAATTCCTTGCATTAACTATAGATGTTATTGCTTGCTTATATGTATGTTAAGTACCTATACCACATGATTCGCATCTGAAGAAGGCTATAATACTTACTCGTATATCCATCACGGTTACAATCATTCTAGTTAAAAAGGGATTTTTTTGTTTTTGCGCATGGTTTCATACCAACCAAAAGATTTATATTTTGACAATCATGAAAATGAAAAGTTGTTATGGGTCAAGAAATAATACCATGTATTACCCAGGTAATAGGTGGTGTGTCACTGACTGTAAACAATGCATCTTCAACTTGTTCCATACTTAACAGAGTGTATGTGGATTCTTTCTTGGACATTATTTTTTGAGTGAGGGTCAAATTGTAGGGTTCGATAAAGGCTGTTTTGTTAAGAACTTGCTAAGGCACAGAACCAGATCAAATAATTGCATAAGTGCTCTTAACTGAGATTGCCCATGTTGTAAGGGATTCAGATGTACTTTCATGAGATCTAAGGCTGAGGAGAAAATGTGATTTAGTGAATACTAGGGGTGGGCGGAATGTGCGTAGTCGCGCTACGCAAGGCTACGCGAAACGTTAAAAAATCTCAGCGAGCACGCAGAAATTCGTCGAACACGTGGAATTGCTTTTTCGCAATGCTTTTTTCCTGTTCGCGAATGCTGTTTGCATGCTCGGGGGGAAATATCTCGCAAACACGCATTTTAAGAATGCGAACAAGGGCAAAATTCCGCGAAGTCCCGGTACGCAGAATTTTGGGCAATTCTGCGTTCTCCGCGGAACGCGAAATCACCCAAATTCCGTGCGTGGAATGGAATTTACCGCCCAGGCCTAGTGAGTACACACTTTTAGAAAGTATGTGCATACCATTGTCAATAACTTTAAAATCGGTTGCATGTTTTCCTGATCTATCTGCCTACTTCTTTCTGCAACTTCGTTTTTAGAATCTTGATTTAATTAATTATAGATGGCATATATTACTGTGGCACGAAATCTTTTATTTCTTGTAGGACGGGGTCCCAGAAAAAAGTCAGAAGAATCTATATTTTCCTTAATGAAGAAATGGATTCTTCACAGCTTAGAGACTAGAGTGTTCTAGCCGTCATCGGTATAACTTGCCTACACTGTATGTGATATCCACTACAGGTGTTTGCATATTGTAACATGGATCAGGACAATTAAGTTTGGGTCCAGAAGTGTTGGTAAGGAAACACTGCATGCATGTTTTAGAACTATAATGCCATAAGGCCAAACCTTCAACAGAGAATTGTGTTGATTATAGGTTCCAGTCTGTATCATATTATTTATATCTGATTCAGACATAATAATTGAAAATTGCCAATTATTAAACATTGTCAGATTGACAGATTCAGTTTTTCTTTAAATCCTTCATTGCTCCAAATCCCAAACATATAGTCGACTGGATAGTTTTGTTTAGAAAGGCTCGAAATAAGGTTTCTTTTTCCCTGAATCTGCCTAAATTTGGTTCCCCAAATGCTTTTCTCATCAATGTTTGCTTTCCAATACTCATATCCTTGAATAGCAAGGTTCTGCCTAAACTCAGTGGAGTAAATCCATTTACTGGCAGGAATTCGATTTTTACGAAGCTGCTGTAGCTTCTTTGTGAAATAAAAAGCTGAACTGTGTGACCTGTCAACACTCTGAAAGTGATTCGTTTTCTTTAAGAAATTAGAATGACTCTCGGGAGGTGGAGCATCACAATGTTCCCAATATGTGTACTTGTGTATTTTCTCTGGGATAGCTAGTCCTATGTATAAAATATTATGCATAGTGATGCAAGCAATACATTTCTTTGTAGTTTGCACAATTCAAATAAGGATCTTCATTGTTCAAATTAGCATATGACTGCAAATCAGACATATTTCTTTTAACAGTCTCAATGTCTCAATCATCAGAAAGAGAACCGGGTATTGTAAAATCAATGATTGAAACATTTATCACATAAGGCAATTGCAACGTCTCAGTGGGTCACATAATCTGATATGCAACCTTTTCTCAGGCTGTGCCCTCAGGCACAGGATAGGCTGTAATGTTTACATCACTGTTCGGGTTCTTCGGGATGAAGAGTGAGGCTGTAGTTCATGAACCATAGATTGATGCACTTATTCTTGCAGGGACATACTGTCAGTTGAGTAGCAGTAGAACAACGAATATCGTTGACAACTACTTGATGAGAAAAAAAAGAAATTTCATAAGATAATCCATGCATAGGACCACTGAGGAACCGTATACTTGTCATCAAACCACTAACAAGTACCTAGCAGTCTCTGGCCATCAGTGACTGTGAAAGGAGTTGCAAAATCTTCTGAGAAATATCCAGAGTAATTTTCTGCATCTTTGGTCTCTTGGAACTCTCAAAAGGGTACCAGTTCAAATGATGTAGCATCAGGTGGAATTTCATAGTAGACTGTGGAATCACGTTGCTCAGCAGCCACTATCACATTGACAACTTCAGCTGTTTTTGTTGCACTCAGTGTTCTGCGCAGAGTGTTAAGTTCAAATATCCCCAGCTCGGAACTCGAGCTAGTAATTCTACTGCTTTGTTCTGGGGGTAGGGTACTCAGAGTAGGGAGAGGATGGGAGGCACTACTTTAAATCTGTCTTGGTGTCTGCAGTGGCCTGCTGTAGAGGACTGGTCACATAGTGTTTTTTAATGTGGTATGTTTCTTCTTGATCCAGGCAGAGGAGTCGGATAACAGTTCTGTTGCCTTTTACCCCAAGAACAGTGATTGATGGTCCGTCGCATGGTTCAAAAGCGTGCTGTCGTGGATTTTCTCCTAAACTAGGTCTCCAACTTTGGGAACTCACCTGTCAGCAGCAGTAATAACCTTCTCTTCACAGATGGCTGCCTCAGAGTGGTTTCTGTGAGACAGTTTGTCTCGGACGTCTTGGATACCATGTAAAACATTCAAACGTTTCTCCAAGTAAAATTTATCTTCATCTGCCACCTTCCCTGAATTATCTAAGACAGGCACATACATAGGAACTTCGAAGAGAACCTCGCATATGTAGTTCGTCCCCCCAATAGTTGTCTAGGCAAGTTATTCAGTGCTCTCTGAATTCCATACAGATTATGGTACCAACTAAGGCCTTAACTTAACACCCTAGCAGTCAAAGCTTGTTTAATCATGTCATTGGCCATCTCCACAACGCCGTTTGCCTATGCTTTGAATGGGTTGCTGAATTGCAGACAAACTGCTAAAGCAGATATTTAATCCATGTAAACATTGGAGGCACACGCCGGACCGTTATCTGAATTAAATGAATGAACTACCCCATTTGGCACTAGGCACTGCACATCTTTTATGACTGCTGAAGCGTTTGCATTTCTCTGTGGCTAAACCCATTGGAATCGCAAACATGAATCAATAGCTGCCAAAAGGTGCTTGTATTGGTTAACTGAAGTTAGGGGACTCATGTGGTCCAAATAAATCACCCAGAAGGGGATATTTTAGATCTCGAGGGGAGATGGCAAGTGTTTTTAGACAGTGGAGGGTTTAATCTGCTGACAAATGTCACACTGTCGAACATAATCCCTTGTCTGTTTATATAAACTAGGCCACCAGTAGAGTTGCTGTAGCATTGCTATGGTTGCATTTATTTCTGCATGAGCATAGGCCAACCCCTCGTGCACTTCTTAGATTAATTCTAATCTAGACAGATTGTTAGGTAATATTCTGTCTCCCACTCATGGAATTGTAACTACCGCAATGTTTTTTTAATTGAAGGTGTAGGAATATTTGCACGGAAAACCTGTAGGAGGTTTCCCGGCTTACTTGATTGTATTTATGGCTGTTAAAATATCTGTGTTGATCCTCCTTTGAGATCTGGATAGGATTGTTACTCGGATAGTATGAATTGCAGCTTTTGCCACTTGGTCAGCTGCACAATTCCCTTTAGCATGAATACCACTAAACTAATGGCCCAAAGTGTGCCTCACATCGACTAATGGAAGCTTGTCGTGAAAGACAGCTACCTTTCCCAAAAGCTGTTTATTGTCTATGGGGTTTCCCTTTGAATCCTTAAATCCATTCAGTCGCCAATGTTGCAAATCAACATTGTAACCTTGCATACAGAAAGCTGATTCGGACACATTGAGTGTGGGAACTGATGAGTCACTCTTTTGTAATGCAGGGCATTTATTTCTGCATGTTGTGTAGTACTTTCACCTAAGAGTTTGGTGTGGGTGCATTGTGGGATGAGCTCACCATCCTGAAGTACACCTTGCACTGCTGTGCAGGCTGCAGAGTACTTACATTTGGTGCCTACCACAGGTTGGGCAGAGCCAACTGAGTAAAAGATGCTCTGATATGACTGCACAGGTAAAGTTTCTGGAGTCGGAACAGTATCCTGTTCATATTGGAGAAAAGCTTGTGTACGAAGAGAGGGATCACACTGAAACGTTACATCCACCTCAATTAAAGAAGAGGCCCTCTGTACCCATCTTGGGTGAAGGGCACAAGCATTAGGAATGTCCTCTGTACCCATCTTGGGTGAAGGGCACAAGCATTAGGAATGCTTGCCTTTATGGCTGCCTCTAGTGCTGGTACAGGAGAAACAATAGTAATATATTTTCCCTGACCCAAAGGGTGCTTCTTAAGAATACCTGTTAGTACAGCTGTCAGTATTTTTCAATGGAAGCGAATTGTGCTTCAGCCAGGAAATACAAGTGAGACTTGTAGGCAATGGGGACAGTCTGTCCATTTTATGTCATGTGGGTGTAACAATAGTGACTGGGTATGACTTTTGTAGGTTGATTTTGTTGTCGCTAATGTGTACATATTTTATCTCAAGCACGTCTGCTTGTTGAGCATGCAAGGTATCAGTAAGCGCCTTCAACCACTGTTGAGAGGGAAACATGGAAGAAATCAGGTCAAACAGAGGCTTTACTCTCAAGCTCTGCATAGTTAGCCAAATAAGAAAGTCCAAAGAAACCCCAACAGGAATTGCAACTTTTTCAGTGTGTCAGGAGGCTGCAAGATTGATCAATTCTCGAGAAAGTCTGAAGCTAAACCCTTGTGCTTGCTGGATAATTCATATCCAAAGAAGGTCACTTTCAGGTAGGCGGTCTTCAATTTTTTTTTTATTAATCTTGTAATCATGTGATGTTAACATCGTCACTACTTTGTATACCCTACTAAGGTGTATATAGATTAAAGTCATCGTCAGTCAAGTACATATCATCAGTGTATAACAATACCTCAGGATCTGGTTGTAAGATCTCCATGATTTGCGCTGAAAACCAGCCAGGACTATTCTTATAGTCCATGGGAAAACATTGGAAGGAAAACTTCACTCAGTCGAAACTGAAAGCGGTTAGATATTCATGTTCAGGTGCTATATTTTGACTGAAAACTCCATTGGAAATATCCAGGTTTGTTTTGTATTTTTTCCCACACCAGGTTCGTAATGAAACCTGTGCTGTGTGCATTCTGTACTGCATATGCTTGGGAGTGCAAATTTTTGATTTCTGTAGTCTAAGATTATTCTATAGGAACCGTCTGGCTTAAGAAAAAGGGATGTGTTCATGGGTGAGAGACAAGGCGCTATTGTGCCTTGATAATGCAATAGGTCCAATATTGCTTTAATGCCACGTTTTGCTTCTGGTTTTAAAGGGTATTGTGCTTGTCGTTCACTACGTAGGGGGATAACATGTGGACTAGAGTGATTGCCCCACCCGCTTTGTTTCTATATAAGGCTGGAGCCTGTCTTATGGTCCATTCACTGGCAGAAATGTCCCTGATATCCTCAGGTACTATGGGAGAGAATACAACGCTTATAACAGCCTCTCCCCGGGCAACATTCCTCATAAAGGCTAGAGGGCAATTTTCTTCTGCTAGAATGATGTTGTAATCATCAGATAACTGGTTCCAGAAGACTGTTTTGATACTACATTGTATGTCCTCTTCAATGTATATTTTTAGGATGTAAACCCTATCAGGAAGATTTAAATGTTGATCTGGGGTTTCAATCTCTATGAAGTCATCAGTCGGATTTGCATCCAGAAACCTCTGAACTGCCTAATGTACTACTGTGACTTCTGTGACTCTGTCTAGTAGTGCTATCTCCCAAACCTTGTTTCTTAAAGCTTTAGAGTTCAATCCTTTTTCTTCCCTCTTTACGCTTATATCAGTCTCGCGTCATTTCTCACTTTACCTACTATACTCCCCTTTTCTTCGGCACTTTAATCGGCTCCCCCTATCGGTTCTTTTACCTTCTGTATCCCGAAAAGAGCATGAAGAGCAGCTATCAGAATACTGATACCATTCAGGCTTTTGCATTTTTCGCGGTCTGTTAAGTTATAACCACCCTTGCTGAATTCCCGAGAAGTGGGTGATTTAGCCTGTCTTTTATCTTTGTCTTTTTTTTTTACTTCCCTCCCATTGCAGATTTCTGCTTAAAGGAACCCTTGGTGTCATTTTTAGATTTTAAGTGTGGCTTAATGGAATGAGTACCTAAGGCATCTCTAATTACAGAGGTATAAATGTCTGTGATTATTTTTGGTAGTTCCCATTCATGATCCTGCACCAGAACTGCTTCCAGTCTCTGGCACTAAAGCTTCTCCATTTATATTGCTTAGAATGACAGAGAAAACTATAGAGAAGTTTCTTATTAACTTCATTCCTAAATCTAAAGCTTGGGTAGCTCCGTGATCATTTTATACTTGTCTAAGTACATCAGGGAGGGTTACCAATGAAGGCTTGCCATTCGTACTGCTATAAATACATGCAAAGATGCTGCCCCAGGAGTTACAGCCCTCTACCGGAGGCACCACCCAAGAGGAAAACACATAGTTAGTATTCTGTATTTTTCTTGGGGGGTAGTGTACGGATACATTGCTTCTAACCGGTTGATTTTGCGAGCAATCCAGAAAGCCAATTCATCCTGCCTCGCTGGTGCTTTTCCCATTATAGCGTTATTAGTCTGTGGACTAATGGTTTGCATTTGTTTGGGAGCGTTAGTCCTGCTGTGACAACAGGACTGGAGCTCAAAGTATGTTGCACAAACTGCACAAGTCTCCTGTATAAGGCAGCTGTGTAATTTAATAACCCTACTACCTCTGCATTAGATAGAGTTTCAGGTCAAGGAACTGGAGTGTAACAAGCCAAGACTGGCCATGTAGCCCGTCATTGCTCCGAGATCCCAAACAAGCATGTCAGTGCGTGTGTGGCAATTGACCACCAAACCAATTTTGGTGCTCTTAATAAGTTTAAGGGATTTCAAAGTCTTGGTAAGATCTATAATGTGCAGGCAGATCTGCCACTGTATATTCATGAAACTGCCCTAAGGCAGCACCAATAGGCTCAAACGCCACCCAGGAATAAAGTCTCAAAGGCATATGCTGGATGTGCAGCTATTACAAAAGTAACTGCTCCTGCCACCATGGGAATACCTCGAGCTTTGAGGTGGTGAGTAACTGTTTCTCTGCAATTGGCCCCTATAACGATAGATGTTTCCATGATAAATGGTCTCAATTTGTAATTGGAATCATAGAATTAGAAAATCCACAGAATGGGAAATAACCTTTTATGGTTCAATGCACTGACAATGAATTTGAAAGACCAGTTATTGTTGCCCCACAACATGTTATTCAATGTGTAATTGATGTAGAAGCATTGCTTTTTAGTTGCTAACAATCCGATAAAGGGATCAGGGCACCGTGGAAAGAGCAACAAACCTTATTTTGTTATTCACAATACAGACACACTGTACTAAGAAGAATGAACACTTTTACATTAAAAGTCTTTATTACGATAGGAACAATCTGTTTCTCAGTACATCTAAAACAACTACATAGAATATTATAAGTAGATCAAGAAGACAACCAAATGAACATTTCCAAGATTACTAAAATGTCATTTAAAATGTTATCTAGAACCTAACACCCTAATGCTTACTACTTCTCCTCCCCCCCCTCCCCCTCCCAGCGCCTTGAAACCCTCACGAGTATGTAGTGCGCTTTACAAATTTTGTGATTGATTGATTGATTGATATGAGAGCATAAAAAACAGAGCAACTTGCAGTCTAGAGTTTCTTAGGAAGAAGAGACGCACTGCATACCTTGTTGACAGCAAAGGCTGTCGTTATCAGCGAAGGCGTGAATACAGTGTTCCCCGTGAAGGGCAAACACCCACTGCGATAGCAGTCAGTCAGTCTTCCTCCAGGACTTGGCTTTATCAGCTTCAGACTTCAGCCGAGATGCATCATCTGTGAAGTGTAAAGTCTGCTGGCAGCATGTGAAACCATCTCTGGTAGAATTTCGTACGATAATCTGGGCGAAGGACCTCTTCTGACAAGTCGGCCAATGGCAGTCCTTATATACTAAATCTTATCAGAAATTGGAATTGGAATTCCTGACATAAGTTTAGGAATGTCTGAAGAATAGATTATGTGCCTCAAGGTATGCTTCCCAGTGGTTCCTTATGAACAAATAAGGCAAAATGATGTCAATTAAAGCTACATTATTTTGGATATATGTCTGTATGTGTTCTTATTTACCCTTGACATGGTCATCAGGAGACATTTGACCCAGATGATTGTTGTATTAGATGTTTTATCTATGTCATTAATTGAACAACTTAATGATAACAAAGTTCCTAGGAAGATAAGGTCTGGCGAGATGTGCATTAAAAGGCAGACATGACAATGACTCTGCATAAATTAGGGAATATGTGGGTTTCAACTGTCTAAGTTAAGGAAGATGGCGGCCTCTGTCAACTAAAATGGAGTTGGGTCCCACATAAGATGGAGTCGGACCTTAAGGATTTTACAGCACTTTGTTTTTATGTGGAGTGTAACAGGTGTCAAGCTTAAGTTGACTGCATTTTTTGGAATGGTTCAATAAAGTTCAAACTAGCAGGTAGGTCCACAGTGGTTCCATTTTGCCGGGGACATTGTGTTGTTCTGAACGGAGGGGTTCTTGCAGTGATTTTAAATATTATGATTCTTTATCAGCTTGCACGTGTCCTTGTGTGTGCATGTGTGTGGTTTCTCCCTCTGTGCTTGAAAGAGGCACTTGTCCGGTTGGTGCGGGAAATTTGCAGGTTCCGATGGGTCGTTGGTTTCTCCAGCATATTGCATGTAGATTGTCTTTGCTATTTGTGTAGAGCTGCTGTTATGGGCTGGATCCAGTAATGCAAACCTGGTCATTAGTATGACGACTTAGATAGCGTATGTCTTCATATAGTTAGCCCCACAAGTGTGCCTCGGAGAATTTCCCATTCACTTTTTCACACTTATTTGTGTGTGTGACATTGTGCATGTGTCATTCATAATGAATGTAGCCTCGTCCTTGACAGCTGTGTCATGTGTGGGATGCATCACTTGGCTTCCGTCCTGTTGTGTCGAGTTGATTGGACTGTGTCCCTGGCCATGATCCGTGTCTGTGGGGAGGGTCGAATGCTATGTGTTAAGGATATTTGCGCCACTCTGAATTGCTGTGTGTTCATCAGTCAAGAATATGTAGATAGAGCAGTCAGTATTTTGGGTTTGGGCATATACAAACTAGACTTTGGCTTTTGTGATATGTTCACGATTATTTACTTATTTACTTATTTTTGTAGGATTTTTGATAAAGCGCTCCATCATTCCCTTCAGTCTCCTTAGTAGGCTGAGGAGACTGAAAGGAATGATGGAGCGCTTTATTTAATTAGTGTCTTGCAGAGTTCTTGTATCAAACGTTAGACACTAAGGGGCTGATTTAGGTTTCGGCAGATGAGTTACTCTGTCACAACGGTGATGGATATCCCGTCCGCCAAAATATAAATTCCATTATATCCTATGTGATTTATATTTCAGTGGATGGGATATCTGTCACCGTTGCGAGAGAGTAACCTGTCCGCCGAAATCTAAATCAGGCCCGAAGAGTTCAACTGGATATAAGTGATATTTCTTGTTTGTGACACCCAAGGTCGGGTTGTGAAGATGTCTTGGACCAGCACGTGGGAGCAGAACGGAGAACTGCACTTATTTTTCACAAGTTTACAGCACCTGTACTAATTGGATAAATGTTTGTTAGAACATGAGCTGCAGTGGATCACAGCTCAGAAGAACAAAGAGGCAGCCACTGTTCTGTGCTTCCAAGTTGTGCCCTCTGCTTCTGCTGCTCTGTCTTCCAGAGTTGCTGATTTAGCACATGCAAAGTAAACTGCGTGATTTCTTAAAAAACCCTAAGCAAAGCTGCATTCTGCGCCTGATGACAGACGCAGAACCAGGCCATAGCTATCAAAGGTGCAGCAGGTGCCGTGGTATGGGGGCTCGGGGGTCCTACTTCTACCCAATTCTAGATGTTTTTACTAACATATCAGAGGATAGGGGTCCCATTTCCCCAGTTGCATTATGGGCCATGACACCCATGCCACTGCACAGAATATGTTCATGGTATGCCCCTCGTCAGTGACAAGTTCTCTAGGAGTCAAGATTTAACAGTCCAGTTTTCTGAAGTGTCTCTCCCTCAATCTTTCAGCTGCTTAGAGGCCTGCTGGTTGATCATATGTGGTTTAGTTGACCCCAGGGTCCCTACTCCAGTAGACTTTATCGATGGTGGTAAGAACTTGTTCTGTGCACCCACAGGGAACAAGTTAAATGTTTTCACCATTGGTTTCATGTCATTTCAGATCTATGATTCACACAACTTATGTCTATATGTTGCTGAGCTTCTTCAGAAGTCTGGTGTACATAATGCTGATAGAATCCAGGCATGCCATCGATAAGGCTCTTGTATATTCTATTTGGTAGTAAATTTAAAGGGAAGGGAATGTTTTCGGGTGTGAGAAAAAGCGCAGGTCGACACTCTTAACAACTTTTATGATTAGGGTGGCGAATGAGAGCTTGGAGTCGAACTATGAGTATAACGCTGTGAGTATAACTCACAGCGTCCTCACATTCTGTGAGGTTACTGGAGCTGCTTTCAAGTTTGGAGTAATTCATATTATACCAGGGGTGGCCATGTCAGTGTACCATTGTGCATATTGTGTATTATTTGAACGGGCAGCGGGGCAGCTTATATAGTAATGTATTTATGGTAATTTATCGGTGTTCATTTCATGTTTAATTACAGTGATCTTGTTGTGCTGGTGCTTTCTTCGTTTGCATTTGCTTACACTTTCTCGTCTCATTATTTCCTTGATTGACACAGCAACAAATGTGTTTGCGTTTTTAGAGATCATTCTGCCTGTTGAGTTTTCTTATCTGACCTGATTTCACACCTGGCTAGAGCAGGGTTATACCTTTTATCAAACTAAGTTCAAGCCGAGCCTACATTTGGCATTGATCTCTCGCTGAGAAAAAGCGTTAGGTTTAATGCTAAGCATTATTTCGTTAAAGGTGCAAGAAATAACCGACAAGTACCCTATTTGTCATTCGAGGGATTACAAATCAGTGTTCTGAATGATGTCATAAATTAAAGCTGTGTAGCTTCAATCCTGACCTAGGGGGTACATGTAGTTTGGCGGAGTAGGAGCACAGCCATAAATCGGCAGTGCTCTTCCTGCCAAACATGCTGGTGTGGAAGCTCTGTTTGGAGTCAAGGAAAGCAATAAACCCATACACTAGCTGAGTTTCAGGAGGCTTAAACTGTGTAACCCCCTGTCATGGATGCCTATCCACTAGTGAGCCGCCAGGTCACTGTAGCGCTCACGTTGCCCTATTCAAGCCATGCCTCACAATGATCCCCTCCATGCAATGACAATTCTCCCTGCATATCAGACTCGTTGGTGTTTTGTTTTATTAAAAACAATCCCCCCTGCTTTGAGTTTGTGAAAAGGAATCAGAAATGTTGGCTGAGTGGGTGCATCATACATGCCACCTTGTCTGCAAAGTTCAGCAGCAACTCCACACGAGTCACATAGATCCCCATCTGCTTGTTGGGGATCTCTCAACATAGTGGGTGTTCTATGCAAGGGAGCAGGACCTATACACAGGCTCCCCATCTACAATTATAAAAGATGTTAGAAAACCACAGACATATTTCCATTTTGGGCCTTAGGTACATAAAATTGTTAGCCTGCTTTGCGGGTAATGAATTTCGAAAAAGCTAATTTCAAGCAACCTCAATGAAACTCCGAGTATATTGAATGGAAAGACCCTCCTCTGGTAGTGGAGTATTCTGTATCAAAGAAGAAGCCTAGTATCGGCATCTTTTTGTTATTCCTTGTGTATGATAGCTTATCAAATGCTACTGTTCTTTTTTTACTTTGCTTGACTATCATTACTTAACTTAAAACAAAAGTAAGTCAGGAACCGGTTTTTCTTCCAGTGCATTCGATTATATCATAACTTAGGAGATACATCCATTGGTTTGTTTATATTGTCTCTTTTGTTTATCAATCAGGTAGTGCAAGCAATAGATCAAGTACTCGAAGCACACTAAGTATCAGCAGCGGAGTTGAAGGTGACAGCGAGGTGATGTATCACTTTCTAATTATTTATATGTACTTGATGTTAATATTCCAGAAGATGTTTGTTACTGGCATCCCTGTTTGAATTCCATGAGGGACACACAGTTCATGACTTGACCACCACAAATTGTGCCAAATGAAATAATGAATTACGAAAACACCTTATGGTCAGATATCCCTAACTTGTATCCCACTCCACCGAAAGCGATAACCCTAGCACTCATCACTCTGAATGGGCTGTCTGTTGAGGCACTTGGTATATCAAAATGGCCTATACTGAGTAGTGGGCCCACCCATCTTTGCCACCACTGCGCAGACGTAAATGGCACGCTTCTACATGTTATATGGACGGTCCAGTAATTGCATGTTACTGGCGACGAATCCATAGTGAGACTGTAGCAATAGGGGGTCATCCAGTGAAGCTCCGAGATTCTGGTGGGTGTTGGTCTTATGATGGGTAAACGAGATATCACAAGGTATTGGAGGATTAGTGCTTGTAGCACATTTACTTGTTGAAGTAGTAAAGCAAAGTAGTGCATGTATCAGATACAGCATTCTAAAAGAGTTTGTTTTAACTAAGACAAAAAAGAGGCATTGGGCAAAGGCTTTTTCTGTAATCATTGGACATCACCGTCGTCTTCGATAGCATATTGGTGGCTCTTTTCATCTTTCTTTGAGTCCTTTAATTCATGAGCCTATCATAACTGAAGCATCAAAGGTCACAGAGGTTATCAGAAAATCCCTTAAATTATGTTCGAATGAATCCTCTACGCAGGCCCCATCCAATGTAGGAGGTGTGTGATAAAAACAGAAGTCGCACAGAAGAAGAAAAATCTGCTTTAAGGGGTCTGGAGGGTTACTACTGGGCTAAGTCTAATTCAGATACATGTAAATGTTATCTCAGGCAGTTGAGAAATAATAGATACGTTTTTGTAAAACAGAAGGTTCGGATTGTATCACCAATTACATCTTGATACCATTAAGAATCCGTTTGTAATAAAATATCCTTCTGATTCATTTACTAATCCAAGTAGCAGGAGGAAGTGTATCCTCACACCTTTCCCCTTTTGAGGCCAAAGCCCCTAAGGATAGGCGGGCAACAAAATAACCACTTTGACAATCAAATATCCTTTATCTTTTTCAGTTTGAAATGTAGGATTTTTCAATAATCCACAATATATCTATCATGACGTCAAATATCTATATCCTCATCTTGGTACATTTATAATATGATGTCTATGTAAACAGTTAATGTTTCATATATTTTTTCTAAATCGTTATCACCATATTCATTAACATCATGCGGCATCTGTGGTTCAGATGAGAACATGTTCCTTTAGCCTCATCGAAATTGTAGGGACGAGAAAACAGGCATCCCAACAGGGCCGGTCCTAGACTTTTTGGGGCCCTGCATGCAAGGGAAGATTTGAGGCCCCACTAATTTGCATGTGACATCACAAGAAGTGACATCATAGAAAGTGACATCACTGGACTTCTAATCTTCTATGGTATCGCCAAGGAACCTTGTGTGGATAAAAAGACAAATACCCAAAAGAAATAAGTCAGTCTATTTTAAAAGCTGTGTCACATTAAAAGGAAAAGCTAGGCACAGGTCTCACAAAGATGGACTTTCTCACTCAATGTTAACTGATTGTTTCCAGATTGCTGCATGATAAAAGGTCAGGAACACTGCGGAATATTATTTGAATGCATCACTGTGGTAAATATGATGCAACCGGATATAGCGAAATAAAGTTGAGCTCAAATACATGTACCTGTTCATTTTTATTTGGAAGCTTTATAAATCACAGGCCAGAACTAAAAGGGCAGCAGAGTTCTGTAGAAACAAAGCAAAGCATGCACTGTAGACAAGCGCCATGCCTCCATGTGAGGCTGCACCAAAGAAGGGTTAAAATCACCCCTGTACTGAAAAGGCTGTTTAAAATTTGATTTTTACAGTTCACAAACGTATATGTCATTTGATTTATTCCTTTCATTTGGATTTTATACTGCTGCATTTATGATGGAAAAATGAAAATTCAAGTTTCAGAATGCAAGGAAATAACAGCTGAACTACTTACATGTGGTTTAAAGAAGCAACTTGAGACCTCCTCTGATGGAAGTCTTTGCTAGTGAGAGCTACAGTTTTAATATAAATCCCTTGCACTGGGACTTGAAAAAAACTTGATGATGCACTTGCTCTTGAACCATTGGTGAAGCCTTCTCCTGCGATGCTTGGATTTTAACTTGTGTGTTTTTAAAAAAAAATAAGCAATCAGTAGGCACTGACACGCTCGCCTGCACACCTCTGACACCCTGTAACCGCATTCTCCCCTTGTCCACCACGGGATTCCTTTCCCGATTGTTGTGGCGGGAGGCGCGGCATATTCTATCTCTTCCGGGCTAGAGGTGAGGGGGGGCGGAGTGTCATTGGCTGCTGAACACCTGGGCAGCATAAATTGGGACTACCACACACCTCGCGCAGCGGACACGCGCTGTAGCGAGAAACAGCATCTCTGTATCCTTTCATTTTTAAACTTCTCCTGCGACGCTTGGATATTAACTTGTGTGTTGTTTAAAAAAAATAAGCAATCTGTAGGTACTGACACGCTCACCTGCACACCTCTGACACCCTGTAACCGCATTCTCCCCGGTCCACCACGGGATTTTTCCCGATTGTTGTGGAGAGAGGTGCGGCATATTCTATCTCTTCCGGGCTAGAGGTGAGGGGGCACGGAGTGTCATTGGCTGCTGATTACCTGTGCAGCATAAATTGGGACTGCCACACGCCTCGCGCAGCAGACACGCGCAGCGGGCGTGCCGGCGGTGCGCCGTAGGCGCACCTAAGGCAAGCCTGTCTGCACCCATCCGCAGCCGGACGGGCCGTGGGCCACAACCCCTGCCCCGCATCTCAGGAGTTACAGCCCCCACTCCCTTCTTAATCTCAGAGGAGCGACCCCTGCCATCTGCCAACATTCTTGGAAGGTGGCAGATGAACACAACTCCTGCCCACACTGTGGATTCCATTTCCAACCCACCCACCATACCAAAAACACCCAGCGAAGTATGTACCTCCTAAATTGCAGATTACTCCCCAAACACTCCACTGAAATCGCTATGCTCTTAAAAGAACTTAAACAAGACGCCCTATTCCTGACAGAGACCTGGCTCAACGCAGAGTCAGAATCTGATCTCATCTAAACCCTCCCTCATGGGTATCACATACAATGAGAAGACCGTAAAGAGGGTAGAGGAGGAGGCCTAGCAGTTATCTTTAAGGATTGCTACAAGTGCTGCAGCTCTCCCAACCTGGTACCAGACTGCCAAAGTCTCTCCTTTGCCATTGATTTCTCCCCCATAAGTACCTTCTCTGGGCTGCATATATAGCGTCCACCCGGGGCTCTGGGACAATTTCTTAACACCCTTCCCCCCATCACAGCCAAACTGGCTTGTAGGCCGTCTAATTTTACACTATTAGGGGATCTTAATATCCACTTTGACGATGCCTCTGACCTCATCGCCAAAGAACTGACCATGA
Organism: Triturus cristatus; assembly: GCF_964204655.1. NCBI lineage: Eukaryota > Metazoa > Chordata > Amphibia > Caudata > Salamandridae > Triturus > Triturus cristatus. Next base: position 273,070,065 of record NC_140580.1, read on the forward strand.
GCCTCTCCGCACTACAACTTAAACAATTATTGTTCAAACCCACCCACACCAAAGGCCACTTACTCGATCCTGTTTTTAGTAACTGTGCAGATCTCACAGCGGGAACCTCTTCCCCGCTCCTGTGGTTAGACCACTTCCTGATCCCTCTCTCCTGGGCCATCCTTGAACCCCACTTAGCTACCAACACAACCACTCATAGGGAACTAAATTGGTCTAAACTTCCCCTGGATTGCTGGTTGATGGCCCTTGAAATCTCAAGACCACCCAATAACCCCAATCCCATTCTAGCCAATGAGGACTACAACAGCTGGATCCATAACTATTTAGACTCCGTACTCCCCATGAAATGCTCTCAATCAAAGCGCAGCATAACAACTGCACCATGGTATTCCACATAATTACGGGAAAGGAAACGATATTGCAAAAAATTAGAGAGGAAATGGCGACTGGATTTTTCCCCTTCCAGCAAAACCGCATACAGGGAGGCAATAAAAGCTTACAAAAATGAAATTAAAGCCTCTCAATCAACTTTCTTCGAAGAAAAAAATTAAAGCAGCTGTTTTCATGACCAAAGAAATCTATTGAATCGCAAAAACTCTCCTCAAACTCCCTTAGAAACCACCAAACCCTTTTGACGCCCAAATTTGCTGCAACAACCTGGCAGATTTTTTTTTCCAGAACATCCAAACAATTTACACCTCCTTTCCCCCCATCCAGCCCACCACAACTTCTGCCAACTTCTCAAGTGCAGGACCCCGATCTTCGGCCACCCTGGAACCCTCCCTCTTCTTAATCCCACCACATTGTAATGCATTATGCACCAGGTGAAATCTGGCTCCCCCCAAAACCCGGTACCCCCACGCACCCTGCTGCCAGCTATTGGCAACATTCTTCCCACCACACTCGACCTGCTCAATGCCTCTATCTCCTCCTGAAATGTCCCTCCCCCCTGGAAGCACGCCATGGTTAAGCCTCTCTTAAAAACAAAACCAACCTAGACCAAGACAACCCCAGCAATTACCGGCCAATTTCCCTGTTACCATGGCTGAGCAAGATCCTGGAGAAATATGTCAACTCATTACTGGTAGAGTTCCTGGAGAACAACCATTTACTTGACTTCTCCCAGACAGGATTCCGTCCCATGCATGGGACCGAAACCGCTCTCCTCACTGTAACTGAGGAGGCCAGGAAGATCCTTGATCAAGGAGGCTCTGCCGCAATCATCCTCCTTGACTTAAGTGCTGCATTCGACACTGTAAATCATGACCTACTAATACACCGACTTATCAACTTAGGCGTTTCAGGAAATGCCATCACTTGGTTCACATCCTTCTTGGCAGACCGTTCCTTCCAGGTTTTTGAGGGCAATATCACCTTCCCCAGCAAGCCACTCAGCTGTGGTGTGCCTCAGGGCTCCTCCCTGAGTCCCACACTATTTAACGTTTATATGAGACCCCTCGCTGAGATTGTCCGTCCTTTCGGCATAAAAATCATCACTTATGCCGACAACACTCAGCTAGTGGTGACCCTTAACCAACCAAACACCCCCTCTAACAACCTGAGTGGATGTCTGGAGGAGGTGGCCAAATGGATGAAACTCTCCTGTCTAAAGTTGAACAGGGACAAAACTGAGCTCATGCTCTTAGGGAAAACCCCTAAGCTTAAAATAAACTCACTATGGCCCATCTGCCTGGGTCCTACCCCACTGCCAAAGGACACAATCAACAGCCTGGGCATTTAGCTGGATAACGCGCTCAACTTTAACCATCAAGCAGCTAAACTCTCAGCCAACTGCTATGGTCTACTAAGGCTACTTCGGAAAATTCTTCCCCTACTTCCATTCCAGGCAAAACAGATTATGGTCCAGGGTCTCATTCTCTCACGCCTGGACTTTGGGAACGCCCTCTATCTAGGGGCCCCTCAATCCACCTTGCGCAAACTCTAGGTCATCCAAAACTGCCCAGCCCGAACACTCCTTCAGATCCCCCGCCGACTCCCAATCAATCCCGGACTAAGGAGCCTCCACTGGCTCCCAGTTAGGGAAAGAGTTGAATTCAAGGCACTGTGCATTGCCCATAGGGCCTTTTGGAAAACGGGCCCTGCCATTAGCCAATCGCTGATTACTCCCTACCACCCGAATAGACAGCTCAGATCAGCATCTTCCTTCCTCGCCCTAGTGCCCCAGATCAAGAGAACCAGAAGTGGTGGCCGCTCCTTTGCTTATAACTCGGCTAAACTCTGGAACTCTCTCCCCCTCCACCTGCGTGCAGAGTCTAATCTGCTCCTCTTCCGTAAGCTTCTAAAAACTCTGCTCTTCAACAAATCTGCATAGTTCCTAACTTTCTTCTTGCATGCGCTTGTCCGCAGCGCTAGGACGCCTCAGGGTAGCTATCGCGCTTAACAAATGGTCTTTTTTTTCATTGTTAGGCTAAAGCAGTGGACAGCTTTGGTTTGACTGTGTTCACGCTAGTGTGTGTGTTTGTTGCATCAGTATACCAGTGCTGTTTATTCCTGCTGCTGCTATGAGATGAGAGTTTAGGCCTTTGTATCATCTGGACAGAGAAACAATATCAGCAATTAGGTTTTGCCTCAAGACAACTGTGGAACAGTTCTATTCTTAGCTAGAAACCGGAAGCTGACGGCTTGCTCATCCCCACAGAATTGGTCTTATATTCTTTTGGAGTCAATAAGAAATTCTTGCATTGCATTGCAGAGGGGATGTTGCTAAAGAGCCCTTGCTGTGGTGGTGACAAAGAGGGGCACTGCTGTGTAGAACCCACTATAGAGAGCATATTATAAGTGGGTGAACAAGTGGGACTTAAAATAGGGAGTCAGACTTTGTTTATGGGGGCAATATAAATGAAGCTGCAATAAGTTTGCCATACCAGGAGGCTAGTACTTGCTAGCAGGGGTCACCAAGGTGCTTTTCTCTGCCGTGTTCTTGAAGAAGGCACAGAGAAAATACTAATACATAATTTATTTTGGACACTTTGCCTATTGCTACAAGCACAATATACACCCCCAGGCACAGCACACAGCACAATGAGGCTCTCCTTAGAACCTTACACCTAAAACAAAACATGCTACAACTACTAGCAGTTGCGTGGCACTCAAAGTGTCATACATATGATGTAGATATGCCATAGACAAACACAGGGCAAATACAGAAATGTCACACACAGGCAAGGGATATCCAGAAAATGTAAATATCCCCCACTTTGAACCAAAGCTTTTATGGCACCAAGCAAGCCAAGAAAGTAATTGCAACCCTACCCAGAAAAGCTCTCTTGTCTCTTCCATCTAAGCATCTATCCAGTCATCCTTTAATCCTTCCATGCACCTGCTGCTATCTACCATTTTCCCTTTATATTCTGTCATCCATCATTTAGTCTTTCACCATTCTTTATGTCCCTCCATCCGTGTTCCCATCCATATCCAAACCTATGCATCCATCATTTAACTCATCCATCCCACCATCCACCCTTTCACTCATACATCCACCCATCCTCCTTTCGATCATCCATCCATCCTATCGCTCATCCTAAGTGTGATTCACAATGTCAACGGACCAGGGCTTTGCTGTCTGACTTATAGGTGCAGAGAATACTATAATCAGTGCATGTACATTTTTACTCAACTTTTATCCATTGTCTTCAATGCAGGAACCGGTAGAAAAACAACGCATGATTAAACCGAAACTCAACATACACATTAACAAGCAGGTGCCTAGTTCTTCTTGTGAGAACAATTTAAGAAAACCTTGGGAGAAAGATAGATTGGAGAATTGCAGAAAGCTGACAATACTGAATCTGCAGGTAGTACATGAGGTACTAAACAGACAAGATGGTCCCACATGGGTACATACGGAATTCATTGTAGCACTACTGAGGATAGCAATGAATAAAAACGTTTTAATATTCCAAAATGAGTACTTCTTCCAGACAAAGGGTGTAGCCATGGGAGCTGGATTTGCCCCGGATCTGGCTAACCTCTTCATGGACAAGTATGAAAATGATTTTATCTACAATACGAAAAATCCTTTTCTAGAAACATTAGTCTCTGGAAGAGGTATAACGACGATGTCCTCATGGTTTGGGCGGTTGAAGAACCAAGGCTGTTGGCCTTTTTTGAGTGGATTATTGAACAATCGTCTGACATACAATTCACCACTGCACATAGCAGAGAAGATCAAGAGACAAAACACTCTACACCACTCTTTTCTGAAAACCTATGGAACGGAACACCCTAGTTAGATACAGTAGTCACCAACCCAGAAACTTGAGAGATAACCTCCCATATGGCCAGTTTTTGCATCTTCGCAGAAACTGTAACCATAGGGCTGATTATTTTCAAGAAACTGACCTCCTCATGTCACACCCCATACTTAAGAGATCTAGGAAAAGGGCTTGGTATTGCCCCCGTGAAACCTTACTTGAGACTAAGCCCAAACGTGATACTGCAGAAGCAATGAGTTAAAAAAAGATTGCTAACGGCTACTTGGATCTCATGGCATTGGAATTAGATGAGCCAGGTAAACCCCTTTTTGCCTTCAAAGGGGGTAGGAAACATTAAGGACTTTGTGGTAAAATCTTATCTCAAAACAGCCCCCAACCCTGATCTAAGAGCTCAACTGCAACTGCCTCCCCTGATTGGGCATTTCAAGTGTGGTTTCTGTGAAGCCTTTGCACTTACGATGGAAAGAACAGATTTCACACACTGCAATCGCACATATACCCTGAAACACCACACTGATTGTAACTCAGTTGATGTGATTTTTGGCATTGTTTGCCCTTGTGATAAATTGTATGTGGGTCAAACACATCAGAAGGTGAAAACCAGGATCCTTCAACATTGCTCCAGAGTCCGTTGCATTACACTGGGTGCTCCACTGGTTGAGCATTTAAGTCGTATAAAACATACAGCCGGGAGTATACGGTGGTGGGCCCTAGAGAATATACTACACAACACAAGAGGTGGAGATTTGTCAGTCACCATGAGCCTGAGAGAATGTAAGTGGATTCACTTACTTGATACAGTAAATAATGGGCTCAATGAATCTGAGGAAATTTTCAGGCAAATCTGTCACCTGAATATGGGTTGATTAACGCATGTCACTTCAGGTTCTATACATTACACAGTTTGGATAGTGGCAGTTCTTTTTGCTCGTATTTCCATCAGAGCCCCTTCTTCAGGCCACACAGAACCTACCAATATGATAATACAGAGTAAGAATGGAACCCCATAGTACTTGCTCAAACAAAATCTTTACGCAGTACAGTCTTGTTTATATATACTTATATTAAACCTTGTTTGCATTGTTACCTCTGCCCAAATGTACCCTCTGTATATGATCGTTATGTTGACTCAGTTATTTATACATGTGCATAACGCATTTCGATTGCAGTGGTTTTGTACCCCCATCTGCAATTATACTTGTAACACACCTTATGACACATATTAAGTAGAACATAAGTTTTGACTCCCTTCTGTATCCATTGGATGTGAATTAGTAGATATGGCATACATATGTGCAAGTAAAAATATTAGGATTTGCATGCTTAGTACCCATTGGATATGAATTAGTAGATATGGCATTCATATGTGCAAGTAAACATAATAGGATTTGTATGCTTAGTTTAACAATGGTTGCAAATGCGTGATTATCCCCAACTGAACATCTGATCTGTGTAACTAGCAACTGAGTTTTAGGAGGTTTTTATCGAAGGATTCACTTTTTAATCTCCTTTTACTTCATCGGGTTGTTTTACATAAGCAACATTGAGCCTACTCTATCATGTTTTTGTAAACTCAGAGTATTTGCCGCTACATTTTGAGATGAGCTTCGGATTCGGTTTTTTATATACTTCATTATGTCTCCCGAACGCGGAATACAGCAGTTTCCTCCGTTCGGAAGCCTGCCGCGCAGTTTCCATGGCAACTGACGCTGACTAATGGAACGTGCACGCGGACGCCCCCCCCCCCCCCCCCCCCTTTATATCAGCCGTGTCTCCTCTGCTGGGCGGCTTTCGTTCTGCTCCACCTTTGAAAGATTCATTCACTTCCGTCCAGGTGAGCTAGTGAATCTCTTTACCAAGTTCAGCAGTGATTGCCCTCACCTCTTTACTAATATTTTTACACTTGTATACAGTATGCCTGTATTGTTTTTTAACCATTGTGGTTTCTTCACTTTAAATACCAGTTTCATGAATAATAGCACTTGCGGCCATGTGGTTTAACCTGAGACTCAGGTCCTTAGGCTCATTACGACCTAGTTTTCTGAATATATTAAACGTTGGCGCCTGCTCGTTTTCATTTAATGGCGCTCGCTTCACTACAGCACCCGTTTTTTCGACATACACATTGTACTTATAAAAATATTTCTATATTCCTTTTTATGGCCAGTGTGGCCTCTTTATTGATCATGTACTGGTTATCCTACAGAGAATCCTAAACGGATCTCGGAAAATCGTTGCTTCACTTTAGAGCTAACTCGGGAGCTCATTGTACTTACCTGGTAGATCGATTCCCAGGCATTTCAGGTAAGATCCCTTGACAGACAGAGCACTAATATTTATTTATTTATTTTTGTCAATCCACCTGGGATTATTTTATTTTATTTTATAGGTTTTATATAGCGCTAGCTAGACCCGAGGGTATCAGAGTGCTTCACATACATAGGTGCATTACATAGCAAGGCATAGGGATGTAAAAAGGTATAAGCCAAAAATTTTAATTAGGCATACTTTGCATAGCAGGACATAAGGGTGCATGAGGATATAAGCAACACATTATAATAAGGCATACAGTGAAGGATAAGGGGGGGAGCTCCCGAGGTTGAAGCAGTCGAAACTCCACTTATCCAAGATGGACAAATGAGGAGGGAGTCAACTAGGTAGTTGGAGTCTTGATTCGTTGACTTGGACGGTAAGGTATTTCTTGAGGAGAAGGAGTATCGGGTCCCTTTTGAAGCACGGGAAGGAGGGGTTGCATCTGTGGTCAATCGGGAGTGAGTTCCATATCCTGGGTACGTTACCAGAGAAGGATCGGGACTGAGTGGTTGACTTTTTGAATTTCGGAGGGATGAGAAGAAGTGAGTTGGAGCTTCTCAGGGGTCTGGTCTTCCAGCTTTGACCAGTTTGCTGTTTAGGTAGTTGCGGGAATGTGAGTAGAGGGATTTGTGTGTGATGCAGGCCAATTTGTAGCTGCATCTGCCTTCAATAGGTAACCAGTTGAGGGAGTGGAGAGATGGTGTGATGTGATCAAACTTTCTAACTCACGTTATGAGTCGAGAAGCCATGTTAAGGACTCACCTTAGTGGGGCTAGGTGAGCTTTTGGCATCCCTGTAAGGATGGCGTTCCCGTATTCCAGTTTGGATAGGACTTCGGATTGAACAACAATCTTGAGATCATATTGGGGTATGAAAGGTTTCATTTTCTTCAGGTGTTTTAGTGAAAACAGAACACATTTTTTGATGTGGTCCTTCATCGATAAGTTCTTGTCCAAGGTAATGCCTGTGAGAAGTTGGCCTGATATGTAGTGCTCACTATTCTAGTGATCACTGTGTATCATTCCAAACGACCCTTATTGATGATTGGTTGTAAGTCAACCTTTTAGACCAGCTATCCTAGTAGCGTGGATACGAGCAGTCTTTAGGCTAAACTCTAGAGGGCGTGTTAAGCCAGCTGTTTACCATCACATATACCCCTTGAACATCAAGTGAAAGGACACCACACAAGTTGTTATGAAAATAAAGGATATTTATTTATAACAAGACTACCCTGGCTCTTTATGAGTCAGGGAGCTAAGCACAATACAAAACTCTTAGGAAAATACTACTGGTTGCACAATTTACACAAATGCCCGAGGGGCACGGGAAACCATCTACACTTACAGGGAAATGCGAATGGATAGAGTCTGGAGGTACTGATTCCGGAGTGTTCCGATCAGTGGGACTAAACGAAAAAGGAACTAGACACTTGTAGAGCGAACCTGCGATGGAGCACTGAAATGCTCAAGTTACCTAGCCCAGAGGCTGCGGCTGCGTGAAGTTCGGCAAGATGTCGGGAGTCCTCGTGTAGTCTCAGGAGCCTGAAAGAAGAAGTTGCTGGCAGGCGACCAGTGACGATGTTCGGAGCGATCCAAGCCTGGATCGGTGATGAAGGAAACCTGAAAGCAGAGGGGACTCAGTTCTTAACCGCTAGCCAGCGATCGTGTGGGTACCAGGAGGGTACCGGCTGAAGTCACCTCGACCAGGTGAGTGGGTGACGTCGGACTCGGCTGTTCCTCGGACCAGGAGGCGCGGCGGCGACCAGGATGGAGGGCGAGCTGTCCCACGAAGGTGTCTGCTGTCGATGATGCTGGGCCCAGGCAGGGGCAGCGGATCTTGGCAGTGGCAACCCAAGCGGGGGAGTCAAGATGGCGTCGGGAGTGGACCAGGAGGGTCCGTGGTACTCCTCTGTTGAAGGGGAGCAAGAGCCAGTCTGGAGCACCCAGACTAGTGATGAAACAATCGGGGTGCGTCGTGAAGAGGGCCACAAGCCGGTCGGCAAGTGGTCGAACAACGCGGTGAGCAGCAAGGAGCGGAAGGGCCCCCACGCAGATCTCGGAGATGCTGGGGAGGCAGACTTCGATGCTGGGGCTGCTCAGGGTTAGGGCTTCTCGAACCCTAGGTGCACTCACTCGAGGGTCCCTCGGTGGGCGTGCTAGATAAGCGTCGTGCAGGTTCTGAAGATAGCCGGTCCCGCAGGTCTCGTCACACCTACGACTCTCAGCTGGGCTGATGAGGTAGGTAAAAGGTCAGAGATGGCAGGGACTCGGGTCTCGTCGAGCTGGGCAGTCTTGATCCGTAGGAGAGACTTACAGCAAACCGCAAGCGCTTAGATGGTGCCTGCTGGTGCAGGGTGGCTACTCCTTAGCCACAAGGGAGAGTCTTCAGAAATAGTCAAGAGTTCCTTTCGTGGAAAGTAGTTCGTGATTCGGAGTTATCCGATTATCTGATTATCCTATTTGGGAAGGGGACTCGCTCCTACCTTTATTCTAAGAAAAAGGGGCTGGCCCGTGACTAGGTTCTACCTATGGGTGGAGCCAGGAGGGGGGTGGTTACACCCCTATCCTTTGTCCGGCTTCGCGCCAGCTCAGGGGCTGGTGTGCCCCCGAAACTGGTTGGAGCCGGGCTATGCACAGTGAGCACCGGGGTGCCACTGGCAATCACCTTCCTTTCAGCCCTGCCTACCTGGGATACACAAACCCTGTCTGGGACGGTGCTAACACCGCCCTCGACAGGAAACCCTTTGTCCAAGCTCCCCTTGCTGGAAGGTCCCCCAGCAGCAGGAGGTCAGACTTGTGTCTGGTGGCAGCATCCATTTTGTGATGCTGAGGCTTGAGTCAACTTTAACCGGGGTTCAAGGTTACTTCCATGTCGTGTCCCTCTAAAAGGGGGGAATGCTAACCCCGTCACCAGGACTGGCGAGGGGTTCGTATTCCCATTCGTATGACACCTTACTCGACATGTACAGGTGATGCGATGCCAAAGTTAGCAAATAACCGCAAGGATTATAATGCATTAAAAGTAGTTGGCCCGCGTCACCATGGAACGGCTATTAGGTCTTGGTTCCGCAAGCCGTCGACGGGCTCAGCTCGCGCCAGAGCACCGTCCCACATGATTCCCTGCACCCTGCCTTCAGGATTGATAAGGCCTGCTATAGGAGTGACTGATAGGAATCCATGTGTCCATTTTAGGGTTTAGGTGTAGGAATACTACACCTACAGCAACGGGTGATTACACCACGTGGCCCCAGCTGTCGTGCAGCCAGTTGTGTCAGATTTGGGCGGCCATTCCAGGGGTGGCATAATACATGCTTCAGCCCCTGGTAGGCCCTGGGTACACCGATGCCCTGGATACCTGTGGTATGCTGAGACAGGGACTGACAAGGCGGCCCAGTTCCAATTAGTGGATGCACCTAATGTACATGTGTGATAATTTCGAGAGAGAACAGCTAGGCTGTGGGTCTGATTGGCAGGCCCGCAGCCGGAGAAAGTCGTAAACCAATGAAGCAAAAGCAAAAAATCTGGGTGATCATAGGATTGCAGACCCTACTCTCCTACATGACCCCCCCCAAACTTCGGGACAATAAGCTAACCTTGACCAGGTGAGTCTTCTTGCTCTAAGTGGAAATACCTGGAGAGCCCATCTGCATTGCCATGATCAGTGCCAGGTCTATGCTCCACTGTGAAGTCCATCCCCTGTAGGGAAATGGACCACCTAAGTAGTTTGGGGTTTTCACCCTTCATTTGATTTAGCCACAAGAGGGGCTTATGGTCGGTCTGAATCTTGAAGTGAGTGCCAAACAAGTATGGCCTCAACTTCTTCAGGGCCCAAACCACAGCAAAGGCCTCCCTCTCAATAGCTGACCAATTCTTCTCTCTGGGGGTCAGCCTCCTGCTAATAAAAGCTATGGGCTGGTCATGACCATCAAAATTCAGTTGCGATAGAACAGCTCCCACACCCAGCTCCGAAGCGTCTGTTTGGACAATGAATGGTTTGGAGTAGTCTGGACTCTTTAGGATAGGTGCTGTGCACATGGCCTGCTTTAGGTCATCGAATGCCTTCTGACAGCTTGCTGTCCACTGAACTTTTTTTGGCATCTTTTTACTTGTCAGGTCGTTTAGCGGGGTCACAATGGATCCATAATTTCTGACAAATTTCCGGTAATAACCAGTCAGGCCCAAGAAAGCTCGAACCTGAGTCTGGGTGGTTGGAGGAGCCCAGTCCTGGATGGCCTGTATTTTGCTCTCCAATGGTTGAACCTGGCCTCCACCTACAAGGTGGCCCAGGTATACAACCTGTGTCTGCCCTATCTGGCACTTGGTGGCCTTGATAGTGAGGCCTGCCTTCTGCAGGGCCTCTAACACTTTCCTCAGGTGGACCAGGTGATCCTCCCAGGTGGAGCTAAAGACAGCGATATCGTCCAGATACGCCGCACAGAAGTCGTCCAACCCAGTGAGAACTCGATTCACCAGCCTTTGGAAGGTGGCAGGTGCATTTTTCAAACCAAAGGGCATTACCACGAACTGATAATGCCCACCCGGGGTAGAAAATGCTGTTTTGGGCTTGGCCTCCTCAGCTAACCTGATTTGCCAATACCCAGCTGTCAGGTCAAACGTACTTAAGTAGTTGGCCGAGGCCAACCGGTCGATAAGTTCGTCTGCTCTCGGTATCGGGTGGGCGTCAGTCTTAGTGACTGCATTGAGGCCTCTGTAGTCCACGCAAAACCTCATCTCTTTCTTACCGCCCTGGGTGTGAGGTTTTGGCACGAGCACTACGGGACTAGCCCAGGGGCTGTCCGAGGGTTCAATGACTCCCAGCTCCAACATTTTCTGCACCTCCGTCTTGATGCAGTCTCTGACGTGATCAGGTTGCCGATAGATTTTACTCTTCACGGGTAGACTGTCCCCAGTGTCGACCTCATGGGTACACCAATTGGTCTGACTGGGTGTCAGAGAGAACATATGTCGAAAGGATTGAAGAACCTGTTTGCAATCCTTTTGTTGATGTCCAGAGAGGCTGCCACAAAAGACAACACCATCTACTGACCCATCGTCAGGGTTCTGAGAGAGCAGGTCCGGGAGAGGGTCACTCTCCTCTTCCTGTCCCTCATCTGTGGCCATGAGCAAGCCCATGCCCTCCCTGTCGACATATGCCTTGAGCCTGTTTACATGGAGCACCCTGTGGGGGCTCCGGGGAGTTCCCAGGTCTACCAGGTAGGTGACCTCTCCCTTTTGCTCAATGATCGTGTGGGGCCCAGACCATTTGTCTTTGAGTGCTGCCGGGGCCACTGGCTCCAGCACCCACACCTTCTGTCCAGGCTGGTACACAGTCAGGACAGCCTTTTGGTCGTGCCAAGACTTCTGTAATTCTTGGCTCGCCTCAAGGTTTTTAGACGCCTTTTCCATGTACTCCGCCATCCGCGAGCGGAGACCGAGTACATAGTCCACAATGTTCGATGCCGGCTTTCTGAGAGGTCTCTCCCATCCTTCCTTTACCAAACAAAGGGGTCCCCTTACAGGATGTCCGAACAGAAGCTCAAAAGGGCTGTAGCCAACCCCCTTCTGCGGGACCTCTCTGTAGGCGAACAAGAGGCAGGGTATCAGGACATCCCATCTCCGCCGAAGCTTTTCAGGTAGTCCGTGAATCATCCCTTTTAGGGTCCGGTTGAATCTCTCAACCAGCCCATTGCATTGTGGGTGATAGGGTGTGGTGAACTTGTAGTTGACACCACATTCCTTCCACATAGCAGTCAGATATCCCGACATGAAGTTTGCACCTCTGTCTGAGACGACCTCCTTAGGGAAGCCCACTCTGGAGAACACTCCAAGCAGGGCCCGTGCCACCACAGGTGCTGTAGTGGTCCTAAGGGGAATAGCTTCAGGATACCTGGTGGCGTGGTCCACCACCACCAGTATGAACTTGTGCCCTGATGCTGTCTGGGGTTCCATTGGTCCGACAATGTCGATCCCCACTCGTTCAAAGGGTACCCCCACCACTGGTAGTGGTATGAGGGGGGCCTTTGTCGTGCCACCTGACTTACCACTGGCTTGGCAAGTGACACAGGAGCGGCAAAACTCCTTCGTATCTTCGGACATGTGGGGCCAGTGAAAGTGTGGAACAATTCTGTCCCAAGTCTTATTCTGGCCTAAGTGACCTGCAAGGGGAATCTCGTGGGCCAAGGTGAGAAGGAAACCTCTCAGAGACAAGGGGATGACCAACCTCCTGGTCGCACCAGGTTTGGGGTCTCTTGCCTCGGAGTACAGGAGTCCATCGTCCCAGTACACTTTGTGGGTACCTGTGGCGTTCCCTGCAGCCTCAGCAGCGGCCTGCTGTCTGAGGGGTTCAAGTGAGGGGCAGTCTAACTGTGCCTTCCCCAGGTCTTCCCTGGAGGGTCCCCCTGAGCCCAGAAACTCAACCTGACCAGGTTCAAGCTCTTGCGGCTCAGTTTCCCTCAGTTCTTTAAGGTCAGCCTCCTCGGAGACTTGATCCACGACCTGGGGCAAGGGGGAAGGCGAAGCCTTACCCTTACTGCTCCTTTTCTTGGAAGGTGTCTGGTCCGTTCTTCCAGGATCCAGCACCTGTTCAGTGGGGCATCTTTTGGCCTGTGACCTGGTCACAGCAAGGACATGTGCTGGCAAGCCTAACATTTCCATGTGAGTCCTCTGCTCCACTTCTGACCATTGTGACGTTTCCAAATCATTGCCCAACAGACATTCTACGGGGAGGTCTGAACTAACCACAACCTTTTTCGGGCCACTTACCCCTCCCCAGGAGAAATCAACAACTGCCATACTGTGATTGGTAGTGACGTTGCTGGCATTGGTCACTAGGTAACTGGTACCTAGCATGATCTGTCCAGGGTCCACAAAGTTAGGCGTCACCATGGTGACACTGGCACAAGTGTCCCTGTAGGCCTGAGCCACTCTTCCATTTATCAAAGGTGTCTGCCTGTATTTGCCCAAAGTATTGGGACTGGCATCAGGGGTCATATCCATATCCCCTGTACAGACAAGGACGGCCTGAGTGAGCGTGCCGACTAAGTCGTCACTCCCCTCGGTTCCCAAGGTTAACCCAACTAATGCCTTGGGAGGCGCACTACCACTGCTGACTGTACTAGGGGGCGCAGGTGCCTTAGGGGCTGCAGTGGTAGGAGTTTGCCCTCCTTTCTTGGTGCACTCACTAAACCAGTGAGTCTTACTTTTACAGTATTGGCACCACCTTTTTGACTGGCCTTCTTGAGTCTTCTTCTTCTGTGAAGCCTGACCCCCACCCTCTTTGGTTTGTTGGGGACCTGTCGAAGACTTCTGGTCATTTTGTTCGTTCTTGTTACCCTTTTGGTCTGCTTTCTTCTGACCACCCTGGTTCTGATTCTGGTTCTGCTTGACCCTTGTTCTGACCCATCTGTCTGCCTTCTTTCCCAATTCTTGGGGAGAGGTCAGATCCGAGTCGACAAGGTGCTGATGCAACAATTGGTTCTGACAGTTGTTTAAAATCTGTTCTCGCATGATAAGATTGTACAATCCCGTGTAATCAGTAACCTTGCTACCCAGTAACCAGCCTTCCAAAGCCTTAGTGGCACAATCGACAAAGTCAGCCCAATCCTGAGACTGAATTTTCTGGGTGTCCCGGAACAGCACCCGGTACTGTTCCGTGGTTAAGCCGAACCCATCAATCAGTGTGTTCTTCAGGACTTGGTAGTTGTTAGCATCCTCAGCTCTTGTAGTGAGGAGCTTGTCCCTTCCTTTACCTTCAAAGGAAAGCCACAGTATAGCTGCCCACTGACTTGGGGGGACGCACTGGACAGTGCAGGCCCTCTCCAAGGCAGTTATCCACTTGTGGATGTCGTCCCCTTGTTTAAAGGGGGGCACGATTTTACTCAGGTGTCTAGTGTCTATACCCCTGTCTTTCTCTCTATTGAGAATGCTGCCACCAGTGGGATCTAACCCACTTAATTTCTGCTCTCGGGCTAAGGCAAGTCTTTCTTTGGCGAGGGCAAGTTCTTCCCGCTCGATCCTCAGATTGACCTCCCGCATCTTCGCTTCATGCTCCCTCCTCTGAGGGGAAGTCATTCCTCTCTGAGAAGGTGCCTGAGAGACATGTGTATGAACCGATCTGCCAGAGCCTCTGGAGAGAGACCTAGCTCGTCCGTTCCCAAGGTTAAGCCTGCTTGAGCGTGGGCCCGGGGCTCCCCCAGTTCCATTCTCATGCCTGCTTAAGTTGGTCCTTGTAAGCCTGCCGACTATCACTGGACCTTTGTCTGCCTCGTCTCCCGATAACTCGTCCTCGTCCTCCTCCTCTGTGTGGAGGTCGAGGTCTGGGTCACCGAGGGTTCCCTCTAAGGGAGGCATGTTCCCATCTGCACTGGGGGGACCTGGGTTAGAGGACCTCCTGAGATCGTACGCCTCTAAGAGACCTATCAGTATTGCGATGGTAGGGTTAGAACCCTGGTTTAGCTTCCTGGAGGCACACAGTTGTCTCATCTCCTTGAAGCTAAGAGTTGCATATCGTGACACGACCTGTGGAGGGTCACTGACCACTAAGGGAGTCCCTGCAGACTCTCCGTGGACCGACATGCTTTTCTAGTGAGGTGTAAGTGTTGCACCTACCTACACTATGGGTTTACCTACTGATCCCTTGCTAAGAGTTGTAGTCAGGGTGTGCTAAGCCCTGTTACACTACAACAGCCGGTTCAGTAGAACTCGGAGTATTCTAAGTTAAGTTATATGTACCTGGGTACTTATGTGATCTTTCACTGCGATATTCTTAGGATACGTGTGTGGTAAAACAACAGCAAGCTCAAATCCCAACCGCTGCTCACCAATGTGAGAAGTTGGCCTGATATGTAGTGCTCACTATTCTAGTGATCACTGTGTATCATTCCAAACGACCCTTATTGATGATTGGTTGTAAGTCAACCTTTTAGACCAGCTATCCTAGTAGCGTGGATACGAGCAGTCTTTAGGCTAAACTCTAGAGGGCGTGTTAAGCCAGCTGTTTACCATCACATATACCCCTTGAACATCAAGTGAAAGGACACCACACAAGTTGTTATGAAAATAAAGGATATTTATTTATAACAAGACTACCCTGGCTCTTTATGAGTCAGGGAGCTAAGCACAATACAAAACTCTTAGGAAAATACTACTGGTTGCACAATTTACACAAATGCCCGAGGGGCACGGGAAACCATCTACACTTACAGGGAAATGCGAATGGATAGAGTCTGGAGGTACTGATTCCGGAGTGTTCCGATCAGTGGGACTAAACGAAAAAGGAACTAGACACTTGTAGAGCGAACCTGCGATGGAGCACTGAAATGCTCAAGTTACCTAGCCCAGAGGCTGCGGCTGCGTGAAGTTCGGCAAGATGTCGGTAGTCCTCATGTAGTCTCAGGAGCCTGAAAGAAGAAGTTGCTGGCAGGCGACCAGTGACGATGTTCGGAGCGATCCAAGCCTGGATCGGTGATGAAGGAAACCTGAAAGCAGAGGGGACTCAGTTCTTAACCGCTAGCCAGCGATCGTGTGGGTACCAGGAGGGTACCGGCTGAAGTCACCTCGACCAGGTGAGTGGGTGACGTCGGACTCGGCTGTTCCTCGGACCAGGAGGCGCGGCGGCGACCAGGATGGAGGGCGAGCTGTCCCACGAAGGTGTCTGCTGTCGATGATGCTGGGCCCAGGCAGGGGCAGCGGATCTTGGCAGTGGCAACCCAAGCGGGGAAGTCAAGATGGCGTCGGGAGTGGACCAGGAGGGTCCGTGGTACTCCTCTGTTGAAGGGGAGCAAGAGCCAGTCTGGAGCACCCAGACTAGTGATGAAACAATCGGGGTGCGTCGTGAAGAGGGCCACAAGCCGGTCGGCAAGTGGTCGAACAACGCGGTGAGCAGCAAGGAGCGGAAGGGCCCCCACGCAGATCTCGGAGATGCTGGGGAGGCAGACTTCGATGCTGGGGCTGCTCAGGGTTAGGGCTTCTCGAACCCTAGGTGCACTCACTCGAGGGTCCCTCGGTGGGCGTGCTAGATAAGCGTCGTGCAGGTTCTGAAGATAGCCGGTCCCGCAGGTCTCGTCACACCTACGACTCTCAGCTGGGCTGATGAGGTAGGTAAAAGGTCAGAGATGGCAGGGACTCGGGTCTCGTCGAGCTGGGCAGTCTTGATCCGTAGGAGAGACTTACAGCAAACCGCAAGCGCTTAGATGGTGCCTGCTGGTGCAGGGTGGCTACTCCTTAGCCACAAGGGAGAGTCTTCAGAAATAGTCAAGAGTTCCTTTCGTGGAAAGTAGTTCGTGATTCGGAGTTATCCGATTATCTGATTATCCTATTTGGGAAGGGGACTCGCTCCTACCTTTATTCTAAGAAAAAGGGGCTGGCCCGTGACTAGGTTCTACCTATGGGTGGAGCCAGGAGGGGGGTGGTTACACCCCTATCCTTTGTCCGGCTTCGCGCCAGCTCAGGGGCTGGTGTGCCCCCGAAACTGGTTGGAGCCGGGCTATGCACAGTGAGCACCGGGGTGCCACTGGCAATCACCTTCCTTTCAGCCCTGCCTACCTGGGATACACAAACCCTGTCTGGGACGGTGCTAACACCGCCCTCGACAGGAAACCCTTTGTCCAAGCTCCCCTTGCTGGAAGGTCCCCCAGCAGCAGGAGGTCAGACTTGTGTCTGGTGGCAGCATCCATTTTGTGATGCTGAGGCTTGAGTCAACTTTAACCGGGGTTCAAGGTTACTTCCATGTCGTGTCCCTCTAAAAGGGGGGAATGCTAACCCCGTCACCAGGACTGGCGAGGGGTTCGTATTCCCATTCGTATGACACCTTACTCGACATGTACAGGTGATGCGATGCCAAAGTTAGCAAATAACCGCAAGGATTATAATGCATTAAAAGTAGTTGGCCCGCGTCACCATGGAACGGCTATTAGGTCTTGGTTCCGCAAGCCGTCGACGGGCTCAGCTCGCGCCAGAGCACCGTCCCACATGATTCCCTGCACTCTGCCTTCAGGATTGATAAGGCCTGCTATAGGAGTGACTGATAGGAATCCATGTGTCCATTTTAGGGTTTAGGTGTAGGAATACTACACCTACAGCAACGGGTGATTACACCACGTGGCCCCAGCTGTCGTGCAGCCAGTTGTGTCAGATTTGGGCGGCCATTCCAGGGGTGGCATAATACATGCTTCAGCCCCTGGTAGGCCCTGGGTACACCGATGCCCTGGATACCTGTGGTATGCTGAGACAGGGACTGACAAGGCGGCCCAGTTCCAATTAGTGGATGCACCTAATGTACATGTGTGATAATTTCGAGAGAGAACAGCTAGGCTGTGGGTCTGATTGGCAGGCCCGCAGCCGGAGAAAGTCGTAAACCAATGAAGCAAAAGCAAAAAATCTGGGTGATCATAGGATTGCAGACCCTACTCTCCTACAATGCCTAGTGACTTAACCGAGTCGGTTGTAGCGAGGGAGCAGTTTAGGGCATCCAGGTTCTTGAGCCAGTCATGGATAGGAAGACGGTTACTTTTTGTAGCAAACAGTATTAATTTTGTTTTGTCCGGGTTCAACTTTAAGTGGTTTGCGTTAAACCAGGATTGGATCTTGGTTAGTGTGACATTGATGTGTTGGATGTTGCTGGGTGATTTGATTTTGTAGTAGAGTTGAGTGTCGTCTGCGTATAAATGATATTTAACTCCTGCTTCTTTCAGAATGATTGTCAGGGGTTCCATGAAGAGACTGAAGAGTGCAAGGGAGAGGATCGAGCCTTGAGGGACCCCAAGTGTGACTCGTGTGGGCTTAGAGCGACAAGAGTTGATTTTAATTTGTTGCGACCGGTGCTGGAGGTAGGAAGCTAACCATTTTAGTACCATGCCATCAATGCCAGAATGGCCCTTCATGGTCTCAAATAAAGCTAGGTGATTAATTGTGTCAAAAGCGGCAGATAGGTCAATAAGGATGAGAAGACACGCTTCACCTTCATCTAAGGCTCTGTGGATATCGTCTGAAATATGGAGCATAGCTGTTTCAGTGCTACACCCTTTCCTGAATCCCGGTTGAAAGGTGTCAAGGAGATTGAAGTCATCAATATGTTTGTTAAGTTGTTGGAGAACGCACTTCTCCAAGGTTTTGGCTAGGAACGGGAGGTTGGAGATAGGTCTGAGATTGTTGAGATCATTAGGGTCGGCTCCTGGTTTTTTGAGTATGGGTGTGACTTGTCCTGGTTGAAGGGAGTCTGGGACACAGCCTGATGTGATAGAGGAGTTGATGATTTAAGTCCAGAAAGGGGTAATGATGTGGTTGAGTTTTTGTACAATAGTGGCTGGGAGAGGGTCCATAGTGTGGGAGGTAGGCTTTAAGCTCGCAATTATATTGAAGACTTCAATTTCGGACACAAGATCGAAGTCCAACCAATTTGCATCATTTTTCAGTTGGCAGCGGACCTGGTTGTCCTTGGTATGATTGAGATCTGCTTGATCGAGGGCGAGCATTGGGGGGCAGGTTGAGATTGAAGGTGTATTTGAGGTTGGGATGAAGGATTGCTCAATTTTTGTGACCTTGTCTGTGAAGAAGCTGGCAATTTCTTCGCATCGATCTGTGGTTGCTTTAATTTTGTGAGGGGATTCGCGGTTCGTTTGCCTTTTGATATTGAAGAGTTCTCTAGGTCTAGTCTTAGCCTGGTCTAGTTGGCTGCGGAAGAATGAGGCCTTTTCTCTAAAGATGTGCTTTTTATATTCTGACCAAACAGACCTAAGTAGTGCTAGGTGCCTTGTTGATGGGTTTTGTCTCCAAGTCCTTTCAGCAAGTCTGAGTTGTCGTCTTTCGGTATTGAGATCCACATTGAACCATGATTTCGATTTGATAGATCTCAATTGTTTAAGTTTGAGTGGCACTACTTGATCTAGCACCTCCGTCATTGTTATGTTAAAGTGGGCTGTAAGGTCATCGGCCGACGTAGTGGTAGACTAGGACTGTAGATGGGCATGAATCTTGGATTCAAGTTCGGCGATAGGGACTTTAATGATGTTCCTGGTCCAGTGTTTGGGTTTGTCGTATTGTATTGGTTGGTGTCTGGCAGGTGAGTTGATATTAAACAAAATGAGGTGGTGGTCAGACCAGTCCATGGGCGAAATTGATCTCAGTGAGACTAGTTCATTTCTGGTGATGATCGCGTCCAAACTTGGTCCTTTGATGTGTGTTGGTTCATTGCACAGCTGTTTTAGGTTGGTTATTTCAAGCAGGTTGGAGAGGTTCTAGGCAATGGTATCTTCTGTGTTGTTCCAGTGGATATTGAAGTCACCCAGGAACACGTCTTTCGTGTTAGTTAGGGAGAAGCGTGTTATTAGGTCAGTTAGTTTTTTGGCGCAGAGGGCGCGTTTCCCCGGGGAATGGTAGATGGTGTGAAATTTGTTGGGCGTGGTGCCCTTGACTGCAAGTTCAACACCAAGGTACTCCAGGGTCAGGTATTCCACAGGTTTTAATGCGGTGATCTGAATACCTTCTTTGTTGATGATTGCTAGTCCTCCACCTGTTTTGGGCGATCTGTCCTGTCTAATGACGTTGTAATCTGGGGGGAAGAGCTAGTCAAGCATGGGGTTAGAATGGTCGTTGAGCCAGGTTTCTGTGAGAAATGCTATGTCTAGTTCTTCCCTAAGAATAACTTCGGCGGGGAGGAGCCTAGCGCGCAACCAAGATGGCCGCGTAGGTGCGAAGCTCCCGAGGACCTCCGCGACCTCCTGAATTAATCCTGATTATATCCTGTCTTTGATGAGGGGACTGTGTCTGTGTACCCGAGCTGAGGCGGCACCCGTTTTCCGTTTTCGAATCTGACCCCGGACACCGGTGGGAGCCCCGATCGAAGATTGCGGCCTCCTCCGCGCCGGCCCCCCGGATTGGAGTTGTGGGGCGATCCGGGGACAAAGCGAACAACAGCGGCGGGCAGGGCTGGGCGACTCGCGTACCCCGCGCTTTCACTTTCGCTTTTGCGCCCTCCTTGCCCTCAAGCGAGGTAGGGTTGCGGAGCGGGGTGCGGTGGTGTGGTCTTGTCCCGGTGCCCGGCTGACCCGCCGGCTGTGAGTAGTCCTGCGGTCCAGTGGTCACCCCCCCCGGAACCCGTGAACTGGTTTATCGGCCCTTTCGAGGAGATTGGCACGACTTTGGGAGTGCGACATGTCCACAAAGCAAGATGGCGACCGGGCAAAGGTGAAATCGACCCGCCGTGGCCCGGCACATCAGTCTAATAGCATGGACCGCTACACCCTCCAGAAGGGATCTCCAGAGGCACCGCGTACATCCCCCGCGGGCCCGACTGAGGCGTCTGCTCAGCCCGCGGATCTGACCCTCCGGGACGTCATGGGCGCCATTGCCGAGATGAAGGCCTCGGTGGACCAGCGCTTTGATACTCTGGCGCAGAAGATAGACTCGGCCCTGGTGGATGTGGGCCTGGTGAGAGCCGACTTGTCTAAAACAAATGACCGGGTCGATTCCCTGGCCCACACTACCTCGGGTCTCACTACAGACGTGGCGGCCCTTCAAAAGGAGGTGCACCGGCTTGGCCAGGCGAGCGCCCTGATGGACCGTCGATTGGAGGACTCCGAGGGTCGGGCCCGGAGGAATAACGTTCGCATTGTCGGGGTGCCGGAGGGACGGGAGGAGGAGGCGGCAGATTTGTTTGTGGAAGACCTGATTCTCACCCGTCTCCAGCCCCGGGGGCTGAGTAAACTTTTTGCGGTGGAACGTGCTCACAGGGTCCCCGGAGGAAGACCTAAGGCCGGAGCCCCGCCGCGGCCTCTCATTGCCCGGATTTTTAACTTTCGGGACAGAGACGCTATCCTGCAGACTTCCAGGCTACAGGGACCGGTCAAGCTCGATAATATGGACGTGAATTTCTACCCTGACTTTACTCCGACGGTCCAAAAGCAGAGACTGAGTTTTCTCGGAGTTAAACGTCGCCTACGGGACCTGAACCTTAAGTACTCAATGCTTTTTCCAGCTAAGCTGAGGGTGGAGGTGGATGGTCGCACGCATTTTTTTGACCGTCCCGAGGCGGCTGGGGACTGGTTGGATACTCTGCCTGGGGATCGGGGCCGGGGGGGTGGGGGGGGTGCGGTTGGCGGGGAGGGCTCGCCGGATCAGAACTGAGGGGTGAATAGTAGGCCTTGCTCTGGACAACATTCAGGTTACCATTCACTGCTCGTGTATGTTCCCCTCCTATGGAGGTCGTACGGGGTCCATTGGGGGCTTTCCCTCCTCCTCTGGGGGACTAGTTAGTTTTTTGTCTATGGGGCGACAGGCACACTGCACTTTGGGGGGGCTGTCTGGGCTCATGCAGGGGTGCAGGGAGGGGGGAGTTCTGTTGGGAGGGGTGGGCGGGGGTGGAGTGTTGTTTGTTTGCACCGCAAGGCGAACCCTTTACTGTATTGTTGTTTTCGAGATGCTCTTTGGGGGACGACGGATGGCTTCCAGATATGATGGGGGGTAGGGATTTGACTGTGTTATCATGGAACGTTAACGGACTGGGGGATAGGATTAAGCGTGGTGTGGTCCTGCAGTATCTGAAACGAATTTCACCAGATGTGGTCTTCCTGCAGGAGACACACCTTATAGGTAATTCCTTTCACGCCATGAATCGGCGAGGCTATCGCTTGGTGGCCCATTCGGGCTTCACTTCGGGCTCGCGGGTGGTGGGCATCATGATTAAGAACTCACTCCCATTGGAGATTGATGAGGTGCGCCATGATGAGAGGGGACGTTACACTGTCTTGGTGGGTAGAATGGAGGGCAGAGTGGTCGTTTTTGTATCAGTGTACGTTCCGCCGGGGTTGCAATCTACCACGTTTGCGGACCTGGGGCGCCTCCTCCTTGACCTCCCGGGTGGGCTTCTGGTAGTTGGTGGGGACTTCAATGCGGTGGCTTCTGGGTCTATGGATCGTCATCCCCCCAGGGACCTCCCCCGGGCACAGGCGTGGCTGTCCGGCCTTTTAGATACACTAGGATTGGTGGATTGTTGGCGACTAAAGCATCCCGCGCAGCTGCAATACACCTTCCACTCGGGTGCCCATGGTAGCCTCTCGCGGCTAGATTATGTCCTTGTCCCTGCGGCCTATGCTGGGAGAGTGGGAGAGGTGCGCCATTTGGCGCGGGGTATTTCAGATCACTCCCCACTACTGTTGCACTTTGATGTCTTCCCGAGGGGGGAGGGCAGGGTAGCCCCTATCAATGCCTGGTACCTGCGCGACCCCACTATTCGAGCCGAATTGATCAAATCCTTGCAGCGGTACTTTGAGGAGAATGTGGGGTCTGTCCCTTCGGCTATCTCCCTGTGGGAGGCTTTTAAGGTAGTTCTCAGAGGGGAGGCCCTCTCCCTTATCTCCCATGCCCGGAGGCGCGAGCGGGAGGAGGTGACCCGGGTGGAGGCCGAAATTACTGAACTAGAGGGTGACCTGGGGAGCGGGGTGACGGATGCCACATTGCATGTTCTACACCTCAAGCAGGCGGCTTATAGGGCCCTCGTCACGGAGGCGGCCAGGGGCCTCAGTAGAGAGCAACAGGGGCGACTGTATGATGTGGGTGATAAGGCTGGTAAATTGATTGCGTGGTTGGACAAAAAGGAGAGAGCGAGTCGTGTGGTTCCGTTGATCGAGAGGATGGATGGTGTGTGTGTCACCGAGCCGGACGCCATTGTCTCCTGCTTCGCGGATTATTTCCGCGAGGTGTATTCCCCGGTTTCTCCCTGCTCGGAGGAGGATTCCCATGCCCTGCTTCGGGACATCGCGCTGCCCTCCCTTTCGGGGGAGGACAGGGATCTGCTGGACGCTCCTCCCACCTCGGACGAAATTGCCCTTGCTATCCGCTCGGTCGCATCTGGCAAGGCCATGGGCCCCAATGGCATCCCTATCGAGCTGTATAAGCTGCGACCAGATGTACTGGCGCCCCACCTGCGCGCGATGTTCCTGGCGGCCCGCTCGCGGGGTTCCCTTCCGCCGGACCAGCGTCTGGCCACGATCGTGGTGATCCACAAGGAGGGGAGACCCCGTGAGCGGGTCACATCCTATAGGCCTATCTCGCTCTTGAACGCGGAGCCCAAAATCCTCGCCAAGGTGCTGGCCAACCGGCTGGTCGGCGTGGTGGGCGATTTGGTCCACCAAGACCAGTCCGGCTTCATACCCCATCGCAACACGGCCCTTAATCTGCGACGCTTGCACGGGGTGCTCGCGCGTGTCCCGTTCGTGCGGGAACCGGCCATCTTGGCGTCCTTGGACGCCACCATGGCGTTTGATACGCTCGAAGGGCCATACATTTGGGCGATGCTGGCGAAGTTTGGCTTCGGACCGGGCTTCATCGGCTGGGTCAAGTTGTTGTATTCCGGCCCATTGGCGCAGGTGGTGGTGAATGGACGAGTTTCGGCCCCATTCGCATTGGGACGGGGCACGCGACAGGGTTGCCCCCTGTCGCCTCTCCTGTTTGCTCTGGCCCTGGAGCCCCTGGCGGAGTGGCTGCGATGGCACCCTTCCATCCGTGGTCTCCGCTGGACCCCTGAGCATGAGGACCGTGTGTCCCTCTACGCTGATGATATCCTTCTATATCTCGCCTCCCCGCGTAAATCACTGATCGTCCTAGTTGATGTTTTGCGCTCATTCGGTCGCAACTCAGGCCTCGTCATCAACTGGGCGAAATCCTGTGTATATGTGCTTGCCGGGGAGGCTCCGGTCCTACCACGGGACTGTCCGATCCAGATTGCCTCCCAGGGGTTTCGGTACCTGGGTATATATATTACTCTGGACCCGGAGGCCCGCTACGAGCGGAATTTGCTGCCCCCCCTCCAGCGCTTGAAGGAGGATGTGGTGCGTTGGCGGCGTCTGCCGCTTTCGCCGCTCGGCCGAGCGGCCTTGTTTAAGATGATGTCATTGCCGCGCTTTCTGTACGCTCTCCAGAACACTATGGACTTGGTCCCGGCGCGCTACTTCCGTGAGGTGGAGAGTTTGCAGCGTCGCCTGTTCTGGGACGGGAGGCCACGTATTGCCTTGGCTAAATTGACGCTCCCGTGGTACGATGGGGGGGTTGCCCTCCCGGATATCAAACGGTATTACTGGGCCTCCCAGCTAGCTGCGCTTAATCATGGCCTTTACGGGCCCGCCCTGAACCCGGCATTTGAAATGGACAAGATGCTCCTGCCCGGTGGCGACTACAATCGAGCGCTCTACTCTGGCGCGCCGGACCCTCGCCTGACGGGACCGACGCGTGTCATGGTGCGTGTATGGCACGCGGCTAATGCAGCTATGGGGTGGAAGGACCGTTTGACCCGGGCGTCACCGCTATATGCGTCTGCGAGGTTGGGCTCCCTGTGGACCTCGAAGGGCTTCGAGAAGTGGGATACGATCGGTATCAGCACAGTGGGAGATCTCTGGACGAGGGGGGGATTCAAAACTTTCGAGACGCTGCAGACGGAGTTTCAGTTGCAAGGCAGTGAGTACTTTCGGTACTTACAAGTCCGCCACGCGCTGGGCTCCGTCTTCCCGGATGTCGCGTCCATTCCGGAGTCTTCCCCCTTGGAGGACAGAGTGCTGGATGGCCATGTCCCAGACAGCACGATCTCCCTTATATATAAAAAACTGATCAACGACCGATCGGGCCTGCTGACTGGCCTCCGTGAGGCCTGGGTTGCCGATGGGCTGGAATTGGACGACGAGGACTGGATTTCCGCGGTGGCCTCTCCGAAGGAGGTGGCCATCCCGGCTCGCCTTCGCTTCGTCCAGCTTAAGATCCTCCACCGGGTTTACGTGACGGGGCCGAGGCTTCTACGTATGGGCTTTGCTGAGGATGGACTGTGTAAGCGTGGCTGTGGTGCTTTGGCAACTTTCTTGCATATTCTGTGGGAATGCCCAAAGGTGGAGCGATTCTGGCGTGGTGTACACGAGGTCCTGCGAGTGGTAACGCGTGTCGCGCTGTTGCCTGAAGCGAGGAGATGCTTGCTGAATGTGTGGGAGCCAACTGACTACTCGGTTCCGCAGACGCGGTGGGTGACTCTGGGATACATGATAGCTAAGCGTGACATTGCTCAATTGTGGGGATCCCAGAGGCCCCCGGCGGTGTCGGCCTGGAAAGAACACATGGATTGGTGTATGTTTCGTGAAAAGGTGGTGTATGTTGCGAGGGGTAAGCCTGGGGCGTGGGTGAAAATCTGGGGCCCCTGGAACGCCTATCGCGGGGGTATTTGCGAGCCGCCACTGCTGCCGGCTGCCTCACCAGCCCCGTCCCCCTAGCCGACCCCCTCCCCTAGCCACGGGCATGTGGTTCCCCAGTCCCTGATCTGTTCTCACTTCCCCTCTTCAGAGTCTGGCGATTGGTTGGGGTCCCCCACTTAAGGAGCGCGTGCTGTCACTTGGGATTGCGGGTTGCCTTGCGGGTGTGGTTTTTTGTGTTGTTGTGTTTCGACAAAAGGAAACCGTATTGTGGGTTTGGAGTTATGTGGCCTGCACTACTGATATCCTCTGATTTACCTTTTTGCACCGCCAAGAGATTTTTCTGTATATATGCCATATGCTTCTGCCACTCTAGCGGCCGGCCAGACGGTTGTAGGCCCATACCTGTAACTATTTGAGATTGCAATAAACGGTTTAAAAAAAAAAAGAATAACTTCGGCAATGTCCGTGGCGTGTTGCACTGCTGATCTGCAGTTGAGGAGCATGCAAGATAAAGGGCAGGACGTTACAGTGTCGGGGTGGGCTCTAAGGATGGAAGTGTTTTGCACCGGGGGTCTGGGCGAGTGGACTGTTCTAGGTGTTCTGTTTGTGCCAACAATGACTGGGATTGCAAGGGGAGCTGTATTCTGGTTTGTTGCGGGGTGAGAGTTGTTGATTTCCTCTGTTTCCATTATTGAAAGGGTGCGGAGAGCTCTATTAGGTCGATGAGCCTGCCTCCCCAATGAAATGGAGGGCCATGGTGGGTCAGGTGGAGCCATGGAAGTGGCTGTGTGGGGAGGAGGTGTGTAACTACCCCAAGAGCATGAGCAAGGTGGCCTAAACAGGTTGGGCCGGTCTAGTTGTATATGTAGGATGTCGGCAGCTAGGGCGTCGATCTTTTGCTCCATTCTGGTCAGTTGTTGGGAAAGGGTGTTAAAAGAGTGACTGGTCTTCGGAGGGGGCAGTGTATGACTATGGTCTGTAGAAGGAGAGAGTACTGGGATCTGGGATTGAGCGGTATCATTGGGAGTGGGCGTAGGGATAGGATGAGCGTGTAGAGTTGGGTCATTGATGTTTCCAGTCTTGAGGTAAGATGGAGGTGATGTGGGACTAGGGTCAAAGGGAGGACAGTGAGCAATGGACTGGAGGGGGTCAGAATCCAGGGGGCTGGCAGTGGTGTTGGTGGTGGGTTGGGCATGTGGTCTTGGGTCAGAGGAAGGAGAGCAATGCTTTGGGGGGAGGTCGGTGTCCGCGGGATTGTCGGTGACGTTGGGCCTGGGGATGTTTATGGCAGATGGAGTCGGGTCAGCGCTGGGGTTGGGGATAGGTATTGAGGGTAGAGTCGGGTCTACTGAGTTCAAGGGGGTGTGTGGCTATAGCGAGTACCGTAGTGGGGAGACTGCAGTTTGTGTCCGATCTGTCAGGTTCGAGATCAGCCTTGCAGTGTTTGTTGGCTGTGCGTTTGCTGGTCCTGGTGGGATTTGTGGATGTCATGATAGTGGGTGTTTGTCGGCGGAATGCGACAATAGGGGTAGTGAGGTTGTAATGAGTGATGGTGGATGTCCATGAGTCATAGAGTGAGTCGGTAGGGCAGGGTGATTGGCAGTGTTCTGGGACCTTTGTCAGGGTGGAGGTCCGTGAGTTGTAGAGTGGATCGGCAGGGCAGGGCGGCTGGCAATGTTCTGGGATGTTTCTCAGTGTGAGGGGTGATAGGGGACGATGAGTTAGCAGGTTCTGCTTAGTTAAAGAGGAGAGTAGTGTCGGGAAGTGACGATCAAAGGTGGTGAGGTGCGGGTCTGTGGCCTGTATGAGAATGTTTCCTGTTCTGAAGATGGAAATGGTGAGTTCCCCTTTAAAGGTAGGGGAGATGGTCGTGGGGATTTTTTCGCCATAGGGAATATTGACAGCCTTGGTGACTAGGAAGTGAAGATGGAAGGTGTTTATCCACTTTGTCGGACGGTTGCTGTAGAAGACGAAGTCAGTTTTCGTCTTGCTGACAGTCGTGGTGTGGTAGTTGTCCACTATGAGTATTTCCGGGTGCTGTTTTAGTGTTCTGTGTTTGAAGTTCTTTTTTGCATAGCTAGACTGATTTTCTGGGTAAATTATGGACCAAGTGTTAGGTGCGTAATGCCTGAGTGCCGAGTCAAGGGGGGGGTTTAACGGGCGCATGGTTAGCGATTGAGAGGTCCGGTTCTATGTGACTCGGAGATAGGAGTTGATCTTGATCTGATCAGTCATGAAGGTGTTCAGTAAAAAAAAAAATCTGAAAGAGACACGTTAGTGATAGATTCCTTACCTTAGAATATCCCCAGGCGTCAGACTAGATCCGGAAAGTTTCGCTTAGCAGTACCCCTGCGCGTCAGTAGGTGGCGTCGTGCGGCTCCACGTCCGTCAATGGCGTCGTAAGCGCCGAGATGACGCCACGGAGAGTACTTAGTCGCCACCCATGCGCGCTGACGTCAGTTCTTTCTTTTTATTCGCCAGCAAGCGCAGATCCGGATTAAGCATGTACCTTAGTCACTTTTTGACTACTATTTTGAGACTTTTTGTCTCCTCTCTTTTCCCCTGGTGCACGTAGGGATGCCCGGCTTTAAGTCCTGTGGGGCCTGCCGCAGGAATATGTCGGTGGCGGACCCCACAATGTTTGCCTCTACTGCCTGGAGACTGCTCACGACTCCCGGGACTGCCGGGATTGTCGCGCCATGGCCCCCAAGGCCTTGCGGGAGCGGCGTAGGAAGTTGCTGGAAGTCCGTCATTCGTCACGCCGCCGCTCCGGGTCCAGGGGCTGTTCCCGAGACCGCTCGAGGGACCGTTGCCGTCGCTTTTCAGGTTCCAAGTCTTTGCCCTCGGATTCCGGTAAGCGACACCATAAAAAGAAGTTGAAGAAGCGTGTTTGCTCTCCGACGCCCCCCGTCGCTCCCCGAAGGCGGACGAAGGGGACAGGGGCTTCGCCCCAGCGGCTCCTCTGGAGCCTGGGAGTGCCGCGGCCTACCCGCCATACCCGGGTCCTTCGGCGACTCCCGGACAGGTGCAAGAATTCCTTGCTACCATGGACCGCCTTTTTAGGCCTCGGGCTCTCGCCAGCGCGCCTTCGGGCCCCGCGGTCCCGTGTCCAGATCCTGTTGGCCCTGCGGCTCTGCCACCGGCACCACAGGATCCTGCGTTAGCGGCTCCGACCCCGGCGCCACAAGGTGTGGCGTTGCCGGCTCCGGTCCCGGCGCCGCCCTCGGCTCCACCCTCAGCGCCACACTGGGTGCCGTTTATTCCTCCCTTGCCCCGATTCCAGGACCATTTTGTTCCGGCCTGGGATCCGCATTATGTGCCGGCGCCGGTCCGACCCCGGCTGGGGCCGTTTGTCCCCTCTTCGGCTCCGGCTTTGCCGCCGTGACTGGCTCCCTCTACGACAGAGGCGGACGAAGACTGGGAAGGGTCCGGGGACCCCCTTGCCTGGCAATATGACTCCGAGCAGGATTGGGTGGACGACTTGGAGGAGGCAGGCGACCTCGATGTCTCCTCTGACCCGGGGTTCGCTTCCCCCTGCCTACGATGGAGGAAGGTGCCTCTTACACGATGGTCTTCCGTCGGGCGGCTGAGGCCCTTAATCTTGACCTCCCCACAGTGGCCCTCAAGACCAACCTCCTCACCGAGGTGCTCCAGATGGTGTCTACTTCGTCGGAGCCTTCGCTTTCCTTCAATGACGCCCTTACCGGCGTCCTCTTGGGCACTTGGTCGAGGCCAGCCACGGGGGCCCCGGTGGATAAAAATGTCACCAGGCGACCCTGACCGGCACCTGGTGACCCCGCCTTTTTGACTACTCACCCTACGCCTGAGAGCCCGGTCATTCAGGCCTCAACGTCACAGAGTGCTTTTCCTACGGCCCCGCCAGATAAGGACTCTAAACGGCTGGACCAGTTTGGGGAGCGGTTATTCTCTTCGGCCAGCTTAGGGCTGTGGTCGGTGAACACTGCCTGCTTGTTTGGCCGCTACTCCCACGTGGTGTGGGATGCCGTTGTTCAGGTGTTGCCTCAGTGTCCTGAGGAGGTGCAGGCTGTCCTTTCTCAGGCAATTGCTGAGGGTAAGGATACGGCTAAGTTCGTCATTCGGTGTGGGTTGGACACCGCCGACTCATTGGGCAGGGCAATTTCTACAACTGTGGCGTTGCGACGTCACGCCTGGTTGCGTTTGACTGGGTTTTCACCTGATGTCCAAAGATTGCTCATGGATATGACCTTTGATGGCACCCGCCTGTTTGGCGACATGGCTGACAGTGCCCTGGAGCGCTTTAAGGATTCGCGGGCTACGGCAAGTCCTTGGGCCTTCCTACTAAAAGTTCGGCCACTCCTGGTTTTCATTCCTTTCGTGGCCAAGGTAGAGGCAGTCAGACGCGCCCGTCCCCTAATCCTAGGCAGAACCAGCCCCAGCGCGGCCGGGGTCACGGTTTTTGCAGGGGCGGGGCGGGGTACCAGCGTGCTGGTCCGTCCACCTCCACCCCCGCCGCTTCGGCCCCCAAACCTTCCTAATCTCAGCTTCGGGGAGCACCCCACGCTGGTGGGTGGCAGGATCCGCCACCACCTCCCTCACTGGCATGAGATTACATCAGACAGATGGGTGCTGCAGACAATCTGCCACGGTTACTCCCTTCCCTTTCAGTCCTCCCCTCCTGCCATGGCACCTCGGTGCCACCGCATGTCGGGGGATCACTTGGTTCTTCTCCAACAGGAAGTCACAGCCCTCTTGGCAAAGGGGGCCATCGAGTGCGTTTTTGGGCCGAAAGTAGGGAGTGGTTGAGTTTTTGTACGATAGTGGCTGGGAGAGGGTCCATAGTGTGGGAGGTAGGCTTTAAGCTCGCAATTATATTGAAGACTTCAATTTCCGACACAAGATCGAAGTCCAACCAATTTGCATCATTTTTCAGTTGGCAGCGGACCTGGTTGTCCTTGGTATGATTGAGATCTGCTTGATCGAGGGCGAGCATTGGGGGGCAGGTTGAGATTGAAGGTGTATTTGAGGTTGGGATGAAGGATTGCTCAATTTTTGTGACCTTGTCTGTGAAGAAGCTGGCAATTTCTTCGCATCGATCCGTGGTTGCTTTAATTTTGTGAGGGGATTCGCGGTTCGTTTGCCTTTTGATATTGAAGAGTTCTCTAGGTCTAGTCTTAGCCTGGTCTAGTTGGCTGCGGAAGAATGAGGCCTTTTCTCTAAAGAAGTGCTTTTTATAGTCTGACCAAACAGACCTAAGTAGTGCTAGGTGCCTTGTTGATGGGTTTTGTCTCCAAGTCCTTTCAGCAAGTCTGAGTTGTCGTCTTTCGGTATTGAGATCCACATTGAACCATGATTTTGATTTGATAGATCTCAATTGTTTAAGTTTGAGTGGCAGTACTTGATCTAGCACCTCCGTCATTGTTATGTTAAAGTGGGCTGTAAGGTAATCTGCCAACGTAGTGGTAGACTAGGACTGTAGATGGGCATGAATCTTGGATTCAAGTTCGGCGATAGGGACTTTAATGATGTTCCTGGTCCAGTGTTTGGGTTTGTCGTATTGTATTGGTTGGTGTCTGACAGGTGAGTTGATATTAAACAAAATGAGGTGGTGGTCAGACCAGTCCATGGGCGAAATTGATCTCAGTGAGACTAGTTCATTTCTGGTGATGATCGCGTCCAGGGTTGGTCCTTTGATGTGTGTTGGTTCATTGCACAGCTGTTTTAGGTTGGTTATTTCAAGCAGGTTGGAGAGGTTCTAGGCAATGGTATCTTCTGTGTTGTTCCAGTGGATATTGAAGTCACCCAGGAACACGTCTTTCGTGTTAGTTAGGGAGAAGCGTGTTATTAGGTCAGTTAGTTTTTTGGTGCAGAGGGCGCGTTTCCCCGGGGAATGGTAGATGGTGTGAAATTTGTTGGGCGTAGTACCCTTGACTGCAAGTTCAACACCAAGGTACTCCAGGGTCAGGTATTCCGCAGGTTTTAATGCGGTGATCTGAATACCTTCTTTGTTGATGATTGCTAGTCCTCCACCTGTTTTGGGCGATCTGTCCTGTGTAATGACGTTGTAACCTGGGGGGGAAGAGTTAGTCAAGCATGGGGTTAGAATGGTCGTTGAGCCAGGTTTCTGTGAGAAATGCTATGTCTAGTTCTTCCCTAAGAATAACTTCGGCAATGTCCGTGGCGTGTTGTACTGCTGATCTGCAGTTGAGGAGCATGCAAGATAAAGGGCAGGACGTTACAGTGTCGGGGTGGGCTCTAAGGATGGAAGTGTTTTGCGCCGTGGGTCTGGGCGAGTGGACTGTTCTAGGTGTTCTGTTTGTGCCAACAATGACTGGGATTGCAAGGGGAGCTGTATTCTGGTTTGTTGCGGGGTGAGAATTGTTGATTTCCTCTGTTTCCATTATTGAAAGGGTGCGGAGAGCTCTATTAGGTCAATGAGCCTGCCTCCCCAATGAAATGGAGGGCCATGGTGGGTCAGGTGGAGCCATGGAAGTGGCTGTGTGGGGAGGAGGTGTGTAACTACCCCAAGAGCATGAGCAAGGTGGCCTAAACAGGTTGGGCCGGTATAGTTGTATATGTAGGATGTTGGCAGCTAGGGCGTCGATCTTTTGCTCCATTCTGGTCAGTTGTTGGGAAAGGGTGTTAAAAGAGTGACTGGTCTTCGGAGGGGACAGTGTATGACTATGGTCTGTAGAAGGAGAGAGTACTGAGATCTGGGATTGAGAGGTATCATTGGGAGTGGGCGTAGGGATAGGATGAACGTGTAGAGTTGGGTCATTGATGTTTCCAGTCTTGAGGTAAGATGGAGGTGATGTGGGACTAGGGTCAAAGGGAGGACAGTGAGCAATGGACTGGAGGGGGTCAGAATCCAGGGGGCTGGCAGTGGTGTTGGTGGTGGGGGTGGGTTGGGCATGTGGTCTTGGGTCAGAGGAAGGAGAGCAATGCTTTGGGGGGAGGTCGGTGTCCGAGGGATTGTCGGTGACGTTGGGCCTGGGGATGTTTATGGCAGATGGAGTCGGGTCAGCGCTGGGTTGGGGATAGGTTGTGAGGGTAGAGTCGGGTCTACTGAGTTCAAGGGGGTGTGTGGCTATAGCGAGTACCGTAGTGGGGAGACTGCCGTTTGTGTCCGATCTGTCAGGTTCGAGATCAGCCTTGCAGTGTTTGTTGGCTGTGCGTTTGCTGGTCCTGGTGGGATTTGTGGATGTCATGATAGTGGGTGTTTGTCGGCGGAATGCGACAATAGGGGTAGTGAGGTTGTAATGAGTGATGGTGGATGTCCATGAGTCATAGAGTGAGTCGGTAGGGCAGGGTGATTGGCAGTGTTCTGGGACCTTTGTCAGGGTGGAGGTCCGTGAGTTGTAGAGTGGATCGGCAGGGCAGGACGGCTGGCAATGTTCTGGGATGTTTCTCAGGGTGAGGGGTGATAGGGGAGGATGAGTTTGCTGGTTCTGCTTAGTTAAAGAGGAGAGTAGTGTCGGGAAGTGACGATCAAAGGTGGTGAGGTGCGGGTCTGTGGCCTGTATGAGAATGTTTCCTGTTCTGAAGATGGAAATGGTGAGTTCCCTTTTAAAGGTAGGGGAGATGGTCGTGGGGATTTTTTCGCCATAGGGAATATTGACAGCCTTGGTGACTAGGAAGTGAAGATGGAAGGTGTTTATCCACTTTGTCGGACGGTTGCTGTAGAAGACGAAGTCAGTTTTCGTCTTGCTGACAGTCGTGGTGTGGTAGTTGTCCACTATGAGTATTTCCGGGTGCTGTTTTAGTGTTCTGTGTTTGAAGTTCTTTTTTGCATAGCTAGACTGATTTTCTGGGTAAATTAAGTGTTAGGTGCGTAATGCGTAATGTAACCCCCCCCTTGACTGAGTGCCGAGTCCAGGGGGGGGTTTAACGGGCGCATGGTTAGCGATTGAGAGGTCCGGTTCTATGTGACTCGGAGATAGGAGTTGATCTTGATCTGATCAGTCATGAAGGTGTTCAGTAAAAAAAAAAATCTGAAAGAGACACGTTAGTGATAGATTCCTTACCTTAGAATATCCCCAGGCGTCAGACTAGATCCGGAAAGTTTCGCTTAGCAGTACCCCTGCGCGTCAGTAGGTGGCGTCGTGCGGCTCCACGTCCGTCAATGGCGTCGTAAGCGCCGAGATGACGCCACGGAGAGTACTAAGTCGCCACACATGCGCGCTGACGTCAGTTCTTTCTTTTTATGCGCCAGCAAGCGCAGATCCGGATTAAGCATGTACCTTAGTCACTTTTTGACTACTATTTTGAGACTTTTTGTCTCCTCTCTTTTCCCCTGGTGCACGTAGGGATGCCCGGCTTTAAGTCCTGTGGGCCTGCCGTAGGAATATGTCGGTGGCGGACCCCACAATGTTTGCCTCTACTGCCTGGAGACTGCTCACGACTCCCGGGACTGCCGGGATTGTCGCGCCATGGTCCCCAAGGCCTTGCGGGAGCGGCGTAGGAAGTTGCTGGAAGTCCGTCATTCGTCACGCCGCCGCTCCGGGTCCAGGGGCTGTTCCCGAGACCGCTCGAGGAACCGGTGCCGTCGCTCTTCAGGTTCCAAGTCTTTGCCCTCGGATTCCGGTAAGCGACACCATAAAAAGAAGTCGAAGAAGCGTGTTTGATCTCCGACGTCCCCCCGTCGCTCCCCGAAGGCGGACGAAGGGTACAGGGGCTTCGCCCCAGCAGCTCCTCTGGAGCCTGGGAGTGCCGCGGCCTACCCGCCATACCCGGGTCCGTCGGCGACTCCCGGACAGGTGCAAGAATTCCTTGCTACCATGGACCACCTTTTTAGGCCTCGGGCTCCCGCCGGCGTGCCTTCGGGCCCCGTGGTCCCGTGTCCAGATCCTGTTGGCCCTGCGGCTCTGCCACCGGCACCACAGGATCCTGCGTCAGCGGCTCTGACCCCAGCGCCACAAGGTGTGGCGTTGCCGGCTCCGGCGCCGCCCTCGGCTCCACACTGGGTGCCGTTTATTCCTCCCTTGCCCCGATTCCAGGACCATTTTGTTCCGGCCTGGGATCCGCATTGTGAGCCGGCGCCAGTCCGACCCCGGCTGGGGCCGTTTGTCCACTCTTCGGCTCCGGCTTTGCCGCCGCGACCGGCTTCCTCTACGACAGAGGCGGACGAAGACTGGGAAGGGTCCGGGGACCCTCTTGCCCGGCAATGTGACTCCGAGCAGGATTTGGTGGACGACTTGGAGGAGGCAGGCGACCTCGATGTCTCCTCTGACCCGGGGTTCGCTTCCCCCTGCCTACGATGGAGGAAGGTGCCTCTTACACGATGGTCCTCCGTCGGGCGGCTGAGGCCCTTAATCTTGACCTCCCCACAGTGGCCCTCAAGACCAACCTCCTCACCGAGGTGCTCCAGATGGCGTCTACTTGGTCGGAGCCTTCGCTTCCCTTCAATGACGCCCTTACCGGCGTCCTCTCGGGCACTTGGTCGAGGCCGGCCACGGGGGCCCCGGTGGATAAAAACGTCACCAGGCGACACTGACCGGCACCTGGTGACCCCGCCTTTTTGACTACTCACCCTACGCCTGAGAGCCTGGTCATTCAGGCCTCAACGTCATAGAGTGCTTTTCCTACGGCCCCGCCAGATAAGGACTCTAAACGGCTGGACCAGGTTGGGGAGCGGTTATTCTCTTCGGCCAGCTTAGGGCTGTGGTCGGTGAACACTGCCTGCTTCTTTGGCCGCTACTCCCACGTGGTGTGGGATGCCGTTGTTCAAGTGTTGCCTCAGTGTCCTGAGGAGGTGCAGGCTGTCCTTTCTCAGGCAATTGCTGAGGGTAAGGATACGGCTAAGTTCGTCATTCGGTGTGGGTTGGAAACCGCCGACTCATTGGGCAGGGCAATTTCTACAACTGTGGCGTTGCGACGTGACGCCTGGTTGCGTTCGACTGGGTTTTCACCTGATGTCCAAAGATTGCTCATGGACATGACCTTTGATGGCACCCGCCTGTTTGGCGACATGGCTGACAGTGCCCTGGAGCGCTTTAAGTTTTCGCGGGCTACGGCAAGTCCTTGGGCCTTTCTACTAAAAGTTCGGCCACTCCTGGTTTTCATTCCTTTCGTGGCCAAGGTAGAGGCAGACAGACGCGCCCGTCCCCTAATCCTGGGCAGAACCAGCCCCAGCGCGGCCGGGGTCACAGTTTTCGCAGGGGCCGGTCGGGGAACCAGCGTGCGGGTCCGTCCACCTCCACCCCCGCTGCTTCGGCCCCCAAACCTTCCTAATCTCAGCTTCGGGGAGCACCCCACGCTGGTGGGTGGCAGGATCCGCCACCACCTCCCTCACTGGCACGAGATTACATCAGACAGATGGGTGCTGCAGACAATCTGCCCCGGTTATTCCCTTCCCTTTCAGTCCTCCCCTCCTGCCATGGCACCTCGGTGCCACCGCATGTCGGGGGATCACTTGGTTCTTCTCCAACAGGAAGTCACAGCCCTCTTGGCAAAGGGGGCCATCGAGTGCGTTTTTGGGCCGGAAGTAGGGAGTGGTTGTTATCAGTGCTTAATTTGTAAAATATTAAGACCAGGTGCTCAAATTTTTGTAGGAGGCCACTCCCCCCGGCTCCGCCCACTTCCTCTATTGGCTCCACCCACATCCTCAACTGGCCCTGCTGAAAGCCAGATGTAATACCCAATCTGAATTTCAGCAAGGAAGCCTTCCTCAAATAAGGTTTTGATAGGAGGTTCCCCTACTCCATGACCATTTTGAAAAAGATTAAAACAAACGTGCATTTAAAGCACAATTTTGGAACAAATTGGCTAAAGTGACAATGGCATCACTGAAGTGTTAGGATTGTGAAAAATCCAAGCTTCACACAAGGGACAAGCATAGAAAATTAGCCTTGCTCATTCCGGCGGAGGTGGCGAGGGTGTGGTAATGTAAGCAGTGGAGCATTTTGGAAACCACTGTTGCAAACATATTACTAAAGCATTGTGTAGCAGTGCTCTGTCAATTACAGACAGCACATTTCCATTGAAATTGTCAAAAAATGCCACTGACTTGCAGTTTTACTGATAAAACTATGTGCCAGTCAAACGATTATGAGTGGAAATTGGCCTTCAGAAAATATCTACAATTTGCACATCACCAAGTAAGGTGTCTTTTTAGGTCTCGCCTGGCGTAAGACTGCGCAGACATGCGCAGTCTCACTGGCGAGATTTAATGATTTGAGGAGATTACTCTAGTGGGCTTTAAGCCCCGCCCCTCTTTTCCATTGGCTGGCGTCACCGTTTATGCTAAACGATGGCCAGCCATTGGAAAAGAGCGTCTAGTGACGTACACTTTTCTCTTTTAGAGCCGTCCCAGTTGGACTGGCTGCCCCGACTTACTGCTGGCGTAAAAGGTTTTTTTTATCTTTATGGGGCCAAACACATGGCCCCATAAAGATAAGAAACCAGTCAGGTGAGCCAGTCCAACTGGGACGGCTCTAAAAGAGAAATAAAAGCGGGAGGCGTTGTTGGCGTTGCTTGTGCATGAAACAAACGTGGACACATCTCGAAGGTCTCTCTCTGGCATTCAGCTTTAGGCACTCTGCCCTTCGTGAGTGTACAGCCGGAGGGTCTGCCCCGATCACTCTTACGTTGAAAGGCGAGGCTCCGATACTGAAATCTGCCCGTCGTGCCTAACCCCCCCGTCATGTTCGTCACCCTGCTCACACTAGGCTGGCGGTGGCGCCCGTCACCCCGCAACACTTAGCTCTGGGTTTACTCCGCCTTCATCAGATAACAGCGGCGGGAGGAAGCTGGCACTCGGGATTAAGATAAACAAAGAGCAAATTCAAACACGGAGCTTAATTAATGTTTGCTTTCAGGGCGGATCACAGCGCGCTGCGTGGGCTGGATCCGGGTGGGCGTTCCTGAAGAGATGGCACGGCTGTCCCTCCCCTGGACAGGAGGGTGCGAGCTGCAGTGTAGTCAGGGCAGTCAGTGCTCTGTATGTGATGCCCGAGGTGTGCGCGGTGTCTGCCGTACATGCTCCGTGCTGCATGACTCAACGTGTGGATGTTGTGCAGATATGTGGATACCCTCAGGTTCTTGACACTTTTATAACTTAAATTGCTGTCGAGCATGTTTGAGTCTTAGTTTTTGATGCAAGCACGGTCATTAAATTCCACCCTTCCTTAGGAATGGTAATGTTTATTTTCAGTATTTTTATGTTTTATTCACGATTTTCCCTGAAAACCAAGTGTCATTGCCCGTTCTTTTTAAGTATCCAGGCACCGAATGCACTTATGAGCAGTAGAATCTCTACAGTCGCGAGCACTTAAGGCCGCTCTAGTTCCGTGAGTCTAGCTGTCTGTCCTCATAAATAAAAGCAGTAGCATAGAGGCGAGAAGATGTGGCGTTAGGGCCAGAGCTGCCGACTTCGGGCTAGGGGAATTAGGTTCAAGTTTCGGTGTCAGCTCGACATCCTGTGATTATTGGCATACCACTTACTCCTCTCTGTGCCTCAAAATGAATGTGTCCTTGTTGTAGCTGGTGCTCATGTAAAGTGCTACAGTTCCTTTGGGGCGGTTTGGCGCTATATAAATCTGAAAAAATCAGTAGGTAATGGACGTTATTTTTTAATGAGTAGTTATGCGAAGGGTTTATGGTATTTTCCTTTTTTATGCAGCGCCAAAAATGTTGCAAGTGTTCCAAATGTCACTATGACCCAATTGGGTCCTGCTGTTTTTATTGGTTTTGGATGGATGAAAGGCTGGGCAGTCCCTGCTAGCTTTTCAGACTTTGACTTTTAGGTTCAACACACATCTGCAGCAAATGCATGCATCTGCTGAGCTCTTGACTTCTGTTGCTACCATCATTTTCGACACCAGTCACACTGAATACTGCAGTGCCGCATTGTGCACAGTTTTGTGTACAGGTGCAAGAGCGGTTTTCTGTAACTGTTGCATGCGGACTGCTTGCCAGCGCAGAACTTGTAGAAAAGCTGCATACGGATGTTTACAAGCATCGCTTGGTATAGTGATCTCTGTATTTACAACTATGGAGTAAACAGATGAAAAGCAACCAAACCATCACGGAATCCATCCTTCTGATTGTCTTCAAAGTCCCCTAGAGCTGATAAATTGGATGTGCCAACTCCTCCCAGTAACATTTCCTGCCACGGTTTCCATCTTTCACTTGCCTTCCTCTGTAGTACCACATTATGAAGTGAGTGGTCTCAATACAGGGAAGGAGTGGCCTTTTAGCTCTCTTGCTAGCAGGCCTGGAAGACTCTCGACTGCAGCTTGACCGTTCTCTCCTTTGCCAACCTTCTGCCCCTACCAGGAGGGCCTTCCTTCAAGTGCACCATATAATGTTTTGGAGTCACTTCTTTCGATAAATCTTTTTATGTTTGATGCACAGAAACGACAGAGCAAAGCAATGGCATCCGAGGGAGACCCATAGGACGCTAGACATCGACACTGACCTATGATTCATGAGTACAGCCATGTCGATACCACACAGGAAAACCAAGGCCGCTTCAACTACCAGCCCGATAGGCTAGGCTGTTCATGGGCCCAGATTTAGGCATGTTTCGCTATGCACGGTCTCATTTATGCGCCATTTGCTCTGCTGCACCGCAGTAGTCCATGCCTCGATACCAGTCCGCTAGCGGCAAGGGGCAGTGTCTCTCTTGGCCAGCAGGAACCCCATGCCAGCCCATAACCTTAGGTACCTCAAGTCAATCCACCACTCCATTAGTCCCAACAGCCTCCAGGGGGGGTCTAACTCCGTGGGGGTATCCAGTCCAGCTGCTAAAACCATAAGGATCGCCTGCCAGTAGTTGAGGATAAGGCAGCAGTCACGTGATAAAAGATGCCTGCTGCTTCCACGCATCTCATACTAGCAGCACAGCTGGCTTGCCTCATCCTAGATAGTCAGTGGGGACTTTGATAAATCCCGTGCAAGTAGTTGAATTGAATAAGCTTGAGATTGGGTTGTCCACCGTCCGCACTGCCGTTTTTACCACCATCGTCATCGACTTTACCTGGATCAGTGCACCAAGTAGCCCTGAAGCCTGTAATTGGGTCTGGGGGGTTTATGATTAAACAGTTGTACAGTTTAGAGATTTCAAGTCACCCGTCAACTGCTGGAATCATTTAATGTGGTCAGTGGCCCAGACCTCTCTTAGGCAGGAAATGCCAATAAAGTCCCAGGCAGCAAACCCGGGTAACTGCACAGCGTGTTTGAGCCTAGTACCAAATCACAGACTGGTGTGATTGGTGAATTAGCACAGCCAGCTGATATGCTTCAGGGCCTCCTGTCAGCACCGCGTTTAATTAACAACAAGCATTGAAAATGCAATAGGCCTCGCCTTTTATTAAGTTAAAGCCATTTGCTTTGCTATATAATACCATTAGCAAATCAAATGGCTTTAACTTAATAAAAGGTGAGATCTATTGCATTTTCAATGCTTGTTTAATTTTGCGCCAAATAAAATCATTGTTTTCATCACACTTCAGAATTACAAAATAATGTGCTTCACTTCTTTAAATGCTGATATACTTTTGAAATATGTATGCAGTTTCTTTACAGATAGTTCGTTTTACAAAAGCCACTAACTTTACAGTCCTAGAAAGAATAAACAGCACTTTGTCAGATAACATAGCCTACCATTTGACCTATCTTTGAATGCACAGAAAATGTGACAAGATGAAAAGAAAAAATGTTAAAGCATTAGTTTGGCCACTCCCCATTTGAACTCTACCCTGAATAATTTGGGGCTGCTGCAGCAGCATCCACACACCTATTTCCAGCACCTATGACCCAGGCCATAACGCATGGAAATGCCACATACTAAGTATGGACAATGCAAACTTAGCAGGTTATAACCACCACCAGTCCACTCTGCCTGTGCTACCCTCTACCCTCATGGCTCGACAACACAGGAGAAAGCCCCACACAGTCTTGGTCTAAAACTCGAGGTCACTCTGCCTTGGAACAGAGGCACCCAGGGAGCCTTTTGCACGTGTGCAAGGCAAGGGGTAGCCAGCGAGGGATTACATATCAGAAGGGAGGGGCTCCTGCATATTGCAGAGAGGAACTACTGGGGAGTCCAGGTACGCATTTGCATATTATTTAATGCTAATGCTCTGTGCCGCACGCAGCATAAGCATCAAATAATATGCAAATGCATACCATGGTGGCGACGAAGGGCAAAGTGTGATAACCCAAAAGAGTTACGAGAACGTTGTGAGTATTGGCATCTCACAAAAAGTTACGGACTGGTCTCACACACCACCTGGTGTCATGCTTCATCATTGACCGGTCCTCGCCCTCTAAAACCTTCGTTTGATAGAGGGCGGGCATACACTTGACGACAAGGATGCACTTCTAAATGACTAAGTGGGGGCCCGTAATATTGTGAGTGAATTTAAAAATCATTATGGTTATCAGGAGTGTTTTTTAATGTGACTGATAACTATATGATATTAAAAATATATGTGACGGTGAATGGGGTAGTTAGTGTCCCCTAACCGTCTCGTGAGTGGTCAACATGTTTCTGCCGTGTCGGCCCGGTTGGGTCCAAGGCAATCATCAGGACCTAAATAAACAGGGGGCTCCGTTCTTACCAACTGGTGGCAAGATACTACCACTGCGCGGGTGTGGCAAAGGCCACTCTCCACTTCCTAGATGGCTTCCGACGGTGAAGCCTAAATAGAGTATAGAAGAAATCAGAGTTACTTCGA
Organism: Triturus cristatus; assembly: GCF_964204655.1. NCBI lineage: Eukaryota > Metazoa > Chordata > Amphibia > Caudata > Salamandridae > Triturus > Triturus cristatus. The sequence goes on from NC_140580.1 coordinate 273,111,434, forward strand.
AATTTTTTGGCTCAAAATACCTGTAAAGGAAAAGAGAACAATGCATGCATTGATTTCTATAAGTGACTTCGTGACACTCTATTTGTGTACACATGTGTGAGAATTCGAGAGGTGGTAGTAGCTGAAGCTACCACTAGTCTTACCCTAATTCTATGGACTACTTGCCCCATGGGGGGAGGGGGAGGAGAGAAATCCTGTTTGTCCGCTCTGCGAAAGGAAGCATAAAAAACCATAGTTTCCATCAAACAAAGTGGTGGAGCAAGGTCTCCAAACATTCGGAACAACATCCATTCGTGCACCCGAGCGAGTACGAAGGTACTTGCATGTCTCTCAGTTCATTCGCACTCTTACTATGACAGGTACTGGATTCTTCCTGGGTCCTATGCGTCCGGTCCCGGTCCTCCCGAATGTAGAAATGAGAGGGAGCGGTCGCCGTCTTTTATAGTGAGGCTGTGTCACTTAGTGAGTGTAATTGGCGTTAATTGAGGGAAGCGAAGTGTTGTCAGGTGTGCGTTCCCCGGTTTCCCTAGCGCTACGAAAAAGTTTGCCTGGACCCAATATGGCGTTTAAGGGCATGCCTACGCTGGTAATACGCGAAGGAAAGTGAGCCCATTCGTTGTAAGGCTGGGGGCGATCCTCGTGGCCGCGTGGTTGGCTGGTGTACCAGTGGGGGCGTGAGCAGTTGTGAGTCAGACGCCGCATGTGTGGAAAACAGGGCTCGTGCTTAGCCTGGGTGCGTCAATGCGTGCTTGGTTGGCATGGTGACGCTGCGCCGCGCCGTGAGGACAGAAACGCTAAAGGCACAAGATCCAATCTGCCTATATTATATAGTGAGAAGGAGGCCAACGTGTGCCATAAGCACCCGCCCATGATGGGAGTGCGAGAGAGCGCGCTGCTGACACAATGATGCAGTGTAGGTGAAACGAGTCCTGATTGGGGCTCGTTCATGAGGGATACTTGCAAACATGTTTAAGCGCAAGTGAGCGTGTGCCGTTGCATGGCATCAATTGATGAATATAAGGGAAAAACCAGTCTGCAATGCATAATAATCACAATAGAAGCGCAGGCCTTGTGGTATAGAGGCGTGCATGGTGTGGCTGTGTGCCACACAAAATTAATGTACAGGGTTGTCGATGGTATCGAGGGGGTCAAAGAGGTAATGCCTACCATTAGTAAAATACGATGGGGGAAGGTGTTCAATAAACAGATATACTGGGAAGGTGTATTTGTATATACCTCTGGTTCAGTAGAAATTACTGTAGGTATGTGTCGTCAAGTGTATGCCCGCCCTCTATCAAACAAAGGTTTTAGAGGGCGAGGACTGGTCAGTGATGAAGCATGACACCAGGTGGTGTGTGAGACCAGTCCGTAACTTTTTGTGAGATGCCCACACTCACAACGTTCTCGTAACTCTTTTGGGTTAGCACACTAGGAGCAGCTCTTTGTGGTAAACATTTAGTATTGGAGGCTGCTAGCTCCTAGAACCCCATGCCTCTTGTTCCCTCCTCCACACATGTAGTGGAGCCCTTTTTGTGATTAGACGAAGGGCAAAGGCCACGGGCACAAGGTAGACTAACCACACTAGGGCAGTCAAATTTGTAGCGTTTTCGGCTACCAGATTGAATGACGGTCCTGGGGATGGGGTGATGTCTATTTTTAAAAGGAAAAAAAAGCAGTGTAGGGTCAGCACGTGTTAAGCTGTGTGCATGCTGAGCATGCACCCTACATTGTGCTTGCTGCTGGCACCGGCTCTGAGGGAGAGTTGGAGGCTGGCAGCCTCATGGGCTTGGAGCAGACTGCAGACTGTCACAGTAGCCTTTTTATTTTGTTACTGTGGGCCGATTTTGCTAAAAAATTGGCCTCCAGTAACAAAGCCAACCTCCTGTTTCAGAAACGTCCCCAACCCTTCCATCCTCCCAGGGGTCTTCCCAGTATGCAAGTGTGATTGCTTGTCAGTCACAAGTTACAATATCGGCAGCCTCACTAGACGTGCTCACTGGTGAAAGGCCTCCCATGCGCCTTCCCTCTGCTCTACTGGTTCCTTCCTTCTGAACTCTGCATCCAGACGTGGCACACTCCAAATAAATCAACTTCTTTATCAACAGTCTAAACCAGCCCCTGCAATCAGGGGCCAGCTGCTGGCTGAATATTTACAAGGGCTGCACCACGACCACTTACTTCTGCACTCGAAACAATTTTTAAGACAGCAAAACAACTGTCCAGGCAATTTGCAAAATGTGTAAACTGACGATCTTAAAGCTTGGGACACAATATCATAAAATGAGAATCTCTAGAGTCTGCTGGTTAGGTGTCATATAAATGTATAGATTGGTAGTGATACTAACAAATTAATTCCTATAGACTTAACTCTCAGTAGTAATTTACATGCCTCCCACCCGATCGCAAATTGGTCTCTGATTCAATTTATAGAGACGCACATACAAAAGTAAACAAACTGTTTTGCAGGGTCACACAGTAGGAAAGAGTTAAGCCACTATCGTAAGATGAAAACCTCATACAAATGTGTTGTGATAAAAGCAATGCAAATTAATCCGCTGAGCTATCCACTCTATATTAACATAATGTAATGTTTCTCTGCAATACTTGGTTTAGAACATCAGAAACCAAAACAAGCATACAGAAAAAAAATATTCCTAAGTAGAGCCCAGAAGTGAGGATCAGTTTGAGGGCCGTCTCTAGAGCAGGACTAATTATCTCCGAGGAAATCACCCATAATTCAGCTTAGCAGCTATGAATGGCGGGGCATCATTCCCAGTAGGAGTGAGTTGGGTACAAATAAAATTACACTTCTCACACCTCGTTCCTCTCCCACACCCTGCTTATGGCGAACCCAGCACCTATGACATGCTCCTAACATTTCGTGTGAGAGGCTCTGTTATAGCAAGTAGCCCTGACCAGAGTGCATTTTAATAGCTATACATATTAAACACAGGACTGTTCGGAATTTAACCTTTGGCAAATAAATGTGCATCTCTGTCACTTTCAACAAGTTTACTGGACTGTGTGGTGTGCAGAGGGAATCTCCAATGTGAGGCAAAAGTTCTGTGGAAAGGGTGACTGTGATTTCTGTGGCCTTTTCTCACATCATCAATTTTCACTTCATCTAATAATCGCCAATGCGTGTTTTTTTACAATTAGACTGATGCCTACTTCGAGGGCCAGAAAAGGCACCTGCCGTCAATTCGGTATCAGATTACAAAAGCTTTTCTCTCCTGCTCGCGTTTGGGTACAATTGAAATGAAATCTTTAAACTGTAAGGCTGTATTACTGGAGTAATCTCGTTCCACAACGTGGGGTGATATGTGAAAAAACAATGGACAGCGATTTTTCGAGCGTTTTGTTTCTCTCGGAATAGGCCTTGGGCCGCACGCCAGTCAAACTACAGTGGTGGACTTCATCTGACTGGCATAAAACTGTGCTGGCCGGCAAGCTCAAGAAAAAGCAGCATTACTTACAGTGGTCGAAGTGGGGAAAAAAAAGTAGGGGAACTGTGGGCAGAGAATCAGAGGGCGGGAATAACCTGAGGATTGGATCAGTGGGCGGAGTTAGAGGTGTGGTCAGGATGCGCAAAACATCCCAATCTTTAGTATTTGTTTTGCATTTTGCTGACCAGTTACAGCTTATTATGTTATGTAATTCAACCAATGGATACAAATGATTATTTAACGATTAATATGAGTTATTGACATTAAAATAAATTCACAAAGTGGGATATGTTTCTAATCACAGAATGTCCCAAATATGCTTAAAAGCGGAAGCACAAGCCATTTGTGTCCGAGCCATGGAGTTTCCGTCGTCAGCAATATACACAGAGACAATCAATTTTATGTGTGTAAATCACTGTATAGGAAATGTTACATAAGACAAAGGACTACAAGGTGTAGGAGTCACATGACAACCATACTAGTAGGCAGTATAGTTTAATAGTGATTGATCTGGAGAAACACAAACCCAGATTTTAAAACTTAATACCATGATTGGGGGTTCTCTTTAATAATCATTATTGATTTCTATCCAAATTAACACTTTTTACAACATTAGGATAATCAAAGGCCTAGGGAAAAAACATAACACGCTAGTTTATGCCTTGCAGTTTGTATGCAGCTCTTAGATGAAATTTAATAGCTCCCTGTTCTTTGTTAGGATTTTTACTTATAAACTGCAAGTACTAAAAGGATCTCACTGACAAATGCAGTAACCCACTGACCTATTTACAATATGTGCACTTTGTTATGGGCATGGTACATTTTCTTTGCAGCAGGCACATTAACCCTCTGCGCTATCTTTCCATGAGTCAAAACTTCCACTAGACAAAACTCCGATCTCGCTCTAGGAAGAAGTTTATTCACCGGAGTTATGACATTTTTATTATTGCTGAAAGTTGCTGTAGGCCAAGAAGTAGGCATCAAGTGCTTCTAAAACCATAATATACGACGCCCCCACTCAAAGTCAGCGCCTGTTGTGGTCACACCGGTCACACAGCCCTACAGCCAGCTCTTCTCAGAGGTTCTGTGACCTCAGTGACAGAGTCACTGTTGCTCTAGGGTCTGCTACTTCGTAGGCTTTCCCGCAAGACTGGAGGTGAGCTTCAATATGGATTGTGGTGGACAAGCCTTCAAGGAGAACCCACACTGCTAGGGTCCACCTGCTGGTGCTAAGACACCAGGGGGCATATTATCATGCCCCAGCAATAATTATCGCTGAGCACGCTTACCGCGCTTTTAATTATCGCCGGCTATCGCTGGAATATATCGCCAAGCTAGCGCTGCATTATCAACACTTAGCGCTATGGCGATAAATATTCCAGCGATAGAGGGCTTTTCCATGGAACATCGCTGGTTTTCCAGCGTTGTTCCATGGAAAACAGCGATATCCTTGATGATAGACCCTGTGGCCTTAGCCCCACAATCCACCTCCCATGTTAGGTATGCCTTAGTCAGGAATTTAACATACGTTAAATTCCTGACTTAAGGCGGAGTTAGCGCGATTTAAATTATCGCTACGCCTCATTCTTAATATTTTCCCATGTTGTTTTCACAGCCACACCTACTTTGCATCTCATTATCGATGCGAGGTGAGGCATGTGAAAAACGGGAGCTATGTCAAGGAAACACGCTCTAGCGTGTCCTTGTAAATAATGCGATATAATTATCGCCGCTTTGCGCCCGAAGAACTGACGCTAAAGCGGCGCTAATTGTATCGCCGGCCCTTGGTAATATGCCCCCAGGGCTTTTCCAGTTTTGCGGGGCCTTCTAAGTCCTAGCATGGAAATGTGCTCCCTCAGCAGAGTGGTCTGGGGGACTGTTCATGAAGGCTGAACCTGGTTCTCCAGTTCTAAATTCATAAGCTCTGCCCACAGCCCACAGCTCCGCTCCCTCACTGAACACCATACTGCCCCACTGAGAGAAATTCACACTGCCTTCAACCACAATCCAATTTGACCTGCTATAAACAACTGGATGCGACTCAATTCAAATTACGCACTAGGCAAGAGCAATATGCTGCCTAAAGGAAAAAGTAACAACATCCTGGAAAAAGCAAACACTCATAGGAAATTAAAGGTTAAATAAAGCATGTGAAATGTAAGCAGGAACAACATGGTGAACTTAACGCTTTTACAGTAATTATTTAGAAATCAACGAGTATTTTTGCCTGAAAAGCTAAGAACATAACTACAGGGCCCAGAAAGGACCCATTTAAATGTCCACTGCTTATATGCTTACAAAACGTAAGCAGTATGGTTTAAAAAGACCACATTCGTAAACACAAAGCCACCATACACATTTTGTTTTCCAATCCACCCATCAACCAGGTATTGCAGTACCTCCAGGTCTGGTGCACTTTCCCACAACAATGCTGTTCAAAGAAAGACAAGAACCCAAAAGTAGCGCTTCACTGGCAAACTCTGTAAAGTGAAGCTGTGTTTGGGTTTGAATAAAACCAATCTGGCCACTTTAAGAACACTCCGTCTTGCTTTATTTAGTTATTTATTTTTCATATTTTGAACTTTTTAAATTTCCGAGCCTGCACTTTGGAATAGAGAAATGTCAAAACGGCATTTCCAGCAAAAGTGTTTTTCTTTTTTGCATACATTTCACAGGGGAACAAATGAACGACTGGAAGAAGGAGAGGCTGAGAACTATTTCTTGAGTCAAGAGGAGCTAGACAGAAAGAGGGAATAAGAGTAAGAAAGAGAGGGGGCAGCTGCCAGCGGCAGAGCAGAAGAGGGCACCTTCCTTATCTTGTTTGGGCAGGAAGCAAGAGACGGAGACCTTTTCCTTCCCTCCTCCCAGCCCGTCCCCGAACAGCCCCTAATGACGAGCCTTCTCTGCAGGCCTTGGATATTTCTGACGTCCAGGGACGCATGTTCAAAATAAAAAAGTAGGGTAACGGAAGCTATAGAATTAAAGAAGTAGGGGCACGCCGTGCCCTGCCGATCCCGCCCACTTCGACCACTGATTACTTACCGCTTTTATTAATCTGATTCCGAGGCCTGCACTGCACGGCACGCTGCTGCTTGCTTCAAATTGTCTGACTGAATGGTGCCGGTGCGTCCTACGTGTGTGTGTCATGACAAGGCGGGCAAAGTTGAATTTTTTTAAAGTTAGGCTTGCGCTGCAGCTGCTGCACACAGGACCAAATAAAGTCCACTCAGTTGCCCACCCACCGCAACACTGACTGAAGTCATGGATTTATTGAACTGTGGGAAATATCGATTGGCTCTTCACCGGAGACTGCATGAAGTGCCCATAATGTGTGACAGACGTTGAGAAAGCTGAGTTGGCGGACTTGGCGCTCAGGTATGTCTAGACCCGGCCCTGATGCATAAGTGCCGGTGCTAAGCACCGGAAAGCACCGGCACAATTTAAACACTGGTTGTTATTCCCACTACTTTCTGGTCCCCAAGAAGGACAAAGGGGGCCTGCGTCCTATCTTGGACCTTTGTGACCTCAATCGAAGTTCAAGATGCTGACTCTGGCTCAGGTCTTAGCTGCCCTCGACCCTGGAGACTGGATGGTAGCGTTGGACTTGCAGGACGCAGATTTTCACATTCCCGTCCTGTCAGCCCACTGGCGTTACCTGCGGTTCACGGTAGGCCAGGAGCATTTTTAGTTTGCCATGCTCCCCTTCAGCCTTACCAGCGCCCCTCGGGTGTTCACGAAAGTGATGGCGGTGGTTGCAGCTTATCTGCGCAGGTCGGGGGTGTCAGTCTTCCCCAACCTCGACGACTGGTTGTTGAAGGCGGGCTCGCCCCAGGCAGTCGTCTACCACCTTTAGACTATGGTCAACCTCTTGCATTTGCTGGGTTTCTCCATCAACTTGCCGAAGACGCACCTGAGTCCCTCTCAGAAGCTCCCCTTCATCGGAGCGGTTCTGGATTCGATGCTGTTTCGGTTTTATACTCCCGAGCAGCGAGTCCGGGATATTCACGCTATGATTCCGACCTTTCTGCCTCTGTCTTGGCTTTTAGTCAGGGTGACCCTCAGGCTCCTGGGCCTGATGGCCTCCTGCATCCTGCTAGTGCCACATGCCGACCCTCAGGCTCCTGGGCCTGATGGCCTCCTGCATCCTGCTAGTGCCACATGCCATATGGCATATGCAGGCTCTGCAGTGGGACCTGAAGTTCCAGTGGGCGCAGCATCAGGGCGACCTGTCCGATCATGTCCAGATCACGGAGGGCACTGCACATCAATTGCAGTGGTGGCTCACGAATCGCGATTGGGTCAATGGCAGATCCCTCTCCCTTCCCCAACCGGAGCACACAGTGGTGCTCCTGGAATGGGGAGGCCACTTGGGAGAGGCAGAGATCAGAGGACTCTGGTCTCCGGCAGAGTCCCAGCTCCATATCAATCTGTTGGAGCTTCGGGCAATCCGACTGGCACTGAAGACATACCTTCCCTCTGTCCGGAGAAGTGTGGTGCAGGTGTTCACGGACAACACCACCGCCATGTGGTGTTGCAACAAATAGGGCGGGGTGGGGTCCTGGACCCTATGTCAGGAGGCTCTGCGCCTCTGCACATGGCTGGAACATCGAGGCATTACCTTGGTGGTTCAACACCTGGCAGGTTCTCTGAACGCCAGGGCGGACAAACTCAGCCGCCGGTGCTTGATGGATCACGAATGGCGTCTGCACTCGGAGGTGGTGCAAGGTCTCTTTCAGCAGTGGGGAGAGCCTTGGTTAGATCTATTCGTCACCGAAGAAAACGCGCAATGTCATCAGTTCTACGCATTGGAATTTCCAAGGCGGCACTCGTTCGGCGACGCTTTTCGTCACAAGTGGAGTTGCGGTCTGTTGTACGCCTTTCCGCCTATACCACTTCTGCCCAGAGTGCTGAAGAAGATTCGGCGCGACCGGGCCCAAGTCATCCTTGTGGCTCCGGATTGGGCACGAAGATACTGGTATCCCGAGCTACTTAGCATGGCGATCGATCCCCCCGATCCGTCTGCCTTTTCGGGAGGATCTTCTGTCGCAGCAGCAGGGGACGGTCCTCCACCGAACCTGTCCAGCCTCCACCTCCATGCATGGAGATTGAGCGGTGACAGTTGACAGCTTTCGATCTTCCTCCCGAAGTCTGTGATGTCATCTTGGCAGCCAGGCGTCCCTCCACTAAAACGGTATACGCCTGTCGGTGGAACAAATTTGTGGCATGGTGCACAGTGAAGGCGGTGGATCCCCTTTCTGCCCATCTTTCGGACGTTCTTCTGTTCCTGCTTTCCTTGGCCCGGCAGGGCTCTGCTCTGGGCACTCTTAAAGGTTATCTTTCTGCCATCTCCGCCTTTCTCCGGCTTCCTGATCAGCCTTCTCTTTTTAAATCTCCGGTTGTTAACCGTTTCCTTAAAGGCATTAAGCACACGTTTCCTCCCTTGCCGTTCATCATGCCTCAATGGGACTTGAATCTCATTTTGATCTATCCGATGTGCGCTCCTTTTGAGCCCCTTCATACCTGTCCTTTGCGTCTTCTCACTCTCAAGACGGCTTTCCTGGTAGCTATCACCTCTGCCAGGAGAGTGAGTGAGCTCCAGGCTCTTTCTTCCAAACCTCCTTTCCTTTCTGTTCATCCAAACAAGGTGGTTTCACGGACCAGTCCTTCTTTCTTGCCAAAGGTTGTCACGCCCTTCCACATCGGGCAGAGCCTCCTGTGGGACTGTGTGCCCATTCTACCAGGGCAACTGAAGCCACTACTGCCTTGGGACGCGGTGTTCCCTTGCAGTACATTTGTCAGACAGCTACGTGGACCTTGCTGCACACGTTTACCAAGCATTACTGCCTTGACAGTCAAGTCCGGAGAGACAGCTTCTTTTGCCGTTCTGTTCTCCGTGACTTTCTGGTGTAAATTGTTTGCAGACCCACCACCGGGTTTGGTATTGCTGGGGTATCTATTCTAAGGTAAGGAATCTATCACTAACGTGTCTCTTTCAGATGCACAAGTTACTACTTGTGTAACAATATATCTGTAAGAGACATTAGTTAGTGATAGATTCCTTACCGCCCCACCCATCCTCCCCGTTCTGCGAACTGGTTACTAGGGTTAAGGTCATCCCTCTTAGGGCCCTAGTTTTCTGCACCAATGGTCAGTATCTTGCATGGCTCTGCGTTCCTGGCTCGGAAAGTCGTGTACAGAACTGACGTTAGCGCGCATGGGTGGCGCATAAGTACTCTCCATGGCATCATCTCGGCGCTTATGACGCCAGTGACGGACACGGAGCCGCACGACACCACTTACTGATGTGCAGGGGTACTGCTAAGCTAAACTAACTAATGTCTCTTACAGATATATCGTTACACAAGTAGTAACTTGTGCTACATTCTCTCAATCACATTTGACTTCATGTAGCTTCTTTGCGAAATGTTTTTCTGGCAGATGTATGAGTAGGAGGCAAGAAGGTGGCTTTATCACGTTTAACTTTGTTGAGAATTATTTATCTGGCAGATGTATAAAAAAGGACCAAAAGATGGCGCTGAAGCTTCATTTGTCTTCTATTCTGGCTTTCCTTTTGGTCTATGCAAGTTAGAACTGCCTACTGAAGGTAGGATTTTCTGTCACATATAGAGATTTCACATCACTACATTTAGGGCACATCATTTTAACATTATTTCAATATGCATGACAATAACCACATTAATCATGAAATTTCAACAACCTAAAGTTATCACAAATAGTGTTCTTCGAGCCTCCATATGAACAAACATTAAAAGTATATTATTTTATTTTTATTTCAGAATTGCCCCTGAGGAAGGAACTATTATGTTCCGAAATGCATTGGGCATGAGCACCCATCAATGTATAAATTTGTAAATTTGTATATGTACAAGTCTTGTTGAATCTTATGTATATGATTACAGATGTACAAAGCAAAGATTTTGTTTTCACAATGTCATGTATAAACGCATGAGAGCAAATAAACTTTTTGGTTTGAAATTGAATCTTCAATAGAAAATAAATGGAAAACCTGTGAATGTATGTTTACATAGTGGTGTTCACATACCATGTGAATTGTACGCACCAAATACAAGTTTCCACACTTGTTATTAACCTGGTATCTCCCTCAGCAACAGTTGACAGCTCTTGCTTGCTGCAGCACCAATTTAAAATAAGGAAACACTTGATAAATTGAGGAGTGTACCCCCTACCCTATAACAAATATACGCCACTTTACTCTGACACTCTATGCTACTCCACTATACTCAACGCCACTCAACTTTATAACACTCTACTCTACTACATCAACCCATTCTACTCTCCTGCACTTCTCCACTCTATGCCACTCCAATCTTACAATCTACTCCACCACTCTAGGCCACTCTACTCTCCAAAACTCCAATCTACACAGCACCCTTTACACCACTCAACTCTGCTCTAAACCACTCCACAACACTCTACAGCACTCCACAAAACTCTACTCCACTTGTACAATCTACTCCATTGAACTCAACGCCCTTTTCATTATACAACACTATACTCCCTAAATTACACTCCACAATCCTGCACGCCACTCCATAACACATCATACCACTCAACTCTTCACCATACCACTCCATAACACTGCACTCTACTCCACTTTAGAACCCTTCACTCCACACCCCTTTACACCAATAACTTTTAGCCATACCTAATAGCAGCCACAGCAGTGTACAACATAACTAAAACATATTGTCAAAGCCACATGCAAGACCTATTGGCTATGCAAATACTTGTTTAAATTAGAGCAAGGATGGAGCGGTCATGATGCATACAGGTATGTCGTTTCAGATCCTACGTGCCTAGATGGAGAAGTGTTGTTATGTTGTTTTTCTTGTTTTTGTACTTGTCTCCAGTCTGATGGTTCCCTGACTGCAGGTGTGTTGAGAGACACACTATCTGCTGTGTAATTTAATTACTTAAGGAAAGGATAACCTTAAGTAGATTCTACTGAGCACAACACATGCTGGTCTGGTTCAATTAGGTGCAGGTAGTGTTTTAGGTGTTGATTCTGGAGCAGAAGGGATTTTCAAATATAGTTATGTTTATTGGTGTATTGGTGATTTTGGATGTTGCTATTTGTGAGTACAGCCCCAGGGTGCTCTATGTAGAGGTTGAAGATATAGGGGGGAAGATGGAACCCTCTGGACCTCTATTTGATCACTTAGGTCCACTGGCAAAGGCTTCCATAATAGACTCTTCCCTGTCCAGAGTGTTCATCAAAGATCAGTACACCTTCTGTGATAGAGTAACTATTCCCACATAGTAGGAACTGGAAAGGTACTGCTATTCCCTACTTAGTATGAGCCTTTGTAATTGATCATTAATAAATGGGAATATTTTCAACCAATTAGAAATAGTTTTGTTAGAATAAAGCCTACATTTGTTTCCTAATCATTATTGATTAGCATTTTCTTTCTTATTTTTCTCCAAAGGATAATGAAATACCAGACCACCGGTCAGGACAGAGAGTAGCCCTGCATCCACCTTCAAGACCTCCAAGAATACCACCACGTAATTCTAACAGGTAAAGCCTGTCTACACAGATTTGGTTAACAGCATCAGTATATAATGCACATCGGTTGTTATTATAAGGATGGTGCTTTTCTATTTGAACTTACTGTATGAATGTTACCCATTTATTGTAATGTTTTACATATTCCTACTTCACTGTGGGTTGCAACTGAAATGTTCCCTGTATGTTAAAGGAACATATACCCCTGCTCTGACTGACCCTACTGCATGCGAAAATGGTAACCTGATTTTTTGTTGGCTCAGCTAACACGCTAATGTAGCATGTGCACTGAGACCTCGGCCTGTCCATGTGGATTTCAAGGTTGAGAATCTGTTTTAGGCCTGGTGGGGTGCACCGAGCATTCCAGAGGACTATTAAGATGGCGGGTGGACATATGTCCGCCCTCCACCCTAGCGGTGCTGGGACCGGCCGTCAGTGGTGTGGCGGTCCTGCACCCGCAATTAGGATGCCACCGCCATGGTGGCGGTGGCATCCCCATCCACTTGATTTTGGCGGGCGGTGGACACAGCTCCACCCTCCACAATGCTTTGCTTGCACATTGTGCATTTGCATGCACAACGTGGCAGGCACCGTGCGGTGCCTGCCACGTTGTCCATGCAAATGCTGGGGGGTACCATAGGTCCCCCATGTGCCACCCCCCCAACATCCTAGGGGCCCGCAATGGGCCCCCAACTGTGGAATCCGCATGCCTTTCCGTGGCGGCGTGAAAGGCTGCTTCCCACTCCCATTGTAATATGGATGTCAGTGTCTAGCATACACCGCCACCATATTCAACCCTTTTCCGCCCGGTCGCTCGTCAAGCGGGCGGAAAAGAGGTGGAAGGTCTTCCGTCCACCGCGGTAACCCCCGCCATCATGATATGGCGGGGGGAAATGGGAGGAGGTGGGGGATGATGTTGGGCGGATCGCCACTGCCATACGGGCGGAGGCGATCCGCCCGACATCATAATAGACCCCTTAGTTTCTAATTGGGATCTAATGTGTTACATAATCAAATCATCTGTGTAGAGAGCAACTTTATTTTAGTACACATGGCATGCGAAGGAAATAAACTTCTCCTTCTGCCTTAAATGTTGCACTGGGAGTACAGTATTAATCAAGGACCAATGGAAAAAGGGAACAATTTTGCCCAATACCTTTTTCAATGAAGATTTCTGGGGATAGATTTCCAATGCAAAAACAACAATTGATGGACAGAGTGCAGAACAATGTCATACATTCACCCCAGTACAGAGATCTGGGCCTAAATCCATCGTTCTTTTGCACACCATGCCATTCCAGTTTGAACTCAGCCATATGCAAATCAGTCTTGACCCTGTGCCCAATAGGAACAGTCCAGCCTGAACTGCAAGGCCAGGTCCTCCCTGGACTGGAAACAAGCATGCCAGTAGCGCGTAAGTGTGCTGGCCAGTAGCGCGTGTGAGAGGACCTGTCTCATCAAGTGGCCTGCAACAATATTGGCAAAGTGGTGTAGTATCCAAGGGATTGGAATAATGCGGGCCCGCCACATAAAAGGATCCAAGAAAGTGGCCGCTGCTATTAGCAGTCCGTCACTGGATGGGGACGCGCGGTAGCTGTACCTTCGCGTCACAGCCCTACTTGGACCCAGAATTGCGGCTGAGGCGTTGGGGATTCAAGGCAATCATGAACACTTTTATTTGGGTACTCGCTTGGTTGTCATCGGACCTTTCCCTCTTTTAATCAAGGCACTACAGCGCTGATACCAGTACACACGGCTCCGCTCCTGATTTCCATTTGGAGCGATGCATGCTGGTAATTGGAGTCTGATACATCGGGCCTGCAGCTGCTAATGACTAGTAGCGGAGCAAGCTGAACTCCCGCCAATGAGAGTGCCGTGGTATACTTAAAGGAGGAACAGAGCGAGGCTCAGTGCAACAGGCATCTGAGGAAGGCACACTCGCCAAAATGCATCATGCCCTGCACTTTGTGAATAAATGGCTGCCTGAATATCCCCTGCTGGTCTTTCCATTTGGAGGTGGTCGTTTGTGTATGTACGAGCTTGCTGCTTATTGGCTGCGAGCGGTGCGAGCGGTTGCAACTAGGAAGTGTTGGCTGCCATTTTGTGATTCCGTTGAAACGAGTAAGGGGGGAAAAAGGGCGATAAAAGTAGGAAAGGGGAGGGTAGGAGCACTGTAACGTCTGTGGGGTGTTTAGGGTGTGCTATACAGGGAGTGTGAAGCGAAGTATTTAGTCCTACCGGTGTGAAAGTGCTGTTTTGCCGAGAGTGAGAGGGTGCTGAGGTGAGGTGCTGGTACACTCGGGGATGAAAGCGTATGCCTAAACCGTGAGCTGAGTGCTGTAAACTGATGTGCTGAAGTATTTATCCCTACCGGTGTGAAAGTGGTGTTTTGCGCAGAATGAGATGGTGCTGAGGTGAGGTGCCTGTACACTCGGGGATGAAAGCGTGCGCCTAAACCGTGAGCTGAGTGGTGTAAACTGATGTGGGCTGGGTGCTGTAGCATACTGGCCGCTGTAGGATAGCTGTGCAGGTGGTGTTGATATGCGTTTAGAGTATAGCGGGAGTGGGAAGCAAACTATTCACTGGTACTGGTGTGAAGACTCGGGGATGAAACCGTGAGCGTAAGCCGTGAGCTGATTGGTGTAAAGTGATGTGTGTGGGCGCTGTAGGATACTGGCTGCTTTAGCATATCTGTGTAAGTGGTGTGTCACGCCCCGCCTCACAGATCAGAGGAGTCTAATGAATGGGTTCTATTCCTGATTTATTGTTTTCACAGGCACGTGTCTAGGGGTATAGGGAAGAGGAATCCAAAAAGGAGGCTTCTGAAAGGAAGGGGTCGCCGTCGGGCTCTTCTGGTTTCTTTGCCGCCCAGCGTCGCTGGTGGTCGTTCCCTCGGGCGTGGTCCGGCCAGTCGTCCCCTCGGAATAAAAAGAAAACACCGAGGCAATTAGTACCCGTCCTTCCCTTCCTGTTGTTTTCCCTCCCCTTTTGTTTCAGGATAGTTTGTGGATACCTAACCCCTTACTTCCTCTATGGTGTGGCCTTTCCTGTTCCGTCGTCCCCGCGCCCTTTTTCCCAGGTGAGTCCCGCTGGAGATGAGTTAGAGCCCGCCCGTTTGCCCACCCCTTCTTTACCCCACGGCTCGTTGTATATAGGCCCGAGTAGGGCTAGTGAGCACCACCAACCCACGAGGGACCTCCCTTTTTCCCCGACCACTTGCCTGAAGCCGGGGCCCGGTACAGGGGTCCCGGCTGCCTCGTCCTCTGGTGCTTCCTCGGGGCACGTCCCGGCGTAGCCTCGGGTTTCCGCCGTCGTCTCTCCCTTGTTCTGCTCCTCGTTCCGCTCCTCGCTCCTCTCCTCGTTCCGCTCCTCGCTCCTCTCCTCGTTCCGCTCCTCGCTCCTCTCCTCGTTCCGCTCCTCGCTCCTCTCCGTGCTCCGCTCCTCGTTCCACTCCTCGCTCCTCTCCGTGCTCCGCTCCTCGCTCCTCTCCGTGCTCCGCTCCTCGCTCCTCTCCTCGCTCCTCTCCTCGCTCCGCTCCTTGCTCCGCTCCTTGCTCCGCTCCTTGCTCCGCTCCTCGCTCTGCTTCTCGCTCTGCTCCTCGCTCTCTCGACGTCCCTCGCCTTCCGTATCCGCTTCCGGTGGTTTTGGGTCCTCCGAACCCCTCCCCTTGGGTGTGAGAGTCAGTACTGGTAGTAACGACCTGGTGCCCCCGGGGTCCTTCGGCAGCTCCCCCTCGTCACATAGTGTTAGTATGCGTTTATATGATACAGGGAGTGGGAAGCGAGCTACTCACCTCTACTTTCTGAAGACTTGAATGCAGTGTTTTAGGAAGCAGGAATAAAGAATAATTGTGAAGAATATAATGCAGAATGTTGCAATGCCACAGAAGAGCAATGGTGAAATCAGGTGTGTCTAAGAAAGTGGGTGTGTGTAATAGGAAGGAGGAATAAAGAAATAATCGTGAAGAATATAATGCAGAATGTTGCAATGCCACAGAAGAGAAATGGTGAAATCAGGTGTGTCTAAGAAAGTGGCTGTGTGTAATAAAGTGATGGAGTCCGAAAGGTATATGAAGAGTGTCTTTATTTAAGTGCCATAAATGGATACACTTGTGCAAGAGGTAAGGCATTCAGTTGAGGCAAATTCCAACCACTTCTGCTGTATTCAAACGTAAGCTCCTGCATCAGTGAATTCCATATTACATGTTACAGTTCCATGTGACATAAACAATACCTATTACACTTGAATGACTCAAAATTCTATAATGACAATAAAGGTAGGATACGATTAGCACATATATCCTTTAAGAAAAGAAATTTTAAAAAAATTGCAAAGTGTAATCATCAAACTTCTTCGGTACCCTGTTACTCCTTTGTTGTAACACAAAATTATCAACAGTAGGACAGTCAGCAATCTCTTGTACGGTAGATTCAATCTGGTGCGTGTCAGAATTGGTAATAGTTCTAATCACATCGGAACTTTGAGGAGGAACACAAAATTGTGCTTCTGAGAAGCACATTAGGTACCCTTCTCGTCAAACCATACATTGTCTTCAGCTCTTTCAAAAAAAACATCTTGTGCAAAGAGCTAAGGCACCGAGCTGAGGCAAACTCTAACCGATTCTGTTATATTCAAATCTGAAGCTGCTGCATTAGTGAATTCCACATTACATGTAACAGTTCCATGTGACATAAACAATAGCTATTAGACATGAATGACTCAATTCTATAATGAAAATAAAGGTAGGATACGATTAGCACACTGTGCCAACCAGTTCCTAAACAATGTCGTGTTTTTTGATGTTGATCGCCAGCTCGTGAGTAGAGGCTGAGGATGAGTAAATTTGTGTGAAAGGGCTTCGTGGATAACAGGCAGGCAGAGAGACGTGTGTACAAAGAATAGAGATGGTTTCAAAATGGATGTCGGGTTTAGGCTAATTTAGGAAGTAAATAGTGTATTTGGATAGGCCATACATCACCCATTCCTGGTTAGACTGGAGACGTCAGGGGCAATAATGAAAACAGAGTTCAAATGCCTGAGCATACTTAGAAAGTTATTATATGAAAATAGTTCAATTGAAGTGTATTAAAAAAATTGAAAGGAAAAAGTCAAAAAAGTTGGTAAAAGTCAATCCAAGAAGAACGTGAATTTCTTACAAGTCTTGGAGATTGCAATCCGGAAGTTCTTCAGCGGCTTGAGATGCATAATTTTCAAAGAGGTCATTGTTGCCATCGTGTGAGAAAAGGGAAGTGATTCAATTCATATCTTCGAAGGGACATTAATGTTCCTCGAATGTTGGAGCGGCAATTTGAATTTGAATTGGCAGGCAATCTGCGATGTTGTCAAAGGTCGTACGTTGCAGTAGATCTTTCGCGGCTGCGCATAAATCCCATTCAGCCACGATACCTTTTTGCGTTGCATCCGCCATTGCTCTACTGCCTGAACAATCGAGTTCATGTTTTTCAAGATACTCCATTACCTGCTGGATATCGGGAGCGATTGTTGGGATGTTGGCAAGGCATACATCCATTTGCCTGTCGAATGGGCACATTTTGCAATAGAAAGATGGTTGGATGCACATTGGATATGTGTAAATAAATGTCATGTTGTAGCTGGCTCCGATAATAGATCGAGGCAGGCAGCCGAAAAGTAGTTCAATTTTTTCACGGTATTGATGTAGCTTCGCGTAGAGGCGTATTCTGTCGGAGATGCTTGTTACCACAGGGAGCGCAGTCATTTTTTACAAGCAAAAATAGTAGTAGGATGGCCGCAAAGAGAGCGAGAATTTTGGGCACTGTTCCTGTTATTCCAGAGATGATCGAATGAATGAAGTGTGGTATTATACCAAAAACAGTTTGAAAGGGTGTGAGAAGGCCGGAGGAGACCGTATTAAAAAAATGTGCCAGACCTTGAGTGTGAGATGTGTTGAAAATTGGGTAACAATTCACAAAGTGTAATGGGAGGTTCGAATTTAAAAGGGACTGTATTTTACTGGAAGTTTGTGCTATCTGCAGGCGATAAACTTCTTTTGCAGACGTGAGGGACATTTTTGTTCTGAAGAAAAGCGCTTTAGTTTGGTTAGTTTAATGAAATGTGTTTGCAAAGTAGGGATTCAAGGCCAAGTTGAAGTTTGGCAGTTAGTTTGGGTGGGTGGGAATAGACATTGCTACAGGAAGTTACTTGGTTTGAAACAGTAAGGACATAGGGTATGCCACCTCACATTCCGTAGGAGTGCATGTTATTGAGAAGCAGATAACTGCCATTAGAAAGCTGTGTGAATGTTGGTGTGATTGTGGGAGTTGGCGTGCTTTCAAGAAAGCAGGCAAGATTGGGGGCTGTAAGCTTAGAAGTGTTGTGCAGTTGGAAATTCTTGCATAGTAATGAATGACTGCCATTGTGGTCACAGTTTGCACCTGTGAGAAAAACTTCTGTATGCTCTTTAAGACAGCGATATGTAAATGGGAGAAACCACTGCCATATATAATATCATACAAAATGACAAACAACATGTACACCTATCAGACACAATGACACTACGTACTGTGGGAACCGTAGCTAGCCATGTACACAAAGGAAAATGGCATAGCACCTCTGTTACACAATGCAGAATGCGGGGAGAGATGGGAGGAAAGTATGTGCAAAGGTGGCAAGTGATTCTCGATTATAAAAGTATACAATGGAAAGTGTTGAGGGGATGTTGCGGACAGACTTGAGTATGCAGAGCACACACATGTACATGTGAACATACACTGATGGTCTATTGAGTGAAGTAGATAGTGGACAGAACCATAATAGTACAGTCAGTAGGGAAGATTTCGAAAACAAAGCGCATATGTGCCCCCCCCCCACAAATCTTTTGCGTAGTGGGCTGGCTCGGCGTACGCAAGGCTAGCGTAGGGGTATGAATAAAAGGCACGTTTTTCTGGGTGTGGTTCTCTTCCAGAATGGCGAACGTGTCTGCCAGGTCTGCGCAGCTTACACCGCCAGAGGTTGACCTCGTGAGTGAAGGTGGCTGCGTGAATGATGCTCTCAGCCTGCTGGTACTCAGAAACCGCCGTGGCCGCTGTGACGCACATATGGCACATATTTCACCTTTCGCTACCGCATTATGTGAAAGAGGGCCCACCACGTGCCGGTGGAAGCTCCTGGGGTGAGATCTGCGAGGTCGGAAGATTCCTCAGATCAACGCTGGCTACCACAACACAGGCACACAGCGTTCAGTTTGAGGCCCAGCAGCGTGGAGTGCTCTGTATACTACTAACACAGTAGTCCAACAGGTACCAACAGTGGAACGGTGTCTTGATCCCACAATGGAGGATGTTAGAACTGCATCTGAGAGTGAAGATGAAGGTACTCCCTTGGAGCAGGTGCAACCAACTCTAGGTCACAATAGTGGAACGGTGTATTGATTCCAGAATGGACGATGTCCGATATTACTTGCAAGTGGGTTTTCACAGAACTCCTTCTGTTCACGTGCATCAGACTGTGCTTCTGTAGGTAATTGCTGCACATGATTATTGGGCTTGGCTGACTGCAGTGGCTGGAGTACGCCGCGCTATAGCAGGTCCGAACAGTGAAATTGGGTCTTGATCCCGCAATGGACGATGTTAGAACTGCATAAAGGTACTCCCTTCGAGCAGGTGCTACCAACTCTAGGTCCCAACAGTGGAACGGTGTCTTGATCCCACAATGGACTATGTTAGAACTGCATCTCAGAGTGCAGATGAAGGTACTCCCTTCCACCAGGTGAAACCAACTCTAGGTCCCAACTTTGGAAGGGTGTCTTGATCCTACAATGGACGATGTTAGAACTGCATCTGAGAGTGGAGATGAAGATACTCCCTTCAACCAGATGCAACCAACTCTAGGTCCCAACAGTGGAACGGTGTCTTGATCCCACAATGGACGGTGTCCGATATTAACTGCTGCTTGCTTTTCACAGAACTGTTTCCGTTGAGGTGCATCAGTGTCCGTGCTTCCGTAGTTAACTGCTGCACATGATTATTGGGCTTGGTTGACTGTAGTCGGAGGACTACTCCGCGGTACAGAAGGTCCGAACAGTGAAACGGGGTCTTTATTATAATGATTGAGGATGTCAGAAGTTAAAGTCTGTGATGATTTCTGTGTACCCTCTCTGACCAGGTGCAACCAACTCCGTGCATCCGAATCCAATGGCACGTGGCTGTGAGGTGTTAATGAGTACTGCCTCTGGCTTACACTGCGGTCAGCATGGCTCACAATTCAGATCGAGTGGTGATTGTTTAATTACAGAATTCAGTAGGCAACTAACTACATCGTCTTGAAATATACAGAATATTCTTTTAGTATATTTGCTTGAAGAATTTGTTTTTATATGAGTTTTTTTTAGTACAATGGTGAAATTCATCTTGCAAGTTCTAAGGAACACTGACTAGTCTACACTCTGGAGAGTAGAAATCGCAATTCGAATTGTTTTGATTTATTGCAGAGTTTTCTGTAATTTATGTTGTTGTATTTTGCGAAGAGGAAGTGAGAAAAAGTATTAATGGATGTCTGTGTGACTAATGACTTCTATTTACATTGCAGACAGCAGTGTTCACAATTCAGATCGAGTCGGTATTGTAGATGACGCAGTTCTGTAGGAAAAGACATTGCTGCAGTGCGCTCTGTCCGCACCATGCATTCGCGTCATCGCAGGCTCCGCACACGCTTTTTCTTGCTTCGCGTACGACAAACTGTGTAGCTTAAGTCCTCATTACGTACCTGTGGGTCCTTGCTGACCGCTCTCTCTGGCCTACACTGCAGACAGCAGTGTTCACAATTGAGATCGAGTCGCTATTGCAGATGATGCAGTGTTGATGGCAACAGACATTGCTGCTAAGACGGCCGGCTCGCAGCACGCTTCATCACTGGCTGTGCACATGCTGAATGCTTTTGATGTGGCTATCTGAGTGCACTAGAACTGCTTGACCCTTTATGATACAATCTTTTTGTGTATTATTTCAGATCTATTGCCTGTGTCTGAATATAGCACAAGTTGTGGTTCTTTTACGATAGAATTTGTTCTGTATTATTTTACATCTACTGTCCGTACCTTACTTCAGCACAAACTATTGACTCTTTTATTATTGAATCTCTGTGTGTGATCCAATGATTACTGTTGTAGTTGATGCTAGCAGCAATAATTCCCTGAGGGCTGGTTTACACTCACCCCATACGCATCCAGCACAGACGTCACTGGATATGTGACCCTGGTAATAAAGAGGAGTCGAGCGCACGTGCCTGTATCCACTTCCACTATCTATCTGTGTCCTTGTGTTCATTATGTATGCATGATACTGCCCCTGGGCCGTACCACATTACCTGGTGCTGTGGACAGCGGATGTATGACGTTACAACGCATACTTTTACAACGCATTTGATTGTGTGAATAGGGTTAACCTTTTGCAGTCCATGTTAAATATTAGGGTAGATGGTAATATTGTGTATGTTTTAGAAGCTCGTCACCGTGCAACTAAAACCCATGTTAGATTCTTGCAGGATTTAAGCATCTCACGCAACTTCAACATAAGGAGAGGAGTACGTCAAGGGTGTTTCCTAGTCCCCTTCCTGTTTAACCTATGCATTAATGATCTGGATAAAGCCCTATTGACGACAGGGGTAGATTATCCGCAGGTAGGTCGACGTGGTCTGCCATTTTTATTATATGCGGATGGCGAGGTCCTTATATCTAGGACCGCCAGGGGTCTACAAACTCTGCTTGATGCCTTCTCTGCCTTTATGTCAGATCGGTACCTAACTATAAATGACTCTCAATCTTATGTTATGCAGATGGGTCTTCGCTCAAAAAAGTCCTTTCAATTCAGGGTAGGATCTACTCAGGTTCCCCGCACTGATGTTTTCTCGTATCTGGGGGTCATAATGGTCGAACAGTTGAAATGAGGCCCCCTAAAACAGAGAAAGAGGGGAGACCTGTTGTGGGTGAATATGGCTATTTTTAATCTTGCCTCGAAATTAGGTAAGAGACCAATAGTGGCGCTTTTAAAGATTTATCAGGCCAAGTGTGTCACCACAGTCTCTCATGGAAGTAAAATATGGGGGCATGTTACCACAGGCGATCTACAAGTAGCTGAGAATGCATTCCTGAAGCGCTTATTAGGCGTCCCTCGAGGTACGTCTAACATAGTGGTACATGAAGAATTGGGGGTGCCTTACCTAAGTGATATATTGGCCCTCCGCCCTCTAACTTTTTGGTCGAAAAGTTGGCTAAGTGAAGGATCATCATTGAGTCAACTGGTATTGAAAGAGTGTATGACTCTTGACTACGCCCTCCACATACCTTGGCTCAGATACATTAAGAGTAGCTTTGAAAGCTTAGGACGAGCTGAACTGTACATTAATCCCGAATCGGTAACCAAAAAGGATGTGGAGTGGATAAGGGAGTCTTTTAGCAGTTTTAGGAAATTAGAGAGGGAAGAGCTGGAATTGAGGAAACCAAGCGTTCGTAAATTTTTTATGCTGAAAAAGACACTATCATCTGAGCCATACCTCCTGGGGTCTTTTAGCACTTATGAACGCTTTTTATTAACCAGGTTTCGCCTGGATCTTTTTCACTTTTTGCTGGCTATGCCACAGGGGAGTAGTAGAGGACAGTTGTTAGCACCCTGTGGCTGCAACGGTGAGTCTCCAAAGGATCTGCTACACTTCTTATTATTTTGTAAATTTTAGGAGGTCCCTCAGAAAACTTTTATTGCCCCTATTTTAAAGAGGCTGAATTTGTAGCTGGCCCATCCAGCTTTTATCTATCTACAACTGTTGCATGTATTCTTTTTGTTCTTAGTTTCCTGATATCTGCGGTGAAGGCCAGGGCCTGTCTTGATTAAATGTTAGTAATGGTCAGGGTTGTTTTTACTCTGCATATATATATATTCACTGAAAAAACCATAGGTTTCACACATGTTATAGTTAGCTGGACATTTTACTGATAAAAAACCAATGAAATTTCCCCGTTATAGTTACTGTAGGCAACTATAACTCACGCGACCGCAATCCTCTGCTGATGCTAATACTGTATTTAGACACTTATTTGCCCATGTCTTCTTCCATTAAATTTTAGCTATACATATATTACAAATATTTTTTTTTCATAAAGACACATATATCATCAGCAGAGGATTACGGTCGCGTGAGTTATAGTTGCCTACAGTAACTATAACGGGGGAATTTCATTGGTTTTTTATCAGTAAAATGTCCAGCTAACTATAACATGTGTGAAACCTATGGTTTTTTCAGTGAATTTGCAAGGTTTTTTAAATGCTAATTCCTAACTATAACGTGTGTGAAACCTATGGTTTTTTTCAGTGAATTTGTACGGTTTTTTAAATGCTAAGTTACTTTACGCCATTTGTGGCGTGCGCGCCCACTTAACGCAGTTCGTTCCGTGCGCGCACGGTGCGCTTCGCGCACCGTGCGCGCACAGTGAGCACGCGGTGCGCTTCGCGCACCGCGTGCCCACGTTACGCTAGATGGGCCATGAACGCACGATGCGCTTCGCGCACCGTGCGCACATGGAGGTCATATGATGAGCATTGTTGTGACAGGTAAAATATATGTTTTGTTTATATCTAATGAGCCATGCACAAAAAGTGGATATTTTTTTTTTTTTATTATTATTTCTTACCGTACGCGTACGGTAATCGTAATCGGCGAAATTTTCGAAAAAATTAAAATTGCCTTTTTTCACTTGGGGGGTCGTTGGGGACTCCCTCGACATGGCTAGGTGCTTGGGAGCTGTGTAAACAGCCCCTTTACATGATTTGCACTTTGTTTTTCAACCCCCTGTCAGAGTGCGAGAGAGAAAATGGCGGCCGCCGCTTCCTGGTTTCGACCGATTCGAATGTTTACTAAGATCTAAGGGCCAATCAGAATCGCGCTCGCGCACGCCACCGTACGCGTACGGTAAGCGCACCGTAAGCGCACCGTAAGCTGGCTCAGATATATATATTGATTTAAAGGCTATTTTCTCAGAATCTACTGAACAGATTTACACCAAACCTACAAAAGGCACTTCCTTGACCTGAGGACTACCTCTCTGCCAAATTTCAAGTAATTCTGTTCAGCCGTTCGGGCTGTAGCTGTGTCTAAAGGTCCTATGGAAAAATGCATGGGAAAAACGCGTTTTGGGACCCCCCTTTTATCTCAGCCCCCGCTTGACGAATCCCCCCGAGACTTTCAGGGTAGGAGCGGAGCGTAGCGCCCCACCTATTTTGAAAAATTCGCGAGGATTCGTCAACCGGCGCCAAAGTTATTCAAAATAGAATGTTGCGGATTTCCTATGGAAACGTGGTCCTAACTATAACTACCTACTGGCGACCGCCAGTAGGTAATATATATATATATATATATATATATATATATATATATATATATATATATATTAAAAATTTTAATTGAGGGTCAAGGGAATATATATTTAACTTTTAACTTTCGGCTTTGGATTATTACAAATTCTTGTGGAACCTGGTTTATTGTGTGTTGGAATGTGCAATTATTTTATGAATTCTTTTATGTATTGATAACTTTTATGGTTTTATACGCAGAAACCGAATAAAGTTGACTGATTGATTGATTGATACATTCTACATAGATGTTTCAGTCCTGTGGGGGCTGCTGCAGTGCTATTTATAAATACTATCTATTTCGTCTCTGTGAAATTGCTGCTATTTATCTTGCATGTTTTATCCTGTTTTATATGTTCTGTATGCATATGGCACTTTTATGGTTGCGACGGCCGAAATAAAGTTATTGATTGATGAGAATAATTATATTAGTCAGAAATTTCCATTCATCCATTGATGATGCATGCTTCTTGCCAAAAGAAACTTGTGCATGTGGAACGAGGTTAGTTGTGCCTCCTATTTTTATCACAAAGCTTACTTTGTCAGCAACTCCTAAATCTCCTTCCACTATGCTGGATTTTATGCTTGTGGAGTTTGAGAACTGGGATTAGCTTGTGGGTAGGATTCTAACTGATAGGATAGAAAGCCATCATGAATCCTTAGTAACAGCGTACACACAACAATAAAAAGCCATAACTACACCCTATCAGAGTTGACCTCGCCTATAGAGGTATCGACTAAAAAATATTGAGATGCAGAATATTGAGTTTTTAGTATCATGATACACAAAAATCGTGATGCAGGAATATCGTTGACAAGAATATCGATTTTCTAAGGTAAGTAATATCGATGTAAAAAAAAACTATGTCATTATCGATTACAAAAATATCTATTAATATCGATGTTAAAGATATCTATGTTGTTAATATCATTCACAAAAATATTGTCAATTTCTTTTAAAACATTTTTATGTGTTTTAATATATGTTTTGTTGTAATTTTTCGCCATTTTTTCTATAATTATTGTTAAAGTTTTTTTATATAGTTTGTAAATTTGTATTTGGTTTTTAAATTAATTTAATTGTTTATTGTAATTTTTAGTGTCCTAGCAGGTTGTGGGTTTTAGTAGGGGTATAGGGTAGAAATAATTTTGTTAGGATTCATTAATAATTATTATTAATTATTTAATTGATATTTATGAAAATTGTGTAAATAACATATTTTTTTAGTTAAGTTTTAGGTGCGGGTTGTGCGATTTGTAGAGGTACAGGCAGGGACGGAGATTAATTTTAACTAATTAATCATTCTTTTTTGATTATTAATGTTTTAGTTGATAATTATGTACATGGTGTAATTAACATATTTTTTAAGTTATGTTTAGGTGCGGTTTGTAGGGGTACAGGGTGAGAAATGAATACATTTTAATTAATAATTCATTTTTATTTATCTAACTGATAATCAATTATGTGAATTACGAAATTTATTTATTTTTTAAGTTATGTTTTAGGTGCAGGTTGTGGGATTTATAGGAGTACAGGATAGAAAGTAAATTAATTACAATTAATTAATAATTAATTTAAATTATTAATTATGTAATTGATAATTTTGAAAATTGTGTAATTAAGATTTTTTTTAATTATATGTCAGTTGCAGTTTGTTGTGTTTTTAGGGTTACCGAGTGGGAAGTTAAATGAGAAATAATATATTGATAATTATTATTTTATTATTAATAATTTAATTGATAATTATGATCTCCCTGGAGAGTAACATGAAAAGGAAACTTAATCATACCTAAGGAAAAAAAAAAGGAAAATAAATTGAACTAAGATGTCATGGTGCAAATGAAAAGCTAAATGAGATGGGCAGTCCCACCAGATATGTCTGAAGTCACCCAGTAACCCACACCCCCTCCAACATCTATCAGATGATCCTGGAAAAATCGAGTGTAGTTTTTGAGGGTACAAGTACCAATCGTACATAACTTTGTAGTGTGCTTCACTAATGATACATGGAGTGATTGATTTTCACTATATCCCTTCCCAAGTGTTCCCAGTGCTTATCTACCAAAGGGGCATTCACTAAAGTATTCCAAAAGTTTTTGAAGCTGGGCGTTGCCCTGGGACTCGACGATTGGATAAGAGCATACAGAAAGGAGATACACCCCTAGCAGGAGGACCCAGACTGTGCAAACCGTTCGATAGGGAGCAACTCCCTGGTAGCGGCCCGCCGCACCAAGGGCTGCTGCACCCAGTGTTTCAGTTGTAAGTAGTGATATTCTTCTTTGTTAGGTAATGCAAATTGTTTCTTGCACTGTTGGAATGTGAGTCATTTCCCCCTATCAAACAGGAGCGAAATCATAAGGCAACCGCCTTCCCGCCAGGCTTCAAAGGGTCCTTCCTGCAAAGCGGGGGGGGGAACGCAGCGTTGAAATGTATAGGCGTGTGGGGGGAGGCAAAGGTCGTAAGCTGTAGTCTGGAGGTGAGTATGTCCCAAACCCTGAGTGTGGTGGAGGTAGGTGTACTAATATAGGCATTAAGTGGCCTGTCTCACTTAGGCTTCCAGAGAAGATCCCAGCTGGTACACCCCGTTATCTGTCTATCTATGTGCAGCCAATGCTTCTCGGAGAGCCTCAGCAACCATTCCGTGAGTACGCATTTGTGCTGCTCGATAGTAAAATTGAAAATCCGGTAAAGCTAAGCCGCCTTCCTTACGTGGTCTAGTGAGCAATTTGTAGGGAAGTCGCGCCCTCTTCCCCTGCCAGACGAATTTGGTCAGCATGAGCCGCAATTTCCTGAATAATCCTCTCTCCACTGGAATAGGGAGACCCTGGAAAAGATAAAGTAGGCGGGGGAGAACATTTAACCTAATAACATTAATCCTACCTAACCAAGTGATGTAGGCCGCACTCCAGTTGCCCAAATCGTCCTTTAGTTGTCGCAGGAGGGGAGAAAAATGATCCTGATAAAAGATCCCGCACCTGAGGTGTAAGCTTAAATCCCAAATAGGTGATATCTTTAGAAGTGCAGCAGAAAGGTGACTTCCCTTCGATCCTCCGCCATTTGTCCTTGGGTATTGTCAGGTTCAATAGGAAGGACTTTGTCAGATTAACCTTAAAACCTGCCACCCCTTCAAACGTGTTCAACTCAGACTGGATGGCTGGGAGAGAGACCAGAGGATCAGACACCGGGAGAAGCACGTCATCAGCGAACAACGAGATTTTATGATCATCTGTGCCAAACCGTATCCCCCGGATCTCCTCATTGCCTCTGATCCTGTGTGCCAGGGGTTCGATACTCAAAGCAAAATGAAGGGGAGATAAGGGACAACCCTGTCTCGTCCCGCGAGTCAGGGGAAAAGGGGACGACGCTACTCCGTCGACAAGGACCCGTGATCTAGGCGAGTGATAGTTAGCGCGTATCATCCCAATAAAGGTGTCGCTGAAGCCAAAGCGCTGAAGCACTTTAAATAAGAAGGACCATTCCACTCGATCGAAAGCTTTCGCCGGACTAGCGAGAGAAGCGCTGTAGGGATATTCTTCTTGCAGGCTTTTTCAATGATATGGATGATGCGCCTCAAGTTATCATGGGTTTGCCGCCCCTTAATAAAACCAGATTGGTCTGGATCTATGAAAGCGGGGAGAATATTTTCGAGACGAGTAGCCAGGATTTTGGAATAGATTTTGGCATCCAGGTTCAAAAGGACAATCAGGCGGTAAGAGGAGCAAAGGGCTGGGTCCTTGCCAGGCTTAGGAAGTACTGTCACTACTGCTTCTCCCATGAAAGGAGTGACTGTGTGCGAGGAAGTGATGAAATTAAACAGTAAGGTCAAGAAGGGGACGAGCTCTGGCGTAAAGGTACAATAAAAGTGGGCTGAAAAGCCATCCGGCCCAGAAGCTTTCTGGAGTTTAAGGGAGTCAATCGCCTTCTGTACTTTTTCAGCGGAGATAGGTTGTATCAGATCATCATTGATACGAGTCCCTACCTGTGGGAGGTCTAGGGAGTCCAAGTATCCTGAAGGGTCATGTGTCCCCGGAAGCTCTGAGGTATAAAGGGATCTATAGAAGTCCTCAAAGGCCCCAGCCTTACCCTCCTCCGACCTATGAGAAACGCCTTTCTCATCGACTATGTGCTTAATGTAATTTTGTTCCTGTTTAACCCGTAATTGGCGTGCCAACAAGGAGCCCACTTTATTCCCACTCACATAACCCCTAGATTGTAATCGAAGATGGTTTTTTTGGCACTATTAGTGGAGATAGCCTGCAATTTCCCCTTCAGGGTCGTGACTTTCCTGAGAGTCGGAGCTGAGGGCCGGGCCTTATGGGCCTGTTCTGCGGATGTAAGATCTCTTTCTAATTGGAGGTGCTCCGAACATTGCTGAGAGCGTAAAGTAGTGGCCATTTCTATGCACTTGCCCCGAAGATCCTTAAGAGCGTCCCATGTAGTGGAAAGTGAAGTATCCTCAGGGTCATTCAGCTCGAGAAACTCTTTAATAGACTTCTGAAACTCGTCACGGAGGAGTCTGTCCATGCATAAAAAGTTGGGGAAATACCAGCAAGCGTGTTTAGGGTGTGGGTTTGGCCAAGTAATCGTCATCTCTAAAGGGGCATGGTCTGACAGGCAAATTGGGTGAAACTGAGATTGTAAGACAGAAGGGAGAAGGGATTGACTCAAGAAAATGTGATCGATACAGGAATACGTTCTATGAGAGTGTGAGAAGAACAAGTAATCCCTCGTCGTGGGATTGGCATCCCTTCAGACATCCACCAGCCCCATGCGCTGAAGTTGTGAGCGCAGCGCCTTCCCAAACGCCCTCCCCTGGAGCCCTGTGTGAATGTGACGTGTCCCTGTCCAGGTCCCAGACTAAATTGAAGTCCCCCAAAAGCAGTATGTCCCCCTGGGCGAAGCTCTCTAAAGTCATAAGGAAGGAAAGGATGAAATCCTTTTGTCCTGTATTAGGAGCATAGAGTGCTGCAAACGTACATGAGTGACCTCTAAGGTCCCCCTTAACCATAATGAACCTCCCGCTTTTGTCCATTTTAGTATCCTGAGCTTGAAAGGGAACCCCTGCATGGAACAATAGTGGCACCCCATTTTGTTTCAAGGAATGTGAAGATCTAAATACCAGGGGATAAGCCTTGTGGCATAGGCGTTGGTCCTCCGTCTTTTTGAGGTGTGTTTCCTGGAGGGCTACTATGTGGACATTGTGATCAAGCATGTACTTCCAAAATCGCTGACGCTTGTTGGGGGAATTCAACCCCCGAGCATTCCAAGAGACCACTCTAACTGCCATAGGTACTTAAGTGAGAGTGTAGCCCTAGTGGCAGAGACTCCCGTTGACAAGACTTTCCCGAAACCCTCCCCCACCACCCCCGCCCATAACCAATAAAAATAAAGGCACCATGACATCTAACCAAGTGAAACAACCTAAACAAATACTAAAAATGAGTGTGCAGAGTCCCCCTTCTAGAGGGGAATCCCAAAACCAGAAAACACTCGGGGGACTTAACCATTTCCCATCCCCCAGCCCTTGTCAGAGCAAAGATCAAGGCATTCGGTGCAGAAAGAAACCCTTCCCCCCCCTCAAACTAAGTATTGGTGAACAAAGACCATTTGAATTGTGCAGTGAATAAGCACAATGAAGAGCCCTAGGAACATTTCCAGCTCAGAGTGTTAAGCAGGCCCTTGGCTCCCAGCAACCTACCCCCCACCTCCCCCCACCACTGTGTTGCTGTGAAACATCCCCCACCCTGACACCACCCTTACAGTTATCTCTTGTGTCGATCGTGCCAGGCGCTGGGAGTAAAGCCTCTAGTGGCGACCGGTTACCCAGGCCTCAACTATAAGCGGAAGATGCAATGCCTCCACCCCATCCAAGTCCCCAAAGCTCCAAACCAGACCTACTCCTAGCCATAAGAGAGAGGTGAGGAAAAACAACCCCTCCAGGGCTGCCGTGTCCTCCTTCCAAGGGGAGGCCCGGGCAGCCGCCACTTTATTGAGACACGGCGACGGGGATCTCCTGCCTCTCTCAGTCAGAGGACTCATACTGGAGCTTTCGTGGTTTTCCTGCCTATTTTGCGCCATTGTCCTCCATTGCGTCGATCTGATCGCCCTTCTCCTTCGGGATCCGATGAGGTTTTGGAGAGTTCCAAGCCCAGCACTTCCGCCGCCTCCAAAAGTTCCACATAATGATGCTGCTTGTTTTGCCATTGGAAGGCAATCCCAAAGGGGAATGTCCATCGGTACCTGATATTCTTCTGTCTGGGACTGTTGATGCCGCAGAAGAGTGGCTTGAGCGTACACATGTGGTATTTTGAAGGTGAGCGTTTCGGAGACCCTAGCCTTTTGCCGGACCAATTCTTTTATCTTGAATGAGCTGAACTTAGCCAGGACATCCCGTGGACGACGATTCACCCCTGCCAGGCGCAGCCCAACTCTATGTACTCTCTCCAACCGGACCTCCGGACCATCCTCTCCGAGGGCAGAGGAGAAGAGGCCCACCATGAATGCCTTCAGGTCCGGTCCCTCGCAATCCTCCGCCAGGCCACGGACTCTTATGTTATCGCAGCGAGAGCGGTTTTCCAAACCTTCACACTTAAGTAGGGAGTCCCGCAGTTGCCTGTGCAAGTCCGCTGTACTTTCTTCCAGGGATTTAAGCCGACCCGTCACCTCCTGTTGTTGCACTTCAAGATCAAGTGTACGCGTACCCACAGAATCCACATCTGCTTGGACAGTTACTAGTTTCTCACGCACCTCCGCTCGGAAGGTTTCGAAGGAGGCTTCCATGTCTGCTTTGATGTCCGCTCAGAGCGCAACTCCTGTTTAAATTCGCGCAAGGAAGACAAGAGATCCTCTCGGGTCAACGCCATGTTCGCCCCCTCCTCCATCATCCCCCTGCTAGCCGACGTGAAGTAGTTGGAAACCCTGTTATTGGGGTTCCTCTTGGGTGGCATAGGGGGCCCTCCGAACGGTCAGCGCACGGACGCCCCTCAGATAAGTGGAATCAGCTCCTCTCAGGTATCCATCAGCGGGGACCCCTTCGCTCGCTCCTCCTCTCTGGGGACTGCGCTACACCTTTCCACCAGTCGCCAAGCCAGGGCCACGTGCTGCGTCTCCCGTTAGCCCTCGAGAAACAACTGGCTCAAAAAGGATGCCACCCAGCTCCGCCTCGGCGTACTCTGCTGATTCTCCCAGTGGGGAAAGTGATCTCACTGCCAGACGCCTCGTAGGGGCCGCAAGTCGTCAAGGGAAGACCTCCTGGCAGCCATGTTGGGGTCAGGCACCCCTCCTCAGTGCCACTTCACCTGTCCTCCGCCTATAGATTCTTTGCCCCAATAAAGGACCAATTCAAATTCAGCCTTTGCAGGGAAGGAGGCACTTAATTCCACCACAGAAACCCCCGGGGAACCGCCAAAGGCCGAAGGGGGTTTCCGATTCACACAGCGCGTGTTGGGCCTCTCACTCCAGACTCAGCTCCGCTCTGCAGCCAGATGAATTGAGGGGTCGAAGGGCATTGCACCTGCATGCGAAGCGGCCATTACCCGTAGAGCCCCCAGAGTTGGCCAGTCATATCTCATTCGTGGCTGCCGCCCTCCATTTTGCGAATCGCTCACGGCCGGCGAGTGGCAATCCCACACTCACCCGTAGCCTGTCACCAGCAATGCCGGGGTAACCAAGGCAAGCAGGCGTGACACCCACACGCGTCGGTGGCAAGGCGTCCCGGGCCACAGCCGCCTCAAGAAGCCGCGGAAGCCTGTCAGTCTTGCACTGTCGTTGAC
Organism: Triturus cristatus; assembly: GCF_964204655.1. Classification (NCBI taxonomy): domain Eukaryota; kingdom Metazoa; phylum Chordata; class Amphibia; order Caudata; family Salamandridae; genus Triturus; species Triturus cristatus. Next base: position 273,143,581 of record NC_140580.1, read on the forward strand.
AGGTCCCTGGGAGCCGCCATCTTCTCTCTAGCACCACCGCTCCACCTTCTCCTCCCCGGAGCTCCACTGTTCGAGCACCATGACCCCGAGCGCGTCAGGACAGCCCCAGGGGTCAGCGCTACTGCCGCATCCTGGATCCGAGCCCACCAAGCCGGTAAGCCGCCTTGATGCCACTCAGTCAACAGGGCCTGGGAAGGAGCTGATCGGAATCATGTCCGCTCGGCCATGTTGGTTGGCCATGCCCCCTATTAAGTAATTTTCGTGTTGTTTAGTTTGTCGAGGAATGTGGGAGTTATTTAGGTAATCATAAATCAAAAAATGTTTTTATTTATTTAAAAAAAGATTATTTAATATGTCTTTTGTTTTATACTTTGTTTATTTCTATTACATTTTAATTGTTGGCTGCTATGTTTGTAGAAATATAGTGTTGTTTTTTAATCCTATTGATAATCTTTATGTTAACTAATAATAAGTGATAACATTTTTAATATTTATGCTATTTAAATAAAAATGTTAAAATTAAGACATATTATTTTGATATTTAGAATTTTATATATTTTTGGTATTTAATAGAGGTGTTAGAATATGTTATTTGCTTGATGTGAAATACTCTCTCTATAGTGTACCAGTGAATGCAGTGGAAATAGTAAATGTTACCCCTTCTGAGTCTAACTCTTTACTTAATGTTGCACCAACTGGAGTGGGAATATTAAATTCTACCCTTCCTGAGTCCAACTCTTTCTCTACTGTTGCACAGACTGGAGTGGGGGTAGTAAATGTAACCCAACCTGAGTCCAATGCTTTCCCTTCTGTTGTACTGACTGGTGTGGGAATAGTTAATTTAAGCTTTCCTGGCTCCAACGCTTTTCCTACTGTTTCACCTGCTGTAGTGGAAATAGTAAATTAAAATCCTTGAGTCTAACGCTTCTCTACTGTTACACACATTGGAGTGGGAAAAGTAAATTTCACCTCTCCTGAGTCCAACACTTTCCCTACTGTTGCACAGACTGGAGTGAGAATAAACCTAACTCTTCCTAAGTCCAACACTTTCCCTACTGTTGACCAGACCGGAAAGGGAATAGAAAATGTAACCCTTCCTGAGTCCAACTCTTTCTCAATTGCTGCACAAAATAGATTGGGAATAGTAAATTATACCCCTTCTGAGTCCTACGCTTTCCTTACTGTTGCACACATTGGAATGGGATTTTTTTTAGAAACTTTATTTAAAGTTTTACTCAATAACATAATATAGGTGTGCAACCCATACCAGCAAAAAATAGAAACATATAAATAAATCATGTTTTCATAATAATACGTAGTGGTATAGTTCTAGAGGTCGGTCCATCCGCTGATCCCCCCTTCCATAAGCAGTAGCTGAGTATAACAGACATTTAATCCCCCTCCCCTGCGGTTCCTGCCTGGTTACCCACTACTAATGCTCTTTGGGAACCTGACTGTAGGACGTTGGCCAGTAGATCATGAAAGAGCTCCCTCCATAGTCTTAGATCATCCTCTAATTTCTCATCACTGCGACACCTCTTCAGGTGCACCTCGTCAGCTAATGCCCATTTATGCACATTTCGTAGCTATGCCGAAACCTTGGGCACCCGCAACCCCATCCACACAATTGCAATACTACGCCTCGCTAGCACTAAGAGTAATTGTTGGAGTCTATATACTACCTTGTTTTGCTTTTTAGGTTTCCGTATTAACCTCAATAGGCAATGGGCGGGTGTCAATTGCACTCACCTATTCACACTGCCTCTGATTCGCTCTACCACCTTTCCAAAAGCTACTGACCTCACAACATTCCCAAGCCAAGTGCAGGAAATTGGCCCCTTCACTGCGACACCTAGGGCATGAGTTGGACCTTTTGGGGGCCATGCGATGTATTCTCTCCAGTAGTTGTAGTTAATTAACCGTAATTGGGCATTACAGGAGACCGTGTGCGTGAATGCACCCACCACCCTCCAATTCTTATCCTCAAGTGGCACCTCAAGATCTGCATTCCAAGTGGCAAACACCCCAGGGAGGGGGAGCACTGGTGTCCTCCCTCAGGGCAATATACAGTAATTTTGTGGTGCGTCTTCCTGCCCCACACATGAGTAGGATGTCAAGAGTCTGCATGAGCTATGGGATCGCTGGATGGTGGGCCATATTTCCTTGAATATATTGGCTAAGGCAGCGAATTGTAAGTATTGTTCCTCCCAATCCAAAGTCGTAACAGGCTTGTTCGAATGTAATGAAGCTTTTGCCTGGGTACAGATCCGCGAGTACATCACAAACCCCCTCCTGCCATGCCCTGTATGGCATATTGGACATCACCCTCCTGACCGGCGCAAGGTCAAGATTCACTCGACAAATGTTTTCCAAATGCGCGCAGTCTGTCTGGCCACATAAGGCACCGCAACAGAGGTGCCCACGCGCTGCAAGAGGAAGGGCAGCAGGTCTGTAACCTGTACTACATTCTGGAGCAGCCTTTTCTCCCAATTGTCCCCCTCAGTAAACCATCTTGCTGCGTGCTGTAGTTGAGCGGCATAATAATAGAGCTCCATTCTGGGTGCCTCGAGGCCACCCCCCTCATATGTGCAATTCAGTGTGGCAAGCGCCACTCTTCTGTGACGACCTGCCCAATACGGGTCTATCAGTATGGAGTCCAGAGCCCGGAATATTTGCCTGGAGATGGGGCACAGGGCGTTCTGTAACATGTACAGGCAGCGAGGCAACACCACCATCTTAGCTATCGCCAACCTATCCATTCGGGAGAGCGGTAGAGTGTTCCAGATGCTCACCAACCCCTTTAATGCATCTATCATCTTATGGACGTTGAGCTGCAATATCTGCGAGTCTTCGCTAGCCACCTGCACACACAGGTACCTGAAGTGCTCTGTCTCCCAGCGTAAGTCCAATATAGGGAGAGAATCTGCGGAGCAGCCCACCAGGTGAGCCAGAGGGAATATCAATGATTTTGATTTGTTGAGTCGCAACCCAGAGCAACCACCAAGTGGAGAAAGTGGACAGCCCTGTTGCGTCCCCCTCCCCAGGCACCACTCACTCGACCTGCTGAGCCCCATCCAAAACCTAGCACTGGGTGCTGTACGTAAGATCTGTACCCAACGTCTGAACCCTGGGCCAAAACCAGACACCCTGAGCACCTCTAATAGATACCCCCAATCCACTGAGTCAAAGGCCTTCTCCAAATCTTTGTAGATCAAGGCCTTGGTCATTCTTTCTTTGCTGTCCTTCGTGCAGAATGTGCATTAGCCGCCTGATATTCATGCCCGTGTTACGGGTTAGTATGAAACCACATTGGTCATCGTGAGCCAGGTGTACCATCTGGGGGGCCAGCCCAGCAGCCAGGACCGTGCATAGGATATTTATGTCTGAGGTTATCATCATTAGAGGTCGGTATGATGAGGGTTCCTGGTCACTGCCCCCAGGCTTGAGAGGCTTAACAATTTCCCCTTTGCGCATTGACAGGGGCAATACCCCTGCTTCAAATGCCTCCTCATAAACTTGTAGCAAAGGTTGGACAAGCTGACAAGAATAGGCCTGTAACAAGGCCATTGGAAACCTGTCGGTCCCAGGAGCCTTAGCTCCTGGCATAGCCTGAAGCGCCTCCTGTAATTGCGGTCATCTTAGCGTCCAGCTCCTTTACTGTAGTGGGCAAGAGCTGCGGGAGCACAATCCCCCGACCACAGGGACATAACTCTCTGCTGTCATTCCGGGGTCTGCAGTATATACCTTCTGTAAGTGGTGCTGGAACACCTCCAGAATCCCAGCCCTAGTTGTGTATGAGATTCCCTCCCTCGACTTTCAGAGCAATGACAGATGGGGGATCCGGCTCCCTTTGGAGAATCCACGCCAGTAGGCGACCCAACTTGTCGCCCTCCGCATGTGGTCTTTGGTGGTAACGCGTCAAGGTGTACTTATCCAGCCTATCCCAGATGTCGGCTATACGCTCTCACTGTTTCCTTTCCCTCTCGCCCACCTCTAAGTCAGTCAGGTTCCCCGCCTGTATGTCGGTGTTAGGAACCCCTGATTGAACTAGGAGAGTGTGTCCCGATGCATCCCGAGCCGGAGGTTCTACTGCTTCACACACAGGCTGAAGACTACCCCTTTCAGACTCCGTGTGCTGTCGGAGGGGTGGAGCCCTGTCCTCTCATGTCAACAGGAGCGGACCTATTGGAGAAAGAGAAAGAGGATTCCGGGTTGGAGAGGAGCGCGAAAAGGAAATCGAGAGAAATCAGAGAACCTAGGAAGCAGCGGATTGCCAGAGTCGTCGAGGGTTTCCAGCTCAGCTGTCCGAAGCCGATGTTCGGGAGACTGGAGAGAAGTCGGAAGGCCAACGTGACTACGCGCCGCCCCACCACCCTCCTGGAGGAGCGTGGCTGGACAAGGTACGGCGCCGTATACAAGGGTTCTCGGGGCATTGGGTGGGAAGGGATAGCACCTAGAGGGAGGACAATGATACAACGAAACTGCACCTGGTGGTGGAACGTGGTGATCACTCACTATGCCCATCCTCAGACGTGAAAAGCAAACCGGTCAAACCACTGATTGTGTTTTCTTTTTCCTTTTGTTATTTCCTTATTTTTCCATATACCCTTCTGGTACTATGGGAGAAAATGCCGAGTATCCTGGCCGGATCCTCTCCTGGGGCAACGAAGCAGACCAAGGAGGACTTGAAGCTTTGCCAAGAGTTTAACTTGGAAAAATAAAAGCTACTCACTTCAAGTACATCCTTGCCTATGGGTTCTCTGTTCTTAGCCTAGAGTGCCGGGCCCTGGGGTCGCATCCCGACAAGTGGTCTAGAATGCGAGAAAACTGACGTCTGATACAAGATAGAAAACATCTTGTATCAGTTGATGGAGGGCCTCACCAAGCTAAAATGGGCACTCGAAATGAACGCCAATCAAGCGGAGATGGACCGAGCCATGTTCAACTCCACCATACAGACACAGGCCGAGAACATGACCCGGTTGACGGAAGGACAAACACAGCTGCTGCTGGCACTTGGGCAAGGAAAGGGGCCTGCACTGCCTGGAACAGTGATACCCCTACAGAAATATGTCCAGGGAATGATCCCATTTCCTTTTTACTTAACTTCAAGAGAGCTGCTAGGGCCAGTGCCAGGGCCTGTCTGGGACCTTTCTCTCATGAGAATGAGTCCCCCTGTTTTAATTAGGCGTTTTCGTGCAGTATGCTATCCGGGCACTGCTCTCCACTTACTCCATTCACTGTAGGATCCTAGCACTGACTGCCTCTTTTCCCCCTCTCCATCACTTCTAGATTTGTTGGAGTAAATCATTTTTGATTAATTTCATCACGTTACCGATGGTACGACCACCGTCTTCCAAGCAGCAGTAACACTGCATTGAAGGATTTGTTGGAATTAATTTACTTACTAGTAAGTTTGCTTCAATTTCTGTTTAATTTAGTGACCAGGGAATCTTTTTAGGTCCCTTTGCTGACAGACACCTTATTTCTACAGGTGTCCATCACTCTCACCTACGCCCATTGGAGCCATTGGAGCCCCATCGTCCTTGACGAAATTTTGTACCTACTAGGCTTTTCTCACATCAGATACGGTAAATATATAGACCTATTACCTACCTCTGTTCTCGTCCTTGAATCCAATATTCGGACTTGACAAATTCCTCATTTTACCCCTAGGTGCCCCTCTGCACTCACCTTCACTATTGCCCTGAGGAAGACCTCGTTAGTAAGGACTAGAACCAACCTGCATGGTTTTTGGGGTCGAAACCTTGACACATCATTGATGCCAGTATCATCAACAGTGCACTTTGCACTGTGACTTTCTATTGTACATGGCTATGTAAACGATTGTAAACTATTTGTTATGAACTTTATTATGAATGTGTGGCATTGAGTAACATGCCCAACAATTTGATTGTGATGCTTTCTTGAATATTGTATATCACTTGCCTCACTACCTCACTCAAAGTCACCCTCCTCCCTCCCTCCCTCCCTCCACCCAGTTGGGCACACCAACGTTTTTTTATGCTTATGTTTTCTGTAAATTGTTTCCTTAATTAATATATATCAGGTGCTTAGTGTGATGAAATAACACTTTAGCACAAATCAATCTTTCTGTATTATTGAATTTTTGTTATTCCTTTTAAATGTATTTGTACTGGGACCACCACTTTCTATAAAGGTCCAGTGCCTGGCCTACTGACCGGTCGCCCTTCCACCTCTCACCTTTACTCACGGAGGAAGCCCAAGCTGCTTACCAGATCGTCAACCGGGATGAAACTGCTGTTTATGGACACATTAAACAGTTTATCCTGGATCGCTTGGGGGTTGACGATGAGGCCCACAGACTTAAGTTCTGACAGGAGAGAGGGGCCACAAACCTTAGTCTATAAACTGAACGACGCAGCCAATCGCTTGCTTAAACCCCTTGAGTCCACCCCCGAACAAATTATGGAGAAGATATATTTGGAGCAGTTGTTGGAGGCGCTGCCTTTGGGAACACAGCGGTGGCTCCAACAGCACGCTGGTCTCACCCTGGAGCATGCTATAGAGATGGCCACCTTTTATGCCCGGGCTCAGTCGGACACCAAACAGAGAGACGGAGTGAGTACAAAAAGCACCCCCCCCCCCCCCAAACAGAGTAGAACGGAGAAACCCCAAACCTCCTTTTGATTGAGACTCCCAGATTCCGAACAGGAAGATCCGATCCGGTTGTCCCCTCAGGGCCCCAATGTTTTGAGTGCAGTGAGTGGGGCCATATTGCAAGGTTTTGTAGGAAAAGGAAGGAGAAAAGCGAGGAGGAACCAATGGACGTTAGCTACCTTCCACGGTCCATCATGTACGATCAAGAAACAGGACCCATATATTACGTAAGGGTAAAAATGAACAACAGGATGGTAACAGCCCTTTTGGACTCCGTGTGTAGACATTTAGTGGTTAGAAGTGAGCTCATTCCCCAGACCCAGTACATCCCAGGGAGGACCGTCAGTATAAGATGCATACATGGTGACACCAAGGAATATCCAGTGGCTAGGGTGACTCTACAGATGGAACCAGGCACAGACACCATAGCCACTTTAGGGTTACTCCCCTCCCTTCCCGAACAACTGATAGTTGGTATAGACAACCCCTGGTTTTTTAATCTCTTAGCGGGTACACTTAAATCTTTCCCCCTGGAGAAATGTCCCCATAACTCCCTACTCACCTTGGAACCATGGGCTATAGACCATCATTTTAGAACCGCACAGCTGAACGATAGCACCCTTAGCAATGCCTGGCAAAGCGCCTGAGATAATCAGACCAGGCGCCAGAAGGTTTTTCCCTGTTTCATAGAACAGAACGGGCTCTTATATCAGGTTGCTAAGGAAGGAGAGGAACCCCAGTTGCTGGTCCCTGTGGGTTTTTGGGACCAAATCATGTTTTTTGCGCACTCCCATTTACTGGCAGGTCACTGTGGGCTTGAGAAGACGAGCTAGTCTATTCTTCGTAGCTTCTTTTGGCCAGGGGTGTATGCCCATATCAAGAAGTATTGCCAAGAATGTGACTTATGCCAGAGGAAAATCCCATACATCCCTCCAAGGGTCCCCCTACGACCCCTCCCCATTGTCGGTAAGCCCTTCGACAGAGTGGGGATAGACCTCATAGGGCCCCTTCCCAAATCGTCTAAAGGGTGCCTGTACGTTCTTGTTCTGGTTGACTATGCCACCCGATACCCCAAGGCTATTCCCCTTCGAGCAGCCAATACCACCACCATTGCACAAAGGTTGATAGAGGTTTTTTCACGAATGGGGTTTCCTCGTGAGATCCTCACAGATCAAGGGACTCCATTCGTTTCTGAGCTAATGAAGGAGATCTGCAAACACTAAACATCAAGCATATAAAAACCTCAGTGTATCACCCCCAAACAGATGGCCTAATGGAGACGTATAACAGGAACATCAAGCTTACTCTAAAGAAACTACTGACTGGGGACGGGAAACGCTGGGATCAACTCCTCCTCCTGGCCCTCTTTGTCATTAGAAGCCAGGTAGAGAGTAGCCTGGGTGTATCACCGTTCGAGCTCCCCTTTGGGCAGAAACCCCGGACTCTCTTAGAGATAACCAAGGAGAGCTGGGAGAAGGAGGGTGCCAATGAGGTCCAGGCTCTGCTGGACTATGCCAACCAGGTAAAAGTCCAGCTTCACAAGTTAAGAGCCTTGGCTCACACGTCCCTAAATAGGGCTCAGGCAACCCAAAAGCAGCTCTATGACGAAGGCAAATGCTGGAGGGAGTTTGCTGTGGACGACTGGGCTTCGGTTCTGCTGTCCTCTTCCACCCATAAACGAGTGGCAAGGGCCATACCTGATTGCGAAAAGAATAGGAAAAACCACCTACCTGTTACAACTCTCCAACACCAAAACCCAGATGTCCTACATTAATCATTTCAAAAAGTGGTTAGGTCCCCCTCCAAAGCAAGTCCATACCATCTCTACTGTGGATACGTTAGGTGCCACTGTTCTAAATGCAGAGCTGACGGTAGAAGAAAATCAGGACATCCATGGCCTTCTACACTCCTTTAGGGATGTGTTTTCAGACCAGCCTGGGAGAACACACCTGGCCGTTCATTTGATTCCCACTCAAGAAGGCGTCGTTATCAGACAGAAACCCTATCGGGTTCCTGAGGCCCGCAGGCAAACCCTACAGCAAGAGGTACGACAGATGCTTGAGTCAAGGATCATAGTACCATCACAAAGTAACTGGTGCTCACCCATCGTGCTCGTGCCCAAGCCGGATGGCAGTATCCGGCTCTGCATCGACTTTCGAGCGGTATACAGGATATCCAAACAAGACAGCTATCCCCTTCCCCGGGTTGACGAGCTGATTATACGGTTGGGTGAGGCCTGTTATATCTCTACAATAGACCTTACCAAAGGCTATTGGCAAATTCCCCTAAACCCCGACGACCAGGAAAAGACGGCCTTCTCTACCCCGGACGGTCTGTACCATTTTACCGTCCTACCCTTTGGTCTTCACGGCGCACCCGCCAGCTTTCAAAGGTTGATGGACATTCTGCTAGGTCAACACCAAAGATATGCATCAGCCTACTTGGATGATATCGTTGTCTTTAGCAGGTCGTGGAAAGAACACCTAATTCATCTAGGGTCCATTCTGGGTGAATTAAGAGCCTCCCAATTAAACATCAACGCAAAAAAGTCTAGATTTGCCTTCCACAAAGTGAAGTACCTTGGGTATCTGTTGGGCAAAGGCATGATCGAACCCCAAACAGAGAAAGTAAGGGCTATACAGGACACTCCTTTTCCCCAGACCAAAAGGGACTTGCGGGCTTACTTGGGTCTTGTGGGATACTATAGGCGTTTCATCCCCCAGTTTTCTGCCATAGCTGCCACTCTCACCGACCTTCTGCGCATGTCCGCCTCCCTTTCATGTCTCCACACCACCTCCAAACCTGAGTACCTAGCCTTCCAGTCCCTAAAGAAGGCCCTGACCTCGTCCCCTGTATTGCTCACTCCTAATTTTGGGGAACCCTTCATACTCCAGACAGCTGCTTCCGGGGTGGGTATAGGGGCTGTCCTCTCCCAGTTAGATCCAGAAGGAAACGAGAGACCTGTCCTTTATATTAGTAGGAAGCTATTCCCTTGAGAAAAGGTGTATCCCACAATAGAAAAGGAATATTTGGCGGTAAAGTTGGGCATTGATAAGCTCAAATACTATCTGGAGGGAAGACCTTTTGTGCTATATACTGACCTTGCCCCTCTCACCTGGCTCCAGAGAAACAAGGGCTGCAACGAACGGGTCCTTAGATGGTTCCTTGCTCTCCAGCCCTTCCAGTTCGAGGTTCGTCATCGCAAGGGCAGTGGACAGGGCAGCGCAGATTATCTATCCCGTTTTCCTCTTTCCCCTGATCGGGGCAATCCTACGGGAGGGGTGTGTCAGGAACCCCCGATTGAACTGGGAGAGTGTGTCCCGATGCATTCCGAGCCTGAGGTTCTACTGCTTCACACACAGGCTGAAGACTACCCCTTTAAGACTCCGTGTGCTGTCGGCGGGGCGGAGCCCTGTCCTCTGACGTGATCGGGAGCGGATCTATCGGGAAAGGCGGTGACGGAGAAAGAGGATTCCGGGTCGGAGAGGAGCGCGAAAAGGGAATCGCGTGAAATCAGAGAACCGAGGGAGGAAGCAGCGGATTGTGAGAGTCATCGAGGGTTTCCAGCGCAGCTGTCCCAAGCTGACGTTTGGGAGACAGGAGAGAAGCCAGGAGGCCAACGTGACTACCCGCCGCCCCGCCACCCTCCTGGAGGAGCGTGGCTGGGCAAGGTACGGCGCCGTATACAAGGGTTCTCTGGGCACTGGGTGGGAAGGGGGGGCACTGGGTGGGAAGGGGGGGCACCTAGAGGGAGGACACCGATAGAACGAAACTGCACCTGGTGGCGGAACGTGGTGATCCCTGACTATCCATATCCCCAGACGTGAAAAAAAAAACAGCCAAACCACTGATTGTGGCTTTTTTTTCTTTTGTTGTTTCCTTATTTTTCCATATACCCTTCTGGTACAACGGGAAAAAATACAGAGTATCCTGGACAGATCCTCTCATGGGGCAATGAAGCAGACCGAAGACTTGAAGCTTTGCCAAGAGTTTAACTTGGAGAAATAAAAGCTACTCACTTCAAGTACATCCTTTCCTATGGGTTCTCTGTTCTTAGCCTAGAGTGCCGGGCCCTGGTGTCGAATCCAGACAGTCGGATAACGCTTTCTCCTCTTTGTCTAGCTCCCCAGGTAACTGCCGCCTCACCCAGCACACCAGTCCCATACTCGCCCGCGGATTACTGCCTTTAAAGCCTCCCACTCAGTGGCCCTCCCAGTGGGACCACCCAGTGTGTTGACAGATAGACTATTACTGTCTTGGATAGTGCAGCCCTCCCCACTTCATCCTTGAGCAGATCGGGTGGGAATCTCCAACGCCTCTGGCCCAATAGGAGCGATCCCCACCTCACCAAACATTGTACCGGGGAATGGTCGGACAGAAAGCGTGCCAAGTGGGTCACCTCCATCTCTGGGAAGGCTGGCACACCCAATACCAGGACCCTGTCCAGCCTGCTTTGTGTACTGTGTGTAAGTGAATGGCATATGAAGAGTGGAAATGTAGGGTGGGTTTCCCTCCATGCATCATGGGCCCCTAGGTCTTGCATGACCTTCCTGAACATCTGAGACACTCTGGGTTTAGTCCTTGCTTTGGGGGGATATCTATCAAGGGCTAAGTCTAGGACACAATTAAAGTCGCCCATCCATATGTATGGGAGGTCTAATTCGTTGGACAATAGTTCCTGAATGACCTGAAAGAACGTGGGGTCTACCGTGTTTGGTGCATATTTATTTAAGATAACAATTTCCCTGCCATCTTGTAAGCCTCGCAATATCACATAACGACCATTCACATCAGATTCGCTGTATATCGGTGTAAATGGTATGCCAGGTGCCACCCAGATCATGGTGCCCCTATGTAGAGAAAGAGGAATGGTGAATCTGGCCTTGCCACTCCTTGGCTACTCTGGCTGTGCGACTACCATCCAGGCATGTTTCCTAAAGGCAACCAATTGATATATGATGGCGTTTGAGGAAAGTTAATACCCTATGTCTTTTGGTACATGTGCCCAATCTGCAGACAGTTCAGGTCAGAAATGTATACTCAGTCTCCATAACAAGTTGTTCTCGCTACCGCCACCAACCCCAAGCCCTGCCCACCCACGATAAAGCCACTCCGGTGCACACGGTCAAAACAAACCAAAACATGAAAACTAATAAAAACAATACCCTCCCATGGACATTTGTTGAACAACAGTGTCGTCAGAAATGCCTACCCCTATGTCGTGCCAGGTCGCACCCATCCTGCTACTGGGGCAGAAACACTCTCAAGCCACCCTAAGTGAAAAAATCTGGACCCACAAACCCCTACCCCAGAAATTTGACCTAAGCAGGTAATAATGGTACAACAACATTAGTATTGAGTCCGTCCGGCCCACGCACACCGGGTCCTGCCTCATCAATGAAGTGGGCCACTTCGGCCTGTGTGTGATTTACATACAAACAGCTGGTCCTCACAACCGTCCCAGTTCGGGACCCATCACGAGCCCCCCATTTACTGCTCCTCCGTGGCCTCGCCCTCTTGGTCGAGCAGGGTTCTGGGACCACGTCTACCGATGCATTTGGCCATTGAGTCTGATCAGCAATTTCTAAGTTGGCAATGACCCTGCAGCCTCTGATGACGATGGGGTGTCCGTATTCATTTGTAGCGTTCCGGCATTCCTGACCGTGATTCTTTTGAACGGGCATGTACCCGCAGTTGATGATCCATCGTCTCCCCCCCCCCCCCCGGACCGTGCCCCCTGCAGCGCTCTGGTGCCCCATTTCTTGGTCCAGATCCGAGTCTCTCGCTGTGCAAGTGCTTCCCCCCTAATATCCAGCCATTTCCAAACCTCCTCAGGGCTCTCGAAGAAGTGCGCCTTGCCGTGTGCCAAGACCTTCAGTTTCGCTGGGTATAACAGCATGTATTGTGGGTTGATGTCCCTTAATTTCCTCTTTACACCTAGAAACAATTTCCTTTGTTCCTGCACCTGGTATAATCAGGATATATGGAGATCTTGCTGTTCTTCAAGTGGATCTCTTGTTGCTCTCTGGCGGCCCTGAGGATGCAGTCCCTGTCTCTATAATTCAACATTTTTGCAATGATTGCACGCAGGGGAGCCCCCGGAGGGGGCGGAGGCACATGGGCCCTGTGCGCCCTCTCAATGGCGAACATGTCTGATAGGCCCGAGGGGCACAGCTGAGTCTTAATCCACTGCTCCAGGAACCGCTCTGCTGATCTGCCCTCTGCTCTTTCAGGAAAGCCCAGTTTGCGGATGTTACTGCGTCTGGCACGACCCTCCGCGTCCTCGGTGTGATGCTCCTGGGCTTTCATTATGGAGGGTAGGTGTGTCACCTGTTTTTTCAGGGCAGTCACCTCTCCTTTAAGACCTGATACGCCCTCCTCCACTACAGTGACTTTATCCTCTACCTTGCAGAGGTCAGCCCGCAGCAGGTTTACATCGATTGAGACTACACCTATCCGGGCCTCCAGCACCTTCCGGGATCCCTGTATGGCAGCCAGCAACTCCGCCCGCATCAGCTCATCATCTTCCCCTATCCTCCCCATCCTCTCCTGTTGTTTGCCGCATGATGCGCTGCGGTGAATGGCGCGGCATGGTAGACTGTGTGATAGTGTTGGTTGCCCCTGCTCGAGTGCCCTTGTCCTTGCCCATGTCCGTGTTAGGCAGGTGACCACCCTACGCTGGACTGTGCACGGCTCTCTGCGTCTCCTTGAGTCCAAGTTCACCAGATCCTGCTGCCGCTGACGACGCTCAGTGCACACTTCTCCTGCGCAAGCTGCCCCCAGTCCAGCAGGGCTAGAGGCCTTTAATTCCCTGCCACAAAGCTTATTTCCAGCAAGAGTTCTATTGCGGCATGGTAGGCCTCACACGCTTGGTAGGCTATGCTACTTTTTTACACCCTCAGGAGCTGGCCGATGGCAGCAAGCCCCCGGTGCGTAGTGTGCGCCCACAGATAGCCTGGGATCGTGACCCATACTTAACTGCCACCCTCCATGTGCACACCAGTCCACAGCCAACGCCCTGCCAAGCAATGACTTACAGTTCTGTAGTGGTAGAATGTGTTCTCACCTTTTGTTTGAAGCAGTGGCACCCCCGTGCCTATCTCACTCTGGGCAAAGTGCTGATGTTCGTTCGGCTCCCCCCGGCGAGCCAAACCAAGCTCCTGCCATTTCACCTGCCCAATGGCACGATGGGCCACTCCAGATCTTCTTTTCTTTTCGGGCGGGCCTCCGTATGCTGTGGAGCAAGACTCCTGTCCCCCGTTGCCTGCTCTCTGCCGCAGCGCTAGGACCAGTGGGGGGGCGCAGTCGTCTCGACTCCCTACACCAGGCACAGTTGAGGCTGGTTCCAGAAATGGCACCAAGTTCCACCAAGGGCGCCCGCTTACTGTGCTGTGCCAGGGGCCCACGAGTGTTCATTGAGTTCTGCCCCCGCCGCAGGGCCCGTGAGACGAGCAAACCCCCAGAGCCGGAAGGATACGGCTTCATCGCCGCCACCCTGGTCCAGAAGCGCCTCCAGCTGCTTTCCTCATTGCAAAAGCAGCTCAACAGAAGAGAGGGAGGCTGTCCGGCAATGGGCACCAAGGATCAGCGCAGGATGCCGCCAATGTCCACACCAACAGTATTTCCCTAGGGCCAGGCCCCCGCTCCAAACACATGTGCCGTGGGCCGATGAGGCCGAGTCTCCAGGTCCACGACCACCAGCGTGGTGGGGGTCACCTCTCAGGCAACAGGTCTCCTGCTCCGCGACGGCAGTCCGGATCAGTCACGCCGCCCCCACTCCCAGCAAGCCTGAGGCTCGGTAATGATGTTCAGGTCTCCAGTGGGTCCCGTATCGCTGCTCCGAGCCCGCCTCACCCTGCAGTCTCCAGACACTCGCCGCTCACCTCAGGATCACCAGGGCCATTTAGAGGCATAGTCAGGAAGCGTCCACCTCCTCTGCATCCTAGGCACAGCTCCACGGCCACCGGTTAGGGCCTACAGGGCCTCCACCCTGGTAGGGAACACTCCAAACTGGCCAGCCGATTCCTTCCGCACCTCTAGGTAGGGGGGAGAGAGAGCCCCTAGGAAAGACTTCTCCGGCCTAAGGTTGTTCTGGAAATCCTCAGGCCTCTGCCATTGTCCCTTTCGACTGTGGCTGCGTCACGGGATCCGTCCCCCTTCTTGGGCCTATCGAGGCCCTGCTCCCAGCGCCTTCATTTTTTAATTTTCCTGGCCGGTGTCCGACACCTCCGGTGCACTGTGAATTGCTGATCGCAATGTGGTGTCAGGGCTGGGAAACAGGTCCAGATTCCAGGATTTTTCCAGGATTACATGGAGGGCCAACCAGGAGCTGAAGAGCGAGTATAATAGTTTTCTTTTTATTGCGTACATATTTCTTATTATGTGTTTGATATTTTAATATATAAACATTTATGTAATTTTTAACCTATATTTAGTAAAGTGTAGTTTTATCTATTGTTTATTTGTTACATTTATTAATAATTTGTATATGTGTAGGTAAAAAAAAAAGCTATCTATATATATATATATATATCCACAATACTTGATCGGCTCTCCCCAGCCTCTTAGTACGGCAGGCAACACGGGCCCGTGAACAAGGTGTGACGTTTAACTCTGAAACGTGTCGGGACCTAGAAGTTGTCGAATAAACACGTTTCTATACTGAGGCCACGGCTCCGGTGTTTTATTGACTGACAAGTATATGTCACTGGATGTGTGGTGGATATATATATATATATATATATTATCTACTGGCGGTCGCCAGTAGATAGTTATAATTAGGATCGTGTTTCCATAGGAAATCCGCAACATTCTATTTGGAATAACTTTGGCGCCGATTGACGAATCCTCGCGAACTTTTCAAAATAGGTGGGGCGCTCCACTCCGCTCCTTCCCTGAAAGTCTCGGGGGGATTCGTCAAGCGGGGGCTGAGAAAAAGGGGGGGTCCCAAAACGCGTTTTCCCCATGCATTTTTCCATAGGACCTTTAGTCTAAGCTACTGCCCGAACGGCTGAACAGAATTACTTGAAATTTGGCAGAGAGGTAGTCCTCAGGTCAGGGATGTGCCTTTTGCAGGTCTGGTGTAAATCTGTTCAGTATTTCCTGAGAAATTAGCATTTAAAAGCATATATATATCTATAGGCGCGCTCCGTGCGCGTACGGTAAAACTTACCGTACGCGCACGATGCCGTGCGCGAGCGTGATTCTGATTGGTTGTTAGATCTTAGTAAACATTCGAATCGGTCAAAACCAGGAAGTGTCGGCCGCCATTTTGTCTCTCGCAGTCTGAGGGGGTGGAAAACAAAGGTGGAGAACGTGAAAAGGGGGCAGGGTGGACAGTTCCTGACCCCCTAGCCTTTGTACGGTACGCGCACCGTAAAAAACCTTAAAAAAAATTCATAACTTAGCATTTAAAAAACCGTACAAATTCACTGAAAAAACCATAGGTTTCAAACACGTTATAGTTAGGAATTAGCATTTAAAAGACCTTGCAAATTCACTTAAAAAACCATAGGTTTCACACATGTTATAGTTAGCTGGACATTTCACTCGTGAAAAACCATTGAAATTCCCCCGTTATAGTTAGTGCAGGCAACTATAACTCACGCAACCGCAATCCTCTGCTGATGACGTCAGATATTACATCACTGATGACATATGTGTCTTTCTGAAAAAAAAATATTTGTAATATATGTATAGCTAAATATTAATGGAAGAAGACATGGGTAAATAAGTGTCTAAATACAGTGATGTAATATCTGACGTCATCAGCAGAGGATTGCGGTCGCGTGAGTTATAGTTGCCTGCACCAACTATAACGGGGGAATTTTCACCAGCTAACTATAACATGTGTGAAACCTATGGTTTTTTTAAGTGAATATATATATATATATATATATATATATACCCACTAATTGTGATGCCAGTATGATTAACAAACCTTTAATATGAAGGCAGATGGAGTTCACAAGATTCCCTGCAGTTAACATTCAATGAAATGCATCATGGGAATTGAAGTGCATATCAAACTGTCACATGACTTTTAACTTTAAAAGCGCGCACAATTGCATTTTGCAAAGACAGACTCCAACCTGTGATCAAGGCGAAAGGTCGCTGAAACGCGTAAGGGGAGAGGAGATGAAATTTCTGTGCGCTGCTGTACCTGCAAATAAAAGAGTTAACTCCGGTATTGGGCTTCACTTTCCTCTGTGACGAAAAGTTAGTAAGATGGGTCTCTCCGGGACCATTGTCGTGAGGCCGCCCTGAAGGGTCTGGGGCTCCTGTGCCTGGAGGTTTTTCGTGTGGATATTAATCTGGAGCTCGACTCACTCAGCACCAGGAACCTAACCCAGGCAACGCTACTCAGCAAATCCATGGTGCTGTTGGAAGGGATTCGAAGCTGGGTGACCCCCGCTTCTATCGTGCCGGAGGACAGACCTTGCTGCAGGTACCACAAACAAACAGAGCACTAAGCACGATAAAATCAACATCGGACAGTTCGTAAAAATATACCCACTAATTGTGATGCCAGTATGATTAACAAACCTTTAATATGAAGGCAGATGGAGTTCATAAGATTCCCTGCAGTTAACATTCAATGAAATGCATCATGGGAATTGAAGTGCATATCAAACTGTCACATGACTTTTAACTTTAAAAGCGCGCACAATTGCATTTTGCAAAGACAGACTCCAACCTGTGATCAAGGCGAAAGGTCGCTGAAACGCGTAAGGGGAGAGGAGATGAAATTTCTGTGCGCTGCTGTACCTGCAAATAAAAGAGTTAACTCCGGTATTGGGCTTCACTTTCCTCTGTGACGAAAAGTTAGTAAGATGGGTCTCTCCGGGACCATTGTCGTGAGGCCGCCCTGAAGGGTCTGGGGCTCCTGTGCCTGGAGGTTTTTCGTGTGGATATTAATCTGGAGCTCGACTCACTCAGCACCAGGAACCTAACCCAGGCAACGCTACTCAGCAAATCCATGGTGCTGTTGGAAGGGATTCGAAGCTGGGTGACCCCCGCTTCTATCGTGCCGGAGGACAGACCTTGCTGCAGGTACCACAAACAAACAGAGCACTAAGCACGATAAAATCAACATCGGACAGTTCGTAAAAATATACCCACTAATTGTGATGCCAGTATGATTAACAAACCTTTAATATGAAGGCAGATGGAGTTCATAAGATTCCCTGCAGTTAACATTCAATGAAATGCATCATGGGAATTGAAGTGCATATCAAACTGTCACATGACTTTTAACTTTAAAAGCGCGCACAATTGCATTTTGCAAAGACAGACTCCAACCTGTGATCAAGGCGAAAGGTCGCTGAAACGCGTAAGGGGAGAGGAGATGAAATTTCTGTGCGCTGCTGTACCTGCAAATAAAAGAGTTAACTCCGGTATTGGGCTTCACTTTCCTCTGTGACGAAAAGTTAGTAAGATGGGTCTCTCCGGGACCATTGTCGTGAGGCCGCCCTGAAGGGTCTGGGGCTCCTGTGCCTGGAGGTTTTTCGTGTGGATATATATATATATATATATATATATATATATATATATATATATTTCAAGCGAGTGTACCGCCAGTTTGTCACTCTCCACACAGCGGGTGCCGCAGTTCCTAAAGGCGGTCTCGTGAAATGTGCTGCATCGATCATCAAAAGACATATATATCTATATATATCTGTATATATATATATTCACTGAAAAAACCATAGGTTTCACACATGTTATAGTTAGCGGAAATTTTACTGATAAAAAACCAGTGAAATTCCCCCGTTATAGTTAGTGCAGGCAACTATAACTCACGCGACCGCAATCCTCTGCTGATGCTAATACTGTATTTAGACACTTATTTGCCCATGTCTTCCTCCATACATTTTTAGCTATACATATATTACAAATATTTTTTTTTCATAAAGACACATATGTCATCAGCAGAAGATTGCGGTCGCGTGAGTTATAGTTGCCTGCACTAACTATAACGGGGGAATTTCACTGGTTTTTTATCAGTAAAATTTCCGCTAACTATAACATGTGTGAAACCTATGGTTTTTTCAGTGAATATATATATATATATATATATATATATATATATATATATACATATATATACATAGAGTTGTTATATTGGTATATTTTAAAAACAATGGAAAATTAAAATATATATAATAATGATTTTTTAAATAGTTTTTTAATATATATGTCTTCAATAATTATGTATTTATATACATATATATATCATGGGGATTGGATTTTTAAAGACTGTCATGAGATTTTGAAACTTTAAAAGCGCGCACGCATGCAGTGAGCACTTTATTGTCTCCACCTGTGACCAAGGCAGAAAGACACCGAAATGCGTAAGGAGAATGGAGATATCTTTGCGCATCTGAGCCTGAGATTAAAATGCTTCTACTCCGGTATTGGGCCTCATGTGGTTTCTTGACGGATGTTAAATGGACGAGCTGCTCCGTGCTCGTTGTTATAAGGCCGCCCTGTAGGTTCGGGGGCTCCTGTGCTCGGAGGCTGGTTTGTGTGTATCTAATCAACGACCCATTAGCCACTGCAGTCCTAACCAAGGATACGCTACTGCAGCAAAAATGCGGTGGTTGAAGGAAGGGATTCAGAGAAGGGAATACCTCTCATTCTGATTGTGCCGGATCTGGGGCAGTATCTCAAGGCTAACATGGAATAACAGCACCATGCAAGTGAAAACAACATTTATGTGACAGCGTGAGCAAATGTACCCACTGTTATTGGAAGCGTGCACTGAAAAGAATTGCACATTTAAAGAGAACTATAATCTACTCAGATTCTACGTACTGAACATAACTAACAGTGCACTGCATCATGGGGATTGTATTTTTAAAGACTGTCATGTGATTTTGAAACCCACTCACCACTGCAATCCTAACTAAGGACACGCTACTGCAGCAAAAATGTGGTGGTTGAAGGAAGGGATTCAGAGAGGGGGATACCTCTCATTCTGATCCTGCCGGAGCTGGGGCAGTGGCTCAAGGTTAACATGGAATAACAGCACCATGCAAGTGAAAAGAAGAAAAAACTTTGTGACAGCGAGAGTAAATGTACCCACTGTTATTGGAAGCATGCACTGAAAAGAATTGCACATTTTAAGAGACCTATAATCTACTCAGATTCCACGTACTGAATATAACTAACAGTGCAATGCATCATGGGGATTGTATTTTTAAAAACTGTCATGTGATTTTGAAACTTTAAAAGTGCGCACGCATGCACTGATGTGGTTTCTTGACGGATGTTAAATGGACGAGCTGCTCCGTCCTCGTTGTTATGAGGCTGCCCTGTAGGTTCGGGGGCTCCTGTGCTCGGAGGATGGTTTGTGTTTATCTAATCTGGAGCATGACCCACTGACCACTGCAAACCTAACCAAGGACACGCTACTGCAGCAAATATGTGGTGGTTGAAGGAAGGGATTCAGAGAGGGGGATACCTCTCATTCTGATAGTGCCGGAGCTGGGGCAGTATCTCAAGGCTAACATGGAATAACAGCACCATGCAAGTGAAGAAAAGAACATTTACGTGACATCGTGAGTAAATGTACCCACAGTTATTGGAAGCGTGCACTGAAAATAATTGTACATTTGAAGAGATCTTTAATCTACTTAGATTCTACGTACTGAATGTAACTAACAGTGCAATGCATCATGGGGATTGTATTTTTCAAGACTGTCATGTGATTTTGAAACTTTGAAAGCGCGCACGCATGCAGTGAGCACTTTATTGACTGACAAGTATATGTCACTGGATGTGTGGTGGATATATATATATATATATATATATATAAAGATAAGCGTTCCTGGCTTGCTCCTTATCAGCAAAGAAAACAGGTACAGACCACAGCGTGCATTTTCAGTGCAGGTTTATTGCATCCTTATTCAGCTCAAATCGTACAGCAAGTGCCCGGCATGACGCGTTTCGACAGCAGAACGCTGTCTTGATCACATGACGCCCCTTGGGCCAATCCTCATTAAATACGTTTTTTGGATGTTTAAAAAAACTGGCAAAACATTTTTTTCCTCATTCAAATGAAATAGAAGAAATACTATGATATGTACGAAATATACTGACATAGTGAAACATGTAACAATAATTAATTTATAAATAATGCAAATGCTTCATGAAAAAAATGTCCACTTATTATATCATGGTTGTAATTACCACATAAATGACCAGTTTTAGAATAAAAGCTGAAGAATAAATCATTTTTCTTAAAAAAGAGAAAAAAATGTCGTAGAGATGCTGCCACATTTCTATGTACTATGCATAAATGCATAGAATTAACTAGCTAGCATAAAGTGCAAAGGGTGTTTTAAAGTGCAAACCATAGCCAATCATCATAGAATGAAATATGTTAAATATCAAACTGTAGACAATGACTAAAGATAAAAGACATAAAGTGCAAGTGCATCAGGCTAAACGTGCAAATACTTCGCTAAAGTGCATATCATTCATAATCATACAGTAAGTAGAATGACATAATTGTATGATGATTATGTAAGAATGTCAAGATAAAGTGCCAGTGCATCAATATAGCTTGACGATAATAAAATACATAATGACATAGTGAGAACAATACAAAGAGAGAATGGAGAATGGAAGTGGGAAAGATAAAAGACATACTAAAATTGCTCATGTAGCTACCCCCAAACCTTGCCCAGTAAAAGCCAAGTAAAACCACAGGTAAAAGCCGGAGAATCCCGATAAAACCAGTAGTAAAACCAAGCTAAAACCAGACACAATCCGGGAATAAAAAACATGAAGCAACACTAGAGAATACAAATATAAGCCAAAACCTCAATGAGTAGCAGGCTGTAGGAGAACAATCAGATTTCACAACTAAATATTAAAATTCATAAAAAGTTGTGTAAATCCTCTCCTGTGTTTAAACCATTAGGTATTTTGGTATCAAGTGTCAGTATGTAGTAAGACTCCAACTGCCTGAGCTTTTTCTCCCTATTGCCACCCCTTAATGACCTAGGTACAGAGTCTATTACATAATAACTCAAATCTTTGAGGTCAGTTTTGTGAACATATTTGAAATGTCTGGCCACTGGGTAGCTGGGATCTGAGTTCACAATGGCTCGTAAGTGCTGTAATATGCGATTATACACTTGCAGTTTGGTGCTGCCTACGTATTTTAATTTGCATGAACATTCCAGCACGTAGACAGCATACTCTGTCCGGCAGGTTAGCAGAGTTTTGATTTTCAGAGGGTTAGGCTCAAATGCTGTAGTGACTGTGTTGGTATTTTTCCCAAACTTACATGCTCGGCATGAGCTGCATTTAAAAAATCCTGTTCTCTTGCTGAGCCAGTTAGAAGAAATAACTACTTCAGGACTAGTTCTCACTAGTGCATCTCTCATGGAGGGTGCACGTCTAAATGTGAGAACAGGTAACTCAGGCACCAGTTGAGACAAAGTCAAGTCAGTTTTGATAATGGGCCAGTTCTTGTAAATTATTTTCCTAAACTGTTTGTCCTGACAGCTAAATGTAGTAATGAGTCTAACCTTATTATCGCTACTGATAAGTTCAGGGTTGGTTTTAACTGGAGTGTTGACATTCAAACTGACTGGTACTTCAACATTAAGTATCTGACCATTGGCTTTGTCCATAGCTATAGTCAGATCTTTGGCTTTATAACCTCGTCTCATGAATCTTAGGAATGCTTCTTTTTGACAGAGCGTGTGATCATTTACAGAATTACAAATACGTTTTATTCTCAGAAATTCCTCGTAGGGGATACTTCTTATCAGATGGTTGGGGTGCAAACTGCTAGCGTGAAGTACAGCATTGCCTGCAGTACTTTTCCTATGTAATTTGGTGTGGATTGTATTTTGTTTGATATATATTTCCACATCCAAAAACTGCACAGATTCATTGCTAATAGTTGCAGAAAAATTCAAATTCAAGTTGTTTATGTTGATCTCATTGACAAAACGACTAGCAGATTCCATTGACCCCTCCCATACAACACAAACATCATCAATGAAACGCCACCAATGTTTAACATGAGTGTTATACAGCATTCCGTGGGTGGTTTTGAGGACGCGCTCCTCCCACCAACCAACGTGGAGACACGCGTAGCTGGGAGAGAAGCACGCCCCCATCGCCACCCCACGCAATTGCTGATACACTTCTTTGTTGAATAAAAAATAGTTATTATGCAGGCACATTTCAATCATTTTCACCAACATTGCGTTGTGTTGATAGAATTCAATGTTACGCTTGGATAAAAAATATTGGACTGCTGTTATTCCATCCGAATGATGTATGCTCGTATATAGGGAACATATATCCATGACAATCAGTACATACTCTTGTTTCTATTTGATTCCTTGGATTTTAGATAAAAAATGGCCAGTGTCACGTATATATGAAGGTAGAGATTCAACATATTCATGTAAGAAAAAATCCACATATTTGGACATAGGTTCTAGAAGTCCCTTCTGGGCCGAGATGATAGGTCTCCCAGGTACTGGTGTGACATTCTTATGCACCTTGGGGATGAAGTATAGCACAGGTGTAATAGGGTAGTCATTCTTGAGGAAATCAAATTCATTTTTGCTCAAGAGTCCTGTTCTTTTCCATTGATGTAGCTCTTTAAAAGTTGATTCTTTAATGTTCTTAAGATCATTGAATGTTGCTTTTCTGTAACATTTATCATCATTCAGATGTTTGTTGGCTTCTTGCATATATAGTTCTCGAGGCCAGAGAACTATATTACCCCCTTTGTCTGATTTATTAATTATGATGTTTTCGTTAGACTGTAGTTTACGCATGAGATTGGAGTATTGAATATCCATGTATTTTCTTTGTTTGTTTTTGCGTAAAACGGATTTGTTGAGTTGCTTCAAGTCCTCTATTACACAGTCATTAAAGATATCGATAGCATCTTTCGGCATCATTGGAATAAATACAGACGCTGGACGAAAAGGGGTTAAGCTAGTGGTACTATTACGTATGCCTAATGCTGATAGATCTTCCTGGGTTGAGTTAGTAGACATTTCATTAGGCTGTGCAAGTGCATGCATAGATCTGAGTAATTGGACATCAGATACTTGTAAATTGCCTTCAGATGTGTTGGTAGCTTCCTTGTTAATAGTGGTGTCTGTTTTATTCAGTTTGAAGTGTTTTAACAACTTAAGCTTTCGAATAAATTTGAAAACATCCACTCGTGACTGAGTGTATTTGAAATTATTTTTTGGACAATATGAGAGCCCAAGCGAGAGTAGTTGTAATTCAGCAATCGACAATTCAATATCAGATAGATTGATCACTGTTTTGTCTGAGGTTGTACTTTCATTCATTTTGGGGGCCATTTCCTCCCTCTGCCCCCTCTGCCTGCACCTCTGGATTTTCCGCCTTTGTTTTCTGGATATGTTTTTGCATCGCCGTCTTTCTTCTCTGGATTGTAAGAACGTAATGTTTGTCGGCGGTCCTCTATGAGAAAACCCAGTTCCTCTGATGGTGTGAAATCAGTGGGTAGTTTAGTGAGTTGGTTATTGCTGCTGTCGTCAGACTCATAGTTGCTACTTATAGAACTGAGCTCAGAGCTAGATGGATCATTTGTACTTTGAGTAGTGATATTGATAGATGTTGATTTTGGAACCAATGCTTGTCTTTTTGCGTTATCAAATTTTTTTAGAAAATGTAAATACTCTGCCAGTCTCGTAATCTGTTTTATCGCGAGCAAATTTCCAGATCTTTCGAGCCTTAATGGTTTCTTCATGTTTCTTAAGCCTTATGTCAATATCATCTCTGCTCTTTTTGATAAAGTCTTTTTGTTCATGTCCATCTAATTGTGCATTAATTTTGTCTATTTCCTTAATGATCTCTTCTCTATCAATTTCAGCATATTTGATGAGGATAGATACCATATTCATGGAGGCCTCTAAATTGTTATTCGCCCATTCTTTTAACATTGCTGGATTCGGTTTTTCAAAAGATGGAGCAATTAATATTCGAAGCCCCCGGGGTACCCTTCCTACTTCCCTGTATTTCTCCAAACTCTTCTTTTCCCACCATTTGGTCAGTTCAGTCCGGAGTAATTTCTCCAAATTCTTAAGCATGCTCTTCAGGTTTTGATTTGTACTTGTGTTTGTGGTAGGTTCATCAGACACGACTTTGTTGTCCGGTACATTTAAAAACAAAGCATCTGCTACGGCTTCTCTGGCCCGTAGCGCGTCTGCCGATGTCGACATGATTGCTGTTGGATGCGCTGAGTTAATAGCCGACTAAGTGTTTAGAAATGTCAAACTCGGCAATAACTCGTTCCGGCACTATCCCAAATACCCGCTTTACATGTAATGAGGTGGAATCACTCGCGCTTACCCGTAAGGATAGGAAACAACTGCCGGCGTCCTCCGACTCCTTTCAGCTGTCCACCGATCCGCGGGACCACCGAGTGTTCGCTACTTCCTCAGATTACACTGGCGGGGGGCTGACGCGGCCAATACTCCTTCCGGGTTACCACATAAATCGCGTCCGCGATGTCGACTGTATCCCGGTCAGCCACAAACAAGATTGGGAGGGTCCTGTATAGGCGAAGACAGCCGTACTTCGTCCAAGTAGATATGAAGATAAGCGTTCCTGGCTTGCTCCTTATCAGCAAAGAAAACAGGTACAGACCACAGCGTGCATTTTCAGTGCAGGTTTATTGCATCCTTATTCAGCTCAAATCGTACAGCAAGTATATACATAGAGTTGTTATATTGGTATATTTTAAAAACAATGGAAAATTAAAATATATATAATAATTATTTTTTTAATAGTTTTTTAATATATATGTGTTAAATAATTATGTATTTATATACATATATATATCATGGGGATTGGATTTTTAAAGACTGTCATGAGATTTTGAAACTTTAAAAGCGCGCACGCATGCAGTGAGCACTTTATTGTCTCCACCTGTGACCAAGGCTGAAAGACGCCGAAACGCGTAAGGAGACTGGAGATATCTTTGCGATGCTGAGCCTGAGATTAAAATGCTTCTTCTCCGGTATTGGGCCTCATGTGGTTTCTTGACAGATGTTAAATGGATGAGCTGCTCCGTGCTCGTTGTTATCAGGCTCCCTCTAGGGTCGGGGGCTCGTGTGCTCGGAGGCTGATTTGTGTTTATGTAATCTGGAGCATGACCCACACGCCAGTTGCAATCCTAACCAAGGACACGCTACTGCAGCAAACATACGGTGGTTGAAGGAAGGGATTCAGAGAGGGGGATACTTCTTATTCTGGTCGTGCGGGAGCTGGGGCAGTATCTCAAGGCTAACATGGAATAACAGCACCATGCAAGTGAAAACAAGAACATTTATGTGACAGCGTGAGTAAATGTACCCACTGTTATTGGAAGCGTGCACTCAAAGGAATTGCACATTTAAATAGAGCTATAATCTACTCAGAGTCCACGTACTGAATATAACTAACGGTGCACTGCATCATGGGGATTGTATTTTTAAAGACCGTCATGTGATTTTGAAACTTTAAAAGCGCGTACGCATGCACTGAGCACTTTTTTGTCTCCACCTGTGACCATGGCAGAAAGACGCCGAAATGCGTAAGGAGAATGGCGATATCTCTGTGCTGCTGAGCCTGAGATTAAAATGCTTCAACTCCGGTATTGGGCCTCATGTGGTTTCTTGACGGATGTTAAATGGACGAGCTGCTCCGTGCTCGTTGTTATGAGGCTGCCCTGTAGGGTCGGGGGCTCCTGTGCTCGGAGGCTGGTTTGTGTTTATGTAATCTGGAGCATGACCCACTCGCCACTGCAATCCTAACCAAGGACACGCTACTGCAGCAAACATGTGGTGGTTGAAGGAAGGGATTCAGAGAGGGGGATTCTTATCATTCTGGTCGTGCGGAAGCTGGGGCAGTATCTCAAGGCTAACATGGAATAAGAGCACCATGCAGGTGAAAACATGAACATTTACGTGACATCGTGAGTAAATGTATTCACTGTTATTGGAAGCATGCACTGAAAAGGGATTCAGAGAGGGGGATGTGAGAAGGTGGCCTGATATATGCTGTCCACTAGTTCTAGTGGGCACCTTGTATCAGTCCAAACAACCCCTTATGGTGATAGGTTAAAGACAACCGTTATTTAAAGCTATCCTAGTGGTAGGTATGGAGAGCAACCTTCAGGCTAAGTCTTGAAGGAATGTAAAGCAGCTTGTTTTACCAGTCTATAATCTCCTGAATGATCAAATGAAAAGACACCCACACCAGGTATATATTGAAAATATATGTATTTAAGATAAAACACACCCCAATAGTCTCTTTATGAGACTGGAGTTCAAAGTACTTTAGTTAAAAGTGTTTTAGCATCAGTAAAAGCACAAATACCCGTTTGGGCCCTAGGGGCGTACCAAACCATATACTAAAAAAGTGGTATAAGAACCACGACTGAAATAGGCAGTAGGCCTATTGCCTCTAGAATCGCTGGGACCCCATGGAACCACCCAAGGTAGTGACACAGGGGACCCACGGGAGCCGTATGCAGTGTGAAGACAAACAAATTTTAAAGATTAGGGACACTTCTAATCGAGCTAGGAGCAAACCCTTTTGGACTTAGACAGTTCTAGGGTTAGCACCCACGAGAGCACCGGAGTACTCGAGTTACCTCACCCAGGGAAGCCGGGTGCATAGGTGTCTTTTGGTGTCGGGTCGCGTCGTCGATTCAAATGGAAGCCTGCAAAGAACTGCTGCTGCCATGAAGAGGAGGAGTGTCCGGAGAGATCCAAGCCTGGATCTAGGATGTAAGGAACCCGAAAGCAGAGGGGACAGAGTCTGGGTCACTTGCCAGTGACCTAGGGCAGAATGGACCAATGCCCACAGATGTCGGGTGCTTCAGGTGAGTTGATGGGTGTCTTGACTCTTCAGCCACAAGGTCCAGGAGGCGTCAACAAAGTCCACGAGCCGGATTCGAGCTGTCCCACGAAGTCTGTCGAGTGCTGCGGTGTTGGCGACCAGAAAGGACCCAACAAGCCTTGGCGACGGCAAGTCTCAGGAAATCAGAGAAAGGACTGCGGTGCAGACCAGCAAGGTCTGATGGACTCACCCAGCGAGGGTAAGTAAGAGCAAGTCTGGAGCAACCAGAAAAGCCCAAGCAGAAGTGGAGTTGCCTTCGTGGGGACCTGCTAGCCAACGGGCTAGTGATCGCGAAGGAGGCTCGAGCAGTCGCACTTGGAGCTGGCCCACGGGTCACTTGGGGAGTGGAGGCCAACAATGTTTGGTGCAGGAGGTGCTCAAGGCTGGGGCTACCCGGAGCCCAAAGCACAACTTCGAGGATGACCAGGAAGGTGTTGTTGCTGCAAAAGTTCACGGTGTCCAGGGGTCACGGTTCCACGTTACCCACGATAGGCACGGGCCTCAGCTTTGCTGTGGACTCAGGGTAGCCTCGGGGAAGTCTGGAAATCCACCTCTGGTGATGCAGAGACTTCGGCGCCCGGCAGGAGCTTCAGCAATGCAGACCGGTCAGTTGCTTCTTTGGTGCCTGCCAAGCAGGGTAGTCACTCCTTGACCCCAAGGGAGATTTCTTCCGTCTTCTAGTCGTGATAGAAAGTCGAAGGTCCAGGATATATGTTTCAGAGGTTCGTCCAGGGTAATCTAAAGTCCTAGGGACTGGATTCCTATACTTATGCTAAGTTTAGGGGATGGACTAACTCTAAGGCCCCACCTATGGGTGGGCCTGGGGTGGGGGTGGTTACACCCCTTCCCCTTTGTCCAGTTTCGCGCCAGAGCAGGGGCTGAGTGCCCCTGCAACCGGTTTGAACTGGGCTATGCACAGGGACACCTTGTGTGCCCCAGACAGTGTCTCAACAGCATTCTCTGAATGCACCCACCCTGCCCCAATACACATCTGCCTGTCTGGGGAGGTGGTTACACCTCCCCTCGACAGGAAACCTATTGTCCAGGCCTCCCCTGCCGGAGTATCGGTCAGCAGCAGGAGGCCAGACCCGTGTCTGTGGCAGTGGCATCCATTTTGTGATGCCAGGGCTTTGGAAAGTTTTAACCGGGTTAAGCCAGTGTGAACATGTCTCTCCCTCTAGAAGGGTGGAATGCTACCCCCGCCGCCAGAACTGGCGGGGGGGTAGTATTCCAAAGTGTTTGACACTAAACACGACATGTTTTGATGCAGCCATCCCAAAGTTAGCATTTACCGTGAGGTTATAATGCACATAAGAGTATATGGTATGGCCGTATCACAGAACAGCCATAAGGAAGTATTTCCGGATGCTGCAAAGGTGTTCTGCTCATGCTTGGGCACCCTCTCACATAAAACCAAGCACTCTACCTTCAGGATTGTCAAGGCCTGTCATAGGAGTGGCTTATAGGTTTATATGTGTCTGTATAAGGTCGTGCTATAGGTAGCCTATACCACAGTAAGGGGTGCAAGCACACCCTTACCCAGGCTGCAGTCGCAGACCTGTGGTGTCATTTTGGAGTGCTTCTCAGGGGTGGCATAATACATGTTGCAGCTCCTGGTTGGCCTCTGAGGTACCTATGCCCTAGGTACATAGTATACCATATACTAGGGGCTTATAAGGCACTCCAGAATCCAATTAGATATGTACCTAATGTACATGGAAACCATTTTAGAGAGGAAGCAGCTAGGCTGTGGCCCTGATTAGCAGGGCCACAGCCAGACTAAGGTCGAAAAACAGTGAAACACCAGCAAAAAGTGGGGGTACCCATGTGAAGCAGATCCTACTCTCCTACAGGGGATACTATTCATTCTGGTCGTGCGGGAGCTGGGACAGTATCTCAAGGCTAAAATGGAATAAGCATCATGCAAGTGAAAACAAGAACATTTATGTGACAGCGTGAGTAAATGTACCCACTGTTATTGGAAGCGTGCACTGAAAGGAATTGCACATTTAGAATCAATCTTTTTTATTATTAAGTGATACACCTGCAAGGTACAAAGCTCGACTGCCTACATCCTTTGGCTGGCAGAGTGCAACAAAATATGCCATACACAGCACACAGGTCTACAGCCCGGAGGGCGACCCCGCAAGAAAATGGCCTGTCAGGCATTTGCTCGTGCATCACGGTTTTAGAAGAAGAGTCCAAAAACAAAACATGTAAAACCCCTCCCCCCCCCCCACCCTCTCCGCATCAGCCTCTACCCACCACCCCGAAGCCCTGAGAGTCAACAGTCTTGATCAAAGAGAAGTCAAACCTCCCCAGTGTCCCCTACCGGTTCCAAAGGGATAAGCTGAAAAATTTGCAAATATTTGGGGCACGTAACTTCCCGCACCTCCTTTGACAGAAGCCGCAAAAAGGGACCCCAGAGCTTCACGTATTCCGAGCCCCTCCCATCTATACTGAGCGATAGGCGCTCCATCGCAAGCAGGTGCCAGAGCCTCCGGATCCAGTCCCTCGGATCCGGCGCAGCCGGGGATGCCCACTGCGCCAACAGAACCTGCCGAGTCGCGAGCAGCGCCAACGCCAACTGTCTACCTCGCATTGTGCGCAGGGGAAAGGACTTGGGATGAGGGAGACCTAACAGCGTGTGCACAGGTTCCTGCGGCAGCTTAATCTGAAACGCCTCATCAAGGTCGTCCAAGATCGCCGCCCAGTACCACACCAACTTCGGGCATCGCCACAGCAAGTGAACGAGAGTGCCAGGATGTCCACACCCCCGCCAGCAAAGACCAGATTTAGTAGCTGGAGTATAGTACCAGTATGCCGCCACCTTATAGGCAGATTCTGCCCCCGCTGTGTCTGACGCTGTATGGTGGGCGCGATTCCTTGCTCGTTAACAGACGCCCCAGCTCAGTCTCCCAACGAACCTGCGCCTTCGACCGCTGCTGCGTAGGACGCGCCATTATCATTGCATACAGTTCCGAAATGAGCTTGCAATCATCCTTCTTGTAAACCAACCAGCGCTCAAAAGCGGTCAAGGGACGGGACATCAAGGAGAAGTTGGAGGGGAGGGTCACCCAATGTGCTAGCTGTGCATAGTGATAGGCGTCAGTGGACGGCAGGGCAAAATAGTCTTTGCGCAGTTGGTCGAAAGGGATCACTCCATCCGGCTCCAACAGGGAGCCCACTCTCTTACATCCCTCCTCCCGCCAGTGCTGGAAAACACAGGACACGGCAGAAAGTCGGGGTTGTCCACGATAGGGGTCATAGGGGAAGGGAACGTGGTCCACCCCCGGGAGCCCACTAACTGATCCCACATCTTAAGAGTCGGCGAAGTCACCGGGGAGGAGTAAAGACCCCACGCCCTATGCTTACGCAGAAGCCAGAGCTCACGCCAGATATTACAACCCGCGACTGTCTGATCCATAAAAAGCCAATGTTTGCTGGACGAAGGCCGGTTCCATTCCGTAATATATCGGAGGCAAGAGGCTTGATAATACGCCCTTAAAAGCGGAAAACCCAACCCTCCGGCAGCTTTCGGCGAAGTAACAAGCGGTAAGGCGAGTCTTGGCCTCTTATTATGCCATAAGAGCTTATTAAGCAGGTCTTGTAACTTGCGGATGGTACCTGGTGGCGGCTGCGCGGGGAGTATCTGGAACAAGTAAAGGACCCGCAGCAGCACCGTCATCTTTACTGCCGCGGGCCGCCCATACCAGGCCAGGCCAAGGCGAGACCAATCGGATAATGACTTAGCAGTTTGCTCCACCAATAGTTTATAATTGAGGTGGGCCGTTTTACCAACGGAGGAAGTCAAGCGAATCCCCAGGTAGGAGATGTCAGAGTGCGGCCACTGGAAGGCAAAGTCCCGCTGCATATCACCGACGTCCTCAACAGGGATAGAAAGATTAAGCACCAGCGATTTTGAAAAATTGACTTTAAATCCTTCTACCGATCCAAAGTCATGGAGCTCTCGCGTCAAATACCGAAGGGTGGTACGCGGATGGGTGAGGGAGAGAATAACATCGCCCGCGTAGAGACTAATTTTATGAATGTCGGCGCCAAACTTAAGACCCTCGACGTCCGGATTCGAACGTATGCGCTGAGCAAAGGGCTCCATATAGAGCGCGAATAACAGTGGAGACGGGGCACCACTGCCTCGTCCCCCTAGTGATAGGGAAGAGGGAAGACCGGCACCCGTTCACCCTCACCAACCCTTAGGGGCTACATAGAGACAGTGCACCCAGCGAAGAAAGTGCTCTCCGAAGCCAAAAGCGCGCAGAACAGCGAACATGTAGTCCCAATCCACCCGATCAAAGGCCTTCTCGGCGTCAATGGAAAGGAGACAAGCTTGGGTCCCAGACCGGTGGACCAAGTCAATAAGATGGAGAATACGCTTGGTGTTGTCCCCTCCCTGGCGCGTAGGAATAAAACCTGATTGATCCGAGTCTATGATGCCATCCATCAGTGGACTGAGACGCGCCGCCAGAATACCCGCGAACAACTTGTCGTCAATATTTAAGAGGGAAATTGGCCTATACGGCCTATCCCAGGCTTAAGGATGACCGTAATCGCGGCTTCCGACATAGTGGGCGTCACCTCACCCGTCTCCAGAAAAGAGTTAAAAAGACTCGTTAAAAGCAGAGCCAGCTCAGCGCAGAAGGTCTTAAAAAACAAAGCGGAGAAACCATCCGGGCTAGGCGATTTGCCTACCTTAAGGCGAGCTATCGCCGATATGACTTCCTCAATACGGATGGCGGACTCCAGCGCATCAGCCGAGGACGCAGACAACAGCGTGATATGGCAGGAGGCAAGGTAGGCCTCCCTTTCCTCTGGTCAGGTCTCCTCTCTAGTATACAAGTGCTGATAAAACTGACGGAAAGAGTCCACAATAAGGGCGTCGGTGGTCTGTTCCAGCGCCTGGGAGTCCCGAATGGATTGGATCGCCGTGCGCTGCGCGCTCGCCCGGAGCCTATGGGCTAGTAAATGCCCCCCCCCCTTATCCCCGCTAAGGTAAAATTTATGTCGAGGTCCAGGTGTTTCACATGCGCCGCTTCGTTTCAAGCTCCCTTCACACCCTAGGCGCTCTGGTGCGCATGTGGATGGACTCCAGGGCCCCCACCTCCCGCTCCAGCTCCACGCACTTATCCCTACGGAGACGTGCAAACGCAGCTGCCAGCGCAATGAACTCACCCCGGACCACCAGCTTGAGGGCCTCCCAAACCGCCGCCAAAGACGTACTGCCCTGATCATTAACTGCCAAATAAGCAACGATCGTGTCTCGTATACGAGTAACCGCGGAGTCTGAACTGAGCAAAGACTCGCGCAGGCGCCATCCAGAAGAAGAGGGACGCGCAGCAGGAGAGTTGAGTTGCACAGAAATGAGGGCACAGTCGGACAGGGAGCGGGGAGTGATAACCGCATCCATCAGGCAGGGCAAAAGGGAGGTGGAGGTAAAGAAATGGTCAAGGCGGGCATAAGTTTTATGCGCTGCCGAGTAGAAAGTATAATCGCGCTCAGTATGGTGCTGTATGCGCCAGACGTCATGCAGACCGCCATCACACAACCACTGTCTCCCCCCCTGCGAGAGAGCACCCGTCTGATGTGACCGCTGCCCGACCTATCCTGACCCGCATCCATCACCACATTCAGGTCCCCTCCCACTAAGATCAGGGTATCTGGCGAAGGCAGCACCTCCGAGAAGGCTGCCTTTAGGAAGGATTCCTGATGCTCATTCGGGGCATACATCGAACCTACAGCTAAGCACATGTCCCCCCATTACACGCGAAGCACTAGGAGTCTCCCCTTCATCTCAGCAACCTGGGAAAGAATCTTACAATGAGCAAGCACGCGCACTAAAAAGAACTGCCACCCCGTGCTTCTTAGCCGCGCCAGAAGACCACACTTGCAAAGGGAATCACCGATCCCTCATCCGCTTAATATCTTTAGAGAGAAGATGAGTCTCCTGCAACAAACACACATCACCCCCCGCTCCCTCCAGTAGGGATAGAATAGCTGAGCGTTTAACCGGATTATTTAAGCCCCTAACATTCAGACTCACCAAGGCAAGGGGGGAACTGCCAGGTTTCAAGTGCAAGAGCCCAAAGCAAGGAGGCGGGCCTACAGCAAATAACTCTGGGACAGACATTTCCCAACCCCAGAAAGGACTGATGCGGAGCCCCAACACATTTCCAAAAACAACCCTTTCCCCCCACCCCCTCCCCTCACCCCCGACCCCATAAACAAGAAACACCCCGAACAAAGAAAAGACACTACAAAACACAGGACCCAAAGGCCCTGAGAAGGGACAACAGTCTGTCACGCATAACAAACGATGTGGGGAACGTGGCGTCCAGGGAGATGACACCTCGGCACTAAGGGCACCAGCCATCCAACCCCCACAGGGCAGTAGACGACACGAACCCCCAACCAGGGACCTCTCCCCTCCGGTTGCCCGCTATAGAAGGTTCATGCAGCGCAGTTGCTGTCCATCACCTGTGCCACTGAAGTAACCGCCGCCTCCCGTTCCAGAAGACTAGTGGACAAGTCGGGCACCGAGGGCCGGGGGGAGCGGCCCACTCGCTGCCAGCCATCCGAGCGTCTACGCCTCCGCGAGGGCGCGCCAGCAACCCCAGCCGGGGAGGAGGGCCTCTCCATTCCCAGAACCTCATAAGCTGCAGCCAAAGAACGGAGCTGATGGAGTTTACCCTGGTGTTTAAAGATAAGACGGAATAGGTGACCCCACGAGTAAGGGATACTATTCTCACGAAGGTGAGTTGTGATGGGCTTGAACTCCCTGCGTTTCACCAGAGAATGGCAGCTAAGTTTTGGAAGAGGGCCGGCTGGTGGCCGCGAAACTGCACCGGGTTAAGATCACGGGCCTTGCGCAGAATTTGCTCCTTAAGCTGAAAATCGTGCACGCAAACCAATATGTCCGGTGGTGGAGCCCTCGGGCCCCTCGGCAAGCCAACTCGGTGCACGCGATCCATCCGAATGTCCCGCTCCATCCCCTCCCCGAGAATCTGCTGGAAAAGCTGAAGAACATAGTCCCGGAGATCGTCCCTCTCACCCTTCCATGGCACCGCACAAATTCTAATGTTATTCCGTCAGACCGCTTTTCGAGGTCCTCGACGTGGGCCTGCAAGTCAAGGTTTTGTTCCCTGAGACGGAGGATATCCTGCTGGAGCTGATGCATATCGTCTTCACGCTCAAAATCATGCTCTTCTACAGTGGCGACGCGGTCCCCAAGAGCGTCCACGTCGCGCCGCACTTCGCGAAAGTCAAGAGAGTTGGGAGCGGAGTTCCAGAATGTCCTCCTTGATGGCAGAGAATAGGTCATGCATAAATGCTTTAGTGGCCGGCTGGTCACTGTCCTCAGACGATTGCGGAAGGGGAGCCAACTGGGAAGAGGACTGTCCCGCGGTCTTCTGCAGAGCGTCCTTCAGGGTCTTATCTCACCGAGCTTTGGAGGAGGACATGACGGCAAACCGGGCCCTCCCCCAAGCAACCAAAGCAGCAAGGCCGCCGAGGCCGAAGGATCAGGGGCTGCGCACCAACACCACCAAGGCCCAATCCTAGAGCACCGGGGGGTAACCAGCCCCCTCGCCGACCGCTGATGCGCGGTCAGAGCGCCACCGCCACTCAAGCAGCCGGTGCCCCACAACCGCAGGGCAGCGCGCGGCACTCCGGCAGTAGCAGCGGACCCAGCAGGCCCCGCCACTGGCCCTCCACCGAAGAGTACTGGTCAGGGAGCACCGCCAGCCGGTCTGCGGGCCGAAAGACGAGCCCAGGAACCAAAGCCACCGGCCTCCCGCGCCCTCAGCCAGTCATCAGCCCTACCGACACTCAGGTAGTGGCAGGGCACACTCAATCAGCCACAGCGCTCCTCCACACTATATCACTTCCAGCACATGGGTCGCGTGGAGCACTGCTTCCAGGGGCAGGCCACAGGGCCCCAGCCAGGCCTCGCACACACCCCAGCAGCGCCGATCCCACCATCCGCCGATATGCGGACCGAGCAGTGCCCCCCAACGACGAGCACTCACCAGGAGCTTACTTAACGTTGTGGCCAAAAAGGGCGCGAAGCCCCGCCGGGGGATCGTCAGCCCGTGCGGGTAGGCCCTCCAGTCGCTCAGGACGCCGCCCAACAGCAGGCCCGCCGCTCGTCTTGTGCCATCTCCAGGAGTTTCAGGAGGCTCTCCCCACGTGCCGCCGACGTCCTTGGGGCGCTTCAGGGCACCCCCTCCTTTGCAGGCCCAGCGGCGACACCAGAGAGATCCGAGGGGCCGCCGGGACGCAGCAATGCCGGGACCGGAGGACCTCACCGGATCCACAAAGCAGCGCCTCACCTCCGGGGAGCGGACCCCGGAAGGCACCAGGGTCCGCCAGTCGCACAGCCTCCAGCCGCAGGCTCACAGTGTCGGCAGGCGCCGCACCAGCCCCTCCGGGCCGCAAATGGCGGCAAAAGCAGCACGGACCCAGGCCTCTCCGAGTCGCCGCTAAAGCCCCAACCAGGGGCGATCCTCGAACAGCTCCGCCGCTATCATCCAACCATCGCCAAGGGTCGCTGATGCCCCGACCTCCTCTACACGCCACCGGGCACGGCTACCGATTCCCCGGAGTGGGGCCGCCGGGCCGCAGCAAGGCCGGGGCCGATCAGGCCCACAAGTCACACAGGGTATCGCCGCTCCCCCAAAGAGGGACCACCAGAGTCAGCAGGTAAGTGATCCACACATAAGGGAGGCAAAGCAGGAGCGGATGGGCATCAGGGGGCCAGATATTCCATGCGATGAACGGCGGCGCCGGAGAGACAGAGAACACGTCTCACTCGGCCGCCATCTTAGCCACGCCCCAGGGAATTGCACATTTAAAGAGAACTATAATCTACTCAGAGTCCACGTACTAAATATAACTAACAGTGCACTGCATCATGGGGATTGTATTTTTAAAGACTGTCATGTGATTTTGAAACTTTAAAAGCGTGCACGCATGCACTGAGCACTTTTTTGTCTCCACCTGTGACCATGGCAAAAAGACGCCGAAACGTGTAAGGAGAATGGAGATATCTTTGCGCATCTGAGCCTGAGATTAAAATGCTTCTACTCCGGTATTGGGCCTCATATGGTTTCTTGACGGATGTTAAATGGACGAGCTGCTCCGTGCTCGTTGTTATGAGGCTGCCCTGTAGGGTCGGGGGCTCCTGTGCTCGGAGGCTGGTTTGTGTTTATGTAATCTGTAGCATGACCCACTCGCCAGTTGCAATCCTAACCAAGGACACGCTACTGCAGCAAATATGTGGTGGTTGAAGGAAGGGATTCAGAGAGGGGGATACCTCTCATTCTGGTCGTGCGGGAGCTGGGACAGTATCTCAAGGCTAACATGAAATAACAGCACCATGCAAGTGAAAACAAGAACATTTACGTGACATCGTGAGTAAATGTACCCACTGTTATTGGAAGCGTGCACTGAAAAGAATTGTACATTTTAAGAGATCTTTAATCTAATCAGATTCTACGTACTGAATATAACTAACAGTGCAATGCATCACGGGGATTGTATTTTTAAAGACTGTCATGTGATTTTGAAACTTTGAAAGCGCGCACGCATGCAGTGAGCAGTTCATTGTCTCCACCTGTGACCAAGGCAGAAAGACGCTGAAACGCGTAAGGAGAATGGAGATATCTTTGCGCTGGTGAGCCTGAGATTAAAATGCTTCTACTCCGGTATTGGGCCTCATGTGGTTTCTTGACGGATGTTAAAAGGACGAGCTGCTCTGTGCTCATTGTTATGAGGCCACCCTGTAGGGTCAGGGGCTCATGTGCCCAGAGGCTGGTTTGTGTTTATCTAATCTGGAGCATGACCCACTCGCCACTGCAATGCTAACCAAAGACACGCTACTGCAGCAAAAATGCAGTGGTTGAAGGAAGGGATTCAAAGAGGGGGATACCTCTCATTCCGATCGTGCCGGAGCTGGGGCAGTATCTCAAGGCGAGTGTGTAAATGTACCCACTGTTATTAGAAGCGTGCACTGAAAAGAATTGCACATTTAAAGAGAACTATAATCTACTCAGATTCCATGTACTGAATATAACTAACAGTGCAATGCATCTGAGGGATTGTATTTTTAAAGACTGTCATGTGATTTTGAAACTTTAAAAGCGCGCACGCATGCAGTGAGCACTTTATTGTCTCCACCTGTGACCAAAGCAGAAAGACGCCGAAACACGTAAGGAGAATGGAGATATTTTTGCGATGCTGAGCCTGAGATTAAAATGCTTCTACTCCGGTTTTGGGCCTTATGTGGTTTCTTGATGGATGTTAAATGGACGAGCTGCTCCGTGCTCGTTGTTATGAGGCTGCCCTGTAGGTTCGGGGGCTCCTGCGCTCGGAGGCTGGTTTGTGTTTATGTCATCTGGAGCATGACCCACTCGCCAGTTGCAATCCTAACCAAGGACACGCTACTGCAGCAAACATGCGGTGGTTGAAGGAAGGGATTCAGAGAGGGGGATACTTCTCATTCTGGTCGTGCGGGAGCTGGGGCAGTATCTCAAGGCTAAAATGGAATAACAGCACCATGCAAGTGAAAACATGAACATTTACGTGACATCGTGAGTAAATGTATTCACTGTTATTGGAAGCATGCACTGAAAAGAATTGCACGTTTAAAGAGAACTATAATCTACTCAGATTCCATGTACTGAATATAACTAACAGTGCAATGCATCATGGGGATTGTATTTTTAAAGACTGTCATGTGATTTTGAAACTTTAAAAGCGCGCACGCATGCAGTGAGCACTTTATTGTCTCCACCTGTGACCAAGGCTGAAAGACGCCGAAACGCGTAAGGAGACTGGAGATATCTTTGCGATGCTGAGCCTGAGATTAAAATGCTTCTTCTCCGGTATTGGGCCTCATGTGGTTTCTTGACAGATGTTAAATGGATGAGCTGCTCCGTGCTCGTTGTTATCAGGCTCCCTCTAGGGTCGGGGGCTCGTGTGCTCGGAGGCTGATTTGTGTTTATCTAATCTGGAGCATGACCCACTCGCCACTGCAATCCTAACCAAGGACACGCTACTGCAGCAAACATGCGGTGGTTGAAGGAAGGGATTCAGAGAGGGGGATACTTCTCATTATGGTCGTGCGGGAGCTGGGGCAGTATCTCAAGGCTAACATGGAATAACAGCACCATGCAAGTGAAAACAAGAACATTTATGTGACAGCGTGAGTAAATGTACCCACTGTTATTGGAAGCGTGCACTGAAAGGAATTGCACATTTAAAGAGAACTATAATTTACTCAGAGTCCACGTACTGAATATAACTAACAGTGCACTGCATCATGGGGATTGTAGTTTTTAAAGACTGTCATGTGGTTTTGAAACTTTAAAAGCGTGCACGCATGCACTGAGCACTTTTTTGTCTCCACCTGTGACCATGGCAGAAAGACGCCGAAACGTATAAGGAGAATGGAGATATCTTTGCGCTGGTGAGCCTGAGATTAAAATGCTTCAACTCCGGTATTGGGCCTCATGTGGTTTCTTGACGGATGTTAAATGGACGAGCTGCTCCGTGCTCGTTGTTATGAGGCCGCCTTGTAGGGTCAGGGGCTCCTGTGCGCGGAGGATGCTTTGTGTTTATGTAATCTGGAGCATGACCCACTCGCCAGTTGCAATCCTAACCAAGGACACGCTACTGCAGCAAAAATGCGGTGTTTGAAGGGAGGGATTCAGAGAGGGGAATACCTCTTATTCTGATCGTGCTCGGTGCATGGTTTGTGTGTGTGTGTATATATATATATATATATATATATGTTTAAATATTACTTAAACATTTAATTTACATTATATTAATGTTATATCTTAACATATTTAATATTTACTGTTTTCAACTATATACATATATATATATTTCGAAAAACAATATTATTGTATATATTTTTTTATGTATTAGTGTAAAACGATATTTTTTCGATATCTTTGTACTAGCGATTATAAGTATAGAAAAGCAATATGTTTGTGAATGATATTTTTGACATGATAGTTATTTATGTATCACAATATTTTTGTTTTCGATATTGTCAGTGATACAGAGTAGAACTGGCGGCTAGCTGTGTCTCTTGTAGCATAACAATTAAGAAAGTCCTTTTTTTTGTGGGCACATGTGGTCAAACTCTACAAAAGAGATGAACCAGGATGAGATGAGAAATAGAATCAATTGTGAACAAGCACTACAATTAACTTGGCTATTCCATATCTACAAAAACTTAGCAGTGCTAGAGCTGATTTCAGTCTGGTCAGCATCTGAGTGTAAGAAAGACTACAGAGTTGCTATTCAGAAGCCAGTACTGGCCAAAGAATAACCCTGAGGCCTTAATACAGTTCATCTCAGATTTATGAAGCTACCTATGCTGAAAATATATTCAATATAATTTGTTCCGAGACAGAGAAAAATGTTGTATTCTTCCAAGATGGTGGTAACTTTGCATCTAGTGAATGACTGCTGACTATTTAAATGGTTATTACTGATGTAAATACTAATTGCAGGTAGAAAATCGGTCTGTGTTTGTGATTTGTGTGGCAAAAGGGCACTTCACTTGCATAAATGTGTCATCTGCTTAAATGAAAAACAAAATTGCCAAAAAGAACCATAAAATAGAGTTTTGTCCTTCTCCACAAGTTATTGTTATATTGGGAAGAACTAAAACGTAATGTGTTGTGCTCTCCTTGGAAATTGATTATCAAACTCAACAGTCTAATTCTTATCTCATTCTAAATCAGTCTTCTTAGCAAGCTTACGATGCCAAAGGAAGTCAATATTAAAGGCCATCAACCAATCAAACATAAACCTAAGACTGTCTTTTCAAGCAGTTTCCTCAGATTGCTCCCTGCTGCTATCATCACTGCTTATTTAACAAGCATCTGTAAAATCCTGCATGGGATGTGCAAGTTGTCAACAACAGCCTTATCCGATAGTTTCACTGGTGCTGGAACAGCAGTGTCCTAAACATGGTGTATGGGTGTGTACCCCTGTCCTGAATGACCCAACTGGATGTGTAGCTAGTATTCTGATTTTTGCCTGCCCAGTTATGACACTGATATAGCATATGTGCTGAGAGCCTATCCCTGGTAATCCCAAAGTCCAGAATTAGTTCTGTGACCTGGAAGAGGACACCACATATGCCCTCGTTTAAAGACATGGGATGACTGCCCATTTTCTGGGTTGTTGAGATGAAGAAGAGGTGGCAGCATAACGATTTTGTGAAATAATACTTCTGACCAGACCTTTCTTCTTTGTCATAAATGAGTGTGTCCTAAGTGCTCTTCTTGGTTATAAGTTCTGCTTCAGTGAAAGTCCCAGACCCTTGCACTGACATCCAGTGTGCATGTCTAGTGCATGTGTACTGTGCTTATTGTGGCAAATACATGACAGACAGACTGTTCGCAGTATGGATGTGTTCAGTGAGACCAGTGAGATCAATTTTGGAAGGCCCTTGCATTAGTATGGCACAATATGGAGGACAGCTATAATTTCCCCAGATAGTGGAAATGCATTGCCTGCATACCTGTAGCCAGAAGGTGGAGACCCAGATACGGATGCGAGGGAGGATGGAGACAGTACTACCCTTATAAACCTTTCACAAGAGAGTGCAGGTTAGATTTTCTGGAGCACATCCATTTAATAGTTGGTGGGGCTTAGGGGGAGTGTCAGCAGGTTTTGTAGTTAAAGATGGAGACGTTTCTAGGCAGGACTTTCCCTTTTGACTGTCCCTGATTGCTACTTCTGGAAGGCTGATGACAGCCAGGTGCAGAATCTTCACACTTCATTTTGTGTTTTGGTTGTGTTCTGTAACATGGGTCTTGGGCAAGGTGGCGCATATACACACACACAACCTAGGCTCAAACCACAAGTGTGTATCACTGTGTCACTTGTGTACAAATGCTGAGTGAGGGTAAATCAGTCACAAAAGAAAAACAGGACTGCAGGTCCCAGAAGGCATCATGGCTGTCAGGAAAGGTACTTCCTTTAGCAGCCATAATGACAGCAAGCAGTATAAAGACCACACCCATGGGATTGTTCAGCGCTTGACAATCCGTTCGGGGTGGAACTCTACGTGAGTTGGAATCCCATTTTGCCCGAGCTCTATTGTTGCAAGCTGTTTTGCAGCATTTCAACATGCTCTGCCGTCGTTCTCCTGTTTCAGTGGTTGCCGGCTGCAAATCGGCCTGTGGCGTTTACTTCTTACTGACACTCGGAGCAGGATTATTAAAGCTCTTTTGCCATTGTCCCAACTTTTTTCTGGGTCGCAGGGCATTCTGTATTACCTGTCCCTTCGCTGTGCTGCTAACAGCAGGAGTGGATTCTGGTGTGTCGGCGAGATGTTCATCTGGCAGCTAAGTACCCTGCAGTGCGCGCTCTTCACGCTACATTTCTTTTTGAATGACTAGTGACCGTATGTAGAGTATTTTCCCAGAGAGTGAGTTTCCTCTCCGAAGTACAGGACTTATTTTTAGTTCTCCTTACTGCATGGAATCTTAAAAGTCAAAACTACAGTATATAGTTACAGTGCCATTGATTTTTTGAAGAAACAAAGTGAAGTCTGCACTTAGTTCATGTGATTTACCTTCCCGCAGCTGCATGAGGAGTGTGCTGTGAGTATTGATGGGTAAAGAGTGTTAGTTTTCGTGTTGAATGAGATTACTTGAGGAGACTGACTGTACATTAACCCCTTGTGCACTGCTATTCCCTTTTTAGGTCTCGCCTGAGCCAGCGCATGCGCTGCTCTAGCGGGAAAATTTGTGAGTGGGGTCTTCAAAGTGCTACCACAGCTGGCCTCAAACTTGCGTGCACGTGCGCTGGCACGCGCACACAGCCGCCATCAGCCCGCGGTCGCGATGCCTTTCACTTTCGCGGCCGCGTCACTTTCGCAACCGCGAGGCCAATGTTTGTTTGAAAATGTTGTCTTGTATATATGCTTAAAAAAATCAGCAATGCTGACTTAGGCCAATACCATGTAAAGCCATTTTGATCACCAAAAGGGTACCCTCATTATGTCCAAAACACATATGAAAATATACCCGGTCTGCATCCTTTGGCTATATTTTAATGGCGCCTGAATCGTGAATTTAGTGAACACTATGGAAGCCTCACTTCAGA
This sequence comes from Triturus cristatus, assembly GCF_964204655.1. Taxonomy (NCBI): domain Eukaryota; kingdom Metazoa; phylum Chordata; class Amphibia; order Caudata; family Salamandridae; genus Triturus; species Triturus cristatus. The sequence goes on from NC_140580.1 coordinate 273,186,274, forward strand.
CTTCTTGTCTGGACTGAGGTGTCTGTGAGTCTGACTGAGTAAATTGCTTCACTCTGTTTTTCCAATACGTCACTTGGTACAAAGTACACCCTCTTCTTGTTGTGTGTTGTCTTTATGAATGGCAGTATATCAACTGGCCTCTCTTCATTGTTCTACCTTGTTCGAATGGATGGATAATTTAACTATTCCACTCCAGAAGAAGCAATGGACAAAGAGTAGTCCTGACTTATTTGAGAAGCCAAACCAGATTCACTCACATTTTCTAAAGCCAGACTAGTGAGACCACAACAAGAACACTTACAGAGAGGTGCACTCCTCATATTAACAACAACAACAAAAAGTTCACTTGACATTTTGAGAAATACTTGTGCATCCTTCTAACCTTAATCATCGACTTAATATCCATTTGGTTTTCTGCAAATAAATGAAAAAGGGCCGAAATATTGCATGTGCTGCTATCTTTTTAACATGTACTTTTTTTTCATGCTATAAGGATAATTGAATTGCAGCCTGGTATGTCCAGGATACTGCACATCGAATTTGTAACAATAACAGATTTACAGTAAATGTACATCAGCAGTTATTTTACCTGCTGTCAAGTAAAATGATGGTCGCGGTCAGTCTTTGTAAAAATAAACGTTGTTAAGAGCAATTGATGACTTTAATCTATATGGTTTTTTGACAGTATGATTCAAGGAGCTGACATTGGCTCAAAAATAAGCATTTGCAATTGCAGTGCAAATGACTGGAATTCATTAGGGTTGGCAAACATAATGGTTCCTGTAATTTTCATTTCTTCTGCCAGTGTGTGGTTCTTGACATGCCAGCATATATTTGACAGCATAGTCTAGGCTTTGTCCTTTACCTGAAGTAGAAGTTAGGTGCAGATCAGAAAAGATGAAAATGGAGAATAATTTAATCAATACTAAATTTCCAGTGACTTTTTAACATTGGTTTTTCAAATATTAATTATTGATGGATATATGTAACTGCTGACTCTTCACTTTGTGAATCATCTTTAGAGCCAAATTTAATGTAGAAAGTATTGAAATAGCTTGTATGCGCAGACACAACACAGTGTACATCTTGGGCAGTTCAGTCCTACCTCCTGACATGACGACACGGAGGCACATAAAGGCAATAAACTGACGTGATGATACCATTTGCTCTTTTTACACACCAGAAGGCAATTAACTGTTGCTCTGCTCTTACTGATTTCGGTTTTCATGAATTTTCTAAATTCTTTACCAGGTTTTGACAGTGCAGAGTCATGTCACCTTTGAAGACAACCGCATTTAGACAGTTTCACACAAGCTAAAAGCAGGATCGGTGTAGGACCCACACAATGTCTGCTGAAGGGGTCTTGCGACCAAACACGACTCCAAGTTCTGTAATGAGTGTTCATTGATACACCCGAAGGCCTTTAAGGACAGGGAGGCCAAGCTCTCTGCTGCGGAAATCAAGAGGCTAGGTTAGTCTCAGTCCAAATCACCCTCGTCCGGCAGGATTGAGGCAAAGTTAAAAGGCAAGTCCAGTGACTAGTCACGGAAGATTATTATTATTTTTTTTAAATAAGTAAAGTTTATTATGCATGATTAATAGAAACCTTTCCATATACAAGACTTTGTACATAACCATAAAAAGCGAATTAGAAGAAATGTTAAAATGTGGATCGAGATAGGTTACAGACCGTAAGAGCCTTGCCATTGGGAGTATCAAGTGCAAACAACAAGCAGAGGTAAGTGCACGAAGCTGCTTTGTGCCCTTAGAGTGTTGCAAAACTGTGCATTATGCTGTAACAGCCAGCCAATAAATGGTCTGAGATGTTGGCCAGGTGACAGATGCTTGGGGCCAGGGGGCATTAAGGTGGTTAAAGTGCGGAAGACGTGCCGATTAAAGTGCATAGTGCAGTTCGTAGCAGCCAGTTAGGATAAAAGTCATTTGACAAGGTTCATGATCTGTTGAGCCCAAAAACGAATGTGTGGTCTAATTCATAAAAGTATGCTAGGTTAAAAATCTTTCATCAGTGTGGCTGGCCACTTTCATTAGTGTGTTTTCCACCCCCTGTAAATATTTTGCCGTCCTGCATATCAGTTGTGGATCTGTCGAGCTGAGACAGGTAATTAATACTTGTCTGCAGGAATTAAGGGCTTTTTGGATCCAGATTGGGCGAAGCAAGGCTTGATGGAGGCTGAGCGTCTCTTTACAGAGGCACAGCACGTTAATTATGTCCTCGTTTTTGTGTCCACACAACCAGCTGCTGCCGGTGTCGTCCCTTTGTAGCCATGGAGACGCATGTAAAGTTGATGGTAGGATACCCAATCTGTATTTCAAGTATTTTGTTGTAAGTGCGCTATTGAAGACATCTCCCAAATATTGTTGCAGCTTCATGGTCTTGCAGCTGTTCAGTGTCCAACCGTGCTGTCTTTTGGCTAATGTGGCGTTGTCTTCCAAAAGCGATAGTTTTTAGTTGTTTTGTTTGCCACTTTTCTGAATAAGTCGTAGCTGGCAGAGGAGTCACAGACTTCATGTAGACAAACGTGGAGATTTTCACATTGAGATATTTTCTGGCAGGTGAATGTAATGTGTCTTTTATCTCCAGCCATATGTTATAATTTATAGTGTTTCGCTCAGAGGTTTTGGATTTGTATTTCTAGCAGCAAATTCAACAAGCATTGGCATAGCCAATAGGTCTCGCCTTTGGGGCCTTATAAGTGTTTAACCATGCAACAGTTAATGTTTTTGCACCAAGGATATTGTGCTGCATAACTAAATACTTATAAGGTCCCAAAAGCGAGACCTATTGGCTATGCAAATGCATGTTTGATATAGGGCAGCGCACAAAAGGTTGGCTCTGCCAGGAGGATAGACAATCCTACTCCTATTGAGAACACTGCAGACGAGGTCTTGCACATATCTTCAACAGCTTTTATTATTTTATCCCTTTCCACCTTTCCCCTGTGTGGTTTCTCTCAGGATAGTGGTCTATACTATTTCCTAGGAGATAACACAAGGGGGAGTGGTTGGACAGGCTTCATATCATGGACCCCCGCTGGTCGGATCGTTAAGGTCAGTGGTGTTTCAATCTGACATTCCTGATATTTTGTTTATCTTTTGGACATTCCTGCTTGGAGCCCGAATCATCACTACCTGCTGTGTGATGAATTACCTTATGCAAAGGCTGTGTCTGGATTGCAGCCGAAAATTCGAAAATTACATTTGACATGTTACCACCTTAAACAGGTTCCAGGACCTTAGACGTTGGATCCGCATCCTCTGTTGGGGAAAAGGAGTATAAACGTGAGACTCAAACCATCCTACTTTGTTCCAGTTCCAAGTTATTCTTGAACAAAGAAGTGAGTGCTCCACAGAGTATTTGAAGCACTGCCGTGAGAAAAGGACTGATGCCTCCATGATACCTAGTCTTACAGAGGTGAGGGGACATCAATTGAAGTCTGCAATTCACTGAGGAATCTGTGATCCTGCCTCTCACATAGACGCCTGTCTTCATTTCTAATTTTTTTATTTTACAGAGTTTTATATACCGTGAACTTGACCCGAAGGTATAGAGTATCCGAGCGCTTTACATAGCACCAGTTTCATTACATGAGGACACATTCATTTTTGTTAGGCACGGGGAGATTAAGTGATCTACCTAGAATCACATGATGTTCAGCGTCATTGCCGAGACTCGAACCCGGTTCCCCAGATTTGAGGTCGACCACCCTAGCCCTTAGGCCAACTCCAGTACCTGGCAATATAGTTCAGGGGGATAAGCCCAGCTGTGAGCCTTCTGTGTGGGGCACCCATAAGAAGCAGAATATCCAGTAGGAGCCTCACCAAGATCAACTAGTGCAATACGAGGTTGTCCAGTATCCCTGAGCTTTGTTCTAGTGGCGAACTGCATGAAGAAGTGTAATTGCATAAGCCCATACCATTCGGGCCTTCCACAGTCAGAGGAGTGGTGCCGCTGCTGCCAATGTGAGGTGCCTCTAAGATTCACTGCTGAACTAGAGGCTGCAACTGTCAGGGATGCCTGGCCCTGAGGCTGCCCCTTCTACATACACCCAGGATGGAAGCCACCTCTTCTGAAGGCTGGCCTTACCAGCAGTAGCGGCTGGCAGGCAATGAGGGTGGAGGGCGGGAGTAGGGTGGGGGTGGTGGGGGAGCGCTGGACAAAATAGAAAAGGGAGAAAAATACACTACCTCTTTCGTCGTCCGTATTTTTCCTCTTCTTCTCTGGGAGTCCTGGAACCAGGAAGCACCCGGTCTACCCACAGCCAATCACAAAGCTGCAATGCAGCATTGTGATTAGCGCCCCTAAGCCAATCACAAAGCTGCAATGCAGCACTGTGATTGGTCTGAGCGCTGTGGATCGGCACTCAGATGGGGATGTGGGGCCTTTGCATGTTCCCCACCAGGCTGTGTAATGCAGCCTGGTGGGGAACATACAGAGGGCCTCATTACGATGGCGGTCGGAAAGGCTCCAAATAACATTCGCTTTCACCAAACCCGTGTCGGGAGCCATGTTTCCGACCGACTCAGAAACATTTCCGACTGACCGATTACGATATAAGGTAGTCAATCGCTCATGCCAAATCGGTTCCAACCGGCATTTGGAGACTCTGAGTCGGTCGGAGCCAAATCTTAGAGCTCTACTGACCGCGTTCCTGACCGACCAATTACGATGTCGGATTCCAGCAGCCGTTCCGACTCTGTCTGGATTGGCTGTCGGGAAACAACTTTGGGGGCCTGTAGCAGGCCCCCCTTCACCCGGAGGCCTCCAGTTGGGGCCCGTGGGGGTACCCACTTCCCCTCATTCCAACCTTGCACAGTGAGGCAAGCACCAAGGGGTGCTCGCCACAGGGTGCAAGGTTTTGCCACCCCTTTTTTCAATGAGAGCCTGTGTTGTCTGTCGGAACACAGGTTCCCATTGAAGTCAATGGGAGTCCGACCTAACGGTGTTCGGAAACATCCTAATTGGTCGGTCAGGCTCCCCAAGCGGTAGGCAACGCTTCCGACATGGTCTCGGTCGGAAAGCTTTCTGACTAACATAGTAATGAGGCCCAAAGTGCGCATGACTGTTTGTCCGGGCCAAGCCGAAATATTCATGCACACTTGGAGTGTGCAAACCGCTCCTCCCCCTGTGCCTTCACTCCCCCCTTGCCCTAACCCAGCCCTGAAGCTGAGAAAAATAAAACGATAATAACATAGTTATTATTGTTTTATTTTTCCTGCTCAAAGAGCTGTGGGGCAACGCTCCTCCGCCTTAGCGTAGGAGCCGCCCCTGCTTACCAGTCTCACCTGCCAAGCGAATGCTGAAGTGGTCCGTAATAGAGAGAAAGAAGCAGTACCAGATGAATAGATGCCACTAAAAAACACTGACCAGAGTACACTGACACACACAACGGCCAATACATGCCAGGCTGAGTACTTTGCTGAGCAGGTGACAGCAAGGCGCAGCATCAAGAGTCTGAAAGACTGTACACTTGAGCAAAGTCAAACCGTAATGAGGATTTATCCTCATCTATGAGACTCATTTGGGCTAAATAACTATTAGAACTGAACCTCCAGTTGCCCAGGGCAACTATGCAAGTGAAACTTTCATCTGTGGTTTGAAATGATTTTCAGCAATGCTGCTGAGCTCCACTAGGTGGTGCTGTGTGGCTCCGCACTAGCTCTATGCCATCCAGAGAATGCCATAGCAGAGCTGCATCTAAGCAACACCCTTGTGTGCTGCCGTCAGCTCCCTTCTTTCTGCGACGGGAGCGAAACGGATCTGGTTCTCCGCTCCCACATTTGTCAACCCTTCGATGATTTCTACAAAATGAGACCCACTGTGCTTGGGAACTATGTCCCCTCCAAAACAACAGGCTTCAAGCCATGCTATGATTACAGGAAATCGGTCATGGACTAGTAGCAGGTGTGTAGCTGGACTCTGGGCGCAACTCTAATTTGTGCAACAAGTGTGCCCTTATACACCCTAAGACAATCTGAGGTTGTAAAGCAAAGCTCTATGTCGCTGAGCATCAGAAGAAGTCACAACTCTTGCATAGGTATCTCTCCTGCTCCAGGCGGTGGATGCAAGACTGGTCACTCTCCTCCATAATAGAGGTTGGACCCATCATTTGGGCCAACAACTGAAGAGAGTTTGCCATTTGCGGTTGTTGTTTAAAGGGTAGCTGAGGTTTTCGATTTTTACAATTGCCCTCAGTTGAAACCAAGACTAATTGTTCTCACAGAACTTCTACACCCAGGACCATCCACATATGAGCCCTTGTTTCCCTTCACTGAGGTCCTCATGGATACTTAGATGGGCACTTGTTCCAAACTATGTTTCTGCACACCAGTCAATAGGCAGGTTGACAGGTGTCACAGACCGACAGCTAGAGATCCTGATTTTCTCACTAAGCACCCTACTCCATAGAACTTAGTGGTGCAGGCATCTACCAGAAAGGTTAATATCAATTCTTTCTCTACGGTTCCTCCAGATAAAGAGATTAAGCAAACTGAGGCTTTTGGGAAACAAATGTTCTCTTCAGCCAGCGTTGCACTGTGATTGGACAAGGCAGTTTACTTGACCGCTGTATGCATGCAATTTGGGATATAGGTTGCAGGACTTTGCCAGCAGTTCCAGATGACCTTAGTACCTCTCTGTCTCAAACAATACATGATGAACAAGACACAGCAATGTATGATTCATGCTGGCCTAGACACTACCGACTGCGTAGGGCGGTTGGCACTAGCGCTGTGCTGCACCGCCACGCTTGGATACTTTCCGTACGATTTTCAGGAGATGTGCAGTCTTCTCTAATGGATATTCCCTAGAATGGCTCATGATTTTTTTGTAAAAGAATTGATTCGGCCCATGTGTGCTAAGAGTTAGTCATGCCTACATTAAATTTAGGAAAAAGCATCATATTTACAGCAGGAGTTGTGTCAACTAGCCAGTATCACATTAAGTGTCACATTGTATTGAGAAATGATAACATTTGACACATATATACCTTGTGATAACTATAATTGACCAAACTGGAGCTTTCTTGAATTATTTCTCACATCTGTAACAGTATTTTGTAACTTACCTGGGGAAAGCATGGTGGTGTTTTTGGATCAAGAGTGCCAATTAGATATTGCTCACATCTAACATTTAATTGCCAAATTTGTTGAAATCCTCTTTCTTAGTCTATTTTTTTCTTATTTGGAGTGTGTCTCTTCACTTTCTGTAGGTTCCATTACAAACACTATAGAGTAATGCTACCACTTGTAGCTGACTACTCACGTTATTTATTTTGCTCTACATTCAGTCTTTAAGCCATGTCAAACGTCCCTTGAGAAATGCTCCTGACTCAATGTTGCTTTTTTGTGAAGGAAAACATTCTCCTCCAGCTCCTATATCTGACTTCAAGTAACTATTACTTCATGACTTACCCCAGTAACTCTTTAATCTTCCATTGACAATTGGGCAGTCCTGAGCTGCTTATTGTGGTCCGTTAGGCATACTGTAGAACATTTTATAGAATCTGTCTGGATCTTGAATCCCTATGTTTTCTGTCAATGGTCCAACGATCTCTTCTCGATCAATTATGTTAACTTAGGCTTTTTGTTGCCTTTCTCGTGTGGCCTTAAGCGATGGGTTGCTTTGGTCCATGTAGCATAAGTCGTTCCTGCTGCCTTGCCCTTGGGGTACTGTGTATATTTCCAGTGGAGTAACCCCAGTAACATTTTAGGTTCAACCTAATACGAAAGCTGTGCATCTCTAGCTATCATCAAAAGTTTGTTTCTATAGTTAAATTCCACATCAACACCCAAAATGACATCAGGGTTCCATGTCCACAGATATCTAACTGATAAACGTCAGATTTCTCTTGCTGACCGATATTTTAATTAAACTGATTGTTCTCAGTGCTTTGGTGTGTGTTTTGCGAACCATGAGTCCCACAAGGTATATGCCATAAACTGCTGATGCGATATCTATGGGAAGAGCATCCAGTCAAAGCCTGAGGGTGGGCCCATCTGTGCCAGTAAGGGCAGAGATGATCAAGGGAGGAGCCCTATTTCATCTTCCATCTGCGTTTAGAACAAAGTTTGCCTAATTGAGGTAGGAGTATAGCCTCAAGAATGTAAATTGGATAAACTGGTTATTCAGTATGGGGAAAGAGAAATGACATCAAACTACTTGCCTGAACTGAACATGAAACCCCACTGTAGCTGCTATTCAGCCCTCCTTCCAAGATGTAAACCGCTTATTGCAGGAGATTGAGATATTACTGTGGGATTTCCCAGAACCCAATCTTAAATGAAAGTATGACAGTGGTAGAGGTATTACAAGTACAATAGGGCACATCAGACTCGGTTGGTGTAACGAAGTAGGTGGTCAAGAGCTGTGCCCTTTGAGTTATTGGGCAGAGAATCCGTTTGCTGAATGTCCTGCTATATCAAGTTTTTTTTTTTTTACATCTCTGAAATACTTTTCTGAAGTCCCCTAGTCGACGTTAAAATTGTTTTAAAAGATGTTAGTTTTAGTGAACATACATATTTCAGTTATATATTTTGTTAACGGGCTAATTAATCAAGTAGTGATGGTGGGTGGATGATAGATTGTGTGCTTTTGTAAAGTGGATGAAGGTGAGAGGCTGAGACAGGTTAAGGCATTCAGAGGTGTTCTATGCTTTTGTTATGACTGTCATGCTTTCCGTTGATACTGCTAGTCCACCACAAATTTATGTTGCCCGTCAGCACTAAAAGTAGTGTCGTTTTGTGGGACAAGGACATCAAGTATGGAGTTTGAGTGTTAATTTAAAAAAAGTGATTACATTTGTTTCAAGGCCGTGGTCATAGACGAGACTGAATAATCGGGTGCAGTTAGGATCGGCGGATCTTTCATTCACCAGCATGACTGAGAAGTGATAGCTGGGTGGGTGTGGGTGATGTTAGTAGATGGGATTGATATGATCGAGATTGTCATGATTGGGATGGTCTCAAGAAGGAGGCTTTTGCTGCGGTCTATTGGAGTAATAGCGTGCAGAAGTGTTAACAGACGTGCGAGGGGAAATAGACAGCAGTGAACTTCCATATCGGAGCAGCGCTGGAATTCACAGCAGTTGAGGCGCTCAAGGTAAGTGCAATGCTGGCAGAGTAGGGAATATACTTATGTCGTGACATGAGGCGTTAACATCATTCGATCATTAAGGGTGGCTTGATAATAAACCTTGGGTGAAGAATTACATATAATAGCCATTTATACTGAATTATTAATGAAGTCATTTCAACATTGAATGCAGAATTGGCTTTAGTCAATAGATGGCGCTATCTAACTAGGAAGGATTATTATTTATGCAGTTTGGAATCGTCATCCCAATGATTAATAAAAACTGGTTGGAAACGTTATAAATTGTAATTGTATCTATATAGCACTTACTAGTCCTGACGAGGCATCGAAGCGCTTTTCAGCGAGTAACACGCTACTACTGAACCCAAAAGGATTAGTGGTGGATTAGTATATGGAAATATGAGTTAATTTGAGCGGTGAACGTGTGTGAAATAAGGATCCACCTAAGTTAAAGCTAGGAAAAAACATTATATGCCTTGAGGTGGGGGGTAATGACCCTAGGGGACTACTTCTCCCTATTATAGGCAATCTTGTGCACAGTGATGGCTGACCTATGAGTGGCCGTACACTTGAATACCCACAAAGTGAGGTCTAGCCAACAAAAGTATAGGTTAGAGTAAGTCCCATAGTTTAATTGGAGTTGAATACTCAAATAAGAATAGTTAGGTAGCTTGTTTCTTTATTTATCGATTTTGTCCACGTGTTATATTATATAAATTTAATTAAATACAGGATTATTTCATTGTGCCAGCCCCTTAGCGGCGCATAAGTCTGAAGCTTTCTAAAGGCTGAATACATTCAACATATTTATCCAAAATAATGGTAAAGTAACATAGAAAACCAAACTGTAATCCACCAAACTATAAACAGTGGTCAAATCATAAAACACGAATCCCCCCCCAATTGGGTATAAAATCACAAAAATGACAAACGAGACATTAAATGAAAACAGCTCCTGGTGGGGCTTACTTAGCCTACTTACCGTCTTGCCAGTTACTTGGAACTGACTGTAACTGAGTCTTTATAAACCTCTCCTTATAACTTACACTACTGGCTACTGGATTACTTGGCCACAAGCACTTCACCTCGTTTACAACACTTGCCTATGAAGGTGCAATAAAAAGGCTACGGTCAGGCACTGTGGTCATTAGTAAAGAGCAGGCCTCAACTGATTGTGAAGTCGGGTGGGTGACATAGGAAAATCGTAGAAACCATTTTGAGTACAATAAGTTGCAACGGGGGAAGGGGTAGAAAAGACGCGGTCCCTAGGGGCACGGGCATATTAGGAGGTTGAGGGGAAACATGAGGCAGCCAACTTGGAGAGGGAAAGGAAATTGTAATTGTATATGTAAAATCTCAACATATCGAAGTCTGATGTAATCAAGGATGAAGAGTTCGGGTGAAAAAGGAAGTAATTATATTAGCAATTGATTATAGTATTTAAATGTTTTTTTTCTAAAAATGTTAGTGGGGAAAAGGGAGAATCTCGTACAGTGTTCATGCATATTTCTAAGAAGTTAAGCAGTGTGGTGATACTACAGCATAGAATATTATTACAGGATCCCATTAATACTTTGGGCAAAACCATATTTGTCAGAACTCCTATCAGAGGACCATGGGACACGCAGGGGTTACTGGACCCAACCATTGGGGTTGAGGCCTTTTTTCTCCTGATGTCCCGGGGCCCAACCCACTATGGATCCTCAACAACTGGGTGAAGTACCCCTTCTGCACAGTACTTGACTTTCAGTTTTAGCTATGGTTGAGCAGTCCACCTTGGGAGGAAAGTGTGAATACATTTTAGTGAACGTGACTCTAAACTCAAAGAGCGCACAACAGTGTCAATAAACTAATGTCCAGTTAAATACTTTTTATGGTAAAAAAGTATTTTGTTCCTAACTCTACACATTCAAAGCAATGTTATGATATATATAAACAGTAACACATTTCCCCTTGGGGCCGGACTCTAGTGTTTTGCTGGCAAATCTCTCTCCCACCCACTCTTTTTAATGTGGTAGGGTTATTCCCCATTCACTGGTGGCCACATCCAGGCAATGCTAACTAGTATTCCTTAACTCAAGACTGATTCTTAGCAAAGTTATCAAAAATGTCTTGGCGCCTTTAGCAGCGAGCCTCAGCCTTATTTAGACATTGTCCGTACAAACCAAATACAGGCATGGCCACCTACATCCGTCCACCCACGTCACAACGAATTCTTGGAAAACCAGACCCTTAAGCCTTTAGGAATTTCCCTCAGCTTGAATATTGATTTCTTCAAGAACTCATTAAGTATGCATGAACATCTATTCCTTAGGGGTTCATTCATGACGTTCCTCTGCCCGACGTTTACGTCAATACTGGCATTCCTAGACACCTTCAAGGTATAAATATATAAGCACTTGCCCTGGCAAATTGCGGTTCCCGGAGGATTCGATCCAACCCAGACTACGCGGTACGCCCAGGCAAGTTCGTAAGGAGATCGAGTTCCAACTGATGCACTGACCTGACGCTGCCATCCTCCTCTCAGAGAATCCATCTCCAGTGCTCTCTGACTTCCCTTGCGGGGGTTAGACTATCGAGTCCAGAAAAGAGATTCCAACCTCTCTCTGGAGCTGACTAGAATTTAGAGAAACTTTTGGCAACTCTTGGCTAAACTAAAGTATAGCTAGCTAGCTATACTTTAGAAATGGCACCTTCTTCAAACCTCGTACTGCACTTAGGTTAGGTACACTGGGGTAGAACAATTTAGAAGCATCAGATGAGTATCATATTTTATCTTATGTTATTTATGTATGTATTTCGATTAATATATGTCATAGCTACAAACCATGCTATTGCAGTATTATTTTATCTTACTGCTAACCTCGTACATATTGTACTTCGCAGTCTGTCTTACGATTGTAGCAATTCATATCACTTGCATGAGAAATAAGACTGTTCAATAAACCCTATTATTGAAACGCCCGTCTCTCTATTTCTGTGCAACTCTGTAGAAACGAAGCATGCACGATTGACTGAGTGAAACTGTTATCTATTGTTTCCACGATTCTGAGACTGTTCCGATTCTAAAAGGAAACAAAGTTGTCATGTTTATGCGGTTGTCAGAGACTAATCCCTTCTTGTATATTCGAGAAGTTTCTAGTGACCTCTGAGCTAGCTGGCACACACACTAGTAATTAAGTTTAATATACTCGATAGAGACATACTGACCTTAGTCCCATGTCAAATCTATAGTTATTCCAATGCGCAGAGCCTATCAGGGATATAGGAACTACACTACACAATGCTCTGATCCTGTTCAGAGAGACCGCTGCACGTGGGAGGTGTGGCAGCACACTGCATGCTGGCTCCAGCATGTAGTGATGCTCCGGTGCTCCTCCTACAGAGTGAATCCTGTGCTTCCCATATGGGGTTTGTTGGACTTGTCTCTTTTTGGCTAAAGTTCCCTAAACTTTTTGCTTTCCCCCTAGACCTTTTTTCTGACATGGTGTTGCCAACTTAGATACTTTGGGCACTTTGCAACTGCTGATCAGTGTTAAAGTGCATGTGCTCCCTGTATAAAGTGTAATGGTAATTGGTTGTCCATGATTGGTATGTTTGCCTTACTAGTAAAGTCCCTAGTAAAGTGCACTATGTGTGCCAGGGCTAGTAATGCAAATGCTACTAGTGGGCCTGCAGCACTGATTGTGCCACCCACACCAGTAGCCCTAAAGAGAGAACTCAGGCCTGCCACTGCAGTGCCTGCGCACAGTTTGTTAAACTGCCATGTTGTCCTGACAAGTGCACCCACTTGCCAGGCCTTACCCTTCCTTTTTATGCATATCAGACACCCCTATAGTAGGCCCTAGGTACCCCCCTGGGCGGAGTACAGTGTATGTGAAAGGTAGATCATGTACTGAGGTGTGTACCATGTCCTAACAGTGAAATACTCTCCATTTCGTGTTTCACTGTTGAAAGGCCATCTTGCTCATAGGAGAGAATGGGGAGGCTGTGCAAAATGTTTCCAGCCTATCTTCCCATAGGCTTAAGATGGAGAGGTGAAGTTAAGTGTGTCTGAACTCACAATTTAATAACACATCTTTTTGTGAAGGTGGTTTTTGCATTGTGTGTGTCTCTCGAACTGTGACAGACAGCCTTTCAAGAGGAAGAGAAGAAGGGTGTACTTCAAAAGAAGCAGAACGCCGACATAAAAGTTCAAAAACCCAGACCCTAAATCACATTTGTTGTCTGGAAATGGACTATAAGTAGGGGAGGTTGAGACCACAAAAAGTTTATATCTGCCGAGCAGCCAGACAAGCTGTGTGAGGAGTGGCAGCTCTGCAAGACTTCAGCCTGTGATCATAACTGGGGACAAGGCTTGCTAGTCTCCCTGCTGGGTGAGAGGACACCACCCAGAGAAACCAAGACCACCTGCTCTGGAACATTGAGCACAGGTGCCTGCTGATTGCCAAGACCAGTATGCCCTGTGAGGGCGTTGGAGGGAGCGAGGTCGATTTGAGAGTGAGGCCGAGTGGACGTCCGGTGCCAGGTGTGAGGAGATGGCAGCTGCACCGATCAGGTAGTTGGCAGCGTGCAGATTCCAGTTGGTGACCTGTGAGAAGTTGGCCTGGCATATGCTGTTCCTAGTTATAGGGACACCTTGCACCAGTCCAATTCGACTCCTATTGATGATAGGTTTAAGACAACCTTTAAAGAAAGCTATCCTAGTGGTAGCTGTGGAGAGCAGCCTTCAGGCTAAGTCTTGAAGGAGTGTTAAGCTTATTGTTTTACCATAATAACCTCTTGAATGACCAAATGAAAGAGTAGCCCACACAGGTATATATATAAAATATATGTATTTATTCTAGACAGAATCCCACAGTCACTTTATGTGGCTAGTGGCAAAGTTACACTTCAAACAAGCATTTGTAAACACAATAAATAGCACAGAAATCAATGGGCCCCAGGGGGGGACCAAACCATATACTAAAATAGTGGTATAAGAACCACGACAATTCTACAGGCAATGCCTAGGGCATTCAGGATCGCTGGCCCCTTAAGAATCCACCCACAGTTAAGAGGAAGGGGACCCACGGGAGGCGTGTGCAGTGCGAGAAGTTGCTGTCGGGATCGCAATGTTAGCCTATGGAGAATGTCGCGGTTGAATAATTAAGGTTTAAGGACACTTCTAACAACAGTACAAAGTTAAGGCTTGAGACTTAAGGCTTTGGAGAGCCCACCACCACGGAAGTACCGAAGTACCACTGTTACCTGCCCCAGGGAAGCCGGGTGCATAGGTCGATTCTGGTGTCGGGTCGCGGGCTGATTTTCTATGGAAAAGGAGTCCAAACTGCTGCTAGCTGGAAGTGTCGCTGAAGTCGTGAAGATTAAAGTTGAAGAAAAGACAAAGATGAACCTGAAAGCAGAGGGGACAGAGTCTGGGTCACAGCACAGTGACCAGGGAGCTCACAGGAAGGAGCTCGTGGATGTCGGGTGCTTCAGGTGTGGAAGGTACAGCTGGGCTCTGCAGTCACGGGCTCCGGGAGGCTTCAAGGAAGGCCAGCTTCTGGAGGGCGACTGTCCCACGTCGGCTGAGGGTCGCTGCGGTGTTAGTGTCCCGATTGGATCCACTAAGCATTGGCAACCGCAACCCACGCAAGATGGACAAAGCAGCTGCTGGTGCAGACCCACGTGGTCTGAGGGTGCTCTCCTTTGCAGGGAGCGTAGAGCAGGCCTGGAGCAACCAGGGGAACTCTTAGAAAAGAAGATTGTCCTCCGTCAGGGCCCACAAGTCGAGGGACAAGGGACCGCGGAAGGCAGCAAAATGGAGTGCGTAAAAGGGCTCCCACGGGCCACCGGAGCGGGCCAGGGAGCTGAGGGTCGGCACAAATGCTGCTTGAAGGTTGGCTCAAGAATGGGCCAAAGCACAACTTCCCCACTGGTCGGGGTCGTGTGCTGGACAAGAGGTGGCCGGTGTCTCGGGGTATGCGGGGATCTCGACACCCACGTGGTCCAGGGTGCTCAGACTTGCTGGGCACACTCACAGGACGCTGGGATGCACTGGAGACCCACCTCGAGGTTGCTGGAAGGCGTCGAAGGTCGTGAGAGCAACGAAGTTCCAACCGGGTATCTTGTAGTCTTTTAGGTGCCTGCCAAGCAGGGGGGATAACTCCTTTATCCCAAGGGAGATTTCTTCAGTCAGCTGGGCAGCAGCTCGTCGAAGGTCAGTTCTGTGAAGTCCTGTACGAATCTAAGGCTCTAGGGCAAAGTTATTCCCATATATCCCCAAGATTAGGGGATGGTCCAAGAGAGAGCCTACCAATCAGAGTAGAGGCGGGAAAGGGTGGCTACACCCACTCCCCTTTGTGTGTTTCCCGCCTGGGCGAGGGGCAGGACGCCCCTGAACCGGTACCAGGCGGTGTATGCAGAATTGGGGCTCTGCAGCTGCCTACGTGCAACTCTGAAAGGACATTTGGTGCACCCACCCTGTTCCAATCCACATATCCTGTCTGGGGAGGTGCTGGCACCTCCCTGCCACAGGAGCCCTATTGTCCAGATGGCGAGGCTGGGGTTTTCCCCAGCAACAGCCAGCCAGAGTCGTGTAGGTGGCGAACAGTAGCCATTTTGTGGTACATGTGCACTTTTAAATTGGTTTCCAAATTCTACCGCTTTTCCCATATCACCCTCCTAGCAAGGGGGAATCGTGCCCCCATGCCCATGGCTGGACTGGGGGTATGATTCCTTCATGTTTGACACCAAACACGATATGGTTCTGTGTAGCCATTCCTAAGTTACAGCGATGACGCAATAACTTATAATGCGGTTAAGAGTATATGGTATGGCTACACTACAAACAACCCAGTAATGATTTTACGAAGGTTGCAGAGAGGTCCTACTCACGTAGGGGTCCCCCCTCACACATACCTCAGCACCCAGCCCTGTAGGATTACCAGGGCCTGCCATAGGGGTGACCTATGAGAGTATATGTGTTGTATGGTATGGGACATAGGGTACCTACGTCCCTGTAAGGGGTGCTAGCACCACCTTACCCAGGCTACAGTAGTGGCCTGGTGGTGTCAGTTTGGGTGGCTGTCCCAGGGTGGCACAATAGGTGCTGCAGCCCTGGTAGGCCTACTGGGGGACCCATGCCCTGGGTACCTAGGGTACCATCTACAAGGGACTGGTAGGGCATGCCCAGCATCCAATTATGTTTGTACCTAGAGTACTCACAACAGTTTTAGGGAGAAAGCAGATAGGCTGGGGTCCTGGATAGCAGGATCCCAGCCAGACTAGTCAAAAACCACTTAAATACCAGGCAAAAAGTTGGGGGCAACCATTAGTCAGATTCCACTCTCCTACATAACCCCCCCCCAAACGAAAGGAGATAAGGCTAACCTTGTCCAGATAAGCCTTTATTTCCTGAGTGGCCATATAAGGAAGAACCTGTACTAACATGGTTGCTCCCTGTGTCATGGTCCACTTGGGAAATCCTACCCCAAGGGGTTCTAGAGTTTCTCCAAAGTCTAGGGAAATTACCTGTATTGGTTTTTGGGTCAGAGGTGGGCTGGTGGGGTGTCTGAGTCTGGAAGTGAGACCCTACTTGGGTTGGTCTCAACCTCCTCAGATCACTGGCCACTATGGAAGCCTTTCTGCCCATGACTGTGTCATATCTGGCCCTAAGGGTCAACCTCTGGCTGCCTACAGCTGGGGTTGGATCCCTTTGGCTGGAATAGTGGAGGGCACTGGAAGGTTTGGGGCAGCTAGGCCCCAGGTTTCCCTGTGCTCAACAACATCCATTTGAGGGGTGCCTATACCTAGGGGTAAGGAGGATCCCTCAGGTTGTAGAGGAATATTCACCTGGCTGAAACTACTCTGCTGGGGGTCCCTAATCTGTTGATGAGGGGGTTCCTCTGGGCAGGGGCCCAATAAGGGTCCACTGACCTCCCTGACCTCTGCAGCCCTGGGCTGACTGAGGCAGGGTAGAGAGGGGCAGGATACCTGCTCCAGACTGGGTACCACCTTGGAAGGATCCCCTGCCATCAGAGAGGTGGGCAGGTCAGGCCTGTCCACTTCTGGGGCAGTTACTTCACAAGGGGCAGGATCAGTTCCCTGAGAAACCTGACCCTTACCTGTAGTCTGGTGGGGGGAGGACTGTTCCTCTTCCCCTATGCTCTCTGTTTGGGTAGAGTGATCCATAGTTTCAGGCTTCACTCTTTCTATTTTCTCCTGGGGTGGAGGTGAGGCCCTCAGGGTCTCATCCACTTTCTCAGGGATTCCTACCATTTTCAAATGGGCCTTGTGGTCAACCTCAGCCCAGGCTGAGATTTCTAGATCATTCCCCAGTAGACAATCTACAGGCAAGTTTGGGGACACTGCCACTCTCTTGGGGCCAGTGACCCCTCCCCAGCTGAGATTTATCACTGCCATGGGATGATCTGTCCTGATTCCATCTATGTTGGTCACCTGGCAGCTAAACCCAGGTAAAAGCTGATCTAGGGGCACTAGCCTCTTGGTCACCATGGTGACACTGGCCCCTGTGTCCTTATAGGCCACAGCCTTCTGACCATTGATTATTGGTTCCTGTCTGTACCTGCCCAGAATACTGGGGCTCATGGTAAAGTTGGCAAACCCCATGCCACCATCACAGACCATAGTTGCTTGAGTAGGGGACCTGGATAGGCCAGAGTCCCCCTGAGTTCCCCAAGAAATCCCAACTAAGTTTCTGGGTGCACTCCCACCACCTGGGGGATTACTACTAGTAGTAACAGGAGGTGTTGGAGCTGGTTTTGGAGGAACAT
This sequence comes from Triturus cristatus, assembly GCF_964204655.1. Taxonomy (NCBI): domain Eukaryota; kingdom Metazoa; phylum Chordata; class Amphibia; order Caudata; family Salamandridae; genus Triturus; species Triturus cristatus. The sequence continues at coordinate 273,204,163 of NC_140580.1, forward strand.
TCTCTTTATTGCCATTCTTTGGACAGCTGGAGTCAGTTTTCCAGTGGCCAGGTTTCTTACACACATGGCAATATGGTTTCTTGTTATTAGAGGAAGTATTTTGGGACCCACCCCCAGCACTGGGTTGTTGGGGCCCTTCAGAGGACTTTTCTTGTTTATCATCCCCACCTTTCTCTTTGGGCTTAGTGGAATCCTTCTTCTGGTCACCAACTTGGTTCTTAGGCCTAATCCTGGTTCTGACCCATTTGTCTGCCTTCTTTCCCAATTCTTGGGGAGAGGTCAGATCAGAGTCCACCAGGTGCTGGTGTAAAAGTTGGTTCTGACAATTATTAAGAATCTGCTCCCTCATAATGAGATTATACAATCCTTGATAATCATTAACTTTACTGCCATTTAACCAACCTTCCAGTGCCTTGGTTGCACAATCCACAAAGTCTACCCAATCCTGATTCTGTGCTTTCTGGGTGTCTCTGAACTTAAGTCTGTATTGATCAGTGGTTAAGCCAAACCCATCTATTAAAGCAGCTTTCAGGATATAATAATCATCAGCATCCTCTTCTCTTACAGAGAGGAGCTTGTCTCTACCTTTATCTGAAAAGGAGAGCCACAGGATTGCTGCCCACTGCTCTACAGGGACCCTCTGTACTCTACAGGCCCTTTCAAGAGCAGATATCCATTTGTGGATATCATCCCCGTTCTGATAGGGGGGCACAATCTTGTGGAGGTTCCTATTGTCAGGGACTTTCTCTCTAACTCTAGGGGTTTCCTTACTGCCACCAGGGATCTCTAGACCCCACTTTCTTGAAGCTTTCTGAAGCTCCAGGGTTTCCCTGTCCAATGCTAACTGTTCTCTTTTAAGCTCAAGCTTAGCCTGCTCAAATTTGATCAGTCTGCATTTCCTCTCATGAGAGGATTCTCTTCTCTGAGAAGAGGCAGAGGACCCTTTGGATCTCCTAGAATGGTTGGATCCCACTGAGGGGGATCTGTTCCTTCTTGGATCCACCACTCTCCTTTTAAGGGTGGAGGGAGTGCCTCTTGAGCCATCACCTCCATGCTGTGAGTGGTCTGTTTCTTCCAGGTCAGGATTTTCATCCTCTTCCTGTTCATCATCAGAGTCCACTCTGGGAGTGTCCTCTTCTGATGGGTGCCCACCCACTCTGTCCGTCTCTCTGTACCCTATGGACTCCATAAAGTCTGCTATGAGCAGGATTTCCCTGAGACGTTTTGTGTTGGCACCTTTGTTTGTCTTCAGTTTTCTAAGGGTGCACATTTCCCTGAGCTCTGCAAAGGTGAAATTATCATACTTATCTATTGGGACCCTCTGGGGTCCTTCCATAGCCTTAGTGCCACCTGAAGACATGTTTAGTGTAGTAATGTATCTACCTACACTAAGTGTGGCCTACTGAACCCTCTCTTGAGTTGTAGTCAAGGTGTGCTAAACCCTCTACACACAACTCCAAGTTCAGTAGAACTTATTGTATTCTAGCTTGAATTTATATGTACCTTTGGTACCTTGTGGCTTTCACTTTAGAAATTCAATTTGTTATCTGGTAAAACAATGGCAAGCTTGAATCCAACCGCTGCACACCAATGTGAGAAGTTGGCCTGGCATATGCTGTTCCTAGTTATAGGGACACCTTGCACCAGTCCAATTCGACTCCTATTGATGATAGGTTTAAGACAACCTTTAAAGAAAGCTATCCTAGTGGTAGCTGTGGAGAGCAGCCTTCAGGCTAAGTCTTGAAGGAGTGTTAAGCTTATTGTTTTACCATAATAACCTCTTGAATGACCAAATGAAAGAGTAGCCCACACAGGTATATATATAAAATATATGTATTTATTCTAGACAGAATCCCACAGTCACTTTATGTGGCTAGTGGCAAAGTTACACTTCAAACAAGCATTTGTAAACACAATAAATAGCACAGAAATCAATGGGCCCCAGGGGGGGACCAAACCATATACTAAAATAGTGGTATAAGAACCACGACAATTCTACAGGCAATGCCTAGGGCATTCAGGATCGCTGGCCCCTTAAGAATCCACCCACAGTTAAGAGGAAGGGGACCCACGGGAGGCGTGTGCAGTGCGAGAAGTTGCTGTCGGGATCGCAATGTTAGCCTATGGAGAATGTCGCGGTTGAATAATTAAGGTTTAAGGACACTTCTAACAACAGTACAAAGTTAAGGCTTGAGACTTAAGGCTTTGGAGAGCCCACCACCACGGAAGTACCGAAGTACCACTGTTACCTGCCCCAGGGAAGCCGGGTGCATAGGTCGATTCTGGTGTCGGGTCGCGGGCTGATTTTCTATGGAAAAGGAGTCCAAACTGCTGCTAGCTGGAAGTGTCGCTGAAGTCGTGAAGATTAAAGTTGAAGAAAAGACAAAGATGAACCTGAAAGCAGAGGGGACAGAGTCTGGGTCACAGCACAGTGACCAGGGAGCTCACAGGAAGGAGCTCGTGGATGTCGGGTGCTTCAGGTGTGGAAGGTACAGCTGGGCTCTGCAGTCACGGGCTCCGGGAGGCTTCAAGGAAGGCCAGCTTCTGGAGGGCGACTGTCCCACGTCGGCTGAGGGTCGCTGCGGTGTTAGTGTCCCGATTGGATCCACTAAGCATTGGCAACCGCAACCCACGCAAGATGGACAAAGCAGCTGCTGGTGCAGACCCACGTGGTCTGAGGGTGCTCTCCTTTGCAGGGAGCGTAGAGCAGGCCTGGAGCAACCAGGGGAACTCTTAGAAAAGAAGATTGTCCTCCGTCAGGGCCCACAAGTCGAGGGACAAGGGACCGCGGAAGGCAGCAAAATGGAGTGCGTAAAAGGGCTCCCACGGGCCACCGGAGCGGGCCAGGGAGCTGAGGGTCGGCACAAATGCTGCTTGAAGGTTGGCTCAAGAATGGGCCAAAGCACAACTTCCCCACTGGTCGGGGTCGTGTGCTGGACAAGAGGTGGCCGGTGTCTCGGGGTATGCGGGGATCTCGACACCCACGTGGTCCAGGGTGCTCAGACTTGCTGGGCACACTCACAGGACGCTGGGATGCACTGGAGACCCACCTCGAGGTTGCTGGAAGGCGTCGAAGGTCGTGAGAGCAACGAAGTTCCAACCGGGTATCTTGTAGTCTTTTAGGTGCCTGCCAAGCAGGGGGGATAACTCCTTTATCCCAAGGGAGATTTCTTCAGTCAGCTGGGCAGCAGCTCGTCGAAGGTCAGTTCTGTGAAGTCCTGTACGAATCTAAGGCTCTAGGGCAAAGTTATTCCCATATATCCCCAAGATTAGGGGATGGTCCAAGAGAGAGCCTACCAATCAGAGTAGAGGCGGGAAAGGGTGGCTACACCCACTCCCCTTTGTGTGTTTCCCGCCTGGGCGAGGGGCAGGACGCCCCTGAACCGGTACCAGGCGGTGTATGCAGAATTGGGGCTCTGCAGCTGCCTACGTGCAACTCTGAAAGGACATTTGGTGCACCCACCCTGTTCCAATCCACATATCCTGTCTGGGGAGGTGCTGGCACCTCCCTGCCACAGGAGCCCTATTGTCCAGATGGCGAGGCTGGGGTTTTCCCCAGCAACAGCCAGCCAGAGTCGTGTAGGTGGCGAACAGTAGCCATTTTGTGGTACATGTGCACTTTTAAATTGGTTTCCAAATTCTACCGCTTTTCCCATATCACCCTCCTAGCAAGGGGGAATCGTGCCCCCATGCCCATGGCTGGACTGGGGGTATGATTCCTTCATGTTTGACACCAAACACGATATGGTTCTGTGTAGCCATTCCTAAGTTACAGCGATGACGCAATAACTTATAATGCGGTTAAGAGTATATGGTATGGCTACACTACAAACAACCCAGTAATGATTTTACGAAGGTTGCAGAGAGGTCCTACTCACGTAGGGGTCCCCCCTCACACATACCTCAGCACCCAGCCCTGTAGGATTACCAGGGCCTGCCATAGGGGTGACCTATGAGAGTATATGTGTTGTATGGTATGGGACATAGGGTACCTACGTCCCTGTAAGGGGTGCTAGCACCACCTTACCCAGGCTACAGTAGTGGCCTGGTGGTGTCAGTTTGGGTGGCTGTCCCAGGGTGGCACAATAGGTGCTGCAGCCCTGGTAGGCCTACTGGGGGACCCATGCCCTGGGTACCTAGGGTACCATCTACAAGGGACTGGTAGGGCATGCCCAGCATCCAATTATGTTTGTACCTAGAGTACTCACAACAGTTTTAGGGAGAAAGCAGATAGGCTGGGGTCCTGGATAGCAGGATCCCAGCCAGACTAGTCAAAAACCACTTAAATACCAGGCAAAAAGTTGGGGGCAACCATTAGTCAGATTCCACTCTCCTACATAACCCCCCCCCAAACGAAAGGAGATAAGGCTAACCTTGTCCAGATAAGCCTTTATTTCCTGAGTGGCCATATAAGGAAGAACCTGTACTAACATGGTTGCTCCCTGTGTCATGGTCCACTTGGGAAATCCTACCCCAAGGGGTTCTAGAGTTTCTCCAAAGTCTAGGGAAATTACCTGTATTGGTTTTTGGGTCAGAGGTGGGCTGGTGGGGTGTCTGAGTCTGGAAGTGAGACCCTACTTGGGTTGGTCTCAACCTCCTCAGATCACTGGCCACTATGGAAGCCTTTCTGCCCATGACTGTGTCATATCTGGCCCTAAGGGTCAACCTCTGGCTGCCTACAGCTGGGGTTGGATCCCTTTGGCTGGAATAGTGGAGGGCACTGGAAGGTTTGGGGCAGCTAGGCCCCAGGTTTCCCTGTGCTCAACAACATCCATTTGAGGGGTGCCTATACCTAGGGGTAAGGAGGATCCCTCAGGTTGTAGAGGAATATTCACCTGGCTGAAACTACTCTGCTGGGGGTCCCTAATCTGTTGATGAGGGGGTTCCTCTGGGCAGGGGCCCAATAAGGGTCCACTGACCTCCCTGACCTCTGCAGCCCTGGGCTGACTGAGGCAGGGTAGAGAGGGGCAGGATACCTGCTCCAGACTGGGTACCACCTTGGAAGGATCCCCTGCCATCAGAGAGGTGGGCAGGTCAGGCCTGTCCACTTCTGGGGCAGTTACTTCACAAGGGGCAGGATCAGTTCCCTGAGAAACCTGACCCTTACCTGTAGTCTGGTGGGGGGAGGACTGTTCCTCTTCCCCTATGCTCTCTGTTTGGGTAGAGTGATCCATAGTTTCAGGCTTCACTCTTTCTATTTTCTCCTGGGGTGGAGGTGAGGCCCTCAGGGTCTCATCCACTTTCTCAGGGATTCCTACCATTTTCAAATGGGCCTTGTGGTCAACCTCAGCCCAGGCTGAGATTTCTAGATCATTCCCCAGTAGACAATCTACAGGCAAGTTTGGGGACACTGCCACTCTCTTGGGGCCAGTGACCCCTCCCCAGCTGAGATTTATCACTGCCATGGGATGATCTGTCCTGATTCCATCTATGTTGGTCACCTGGCAGCTAAACCCAGGTAAAAGCTGATCTAGGGGCACTAGCCTCTTGGTCACCATGGTGACACTGGCCCCTGTGTCCTTATAGGCCACAGCCTTCTGACCATTGATTATTGGTTCCTGTCTGTACCTGCCCAGAATACTGGGGCTCATGGTAAAGTTGGCAAACCCCATGCCACCATCACAGACCATAGTTGCTTGAGTAGGGGACCTGGATAGGCCAGAGTCCCCCTGAGTTCCCCAAGAAATCCCAACTAAGTTTCTGGGTGCACTCCCACCACCTGGGGGATTACTACTAGTAGTAACAGGAGGTGTTGGAGCTGGTTTTGGAGGAACATTCTCTTTATTGCCATTCTTTGGACAGCTGGAGTCAGTTTTCCAGTGGCCAGGTTTCTTACACACATGGCAATATGGTTTCTTGTTATTAGAGGAAGTATTTTGGGACCCACCCCCAGCACTGGGTTGTTGGGGCCCTTCAGAGGACTTTTCTTGTTTATCATCCCCACCTTTCTCTTTGGGCTTAGTGGAATCCTTCTTCTGGTCACCAACTTGGTTCTTAGGCCTAATCCTGGTTCTGACCCATTTGTCTGCCTTCTTTCCCAATTCTTGGGGAGAGGTCAGATCAGAGTCCACCAGGTGCTGGTGTAAAAGTTGGTTCTGACAATTATTAAGAATCTGCTCCCTCATAATGAGATTATACAATCCTTGATAATCATTAACTTTACTGCCATTTAACCAACCTTCCAGTGCCTTGGTTGCACAATCCACAAAGTCTACCCAATCCTGATTCTGTGCTTTCTGGGTGTCTCTGAACTTAAGTCTGTATTGATCAGTGGTTAAGCCAAACCCATCTATTAAAGCAGCTTTCAGGATATAATAATCATCAGCATCCTCTTCTCTTACAGAGAGGAGCTTGTCTCTACCTTTATCTGAAAAGGAGAGCCACAGGATTGCTGCCCACTGCTCTACAGGGACCCTCTGTACTCTACAGGCCCTTTCAAGAGCAGATATCCATTTGTGGATATCATCCCCGTTCTGATAGGGGGGCACAATCTTGTGGAGGTTCCTATTGTCAGGGACTTTCTCTCTAACTCTAGGGGTTTCCTTACTGCCACCAGGGATCTCTAGACCCCACTTTCTTGAAGCTTTCTGAAGCTCCAGGGTTTCCCTGTCCAATGCTAACTGTTCTCTTTTAAGCTCAAGCTTAGCCTGCTCAAATTTGATCAGTCTGCATTTCCTCTCATGAGAGGATTCTCTTCTCTGAGAAGAGGCAGAGGACCCTTTGGATCTCCTAGAATGGTTGGATCCCACTGAGGGGGATCTGTTCCTTCTTGGATCCACCACTCTCCTTTTAAGGGTGGAGGGAGTGCCTCTTGAGCCATCACCTCCATGCTGTGAGTGGTCTGTTTCTTCCAGGTCAGGATTTTCATCCTCTTCCTGTTCATCATCAGAGTCCACTCTGGGAGTGTCCTCTTCTGATGGGTGCCCACCCACTCTGTCCGTCTCTCTGTACCCTATGGACTCCATAAAGTCTGCTATGAGCAGGATTTCCCTGAGACGTTTTGTGTTGGCACCTTTGTTTGTCTTCAGTTTTCTAAGGGTGCACATTTCCCTGAGCTCTGCAAAGGTGAAATTATCATACTTATCTATTGGGACCCTCTGGGGTCCTTCCATAGCCTTAGTGCCACCTGAAGACATGTTTAGTGTAGTAATGTATCTACCTACACTAAGTGTGGCCTACTGAACCCTCTCTTGAGTTGTAGTCAAGGTGTGCTAAACCCTCTACACACAACTCCAAGTTCAGTAGAACTTATTGTATTCTAGCTTGAATTTATATGTACCTTTGGTACCTTGTGGCTTTCACTTTAGAAATTCAATTTGTTATCTGGTAAAACAATGGCAAGCTTGAATCCAACCGCTGCACACCAATGTGAGAAGTTGGCCTGGCATATGCTGTTCCTAGTTATAGGGACACCTTGCACCAGTCCAATTCGACTCCTATTGATGATAGGTTTAAGACAACCTTTAAAGAAAGCTATCCTAGTGGTAGCTGTGGAGAGCAGCCTTCAGGCTAAGTCTTGAAGGAGTGTTAAGCTTATTGTTTTACCATAATAACCTCTTGAATGACCAAATGAAAGAGTAGCCCACACAGGTATATATATAAAATATATGTATTTATTCTAGACAGAATCCCACAGTCACTTTATGTGGCTAGTGGCAAAGTTACACTTCAAACAAGCATTTGTAAACACAATAAATAGCACAGAAATCAATGGGCCCCAGGGGGGGACCAAACCATATACTAAAATAGTGGTATAAGAACCACGACAATTCTACAGGCAATGCCTAGGGCATTCAGGATCGCTGGCCCCTTAAGAATCCACCCACAGTTAAGAGGAAGGGAACCCACGGGAGGCGTGTGCAGTGCGAGAAGTTGCTGTCGGGATCGCAATGTTAGCCTATGGAGAATGTCGCGGTTGAATAATTAAGGTTTAAGGACACTTCTAACAACAGTACAAAGTTAAGGCTTGAGACTTAAGGCTTTGGAGAGCCCACCACCACGGAAGTACCGAAGTACCACTGTTACCTGCCCCAGGGAAGCCGGGTGCATAGGTCGATTCTGGTGTCGGGTCGCGGGCTGATTTTCTATGGAAAAGGAGTCCAAACTGCTGCTAGCTGGAAGTGTCGCTGAAGTCGTGAAGATTAAAGTTGAAGAAAAGACAAAGATGAACCTGAAAGCAGAGGGGACAGAGTCTGGGTCACAGCACAGTGACCAGGGAGCTCACAGGAAGGAGCTCGTGGATGTCGGGTGCTTCAGGTGTGGAAGGTACAGCTGGGCTCTGCAGTCACGGGCTCCGGGAGGCTTCAAGGAAGGCCAGCTTCTGGAGGGCGACTGTCCCACGTCGGCTGAGGGTCGCTGCGGTGTTAGTGTCCCGATTGGATCCACTAAGCATTGGCAACCGCAACCCACGCAAGATGGACAAAGCAGCTGCTGGTGCAGACCCACGTGGTCTGAGGGTGCTCTCCTTTGCAGGGAGCGTAGAGCAGGCCTGGAGCAACCAGGGGAACTCTTAGAAAAGAAGATTGTCCTCCGTCAGGGCCCACAAGTCGAGGGACAAGGGACCGCGGAAGGCAGCAAAATGGAGTGCGTAAAAGGGCTCCCACGGGCCACCGGAGCGGGCCAGGGAGCTGAGGGTCGGCACAAATGCTGCTTGAAGGTTGGCTCAAGAATGGGCCAAAGCACAACTTCCCCACTGGTCGGGGTCGTGTGCTGGACAAGAGGTGGCCGGTGTCTCGGGGTATGCGGGGATCTCGACACCCACGTGGTCCAGGGTGCTCAGACTTGCTGGGCACACTCACAGGACGCTGGGATGCACTGGAGACCCACCTCGAGGTTGCTGGAAGGCGTCGAAGGTCGTGAGAGCAACGAAGTTCCAACCGGGTATCTTGTAGTCTTTTAGGTGCCTGCCAAGCAGGGGGGATAACTCCTTTATCCCAAGGGAGATTTCTTCAGTCAGCTGGGCAGCAGCTCGTCGAAGGTCAGTTCTGTGAAGTCCTGTACGAATCTAAGGCTCTAGGGCAAAGTTATTCCCATATATCCCCAAGATTAGGGGATGGTCCAAGAGAGAGCCTACCAATCAGAGTAGAGGCGGGAAAGGGTGGCTACACCCACTCCCCTTTGTGTGTTTCCCGCCTGGGCGAGGGGCAGGACGCCCCTGAACCGGTACCAGGCGGTGTATGCAGAATTGGGGCTCTGCAGCTGCCTACGTGCAACTCTGAAAGGACATTTGGTGCACCCACCCTGTTCCAATCCACATATCCTGTCTGGGGAGGTGCTGGCACCTCCCTGCCACAGGAGCCCTATTGTCCAGATGGCGAGGCTGGGGTTTTCCCCAGCAACAGCCAGCCAGAGTCGTGTAGGTGGCGAACAGTAGCCATTTTGTGGTACATGTGCACTTTTAAATTGGTTTCCAAATTCTACCGCTTTTCCCATATCACCCTCCTAGCAAGGGGGAATCGTGCCCCCATGCCCATGGCTGGACTGGGGGTATGATTCCTTCATGTTTGACACCAAACACGATATGGTTCTGTGTAGCCATTCCTAAGTTACAGCGATGACGCAATAACTTATAATGCGGTTAAGAGTATATGGTATGGCTACACTACAAACAACCCAGTAATGATTTTACGAAGGTTGCAGAGAGGTCCTACTCACGTAGGGGTCCCCCCTCACACATACCTCAGCACCCAGCCCTGTAGGATTACCAGGGCCTGCCATAGGGGTGACCTATGAGTGTATATGTGTTGTATGGTATGGGACATAGGGTACCTACGTCCCTGTAAGGGGTGCTAGCACCACCTTACCCAGGCTACAGTAGTGGCCTGGTGGTGTCAGTTTGGGTGGCTGTCCCAGGGTGGCACAATAGGTGCTGCAGCCCTGGTAGGCCTACTGGGGGACCCATGCCCTGGGTACCTAGGGTACCATCTACAAGGGACTGGTAGGGCATGCCCAGCATCCAATTATGTTTGTACCTAGAGTACTCACAACAGTTTTAGGGAGAAAGCAGATAGGCTGGGGTCCTGGATAGCAGGATCCCAGCCAGACTAGTCAAAAACCACTTAAATACCAGGCAAAAAGTTGGGGGCAACCATTAGTCAGATTCCACTCTCCTACATGACCCCTGTATGGCAGGCTAGGGCCACCGTGAAGATAGCTGTGAGCAGAGTTACGTGACATGCCAGGCGAGTGAAGCCTGTGCGGCACCGGTTGTGGCGACCCCTTATGTCAGGAGGAGCCGCCATGAAAGTTATTGTTGAGTACTAAGGGTAGAAGCCTGTGCACAGCCTAGAGGTGACCCCATATGTCAAGAAGGGGTGGCTTGGTATGGATTTCCATGTGGTGAAGGCCGGCATCTTTGACAGTAGTCTTACAGCAACCCTGTATGCCAAGTTGGGCTGCCGATACCAAGGTTGATGTGAGGATCGTGCAATCACCCGAGAACTGTGAGACGTGTGACCTGTAGGTCACCACGAAGTATCAAGGATTGTGCCTGAGTTGCCCTGTGAACTGAGGAGGATGCAAAGAGAGCAGTATCACATCACTAGGACCCTAGCTGGGAGCATCAGAATCCAATCTCCAGGAATCCCTGTTAGAATTGGGATTCCCTAGTTGGCGGAGGTAGGTACCTTAGACCAAATAGGGACCCTTGCTTCTAAGTCAGGGAAAGGAAGGACACCTTCTCAGAAAGCCCCTGCTCACCCCCTTGGTAGCTTGGCATGAACAGCCAGGCTTATCTTCAAGGCAAGTGTGTGAAGTATTTGCAACCACGCTCTCAGCAATCCAATGATGACACCACAAATGGACTCCACACAAGTTTTATACAAAAACAAATATAAGTTTATATAAAAAGATAAACGATGAGACCACAGGATAAAAATCCAACATATGCGTATTTGAAATATTTCACCTTGCTGGTTATTAGGCCAGCAAGCCCTTATAGGTTCTTGCAGTATTAATGAGCACTTCTCTATGATCCCCTGCAGTCCTAATGCAATGCTATGCAGTTCGTAATGCAAGAATCAGGCACTTTGTAATGTCAAAATAATGCAGTTCGTTATGCAACAATCAGGCAGTTCGTAATGCCAAAATAATGCAATGCGTAATGCAACAATCAGGTAGTTCATTATGCAAGAATAATGCAATGTGTAATACAACAATCAGGCAGTTCGTTATGCAAAAATAATGCAATGAGTAATGCAACAATCAGGCAGTTCGTTATGCAAAAATAATGCAATGTTTAATGCAACAATCAGACCGTTTGTAATGCAAAAATAATGTAATGTGTAATGCGACAATCAGGCAGTTCGTAATGCAAAAATAATGCATTGCATAATGCAACGATCAGGCAGTTCGTAATGCAAAAAGAATGCAAGGCGTCATGCGCTCCGGCACCAATCACGGTGCTTTGGATGGTATGCCACTCGTGCTGACTCGCAGTCAGTTTCTGCCAACATCTGCCCCCAACACGGGTATGGTGTAAACCAAAGTGCAACTCCGCACTCCGTCCCCAGTACTGCCACTCCCTGCAAGTACAGGCCGTGATACGAGCTGGAGCGGAGGCTCGCGCTGAGAGAATGGGAAAGGTTGAGAGCATCTCTCTCCGAGCCCACACCCCGCCCCAGGCGGCGACACACCTTACCAGGGGGGCGCGACCTCGCTCTCCTCTCCTCTCCTCATGACTTAAGCCTCCGATGCAACTTCGTTGATTCCAGGCCAATGGCGATGACGAAGATCTCAGGCTGCAACAAGGCACAAGCACACAGCGTCGCTGAAACTCACTTGAGTTCCGGGTGTGCACGATCACAGGGCAATCCTCACGAAGGTCTCAGGCTGCATGAAGCACACACACACACAGTGTCGCTGATTCTGACTTGGACTCCAGGTGCACACGATCACAGGACAATCCTCACGAAGGTCTCAGGCTGCACAAAGCACACGCACACATTGTTGCTGAGACTCACTTGGATTCCGGGTGCACACGCGTACAGGACAATCCTCATGAAGGTCTCAGGCTGCACAAAGCACACACACCCAGCCTCGCTGAGACTCAATTGGACTCTGGGTGCACACAATCACATGGCATTCCTCACAAAGGTCTCAGGCTGCACAAAGCACACGCACACAGCGTCGCTGAGACTCACTTGGACTCTGGGTGCACACGATCACGGGACATTCCTCACGAAGGTCTCAGGCTGCACAAAGCACACGCACACAGCATCGCTGAGACTCACTTGGACTCCGGGTGCACACGATCACATGGCAATCCTCACCAAGGTCTCAGGCTGCACAAAGCACACGCACACAGCGTCGCTGAGACTCACTTGGATTCCAGGTGTACACGATCACAGGACAATCCTCACGAAGGTCTCAGGCTGCACGAAGCACATGCACACAGCGTCGCTGAGACTCTCCTGGAAACTTTTATGTTCCTGAGTTTCCACAACAGGGAACCAGCTCTCCTCGGGCCCGTGGGGATAAGTTACTTCAGGACACCGCAAAGTCCTTTCAAGCAGGGGGGCACAGCACATAGCAAAGTTCCTTTAGCCTCTCCTTGGTTAAATCAGCAAACTGCAGGCCAGCCCCAGAACACACAGCAAGTGTCAGTGCTTTCCGTCAGTCTCTTCAGCTGTTTCTTCCTTAGCAGAGGTTCCTCTTGACCACGACGAAGTTTTAATCCTTTACAGTCTTGAACAGTTCCATTCCATTCCAACGTTCAGGGGTTTCAGCTCTCATAGTTATACCCCTAAATGTCTTTGAAGTCTTTGTGTTCAGGGGGGCACAGACCCCTGTTCTAAACCAGTTCTGGGTGTCTCCCTGCCAGTGACACCTTCTTCCTTTGATAGTGGGGGTCTGGATCCTTAATCACTCAGCAGGGAATAGAGCCATTGTTTTATGGTGGCAGCCCAGGCCTCTTCACGTCCAGGGGCTACTCCTCCCCCCTGCACTCCAGATGCAGGTCAGCCTGTTGCTGTCTCACCTCCTCCCCTGGGTCAAGAAGACATTCCCCAGATCCTATCACTTTCAAATCCAGACAGTCAATCCACAACCGGGCAGAGACACACAGAAATGTTAGAACACAAAAAAACAACCCCTTCTAAAAGAGTGGTTTATATACATATAATTAAACAATTTACTCATTCAATATACACTAAATAGACATTTTAAACAATATATATATTATATTTCGATATTTCTAACAAAACTAATCAATCGATATTATCTACAAACGATATTACTACATCGATATTTCATACTTCGACATTTTACTAAACACAAACAAAACGATATTACTTACCTCGATATTCTACACTTCGATATTACTGTTATCTCGATATTTTAACTTCGATATTCTTGTTGTTCGATATTATTTTTTCGATATTATGTCTATTTACCTTTCTGGATTATAGCACACTCTTTGATGTCAAAAGGTTGTATTTTCAGGACGGTAACTTCTTGTAATGCAAGATTCTTTACAACAGAATATTTAAACCACTAAGCTTTGTTACATACGATGAAAATCTGTCACTGCATGTTACACACTGTGCTCTGCAGAAGTTGCATTAACCCTCTGTGCTATTCATATGAATGAAACCTGTCTGTGATCAGATGACACCTACATCTCTCCAGGAAGTGCAATGCACCAGAGTTGTCATAGTATCTTGAAATTTGCTGGATGTACAAAGATGTCCTCTTCAGATACATGTCACAATGCAGAAATGGTGTATCTTGATTCCACCACAGAGGTGCAATGGTCAACGAAGCTAATTCTCACCTCGTCCTCGGAAGCTCCTCTAGAATGAAAATTTACATAGAGGTCTTGAGAGAACTGAAGGGGAAAGGGGGATGGGATTGATAGAATAAATAGCAGGAAAGAGAAATAGTGCCTGTTTTACTGCACCTACAGTGAGAAGGTGAGGGCAGTGTATAAGCATCAACCAAAATATGTTTGAATGCTAGTATATTTTCTTTATCAAATTTACAAAGCTTCAATCATTAAACCAAATTCTCAGCTATTTTTCTTTTGAATAATTCAGATGACAACTGCACGAAAATGTCAAAGCTGATATACGCATAAATGTCTTCTTCCTAGTGTCTTGCTTAACACATTCTGAATTAGAATATAATGTAAAAATACTTCTCTACATAAAAAGTATTGCATCGAATCCCAATTTCTAACAAGTCAATTATGAATAGCAGAACTCTTTGTAAACTTTCCATTAATTTAGACAAACTTCAATGTGCTACAAAATCTCTTTTGCTTGGTTTTAGTTTTCAAAATCAATTAAGCCCTTTCAGAAAACCCCTGATACACAGTGCTTCACGGGCATACTGAAAAATAAAATGTCTTTCAACCATTAAAAAGATAGGGGAACTTCAAAACTCCCAAAAAATGTAAACAGGCTTTATTATCCGATAATTAGCATGCTCAAATTATTTTTGCTGTTGATTCCATTAACTAACAAGGTTACAGCGAGCATAGATACTCAAACCTCTACCACAACATGTTCTCAGAGTGCCAGAGAATTCTCAAGAAGAGAAAATACGGCCTCCCTGCCATCAGCAACCCACTCAAACTGTTGGGAAGCAAGGATTGAGGAGTCAGAGCATTGTTTAGGTTGTGATGCTATGTCTATAATGACCATATTACTGTAGCTCTTACAGATTCCTTTGAACTCATCTCTCCCAGTACTTGGTACCTCACTTCTTGTCAGATTCAGAGTGAGCATACATGACTCTGACTTATCACAGTTTGTTCACCAGATGCGCATACAGCATGCTTCTTCTCTTCCAAGGTGTGCATCAGTAAGCTTTGGAGAATTCATGTTAAAGTAGTAATTAACAGTACATATTGCAGCTACCTTCTTACCTGGCCTGAACACTCGTCCTCCCTCTATCCCTGGCACTTCCCTTCCACAAGGCCCTGGCACGTATGAATGTTAATTAAATAATTGTATCAGGTGGGGAGCATGAACTAGAGCAGCAGGCTGCCAGTATCGTTGCTCTGGATCAAAACCTTCCCAGTCCACTAAATACTGAAGTAAATATTTATTGATAATTAAAATTAATATAACTATTCGTTGACTCTTTCTGCTTGGCCATTTGTTTGGAGATGATGAGCAGAAGGCAGTGTAACATGAATGCCCAAAAAATTATTAAAAAATTGCAAAAATCTGAAAATAAATTGAGAGCCTCTGTCTGAAATCACTTGATTTGGTATATCATGGAGTCTGATAGTATGCTGGAGGAACAATTGACTAGTCTCCTTTGCATTGCGTAATCCCTTGCACTGAACAAAATGGGCCTTTTTATGCAACAATCTGTAGAAACAACCATGAAGGTATAATACTTCTGATCAAAGGTCATAGCTGCAATAAGATTAGTGGATATTATTTTCCAAGACCAAGAAGGTGTCGGTAGTAGTTGTAATTCCCAAGGAGGTTTTCTTCTGTGAGCCTTTGCTCTAGCACATACGGCACATGTCCTAACAGACACTTCTGTATCTGTGTCCGTCACTGCCCAGAAATAATTTCTCTGTAATAACTCTAAGGTCACAGTAACCTCATAAGATCCAGCAAGACAGAAATCATGTTTTTTTTTGTAGTGCTTGTTTACACAAAGAGAGAGGGGGTAAAAACAACTGATGATCATACAAAGCTAATGCTCTCTAATGGCTCGATTGGGCCTGTCTAAAACCGATCTTTGAAACTGCTGGTGGGACATAGTTATTTTAGTGTAGTAGCATAATCATATTTCAATTCTGTAACAAAATGATCCAAAGTAATGGGGTCAGACATTTTGGGGGTTATTTTCATGACTCTCTCCATCTTAAAGAAATAAAGTATCTGCTTTAGCATTTTGACATAAAGTTCTATAGGTAAGTATGAACTAAAAATCAGCAAAAAACAAAGACCATCAAATTTGTCTGGCCAAAACGGCTTTGGCTGTTTTGAAAAATATTAGATTTTTGTAATCTGCATAAACAATTATCGGATAGTTGTCATGCAGTAGGTAATGACGTCATTCTTGGAATGCCTTTTCAATGGACAACAATTCCTTGTGTGATTGTATTGGTTCTATCAGAAGGATTAAGTTTCTGCGAAAGTAAGCTACTCTATGCTTTTGACCGGTCATGGGATGTCTTTGTGATAAAATGTTTCCTAAAGCAATATCTGAAGCATCTGTTTCTAGACAAAAGGAAGCTCAGGATTGGGATGTCTTAATATGGGTGCAGAGGTAAAACAAGGCTTTAATTTCTCAAAGGCCTTTTGAGGTTCCTTTGATCAAATTAAGGTTTTTCCTTTTCCCAGTCTTAGTGATTGGCACCACTGCTTTGGAGAATTTGGCAATAAAATGTGTACAAATTTAAAAAATCAAAAGAACTTTTAACTTCACACATACTCTGAATAGACTACCTCTCTAAAATACCTTCAGTTTTCTTTGCTTCCATCTATAACCCCTCAAGAGTGATAGTAAATGCTAAGAATTCTATGTTATTGTTATGAGGAAACAACATTTTTCTGCTTTGGCACAGACTCGATTCCATTGAAGTATTTCAAGAACTAAAAGCAGGGCCACTGGAATTATGCGTCCAGAGAATACCAAATCATGCGGCAGGGTTTGCTAAATTATGCTGTAAGAAAATGAAAATTGAGAAGCATAATGCCCCACATTCTGTGATGGCCTCAGTTTATTATTTTGTCTTTTTATACGTTAATACTGTCTGGACAAAGGTTTCACTTTATGTAATTCAATTAAATTCAAAACTTTATTCAGCAGCATTGTGGTAGCCTTAAAAGTTATTCACGAACAGAAAATGATAAAATGATAAAAACATTATACATCACAGCATTTTAAATTAAGATTTAACCAATATGTAAAATACATCAGCTAGGAGGATAGAATATCTCATACAGTACCAAATTGCAACAACATATCTCATCAGTGCATCGAAGTTCGTGACCGCGTGGCAGCCTTTAAAAATGCGTCTACATTAAAAAACACTTCATCATTACGTAAAAGTATTGAGCATCTGAGAGCAGGTCTGCATTGACTTGGGCCATAACAGTACTTCTTTAAAATGGGAATGAAAAACAACTTGGAATCTTGCGAGTAAAATTTGCAGCCCAAGGGAAACCATAACAGGTATTTAATAGGGGTGGGCAGTGAACTCCGATCTGCTGGCGCAGCTTGCAAAGTTTTTTCACTACACGCCCTGCTTAGAATGCGGAGTTAAAATAAAAAAAGTCTGCCTCCCGCGTAGTGGAGTTTGCCGTCGGTCGGCTCACCCCTAGTTTTTTAGGTCGAGGACCGTCCGGTCTGCCGAAGGCAGAACCGGAAGTCGGAGATTTAATGTTTCCTAGAGTGGCTATTTAGCCCGCCTCTCTTTTTGCTTCTCCTCCATTGGCTGGCTTCCTAAACGGAGGCCAGCCATTGGAGGAGAGAGCCGTCCCTCCAAATAGGCTCCGTCTTTTTCAGATTCGGGGGCGTGTTCCGTGCTGTTCTTTCCACTTTTTAGCCACGCCCTTTTTTTCGAACAGCAGGAACACGCCCCCGAATCCGAAAAAGTTTTGAAGCTTCCAGCCGCCATTTTTTTGCTATCGTCTGGCCGTGAGGATCCATCCGTCCGGCGCCGTGTTCATGCCCCAAGCAAGCAAGTGTGGGATGATGCTCACTGCCGGGAGACGGCGAAGGCTGCTTCTGTGCAAGTCCCAGGATCTAGTGCCCGGGGCCGTTGGAGACCTGACTCCAGCCCTGGTCACAGCAGGTACGACAGTCCTCCTTCAGACCAAAGACGCTCAAAACCGCCCCTGATGCCGGCTCCTCGCCTCGCGCCTTGGACATCTTTCGCGCACAGCCCGCATTTTCGGCAAGGACAGAGGCGCCGAGACGCTCGCGAGCAACCTTAGCGCGGACTGAACCACACGGATCAGAAACGTGAGGTGAAATTATTCGGAGAAAACGGGCAACTGCAGCCTTTGTAGTCACTGCACAGAAACGGCCCTTGAGACGATATTCCCGCAGAACCGAGCGGAGACAAATGTTCCTCAGAATCGACTCCGAACTGCTCCGGGGTGGGCTCGACCATATACATTGCGCACAGCCTGCGAACAGTTTGCCTTTTCATTCCGAAATAACACAGAACTATTGAGACGGCGGGGGGTCACCACGCCGGGCTCTGTTGACACATTGTGTAGGCTGTGAAAGCACAACACGGTGCAAGTAATTGCCTGCTCCCTGTGGCTGACAAGCAGACAAATGACAGCAATAGACGTGCCAATGAATTTACATTTATGTAAACAGGGGGAAAAAGGAACCCAAACGTGCTTGCTACACGGATCAGTCATCTCAGAACACATAGGACGAAGGATGCCAATGCTTAGAAGGAATTAAGAGCATGTTTTCAGGATATAAATTATGGAAACAAATGAAGGTCCCAGGGTGATGGCGTGAGCAGTGAAGCGGCATCGGGGCACTGACAGCTTAGTGGCATGTTTTCTTCTTTTTTTTTTCTCTTTCGGAGTGAGACCACATCAGGTTGTTAACCGCTCGTCCCTCAGTCCCACTTTCAGTGGAGGGCTTTTAATAGCATTCTGTACCGTACCCTCGTCTTTTGACCTACCTTCTGGATTCTCTTTGCTTGTCTCCCTGA
Organism: Triturus cristatus; assembly: GCF_964204655.1. NCBI lineage: Eukaryota > Metazoa > Chordata > Amphibia > Caudata > Salamandridae > Triturus > Triturus cristatus. The sequence continues at coordinate 273,222,812 of NC_140580.1, forward strand.
ATGTCAGAACAACAGCACCACTCGGGTCATCATACGCAACACCAAACTCTCCCCACACAGGTGACACTACAGTGTCAGAAACACAAAGTATCCAAGGATCATGCCTGCTGCCTTTAAACTGCTCCAGCGTGAATGTGCAAACTTACCTTGCACAAACACTGCACACGAAAACAAGCAAAAGTTATACTCCCACCAGAGCCAAGTTCAGCAGCGTGTGTGCTCCTCATCACGGGATCAGAACTCTGCAACATCTCACTAACTCACTTTCACTGTCTTTCACTACCTCTCTCTATCTCACTACATCACAACACCACTCTGCTTACATCTCACTACCTCACAACATCCCTCTCCCTCACTACATCACTGTTTCACTACCTCACTCTTTCTCACTACATAACTCTCTCTACCTCACTACTCCACTCTATCTCACTACCTCACAACTTCTCTCTCTCAAAACATCACTACCTCACTCTCTAGCTCACAACCTCACAACTTCACTCTCTCTCACTCACTACCTCAATCACTCTCTATCTCACTACCTCACTCTTTCTATCTCACTAACTCACTTTCACTACCTCTCTCTCTATCTCACTACATCACAACATCACTCTATGCTTATATATCACTACCTCACAACATCCCTCTCCCTCACTACCTCACTCTTTCACTACCTCACTCTCTCATTACCTCACTCTCTATCTACCTCACTCTCTATCTCACTACCTCACTCTCTATCTACCTCACTCTCTCTCACTACCTCACTCTCGATTTCAATACCTCACTCTCTCTCTCTATCTCACTACCTCACTCTCTCTCTGCTAATGCAATAGATATCACATATGCAAAAAAAAAGCTAATGCCAATAGAAATGACAATGCCATTTATTTAGGGATACAAAAATAATACAAAAATAATGAGCAATACCAATAGCTCTACCTATAATATTGCCGAGACCATTGCATTGTAAATGCTTGTCTAAACTGGGTCTTCTGTGAGGCACAGGGCTTAACGGCATTTACCATGCGGCGACAACTAGCCAGTGACTGAAATAAACCGCTGAGCACTGAAGCAGAGGAAATGGCTATTTCCCACAATGTATATCGTAGATTAAGCACGTTAAATACCTTCAGGATAAAATACACAGCATTTGATTTAATCTGGCGGGATGATCACTGCGCAACTCCAGTCCTAGCATACTCCTACACAGAGTTAAAGGATGATCAAGTGAGTCGGATGCCGTATTTTGTTTTCAATCAAGAATTAGCACAACAAAAATACTGCTCTACCACCTTCGCAGCACGGTCAGCAGAACAGTGCGCAGTGGTGTACATCTTCTTAGGGCAGAGCGGAACTCCACAGAATTCCACTGAGTTTTTATGCAACTACGTGGAATTCTGCATAGTGCAATTCTGCAAGCTCTGCCCACCCCTCGTATTTAACAGTGCCTAATCTAAAACAAAGTAAAAGTGAGCGTTCCCATCTGTTGCAAGCAGTCCATAAGTAATTAGTAATGTTATCGGTGTCGTATAAGTGCAAAAATCTTATGACCGTTGGAAATGTTGGAGACTCCTGAGCCGCTGGGACTCCTCATGCTGGAAAAAAGTCTGTCACATTTTTTTTGCTAAGTGAAACACGGGTCGATAGAGCATGGAAAAAAGATCCCATCCCTTTACAATTATAAACGCTCCTGACATAACTAATACAGGGAATTTGTAAACCTTTATCCAGGAAGAGGCCATCCGGTATTATGTCTCTTGTTAGGGGGGACTCAGGGTTTTTCCATATTGATAACCAGAGCAGGGAAGGCGGACATGGGTCAAGTGTTCGAGATATCGCAGCCCCAGTTCTTTATGATTGATGTAATTAGCAGCAGAGATTGGAAGTGCCAGCAGTCTCCTTAGAAATCTCTTTTCTTCATGCTGGATTACCTTATAGTTGGAAATACCCCATAACTCTGCGCCGTACATAGCAATTGAATGGCACTGGGATTTATAAATGTTTAACAAAATGTCTAGAGATTTACCAACCAGGGTTTGGGGAAAATAACATAGGGACCCATTGGCCGAAGAACATTTTTTTGTGCAATGAGAAATGCTAAAAGGCCATGACCCTTGGGAGTAGAAATAGATACCCAGATAAGGGAAGGTGCTTGTACTGGTCAGAGCATTTGGGCCAATTTACATGGTTGATAGGGGGCTGCACTTAAGGCCGCAAGACATAACGTGGGACTTGGCAGAATTCGTTTGCAGGTCGAGAGAGGGCGCGTACTAGGAGACACATTGCCCTAGGTGTTTGTACTATGAGAGGTGCCGACACACATCCCTGCCTGACACCATGCTGGATTTTGATTTCTCCTGTGACTTCTCCCTGTTGACAGATGCGTACAAGAGGGCTGGGAGTGGGTTGCCCCTGATTACAAGTATGTCCTGAGTTGCGTCTAAGGGTGTGCAAAAGCCAAAGGGCACAACTTGATATTTGAAAAATCCAAATTTTGTTTGAAAAGCTGTCTTCAACTCATCCCCCTGATGCATCCAGACTAAATGGTAAGCTCCCCTAATACAGATATGAGTAGATTCATGCTTGATAAATTTGATCCACGAGGACAGGTATAAAGGAAAAATGTATACAGATTCTTCATGGTAACATTATTCAAAGCTCTATAGTTGATACACATTTCTAATTGTCCCGCTTTTTGGGTATGAAAAAGAGAGGGGACAAAACATGCAACTGGCATGGATGCATGAAACCATTAGGCAGAACTTCACCTAGGCAACTATTTAAATATTTGGTGTCTTTTTACCAATCGAGCATAAATCCTGCTTCAAGGCAATGAGGGTTCAGGTATCAAATTTATCGGACAATCATATGGGCGGTGATGAGGAAATATTTTCACTCCTTTCTTACTGAAAACATGCATGTAGTCATGATAATGAAAAGGAATGATTGCCTGAATAACTAGAGGGTTTACAACAAAAGGTGCACACAAAAGAATCTCCATCATTGAAATCAATTCTTTTTCATCAGAAGATGAATTCATGAAACACCCTGATTTACAATAAAAGAATGACATTATTATCAACTCTTTATCCCAATCTATGTCATGTTTATATAGTCCCAAAATCAATTCATAAAAAAAGATATGTTTTCTCAATGTATCCCTAAACATGTCATAGTGAATGGTTATCTACTATGGGTCAGAGGACCAGAAGTTAACAATGTACCATCTACAGCCCTGACTTTTATTTTTGTTTTCTCTTTTCACAGGCCATCCCAATTGTTACATCATTTTACACTCAGTAAATGTACCTGGGGTACCTATATCAATCAAAGCCACTAACTGATATGTTTTCCCTTCAAACACGGATACATTAACAGTGAAATGTTTTGCATCACTAGTCCACTGTGTTTAAATAGATCAGTCATTTGGAGTCCAACCCTTTCCACTCAATGATGGGACTACAGTCCCAGTTGAGGGAAATTGTTTCCTGGCCAATTATTGGAAGGTCTTTTAATGCAGTCTTTTTTAAAATGTTGATTAGACCAACAATATAAAGATAAATTATTTTTGCTCTGTTTCTCTCTCCTTTCTCTAGATAGGGATGTCTCACAGCTTCTATGTGCATAGGTTCAGGAGAGGTAGTCCTTACTTTTATTTTCTTGTTTATCTGGATTCTCATACCAAGCCCTTCCTTCAAACCTCTCCTTTTCTCCTTCTAATTTGATGATCTCATTTTAAAACCATATCGACCAACACCTCAAACCCAGTAGGACAATTAGGAATTTGAATGAAAGGATCCTTCGACTCCTTGTTCAACCCCCTATAGAATAAGGCCCTTTCCTTTTTGTCGCCCATCAGCCGTATGTGCTAATCCATTGACTTGTGTTAAATAAGTAAGGAGATCCTTTCTTTCTTTAGGCAGATCTAACAATCACTATCTACAATTAGTGATAATGTTTTCCTGCCAAATAATATGTTTATTTCTTGTTTGAAGGTCTCATAATCCTAAGGGATCATATAATTTAGTGTCTCTAGAGACATAGACCAAGAAGCAACTTCTCTAGTAAGGTATGATCAAATTAAACATTGGATTCTGTAGTAGGGAACAGAGAAGGCATGTACAAAAAATGAAGACTAAACTGATTTTAAAAAAATATTAGATTTGTGAGGATTTTCCTCAAACCTCCCAGGAGGAGCCAAAGGTACAGTTATGGTAGATAATATTATTGAGGACTGTTCTGTACTACTTGATTCTCTATTACTGTGTATACTTGGACTGGACTGTAAACCTGAATAAACATTAGCCCCAGATAGAGAGGGTGGGAGCTGTGTCTGACCAGCATGCATCCTATCATTGTTTTTAGTAAGATCTAAGACTTGTTGTTAACCACTAATTTTCTTCACATGTATCACCTAACTGTTTCTGCACACCTTGCATTATATGACCCAAATCAGCAAATGTAAAATTGCTTGCCTCCACGGTTCCCAGCTTGCAATGCTTAATTTGTGCTTGTGATTACAGGGCTCGGCATCTGCACTTATTGTGTAACACCAGCATATATTTATGACAGTCCACCACAAAGTGGCACTGTCAGTCTATGTTTTAAGAAAAAATACTTGACCAAATGTTTATCATGTCAATTCATGATTAAAAATGAATAATACCATGATGCTCAGGCCATTGTTACAGCCCAGAGTCACCCAGTGCAGTTGAAATTGTAATATTTGTAGTACTGTTATGGTAAGCAAGTGTTGATTTAACTGGTATTTGGTAGCGTTGGCAAGGACCTAAGGACCTCCTGGGATATATCTTGGTGCCTGGCACTTATTATTTTACAAATTAAGCACTGCTGGGCGACCATAATATGTGGGCTTCCAAATCTGTCACAGTACAGAAATGTAGTCCCTTAATTCCACCGCGGGAATGTCAATCCTCACCTCGTCCTCCCAAGCTCCACCAGAGCCAAAATGTATATGAAATGCTCTGGAGAATTCAAGGGGAAACGGGGAATAGGATTGAGAGAAAAAATTGCCTGTAGGAGAAATAGGGCTGTTCAACTGCACCTATAGAGAGAAAAGGAAGACAATGTATAAGGTTCAACCATAATATGTAGGAAAGCTAGTATCTTTTCTGTATTACCTTTAACAACCTTCAGTTATTAAATCACATTCTTTGCTGTTTTTCTCTTGACTATTTCTGATAAAAACTACAAGAAAGTGTCAGGGTTAATGTGTGCAGAAACTATTTCTTTCTATAGTCTGATTTATTGAGTTTTCTCTCATGTACCTACTTATCTCTTGTTTAACACATACTGAATCAGAATATAATGTTCTTATTATCTGAAAGAAACATGTAGTGATAGATTCCTTACCTTAGAATCACCCCCAGGCGTCAGACTGGATCCGGAAAGTTTTCGTCAGCAGTACCCCTGCGCGTCGGAAGGTGGCGTTGTGCGGCTCAGCGTCTGTCGTTGGCGTCGTGGTCGCCGAGATGACGTTGCCCCAGCCACTTAGATGCCGCCATCGAGCGCTGACGTCAGTTCTTTCTTTTTCCGCGCCAGCAAGAGCCGATCCGGAGAGAGCGGTACCCCCAGTCAATTTTTGACTGAGTTTTTTCGAGGCTTTTTGTCTCTGTTTTTTGAGTCGATCGACTCCTGGTTCCGTAGGGATGCCCGGCTTCAAGTCTTGCGGGGACTGTCATCGCATGATGTCTGTGACAGACCCGCACCGCTTGTGTCTCTACTGCCTGGGGCGCCACCACGACCCCAAGTCATGCCCCGACTGCCGGTCCATGGCGCCAAAGTCTTTGCAGGAGCGGTCCCGGAAGCTGCTTGTGGCCCGGCAGTCAGCTACGTGCCGCTTAAGGTCCCGGTCCCATGGGAGGTCGAGTGACAGGTCGTGGAGCCACCAACCTCGTTCGTCGGGATCGAAGTCTTCGCACTCTAGGTCAGGTAAGGCGAAGCATCACAAGAAGTCAAAGAAGCGCCGTCGCTCTCTGGCTTCCCATCGCGCGACGTGGCTGAGGGTGCGGGTGGTGCCTTCCCGGTGGCTCTGGCGGAGCCTACGCAGTCGCCGGCGGCCTACCCGCCCTTCCCGTGTCTGTCGGCAACTCCGGCCCAGCTGCAGGAATTTCTGTCAGCGATGGCTTGCCTCTTTGGGCCGTCGGGCCCCGCGAACCCGACTGGGGGTCCATGCCCTTTACTGTCAGTGGCTCCGGCATCGCTGTCGGCTTCGGCCTCGGTGCCCTAGGACACCCATGGATCCAGGCCTGGATCCCGGGCGACGCCGGTTGACCTAGTGACACCTCCACCGACGTCGACCCCCCCCCCCCCCCCTGGCACCACCTCCAACGTCTAGGGCTGGACTGGCCGTTGCGGGCACCGGGCATTTCCCAGTGGGCCGCCAGGGTCGGGGCCAGTTTTGAGCCCCTGGGGGCCGTTTTGGTTACTAGGGGTCGGCAATATCGGACCCCTGTAACATAATCGGCCAAAACTAGCCCTCGCAAACTGCTCAGCTGCACCTCCCCTCTCCCAATAGGGGGGGCTCGCCGATTAGTTTGCCAGGGTCGGTTTCGGTTCCCAGTCCGGCCCTGCCGATGTCGCCTGTTCTACCAGACGACGTCGTCCCCGGTTTCAGCCCCAACGTGGACACGGCGTCGGAACGGCGTCGCTCAACGCCGATTCCGACGCCGAAGGGGCCTTTCTACCCCTTTGTCCAGCCTCCTTATTTTTGGCCTGTACATCAGCCTTTGGAGGAAGGGGAGGACTGGGAGGGGTCTGAGGACCCTCTCACAGCACAGTGTGAGTTAGACCCAGACTGGGCATTGGAGTTGGGGGACGCCAGTGGTCTGGACACCTCTCCAGACCTTGGCATGCTGTGGCTACGGAAGAGGGTGTGAGTTATGCAGTGCTGTTGCGTAGGGCAGCCGAGGCCCTCCACCTCGAGCTCCCTACAGTGGCCGTCAGGTCGAACCTCCTGACAGAAGTGCTTCAGCCAGCAGCTACCTCTGCGGAGCCGCTGCTGCCTTTTAATTATGCACTTTCTGACGTTCTTTTGGGTACCTGGTCCAGGCCAACACAGGGGCTCCTGTGGATAGGAACGTGGCCCGACGCCATCGCCCGGCCCCAGGCAAACCCATGTTTCTCTTCCAACACCCTACCCCTGAGAGCTTGGTTGTACAAGCCTCTGTGTCCCCAAGCGCATTCCCTTCCGCACCACCGGACAGGGAATCCAAGAAACTGGAACAGTTTGGGAAGAAGATTTTTCTTCCGCCAGTTCAGGGTTGCGGTCTGTGAACACTGCATGCCTCTTGGGCCGCTATTCCCTCTCTGTGTGGGATATGGTGGCGTAAGTGCTGCCTCAATGTCCAGAGTAGGCCCGGACAGTGCTCTCTCAAGCTATTGCTGAGGGGAGAGATGCAGCCAAGTTCACAATCCGTCCTCGCTGCACACTTTTACTAAGCACTATTGCCTGGACAGCCAAGTCCGGAGAGACAGCTTCTTTGGCCGTTCTGTTCTCCGGGACTTCCTGGTGTGATCTTGGTTTGCAGACCCACCACCGGGGTTGGTACTGCTGGGGTATCTATTCTAAGGTAAGGAATTTATCACTACGTGTTCTTTCAGATGCACAAATTACTTACCTTCGGTAACGATATATCTGTAAGAAACATTAGTAATGATAGATTCCTTACCACCCCACCCATCCTCCCCGTTCTGAAAACTGATTTCTAGGGTTAAGGTCATCCCTTTCAGGGCCCTAGTTTCAAGGCACCAGTGGTCATTATCTTGAATGGCTCTGCGTTCCTGGTGCGGAAAGTATTGTACAGAACTGACGTCAGTGCGCGAGGGCGGCATCTAAGTAGCTGCCGCAACGTCATCTCGGCGACCACAACGCCAACGACGCCAACGACGGACGCGGAGCCGCACGACTTCACTTTCCGACACACAGGGGTACTGCTGACGAAAACTTTCCGGATCCAGTCTGACGCCGAGGGGTAATTCTAAGGTAAGGAATCTATCACTACAAATATTTCTTACAGATATATCGTTACCGAAGTCAGTGAATGCATTGCACTGAGGCTCAATGTCTAACGAGTAAATTAGGAACAGCTGAACTCCTCGTAATCGTTTCTTTAGTTTAGACTAACTTCAACGTGCTTCAAACAAATGTCTTTTACCTGGTTTTAGATCTTCAAAATCAATAAAGCCATTTTGGCAAACTCCTGAAACCCAGTAGTTTACACACATGCAGGAAAACAAAATGTATTTAAACTAGTAAACAACAAAAGCTCTTAAACTCTAAGATATGTAAACAAACTTTAGTTTTTGATAATTAACACCACAAAATCTTCTGCTGTAAGAACTAAAAGGGTTCTCCGAGTTCAGAAAATTCTCAGGATGAGAAAATATGACCCCCCTGAACATCAGCAAGCCACTTGAATAGTTGGGAAGCAAGGATCAGGATGACCCAGCGTATTTACTTTGGGACACCATGATAAAACCACATTACCTAAACTCTCAGTTTCCTCGCACTCCTCTTTCCTAGCACTTCACTTCCTGTTGGATTCAGGGGGAGAGGGAGTGCTTGTCTCTGAATTATTCAGTTTGTTCAGCAGATCTGGTACGGCATGTTTCTTTCCTTCCAGAGTTTACATCAGTTAGAATCTGGTAATTCATGTTAAGGTGGAAATTAACAGTACATATTCCATCTACATTCTTACCTTGCCTGAACTCTCGTCTTCCATTCTTGACAGTGCCTTAAGCCTGTAAAAGATCGTAAAATGTAGTCTGTGACTGATTTAGTACTTCAGTTGTTCTTGTTGCTAGACGAGTATTTTTAACAAAAAATGTATAAAGTTGATTGTCATTGACTCAGCTACTCATGATGCTGCTCTTCATAACTGAACCCTCATGACTATGACCTCTCTGCCACTATCCATTGACACCAAATAAATGGGTTAAAATCATATTTATATAAAATACTCTAACCCTGGCATGGTGCAGCCAAAATCAATGATGTCTGAAACTCTCGGTCTCAATAGAGACAACTCAGCCAATCTCACATATGATCTGCAGCAACTTTGTACACACCAGGGCCCGACTACAATCTGCATTGTACTGCCAGGGTGAAATCTTTGAACACGTAATTACCGCTGCCATACGGTAACACACTGCCAGTACTGTGTAATTACAAGTAAACTGATCAGAAGGGATAATAACTGTGCAGATATGGAATTTCCAAGTGGTTTTCCATATGGTTTTCCCTACTCTGAGGGTTGTACTATTAAGAGGAGACATGCAGAAACCGCAGGAAACACAGAGTGGTTTTTTAAGTAAAGATTTACTTGGAAGCACAGCCTGGCATCCGACCACCTCGAAGAGCCAGCAGCAACTGACATACATCGAGTGCCGTTAACCTTACATTCGAGAACAGAACACAGAAGAAGAACACAGAGGTAAGATTACATCATGACACATCCTCCCGCTTTGCAATAAACACAGAAGAAAACAAAACCTTAAAAAAACAACTCTAAACTAAAGAGAAACAAGAAAATAAACCTACAGACAACAACCCCGAACTGGAATGATTCACATTCTAACATAATCTTGCAGATAAGAAGTTGGTCTATGAGTTCTAACACTCGCATAACCCTTTATTGTGGACCCCACCGCAATCTCAGGGCACTCACCCACACTGTTCGACAGAGGATCAGGAATGGCACTGAGATTCCTAGAGCCAGCATTGGAGGAACCCTCATTATGCGGCATAAACATGGCTTCTGAGCAACCTTCATCATCACCTCCTTGTCTAACACAAGTCCCACCTCTCTGATACAAAGCCACTCTGCACAAATTCCACCATTCACCGCCTTCAATGACCACAAAACATTTACCAACCTTCTCAACACGAAAAGGTCCTTTAAACTTGCTCAAACCACCCTTCACCCTGCCTGGTCTCCGTTTGACCCAATCACCAACTTTGAATTTGGAAGAAACAAAATCATGTACCTGCTCACCTCCAGAACATACCCACTCCTTTAACCAAGCAGGAACCAACCTCGAACCTGGAAGACACCCTCTCATAAGCTGGAAAGGAGACTTGTGGGTGACACTGTGAATGGAAGTACGGTATGCCCTCAACATCTCCTCCACAATGCATTTGGCAGCTTGTCCATTAGCCAACGCAAGTTGGACCATCATTTTTACCAACCTGTTAGCTCTCTTCACCATTCCATTGCCCATGGGATTATAAAGAGAGGTGCAAAAATGTTTGACTCCACCCGAAGTTAGCTGCATCTCGTTATCAGTCAATAACGTGTGGGCATCCCCTCTTCAAAAAATATTTTCTCCAAAACTTCAATAGTAGATTTGGATGTGACATCTCTCATGAACTTAACAAAAAGCCATCTAGAATGAACATTGTTGTATTCTCTCCCTTAGCTTTCTTCATGCTGTGGCCTTATGCTGCAGCCTAATGTTCTAATGCTTATCAGAATATTCTACTGTTGCCTGGTTGCCTTGTTGTTGGGTTTTGCCTTATTCAAAAGGCTTGGAGGGCGGTTGAAGCTGGTTGCAGATCTTCCTATGTCTCCTGTCTGCCGTGTAGCTGTTCATCAATAAACTCATCAAAATCTACAACATTTCTCCCGTGTTTTCATCAGATCAAAGTGCAGGGAAGTGCTATACTCTACATTTGCATACTACTGTGGATCCTATTACGGTGATCCACACACCAATACAATTACATTCTGTGTCTCATGCCGAGCCAGTCACGGTGATTGGCACACCTTTGTTTTTAGATACAGTTACATACTCTTCATTTTTTTGTATGTTCTTGGCATTGTTTTACAAACTGTTATTTGCACATTGTATTTGAGGTTCACACATGCGGATCCCAATGCGGTGATTCGCAACCAATTCGACCATTATATTTGAGGTTTACTCTATGGTCTGTTATTTGCTGTTTTCTCTTATCTTTTCCATTTTTGCTACATCCTATTTCTTTATTTATTTAGTTTTGTTCTCTTCTTGACAATGCAATCTGTTGCTCTTCCTCATTTATTCCTGGAATCTCCAGGAGAACCTCCTGTTCGATGGGAGGTTTGGTTTGATGCTTACGGAGCAATTGGTGCTTCCAGATTCAGCAGTGAGCGTAAAAAAATGTCTACTTCTCCATTTCTTGGGGTTTGAGGGTAGGTCTATCTTTAAGCACCTTCCTGAAATTCCTCACCTTCCAGAGGATAACATTGACGACTATCAAGACACTATAACAAAACTTAAAATAACATTCGATAAACAACCGAGTCTCATGGTCTTACGTCACAATTTCTTTTAAGAGACATCAAGGTGAAGGAGAAGATGTAGACGCATACATTTCTGTGCTCCGCAGACTGCCTCTGTTTGTCAATTCGAAGCATTTACAGATAAGTTAATCAGAGACCAATTTGTATGTCAGTGCAAGGACTAACACATCCGTCAGAAGTTGTTGTCTCTTAGTAATCCTACTCTAGATGAAACTATCAAAATTGCTAAAAGTATTGAAACTTCCCAAATTTCGCTGAAGGAATTAGAAGACAAAACTCTTGATTCTGTAAATGTTGTTATAGCTAACACTAAGGGTAAACAAATCGATTTTCGTTATTCTTCTCCTAAGAATACTACAGGGAAAAACCACTCTGTGGGAAAAAAAATTGTCGGACTATTCCAACACTACACAAATGTGTTATCGTTGTGTTAATCCACCTCATCAGAAGGGTGGGAAGTGTCCAGGTGCCAATGCTGTTTGCAATTATTGTAAAAAAATAGGGCACTTTGCTAAGGTATGCCTAAAAATGAAAAATCGAAAAAAAATGTTGCGTGTGTGTTAGAATCTGATCATGAGTCTGACTCGGACGTGGTTTCAGTGGTTACTGATGTACATGATTCTGAACTAGTTGAAGGAGATCCAACTAACTGTGTCGATCCTATTGTTGAGATCTATGTTGGTGATAAACCTTTAAATTTACTAGTCGATTTTAGCCCCAGAATCACAATGATAACGCAAAAACTGTTCTGTTAAACATGGGGAGACAGACCTCTCGTACCTCCTGATCGCTCCCCTGTTTCGTATGAGGGACGAAGAATCGAAATCTTAGGGTACATTGAAGAAGTGTTAATTTTCAAGGGAAGAAAGATTAGAGGCAAAGTCTATGTTGCTATTAAGGGGTTGAACATTCTAGGCTGGTACCATCAAGGATTGATCGGCATGATTCTAAAGCCAGGTTCAAAAGAAAAAGTTCTTGTTGTGACAGAGGAGCACCAGTAATGTAAATGGAAGGAAAGATTTCCATCTGTTTTTGGTGATGGTTTGGGAATGGTATGGGGGTTCAAACACAGGATCATTGTGAAAGACGGAGCACTTCCTGTTAAGCACAAGCTGAGAGGTGTACCTTTCAGTGTCAGGGACGATCTTGAAAAGGAACTCGTCTTTTTTTTTATTTTATTTTTTTTATTTATTTTTGTGCCACAGTAACACAAATATAAAGTATATTACACTTTTTATAATTCATGAATTCATATGATCACTGAAAACACCCCAAATGCCAAGTCCAATCTTACGTTTCTTAGCCCCTTTTACAGAGTATAAACTCCACTCTAAATGAAATAAGTTGTACATTTTTGCCCGCCAGCGTTCAAAAAGAGGAGTTTCAGATTGTAGCCACTCGGCTGCAGTACACAACTGATCAACCGTCATAGCAATAAAAATAAAATGTTGATGTTAATACAAAGGAGTCCCCTTGTCAAGACCAGAACCAATTACCAAAAGCATAATGGCGGGGGTGATACACATAGGAGTCTCCATTATCATAGACATAAACTTCTCAATTCCCATAATATATGTTGATAGTTTGGAGCAACTGAAAAAAACATGCAAACTATCCGCAGTATCCGCCCCACACCGAAAACATTTGCCATCATACCCTCCCCCCCATTTAGACATACGTGCAGGCGTATAATACAAATTAAAAACAGTTTTGAAGAATTGCACTTTCAAATTCGCAGAGTAAAACCTCCTTAGATCTCCCAATGGTGTCCTCTATACATACATTATCTACCCCCAATATCGTAGACCATTTAGCATTATATTTTCCTAAATCACCTACTCTATAGGATAACAATATCCTATATAGCACCCCGATCTTCTCCTGACGCCTAACAGCCTCGACTACTATATTAGATACAGCTGATAAATTGTTCCGATTTATAAAATCTCTAATTTGAAGAAATTTAAAAAATTGAAATTTTGACAGATTGCGCCAGAACTTTATACCTACACTTCCTTAGGAACTTACAGTCCATCCCGGCCTGGTATGTCTCCTGCAGTAGTACAACGTTGGAGTCCTGTCTGTTCAAGAATTTTACTACCACCCCTCTCTTCGCCTTAATCCCCAGCCCATTGACATTCTGGGATAGAAGGTTTAGCCCCCACCTATACCTGTGTGGGTATGTCCTTGGTCACCATAAAGCCTTCTGCCATCTTTTCTAGCATGTGTGTTGTGTCAGTTGAACCCATCCCTTGGAAAATTCCCCCACCCCACTGCGTCATATGACACATTTAAAACTATTTTCCACCCCCACTGCTTTAGGTGTTTGTCGCCCATACTTCCCCTCCATCAAACCTGTATTCAAACTTTAGTGTTCCATTCTCACCCTCCTGTGGCTCAATGAAAGAGCGTCTCGAAAGATCAGTTGGGTTCCGGATCATGTCTCAGTGTTGCTTTTGGTGGGCACCTTCACCCACCTCCTTAAATACCCCTAGCTCATCGGGGTGGTACGGGCTCCACAACTCTGGCCTCACCTGCACTCTCTCCCATTGACTCACCCCTACCTGCCTCCATCTCTGTGGCCGCCATTTCCTTAGACTATGAGCACGTCTTTCTGCCTCCTCGGCACTCCACCACTCTCCAGTCTTCCAGCCACTTCCACTTCTCCTCCTAAGAGCCGAAGAACTAGGATTTTCCTTCCCAACATCACTTTCGACTTTGTTGGGAAGATCATCATGTATTGTGTACCTCGTTTCCGACGTTCTGCTTTCATCTTGTTGAACGACCGGTGCGCTTGTTCAACAGTGAAGTATGGTGAGAGACCATCGGATCTGACCACGGTGCCCACCACACATTGTCTTCATCAACCTTGTTTCCATTTATTGTTCTGTTGCTGCGTAGCTCTGGTGCTGGGCGGGGGAAGATGAAGGAAGAGGGCTTACAGTGCATGCTCGCTCTGACTGGCCCTACAGGCTCACAGCTTGTTTGTTGTATAAGCTGTATTTCGACGACTAGTGTCATAAAAGCTATAGAAGACATTTTAGAAAAGGAATAGAAAATAAACATATAATACAGCAACATGGTAAAAAGTGGTATACCCAGGCAATCCATGGCGATACACTGTTGCACCCTCTATGAGAGGTGCAGTTGCCAAGATCTACTAGTTTAAAGATAATATGCAATTCATCAATAAAAACATGCGAAAAATACAGTAAAGGAAATGGGAAAGGAGCAGCATGACAATCCATCTTGATAAAAGCCTTATCATGGGCTCAGTTTGCAACCCCCAAACAGACCTAATTAGAATAGTTTAAGCCCTCCTTAAGATGACAACAGGGAGAGTTAAGATATAAAGTGCATGTGCATAAAATGTAGTTTTGATGCATAACTGGGCGGCCTTAGAACCCTGCGGCAGTTTCATCTCAGCTTCATTCAGTAGGGGCTTTTCATCTAATTAGCCATGCATGGCTAGCCACGCAGCACGTGAAAAGAGGTCTGGAATCAGACCTGAGAATGCGCAGGGCAACCCGATGGTCCCATGTGCCCAGTTGTCGGCAGATTGGTTTTAGCCACTTGGACCTCGGGGCGTTATATGCCCAGCAAGCAAACATAACGTGTGCAACACTTTCCATCGGGGCCCTGAAACATGGGCAATCCTTTGGTGTCTGTTTGGATGAGTGCCACTTTGCAGTTGTCTCGCAGACAGGGAGTGTGCCGAACCTGAAGTGGATGTACAGCATCCTGTCCCTCGGGACCTGAATTATGTCTAAAAAGGGCTCTAGGCATCTAGTCTGCTTATGTAAATAAAATTCTGCTGTTAGTCAACCCACATTGGATTTGAAGGTTTCCTGGTGATCCACCCATTCCTAGTACAAATGTTTGAGCTCATCATTGCTTGGTGGGTCCTGCCTATCCCAATTTGCTAGGACCCCCAGGGCTGACAACATTTTCCTGACGTCTGAAATCCATCCTATTTTGTGATCAGTGTCTATCCGTGTGACCTCTGTAAGGGCTTCGGCGTAGTTAGAAAGCTCGGGGGTCCGCCTAATGCAAACTCAAAAGAGCAATGGGCGCAGCCTAGCTGTGTCGCCGATCGACCGCCTGCCCATGTCGAGCATTAGAGGTGTGAAGAGAACGTTTTGAGGCAACGACACCAGGTCCCTGAGGAACTTATACTCGGATCTGCAGAGATCATCAACCTTGTCGAATTCCCACAGCTCAGCTCCATAAAGAGCTGTGCTAACCGCTTTGGCATCGTAAACCAAGAGGGCTGGGGCAACCCGCCTACTATAGGAGGAGCGATGTTCTTTCCTGAGTGCTCCGTCCACTTGTTTGTGCCCCATCAGCATTTTTGCTAAGTGGGGCTTCCATGACATTTTGTCAGTCGGACGCCGAGATAATAAAAGGTACCAACTCTTTTTCCAGGGATATCCCACCCAGCAAAGGATTGCGTCTGTAGGACTTGTGTGGGTTAAATGCCATAAACTTAGTTTTTAAGGTATTGATGACCAGCCACTTCTGTCAAAAAGAACACTCCCTTTGGGCTCTTTTTTTATAACATACCAAGATCACTCTGGACCATCATTCAACCTCCCATTCATTAGCACCAAATAGAGACCAAAAACATAATATAAATTCTATATATTTATTATTTTTAGGATCCTTATAGATTCAATGAATATACAAAAGTATTAAAAACATATTAATCATCAAAATACACACGATAAAAATATATTTCTTGTACAATACGGGAGAATATATCACTTATTTTTATTTTTTTATTTATTTTTTGTTCTTTTCCTTTTTTTGTGTTGAAATTTTTTATTGAATTTTATCATGAAATACAGAGTAACATAGAAATAATAAAACAATGAATTATTGATAATATTAAATACATATGTTGATGATCAATATGAACGAATAAATAAGAAATCATATTATATATAAATATTAAAATGAATAAATAAGTGAGTAGATATATGGTATAAAGAACATGAATAAGAACTTGATATTATACATATTCTAATATATAAAATATGAATAAATATAAATATAAAAAAGAAAATGACTTTGTACAAGATAATTAAAATAATTAGATCAGAGCACAAAAATGGTTTTTTTAAAAGAGGAGAAAATTGATATGAAAAGTGGAAGAAAGAAGAAAAGAAGAGAAAAGAGATAAACTGTAAAGAAGAGAATAAGAGAACAGTGAGAGATAATAGAGCCAGAGGAAGGGAGAGAGGAGAAGGAGGACGGGAGTGGGGGAAAGAAATTGATGAAGGATAAAGGAAAGGAAAAAAGAAAAGAAATACACAAAATATACAATAATGAATTAGTTAATTCAAGTGTTTGCATTAGGAGAGAGAGTGGAGTTGGCATCAGTATTAATTTCAGTTTTTAAAAAAGAAGACCAGGTCTGGAGAAATACATCAACTTGATCTTGAAGGTTATAAATTGTGCGCTCATGTATGGCCGTTTGCATCATTGCCACCAGCCATTCTTCCTGAGAGTGTGGAGAAGGAGACTTCTAATTATGCAAAATACAGATTTTAGCTGTAGCCAATGCAGTGTGTAGTAAACGTATTTGTGATTTAGAAAGTTTTGGAAAGTGTCAAAAATCATGTAGAAGGATTGTGGCAGGTGTAAATGGTAAAGATAATGGCATTGTGGAATGTAAAGTCTTGCCAACAAAGGACCAAAAGGACCTTGTTGCTGGGCAATCGCAAATGATATGAACTATGTCACAACCAGAGGTGGAACATCTCCAGCAATTAGTGTGTGAAAGCAATCCAGCTTTATGTAACTTAGTTGATGACCAGTGCCATTCAGGAAGGATTTTAAATATACAAAATTTAAGCCTTGCTTCACGAATGCCTTTATGTAATCCCTCCAGTATCTTGTCACATTCAGAACCTGTATATGAAATAGATAAACAAGATTGCCATTTATTTTGAAGAGCATACAAAAGAGATTGTGAAAATAAAGGAGACATAAAGGTTTTATAAAGACCAGAGGTCACTCCTCTAAACTTTCCCCACAGATTTAGGTAAGATAGTATTGGGGACACCTGCAACACCCAAGGGGGAGATCCCAAGTGTTTCCTCAGACATTGTTGAAGTTGAGAGTATCTAGAGGAGTGTTGTATAGGAAGATTAAATTCCTCACATAATTGAGAAAAGGATTTAAAATTTCCATCATGAAGAAGAGGGAGTAAATACCAGCTGCTTGCCATAAAGGCCAGGATAAAGTGCAACCATTGATACGGATAGCTGAATTGTTCCAAAGAGGAGCCTTAACATGAATACGCGCGTTTGAGCCTAGTATACGATGCCCCCTTTGCCAAGATTTGTGCATGACTGATAAGATCGGATTCTTGGGATCAGAAGAACTAGTGCCACTACCATATAAAAGAGAAAGATCTGAGTTCTTGGATAAAAGATGACGCTCGATGGAAACCCATTGTGGGACATCTTTAGTTCCTGGCAAAAAATAAGAAAATTGGGAGATGTGTAGAGCAAGGGAATAGTGTTCAATGGATGGAAGACCCATACCTCCACATAACTGATGGGCCTTTAATTTTGTTATAGCAAGACGTGGTTTAGCTGAGCCCCATATAAAAATATTAATCTTAGAATCTATTAATCTAAGGGTAGCTAAAGGAATCTGGAGGGGAAGCATACCTAAAACATAGATGAAACGAGGAAGGGTGACCATTTTGATAGCCCAAAGAGATAAACCCAGAGCTTTCCACTTATCAAAATCCCTCTGCATTTGAGAAAGTAAAGGAGCTAAGTTATCTGCAACCATATCTTCCAAACCTTTGTTGACCAAAATTCCTAGATATTTAAGATGTGAGGACTGCCAATGAAAAGGGAATCCATGAATCACTGCCCTTGTAGTGCCATTTGAAATGGGTAATGCTTCACTTTTGTCCCAATTTATCTTATAACCCGAAAAGGAGGAGAAATCATTAATAATTTGAAGAAGGGATGGTAGAGATCGAGGAAGATTAGTAAGAGTAAGAAGAATATCATCTGCATATAAATAGATTTTAGAATGTCCAATTGGGAGAGGCACACCTATAATATCATCAGATTGACGGATAGCAGCAGCAAGTGGTTCCATAGCTAAAAGAAAAAGAAGGGAGGACAATGGACAACCCTGACGTGTTCCCCTCCGAATTGGAAATGCATTGGACAAAAAAACCCCGCAATTAACCTGAGCTGAGGGGTTGTCATTTAATAAACGCACTTTATTGATGAATTGATCACCCAAACCAAATCTATGCATAATAGTAAAAAGGTATTCCCACTCAATGCGGTCAAACGCTTTTTCTGCATCAAGCGAAAGGGCCATGGTATCTTCTGAAAGATGTTTAGCAGACCACAAGGTGTGGGCCAGGGTGCGGAGATGGTTCCGAGAAGAACGCCCTGGTACAAAACCTTGTTGAGTGAAATGTATTAAAGAAGGCAGTACTTTGCGGAGTCGAGACGCCAAGATGCTAGCCAAGATTTTAATATCACAATTTAATAAAGAAATGGGATGATAGCTACCGCACAAAAGAGGGTCTTTGCCAGGTTTAGGTAGTACAGCTATAATTGCTTTATTAGAGAGAGGGCCCATTGATGATTCTTTATCAGCCTCAAGAAATGCAGCATGTAACGTATCAATCATACTATGACCTGCCCATCTATAAAATTCAGCAGGGAAGCCATCTTCCCCAGGAGCTTTATGATAAGGCAGAGCAGTAATAGCTTTAGAGATCTCATCTCTTGTGATTTCACCATCAAGCAGAGCTCTACCCAACTATTTTATTTTATTAAAACCGTTTCAACAACCAATTGAATTAAGTAAGCACTCCAAGTTTGTAACCGGGTATTTTTAGTGACCCTGACTGATATTTGATCACGTTCCTCCTTTTTTTAAATTCTTTACTATTCAGACCAGGTGTTGCTTGGGTGCTTTTCTTAACCAAAGCGACGCGTTTCGGTGGTATAATTAGATCACCACCTTCTTCAGGCTTAAGAAATGTATGCAATGTCTCCCACCAAATATATCAGATGAACAGTGTGCACAAGGGGGTTCATTCTCTCCCCAAAGACTGTTTTCCTTTTCAGTGTGAAAAGTGGCACTCCCGAATGTTAGTAGAGGAGCTACTTAATCCTGCTTCCCCCCAGTGACTGTCTTTCTTTGAATCAGGTATGGTGTACGGGCCCAGGATGCTGTAGAGTCTAACCATGTGATTTTCAGGGGTAGTGTGGAATCCGAGGTGCCTCAGAGGCTCGCTCTGTTGTCAGTCATTTGCCTCCAATGAGGTGCCTCCAGGAATAAATGGTTGGGGGGCAGGTTGCCTACTCTGGATAACAGTTGAGAAGCTTCTGAACTGAATTGGGGAGGTTTCAGGGGGACAAGCTCGTAATTCCAGGGCAAGGAGGTTTTCTGCCAGATCAACCCCTTTCAAGGTAAGCTCCATGCAATCAAGTGGTTGAGCTTGAGAAGTGCATTTCCGAGCCCTGATTACATTGTCTTGAATTACTGAGCGACAGCCCCTGACATGGCAAATCCAGTGAATTACTTTGTTGGTCAAGGAATCTTCACTCTCATAGCCATTCTTTGTATCAAGCTTAGGAACATTGACCATATAGATCTTCGGGACGTGTGGCAAGTGGGAGGTGCCCGGATGGATCGGCTGACGTTGGCCACTGCATGAAAGATGCTGGGCCTGGGATAAAGAGGTGGGTCTAGTGTTAATTAGAAGATCCTGCGCGTCCACTATGTTATGAGGGCCATTGTGGGGGTTAATATTAGGATTATTTAAATGCTGAGCAGTAGGAAAAGATGGGGCTTGTTTGTGAATCGGGACGGCAGGGGGAGCAGGATAGGACCATGGGCGATGGTACCCCTACCAAGGGTGGCTGCCTCGTATGTCGAATAGTGATTATGACAAGGCTGTGAGTAGGGTCCTGACACAAAATTAGCATGATGTGGGCGAGGTGAGTTGTTTTTCAATATTAATTTGACCAGAGTAGTGAGGCCTTCAATCTTGGATCTCATAGTCCCTATTTCCGATCTAAGCATGTTAATAAGTTGGTGCGTATCCTGGGGTTCCAGATTGGATGTTAATCTGATCACTGCGGTAGATGCAAGAGGAGACTGAGGTGTGTCTTCCCTGTGGTCATCAGACAGGTCCAGCAGGGGCGAAAACCTGTTTGCACAGGGGATAGTGGGTTCAAGCTTCTTGGTGTTAATACCAGGAAAGTTTTGGGAGTTAATGGGGGGGTTGGCAGACCCTCGCTGTGTCTAGTAGTGCCTCCTGATTGGGTAGGAGGGCCCCCTTGAGGGGAGATTTTTGAAACATTGCTGGGATGTTAGGTGAGCGGCTTGGTCTGGTAGTTTGGAGAGGGAGTTGGCCAGGAGTGGTGCGCACAGCTGGCTTGTCTACTAAAATGCCTTTGCACTCGCTAATAAGGGTGTCAATTCGGTCGAGAACACAGTTGTTGCCTGCATGTTTCAGTGTCTTCCTGGCCTTTTTACCTTTCTCGACCTGGCCATTGCCACCACCACCACCGTTTCCCTCCATGATTTTCCTCTTCCCCATCCCAGAGAGCCGCAAACGTGGTTTCTATCAGCAGAAATGGGCAAAAATCAAGTAACTCGTGCTCAAATCGCTTGCAAAATTCAAAACAGTATCTTGGCAGCAATCAGGTGGCGTTGATGGGCAGTCCCAAATAGGATACAGACAGTGAGGTCTCAGCTGGTCTCTGCATAGGGCCTATACATAAAAAAGACAAGGGAATGAGCACAGAAGAACAGGTGCAAGTCAACAGCGCAGTCCTGAAGCCAGATGAAAGGGGGATGGCCCTGCCCTGCCTCTCCCTGGCAAGGACGGGCCCGCCCTTGGCACGCGCGAGTCCCACGCTGCGGGGCCCTTGTGCTGCTTACATGCACCTCCGGACTCTGGAAAAGTGCTGCGGCAGCCACGAAGGCTGCTGTGGGTTATGGTCCCGTGCCCCCTCCCCTGTAAAACGGGTTCCCGCGCTGCGGGCCCAAGTGCTGCTTATATGTGCCTTCGGGTGTCAGAAAAGTTCTGCGGCGGCCGCGAAAGCTGCTGGGGGTTGTGGTCCGGTGCTCCCTCCTCTGTAAAATGGGCTCCCGTGCTGCGGGGCCCAAGTGCTGCTTATTTGCGCCTCCGGGTGCAGGAAAAGTGTTGCGGCGTCTGCGAAGGCTGCTGGGGGTTGTGGTCAGGTGCCCCCTCCTCTGTAAAACGGGCACAGCTTTTTAGCCGTAGACACATGCTCTTCTATGACTTACCTTCCAGCTCCTGTTTCTTCTCTGTCGCATACGGGGGACAGGGATGATCAACTCCTTTTGAGATCAGGGTGGCCTGTGCTTGCACAATAAGGTTATAGTGACACCAGTTGAACACAACAGTAAAAGGGACTCAGTCTCACTAAACAGTAGAAAGAAGAATATGGTTGTTGGATGGTAGACTACTGTAAACTTTGGTATTCTACTGCCCTTTTTAGGTCTTGCCTACGCAGCGTGCATGCGTTGCATAGGAGGGGACCTCTTGTAATCGACTCGCTTTTTTGGCCAAAAACTTGCACGCGTTACATTGCTTTCAATGGCAACGCGTGCACGTTTGGCGATTCTCTTGCGGGAGCGAGCTTGAAACCATCTGTTTGTAATTAACTTGCAAACAGATGGTGCCCTTGGCTCGCTCCCGCAAGGGAAACGCTTTGTGGGCCTGTTTTTATTTTTTTTTGCTTGTTAGTTTCTTTAGGCACACTTACCCCACTTTGAAATAGTTTACCTTCTCATCCTATTAACCCTAGACTTGACGGCGAGCTACTACACCGCCATTGCGTTCCGTTTTCCCGAGCACAGCTCAGAAACATCTCATTACAAAAATAACAAGACCTACAGATTGGTAATGTCGTGACATTCCATGCAGCAACTGTGGGGGGAAAATGCTGTAATGGGCTTGTGCGCAGAACGGAAGCAGGTTGACACTGGAGAAAACGTTGGACTGATAGCTGAATTGACAAAATGTGTGATCCTGGTAAATTCACTTTCCACCCTGTGTCTCAGATCCTAAATATGTCAATAAATTGGGAATACTTCCTGCGATATATAGTGCTATGTATACCCAAAACTGCAGATTTACATCATGTGTTTCAGTCTGCAGCATGCACTAAATTAACTATATTGTACACATAGCTTTAAGTCGTTTTTTAAATTAGCATTTATCTTGTTTGTACTGCGGTTTATAGCGCTGGCCCCCGGCCTGGCCCCTCAGCTGTTGGATACTCTTCTGGAAAGTTAATGCGAGTCCCTGATGCTTTCACAGCACGTCTGTTTACAGTCACAACTTCACACCTTTCTGAGGGCTACCCCGTGTTTTCGCTGATGCGGTCTAAGCCTCCTCCCCTCGAGTTGGCTCCGTCCCTTCCCTCTGTCTCCCGCCCTCATGCTGGGAAAAGACTGAACTTCCCTGGCCTCTTCCCAGGCAGCGAAGTCCAACAGCTGAGATCACCTCCCCGAGTTACTGATATGTTACATCATTTACTTACCCAGCTGGATCCCCCCGCCCTTACAGGAGCTGATTGCCACCCGCCCACGAGGAAGTGCATGGGGGAGAGCTCTGCTGTAGCCATTACCTGGGGTGCCCCCCCCCCCTTTCCAGGGGCCCAGCAGGTCCCAGGACCTCACTCTCCCTGGCAGCTCCGCAGTGCTCAGCTTCGCCTTGAAGCCAGCCAGCACCTCCACGCAGGGTTCGAGGCCGCCCTCAATCCCGTTTCAGATAGTTGTGTTTTTGTTGCTTTTCCCGCTTTCTCTGCCCTGATTTTTCTCTTTATCGCTCTGACCACTGTGTTTTCTTTTTCACTGTTTATTTTTTACCTGTTCTTGCCCCCATTCCTGCTCCGCTGTACCACAGTCTTTTTTCCGCCGTTGCCACCTGACGATAACCCTCCCCCTCCACCCGGCTCCCGCCTCCCAGCTGCTCCTCCCTCCCCCCAGCTGCTCCTCCCTCCCCCCTCCTCTACATATGCAGACCGCTGCGGGGGAGCAAGCGTGAGTCCAAGACCTCAGTCCCAGGACATCACTCTCCCCGGCAGTTCCGCGGTGCTCAGCTTCACCTTGAAGCTAGCCAGCACCTCCACGCAGGGTTCGAGGCTGCCCTCGATTCCGTTTCTGGAAGTTGTGTTTTTGTTGCTTTTCCTGCTTTCTCTACCCTGATTTTTCTCCTTATCGCTCTGACCACTGTGTTTTCTTTTTCACTGTTCTTTTTTTTTTTACCCGTTCTTGCCCCCATTCCTGCTCCGCTGTACCAGTCTTTTTCCCGCCATTGCCACCCGACGATAACCCTCCCCCTCGGCCCCGCTCCCGCCTCCCAGCTGCTCCTCCCTCCCCCTCCCCTACATATGCAGACCGCTGCACGGTCGCACCAATGGCGTGCCTAAGACAAGCCCGTCTGCGCCCGTCCGCACCTGGACCGCACCCAGCGCTAGACCCCCCGCGAACTCCACAAAGGCCCGACGCCGCTACGACGCAAACCCCCTCCACGCACTCAACGATGGCCGAAACTCCACCTGCTTCCAGGCATCCCCGAAGAGCACCCACGGACCCTTCCCCTGCCGTTGCTGCAGCTTCTCCAGCCAGCGCACACCAGCACGCCGTGCCCATCCCAACGCTGCGGGCCAAAACCATCTCAGCTACATACTGCTCAACACCTGCTCAGTCCACAAGCACGCCGTCAAACTCCTCCGCCCCGGACGTCGCCTTCTTGACGGAAACCTGGATGAACACCTCCTCAGCACCAGACATAGCCATAGCCATACCCGATGGCTACA
Organism: Triturus cristatus; assembly: GCF_964204655.1. Classification (NCBI taxonomy): domain Eukaryota; kingdom Metazoa; phylum Chordata; class Amphibia; order Caudata; family Salamandridae; genus Triturus; species Triturus cristatus. The sequence goes on from NC_140580.1 coordinate 273,246,966, forward strand.
AGATCACGCGCAGAGACTGGAACAACAACAAACCTGGAGGAGGATTCGCCATCATCCACAGGGACACCATCAGAGTCTCATCCAGCACCGAAGACGCCCTCAATATGGCCGAACACCTACACTTCCAGATCCACGTCAACAACAACACCACCCTCAGAGGAACCCTAGTCTACAGACCCCCGGGCCCCCGACCACAGTTCAGCGAATCCATCGCCGACTTCATCAGCACGCACGCCCTCGTCTCCACAGACTACATCCTCCTCGGAGAACTGAACTTCCACCTTGAGAACACCAACGACAACAACTCTACAACACTGATCGACAACCTCGCCAACCTCGGACTCAAACAACTCGTCACGACACCCACCCACTCCGCTGGACACATGCTCGACCCCATCTTCTCCATCAGCGACCATGTCACCTTCAGCTACACCACCGTACTCCACTGGACCGACCACCACTGCATCCACTTTTCTTTCGAGAAACAAACTGCAACGCATCCCACACCGCAGCTGGAAAAAGTCACCGAAGACCAGCTCACCACCGATCTCGCCCAAGACCCTCCCCCCGAGTCCTCCGACACCAACGCAGCAGCCAACAACCTCAGAGTATGGATAGACGACTGCGTCAACGCCCTCGCCCCAATCAGGAAACCCTCCAACAGACACACCAACACCAGAGCCATCTGGTTTAACAACGACCTCCAGAACTCCAAACATACCTGCAGAAAACTCGAGATGCAATGGCGCAAGGACCAGACACCAGACAACCACGCAGCCCTCATGAACGCCAGACGCAGACACCACCAGCTCATCAGATCCTTCAAGGAACGCATAGACCACAACGCACACAACAGTAAAGAGCTCTTCAACATTGTAAAAGAACTCGCCACCCCCAGCTCCAGTTCCAACGACATCCCACCGTCACAAGAACTCTGCGACTCCCTGGCTACCTTCTTCCACTGCAAGATCACAGACCGCTACAACAGTTTCGACACCCAGACGCAAACAGCAAACACCAACACCCCAGAATCTACACCCACCGAACGCACCGACCTTCTGGTCTCCTGGAACAACGTCAACGACGAAGAAACCGCCAAAATCATGAACACCACCCACTCCGGCTCACCTTCCGAACCCTGCCCCCACCACATCTTCAACAAGGCAAGCACCATCATCGCACCCCAACTTCGAAAGATCATCAACAGCTCCTTCGAGACCTCCACCTTCCCAGAGAACTGGAAAAACGCTGAAATCAACGCCCTCCTCAAGAAACCCAAGGCAGACCCTAAGGACCTCAAGAACTTCCGAGCCATCTCCCTGCTCCCATTCCCGGCTAAAGTTATTGAAAGGACCGCCAACAGACAACTGACCCTCTTCCTGGAGAAGAACAACGTATTGGACTCCTCCCAGTCCGACTTCCGCAGCGACCACTGCTCTGAGACCGCCCTCAACGCCGCCACTGACGACATCCGGACCATACTAGACAAGGGCGAGACCGCGGCCCTCAGCCTCCTAGACCTCTCGGCCACCTTCGACACCGTCTGCTACCACACCCTTCGCACACACCTCTACGACGCGGGGATCCGGGGCAAAACCCTGGACTGGATCACCTCCTTCCTCATGGGCAGAACCCAGAGAGTCCGCCTCCCCGTACCGTTCCGAAGCCACCATGATTACCGGCGGCGTACCCCAAGGATCATCCCTCAGCCCAACCCCCTTTAACACATGGCTCCGCTCGCCAACATCGTCAGACAACACCACCTCAACATCGTCTCGTATGCCGACGACACGCAGCTGATACTCTCCCTCACCAAAGACCGGCCATCGCCAAATCCAACCTCCAAGTGGGAATGAAGGCCGTCGCAGAATGGATGAAGACCAGCCGCCTGAAACTGAACTTGGATAAGACGGAGGTCCTCATTCTCGGATCCACCCCCTCCGCATGAACGACTCCTGGTGGCCTACAGCGCTGGGAGCTCCCCCGACACCCACAAACCACGCACGTAATCTGGGGTTCATCCTGGACTCGACACTCACAATGACCCAGCAAGTCAACGCCGTCTCCTCATCCTGCTTAAACACCCTCCGAATGCTCCAAAAAATCTACAGATTCATGCAAACCGAAACCAGGAAAACAGTCACCCAAGCCCTCGTCAGCAGCAGGCTAGACTACGGCAACGTACTCTACGCATGAACCACGGCTGCACTCCAGAAGAGATTCCAGCGCATACAGAACGCCTCCGTGCGCCTCGTCCTCTGACTCCCCCCGCCACAGCCACATCACCACCCACCTACGAGACCTGCATTGGCTCCCGGTCAACAAGAGGATCACCTTCAGGCTCCTCACCCACGCGCACAAAGCGCTCCACAACGCCAGACCAGCATACCTCAACGAACGACTGTCCTTCTACACTCCGAACCGCCAACTGCGCTCTGCCGACCTCGCCCTTGCCACCGTCAAACGCATCTGTCGGACAACCACCGGCGGCAGATCCTTCTCCTACCTCGCCGCAAAGCCATGGAATACCCTCCCCGCCCATCTACGAAACACCCAGGACCTGCTGACCTTCAGGAGATGCCTCAAGACATGGCTGTTCGACCAGTAGCTGCCGTCCCTCTCCCCCCCGTCCCTCTCCCCCCCGCCCTTAGCGCCTTGAGGAGACCCTCACGGGTGAGTAGCGCGCTCTACAAATGTATTGATTGATTGCGAGTCACGTGTCTCCATTATAATAACACATCCCTCTGCCTCTGTGGATGTTTCCACCTGGGTTAATATACTGCTCTGTAGCTCGTTGTGCTCCGCCCTGGCTCTGTGTGCTGGCCCCCTGGCTGTATGTGCTACTCCCTGGCTCTGTGTGCTGCCCACCCGTCACTGCCTGTTATTTTAACTACTTTGGTGCCGTCGTCAATAACCCGTGCCATCCCGTCCCCGCCCGTCGCTGCCTCTTATTTTCAGTTGAACTATGTCAACTGATGAAAGAGTTTATTCAGATTTATGCAAACTAGCTTGATTTAAAAGCTACAGTCATGGACAGAAAGTGGCATCAGTTAAAAACAGGAAATTTAATTTCGATACACGCAGTATTTTTAGTTTATAAACACACTGTTTACTTTGTTTGCCTAAGCTTGGGTTTTTAGTATGTTGTGTCTTTTGTCGTTCGGAAGCAAACCTGCTCCAATGATGGCATTATTATTTGGAACTAACCACTTATAAGGTCCAAAGGGGAGACCTATTGGCTATGCCAATGCTTGTTGGTAGAGTTGAGGACCCTAGATTCGAGGCACTGCTGAATGATGAGTGTGCGTAACAATTGGTTGTCTCAGTGTGATAGCTGATTCTCAGACCAATTTGCATTTTTCTCAGGTGGAATGTATGAGACTTAAGGGGCCCGATTCACAGAACCAACTTAAGACAAAATCCTAAACTTACTACTTTTGGAATTCACAGAAGTTAGGATTTTGTCTTAAGTTTGTCTTAAGACAAACTTAAGACAGACTTAAGACAGACTTAAGACAGACTTAAGTTTTGTCTTAAGTCTGTCTTAAGTCTGTCTTAAGTCTGTCTTAAGTTTGTCTTAAGACAAACTTAAGACAAAATCCTAACTTCTGTGAATACCAAAAGTAGTAAGTTTAGGATTTTGTCTTAAGTTAGTTCTGTGAATCGGCCCCAAGGTCTCTGCTAATGCTGACTCTTGTTGTATATGTTTCGGCAAAAGTAGTTAAAATTTGATATGCTGCCTGTGTTAATCTTTGCAATACCATATAAATCAATGAAGTGCATGTGCTAAATTTGACAACATAGCTTTTATTTATTGAGAAATCTTGTTGTTTGTGCATCAGTTTTGTAATCTCCTTTACTGTCAAATCCTTACAAATATATATTGCCTTACAATTTAAATTGTATTGTTTATTTCTTGGGTTTCTAGGCCCCAGAGCAGCAGTTTTCATCCTCCTCCAGTGCCACCAAGAGGACGCTAATATTATATTTAAAGAAATCGTCTTGGAGCATGCCTAATCTCATCTGTTGCTCATCTGTTGCTGGGCAGTCTTTCAGGAATTAAATGCAAACTCTATTGTTTCAGTAGCCATTTTGAATAAAATGTTAGTTAGACTTGAACATTTGCTTGATTTTGTTTAGTGTAGGGGTCCCCAACATTTTAGATCCCCAACCCACTTTTTTAGAACAAGAAACGTTTGCGACCCACCTGCCTAAAATGGGCATGAGGCAGGCGATTGTTGAATGTAACTAAAGCATTGTGTGGTTCATGTGGTATAGCTTTGCCATTTACAGACAGTATATTTTCGATTGAAATGGCCACTGAATTAGTACAGACATACAGTTTTACTGATAAAACTACATAGCAGGCAAATGATAATGTGTGGAAATCGACTTTCTGTGAATTTTTATCATTTGTGTCTCACCAAGTGTCTTGATTTGTTTTGATCCTATACAAAAACATGCTTAATGTTTGCTTTCCTAACTGCTGGATGCATACTGTCCATTTACAGGTATTTACATTTTGTTGTGTATTGCAAAAAACAACATTATGCATTGTCACATAATTAACTTTAGACACTCCTCTCACTGTGCAGTCAGAGAAAGAAAAATAAACACCTTTCCTCATATTAAAAGAATAAAGCAGCCTGACATTTGTCCTTTGTCTTTGAATCACCACTAAATTTGACAAGTTAAACACATCTTTATTTATTGTACTGACTTTAATGACCCACCAAACATCAGCTTTCAACCCACAGTTTGAGGAACACTCTGGAAGAGGGGCCATACATTTGTTCTTAAATTTTATAAAGAGACTTTTGGATGGTTCTTTTTAGCAGTATTTAAGCAAAAGTGGAGAAAATCATCAATTTAGAACACTACTTCCAAATACATAATAACAAAATGACAATTCAGAAAGGTTTGTTTTGATTTATTACAAAGCCAAAGATAATTTAACATAAACACACCTCAACACGAGGGTTTAGAAATACAAAGAAAACCGCATAAAGCCAAATCTACCCACCTTATTCAGACGGTGAAACATGAGCAGAACTATTAGTTCAAGAAAGAGGATCCAGATGATTAGGAAGCAAGAGTCTAAATTCCTCTACATTGAGGGTTGATGAATGAAAAGCATCAAATCTATCCCTACACTGTTGTGAGGATGGCATCCCTACATTACTGGGCAAGCAATTCGAGTCAAGAGGAAAAAGGTGACAGTCGTGGAGTCTTCCTAAGAAGTCTCTCCACCATCAAGATGGGCCAAGTAGCATAAAGCCACCATCGCAAAAGAAAGAGCTTGTTCTGAGATGCTCCCTCTCCAAAAGCAAAAAAGATGTGGGCACTTTCCCTAATTACAACAATCACTTATCCACTGGTCGTTTTCCCATAATGCACAGCTTTGCATGTATTCCGCAATGGGTGCAATCATGAGCGTACTTTTCCACAATGTTCTCCATGTACATCCATTGCAACAATTTGTCCTTGATTCCCATGCCTTCTCCCAAGTAAAACCAACGTCTTTCCTTTATCACCTTCAAGTCATACTATTGTAACTTCTTCTCTCCTTGCCTAACTGCTAAAACAAAGACATTAATTTGCCTAAAGAATACTTCTCCACCTACAATGCAAATCATGAGAAAGAACAGCTTCCACAGTGTACATGAAATTCAGAACATTAATTCTGAAGAGAGAGTTGTCAGGAGCTTGCATTTCAGGGCTACTGCTTTGGTTAACATAAGAACGTATCACTTTTAGCATTACGAATTCTCATAAATATATTACTTACGAAGTGTCATAACTATATCACATTTGAATATCACATTTACCTAATTATAGAAAGAATTGTAATTAAACACATTTAGTAGATGAGTAATGTCAAATTTCTCAACGCAGTTTCTTTATGTTAGCGTTTCTACTAGTTGCATTCATTTTCCAGGTTAACTCTTCTACCAATAGTCACTAACCTAAAATACATCATCTTTATACAATAGCACTGTTCACAATTCTAACACTTTATGTTTACACAAACAGGACTATATGCAGGTGTGTTCTACACATGATTATGATGCACCACTATAAATGAGAAAAATGCTAATGAATTTTCCATCAACTGGTTTAGTGCATTTGGATCCATTTTCACTGCTATATGGCTGCTGTTACGAGCAGTGAGCCCAAAAGCTCCCCATGGCATAGGAAAACGATTTTGTGGGTCTGCACATACAAATTCTTCTTACCCTCATTTTTATTTTTACAATTGCTTTTATATACCGTTTCATACCCCTGAGGAGGCATCTTGCCCAGGCCTCCTGAATCAGTGTTATAACCATGGGTACATTTTTGAAATACAACATTTGTTCAGTGAAGTTAGAGTAGAAATTTGCCATTTGACTCCCTTTCTCTCTCCGAATTGTATTCTATAAAGTATGCATTATTATTCATTGGATTTTATTGCTGTTTACATTTTTGTAAATCTTATCATGGTTAGAAACTTAAGCTTGACAATTTTCCATTTCCAAGTCACAGTTTGTACAACTTTCAGTTTCAACATGGTGAACAAGAAAACAGTATACCAACCCATTATGAAGAATAGTTCCATTTGACCTCCTGTCATACATTAGCAACTACTGTTAACTCTCACATGTAACCACACTATAAGCGTGGACCATGGAGCATTGAACAAAGGTGTACCTTTTAACAGTTCAATTTAAAATGTTAATTACCCACATACAGCCAAGCTGGTGCTATTCTCACTTTTCACTAAACCCCTAGCTCAAAGCCATGCATTATAAATTTTACTGAAATAAATTCTATATACTAGTTCTGAAGTTTATAAATGATGTGACTGATTGTTTGAAGTGTAAATAATAAACATTGAGCAGACAGTCAACGTCTGTATTTAACCCCTTCCATGCTCATGACGGAACGGTTCCGTCATGAGCCACGGTTGAGCTGTGCTCATGACGGAACCGTTCCGTCATGGTCCCGCCCGCGCTCGAACCCTTCAGCACCGCGGCGGAATTCGCCCAGCGCTGAAGGGGTTAAAAAATTATTGTATCGTAATGTTGAAAGACAAGAATCACGAATACTGAAATGGGGTAATTCCCTTGCGCAGTTATGTATATTTTAGGGTGTTGGTAAAACAGTTTACCATTACTTTATCAAGTTTCAACACATGAACCTGTACTTTGAAATAAACGATTTCAAATCAAATCATTTATTTTTAGTGTTTTATTAAAAGTATCAACATTGTCAAATTCATTTCTGAATAATTCCTAATATTTTCATTTAAAACAAACAGGCCTCTTGTTTTTAACTTATAAAATGTATTTATATGTTCTAACACACAGGTGCCGATTCCGATCCGGTAAAACCCGGGTACAAATGGTCGTACGGAGCGTTGTCTCCGTCCGACTCGTACCCGGGAAAAACACCTTACAAACTCGCAAGTACGATTCGCACAGAAATACCATTTCCGTACGAGTCGTAAAAAACACCGACCGGCAAAAAAATACATACAAATCTGATTCTGGACGGCGCATACGCGACGTCCAGACGGAGTCAGGCAGCGTTTTACGGACCATCAAGTACGATTCGTGCCGACGTCACTCCGCACGTAGCATTTTTTACGGGAGCCAAAAACTGCCGGGAAATTGAGGACGACGCGAACAAGGAGCACCGGTACGCGACGGACAGCGATGGACCCCAACCTATGCGTCATCCCGGCCCTCATAGCCTACGACCTCGTGTTCAGAAACCGACGCAGACGCCGCAGAAGGTCAGAACAACCCCCAGGGGCAAAGGGGGGAGGGATGCAAGGGGCAGGAAACATAACCCACACCCCACAAAATACTAATATATCCTGCACATTAATTACCTCCATGGTCTGGTCACTTCGGGGGGGCGTGTCCACCAATCCCACGTCCCGCCACAACGGAAGTGGACGCGTACCTGTCACCACCACAATGGTGGTACGGGACGTACCCACGCCCCTCAGAGCGTGGGTACGGTCCGTACCACCATTGTAGTGGTGATGTAGAGGTACGCGTGTACGGCCCGTACCCACGCCCCCAGAGCGTGTGTACAGTCTGTACACGCGTACCCCTACATCACCACTACAATGGTGGTACGGACCGTACCCACACCCCCCAGAGCGTGGGTACGGGCCGTACCACCATTGTAGTGGTGATGTAGGGGTACGCGTGTACGGCCCGTACCCACGCCCCCAGAGCGTGGGTACGGTCCGTACAAGCGTACCCCTACATCACCACTACAATGGTGGTACGGCTCGTACCCACGCCCCCCAGAGCGTGGGTACGGGCCGTACCACCAGTGTAGTGGTGATGTAGGGGTACGCGTGTACGGCCCGTACCCATGTCCCCAGAGCGTGGGTACGGTCCGTACACGCGTACCCCTACATCACCACTACAATGGTGGTACGGACCGTACCCACGCCCCTCAGAGCGTGGGTACGGGCCGTACCACCATTGTAGTGGTGATGTAGGGGTACGCGTGTACGGACCGTACCCACGCCCCCAGAGCGTGGGTACGATCCGTACACGCGTAACCCCACATCACCACTACAATGGTGGTACGGACCGTACCCACGCCCCCCAGAGCGTGGGTATGGGCCGTACCACGCGTACCCCTACAGCCCCATTACATGATGGATACAAGGCGTACACACGCCACGGATGTAGGTGTACGGCTTGGTGCAGCACATCAGCTGTAAATTGGGGGTGGTGTATGCCCAGGACAGCAGTGTACCACAGCAAGGGCGCAAGTGGGTGGGTGGGTGGGTGCAGAGGAATACCACCAGTGGACAGGGAAATGTGAGGGGTGGGTGCATATCACTCCCAGCAGTGCCCAGACATATGAGGGGTGGGTGCCTATCACTCCCAGCAGTGCCCAGACATATGAGGGGTGTGTGCCTATCGCTCCCAGCAGTGCCCAGACATATGAGGGGTGGGTGCCCATTGCTCCCAGCAGTGCCCAGACATATGATGGGTGGGTGCCTATGACTCCCAGCAGTGCCCAGACATATGAGGGGTGGGTGCCTATCACTCCCAGCAGTGCCCAGACATATGAGGGGTGGGTGCCTATCACTCCCAGCAGTGGACAGAGACATGGGGGTGGGTGCAGAGGACTCCCAGCAGTGGACAGAGACATGGGGGTGGGTGCAGAGGAATACCACCAGTGGACAGGGACATGTGAGGGGTGGGTGCCTATCACTCCCAGCAGTGGACAGAGACATGGGGGTGGGTGCAGAGGACTCCCAGCAGTGGACAGAGCCATGGGGGTGGGTGCAAAGGACTCCCAGCAGTGGACAGAGATATGGGGGGTGTACATCATTATCAGATGACCACAGCTCCATGGGTGAATGTACGTATCCCTAACTTAGGACAATTATGATAGTGCCATAACAAAACATCACTGACAGCAGTGTCCCACTCCCAGGAGGATGGATGTCTTTCCCCCACTGCATGACACACCACATGTGGGTGTGAGGACAAATAACACATGCATACCCACCCCTGGCAGATGCAGCACAATACACACACTGAGATCATGCCACAAGACTGTATAGTCATGTCACTGCCTAATAAACTAAGAGAGCCAAAGAGAACACACACTGTCACGCACATCCCAGGACTGATAGGAATCTTCAGGTGCTGGGCTAGCCACCAAGATGTTGTCTGTCATGGAAGGAATAGGGTGGAGTTCCCACAGATACAATGGCCACAATTGTGAGTCAGGTGTTCAAATACCCAGCAGAACAAGTACCATATGTGTACTAGGCTGGGATTACACACATGCATTGTGCGGAAAAGGGACAATTTCTCCATGAAGGCATGGCAAAATACTCTATACACAAGTACAGTGAGTACCAAGGATGGCACAGAAGATGCAGCCGGACACATTTCTGAGCAGGCATGGCCAGAGTTGAAGGGATCCATCACCAACAAAGGAAATGTAGACACAGGGCAACACAACAATTGTGCAACTCTCTGCAGGGGAGATGTCAGGTGACACAGAGGAAGGAACACTCCTTGGGACAATGTCTCCAAACGCAAAGAGCATACACGACAAAGAATCTTTGCAGAGACCTTGTGATGGCACGCAGATACCAGGTTCCACCCCATGAGCAGCAGACTACAACATTTCCCTGAAACATAACACATGCCCACAACCCCAACTCCTGTAGCATCAGCATCAACATCAATACCTGAAATGCAAGACTTTTCAAACGAAAAAGAAAATGCTTTATTCAGCATGAAAATAATAATGTGTAAATGAGACTATTCACAAAGGCCAATGGCCAGTCCATATCATCAGTCCTTGGGGGGGGGGGGGGGGGGACACATGGCCATGCGTCTCCCCTAGCTTGCCTGCACATCACAAGACTGTGTCGTCGCCTGGGGGGGCATCATGTGGGGAAGGACCAGGCACCGCAGGGACAGGAGGGGGAAGGGTAGGTGTGGTGGGTGCAGGGACGGACGACTCCACCACAGGGGGTGGGGCAGCGCCAAAGGTGGAGGCGAGCTCGGCGCTGCACACTTCTGCCAGTTCAAGTGTCTCCCCTGCACCCGGAGAAACAACAGGCCCCAAGGAGGGGGGGGGGGTGGTCGGAGGGATGGGTTGCAGCGCTACTGGGGGAGGTGGTGGACGGGCTGGGGGACTTAACTCCCCTACCCGTGGAGAGCCTTGACCGTTTGCATCTAGGTGAACTAGTGGGGCTGAGGCCCAGCCCAGCAAAGTAGGCCTCCTTCTCCGAATCTGGGGCAGGGGAGCCAAGGGGAGTGACATCGGAGGGACTGGGGAGTGAGTCATGTGGACGAGGACTGTGGCTGCGTGCCTGCCTGTGTGCCCCAGACCCAGTGGGTGTGCCTGCTTCCCCCCGAGTGTGCGTGTCAGGAGGTGTGCGCTTGCCCTTACGTGGTGGTGTGCTACTTGTGTCTGGTGGGGTGCGTGTGTGTGGATGTCTTGGTGTGCTTGGGACAGGCATGGGTGTGGGACTTGTGGATGGGGCAGGGGTGGGGGGGGACGCAGCGCCTCAGGTGACTCGCTACTGCCGTCAGTGACGAGTCCAGGGACCTCAGCAACATCCGTTGGTCAGACATCGCTGATGACATGCCCTCCATGTACGACACCATCTGGGTCAGCAGTCTGGTGTGGCCATGGAGGACAGTCAGGATCGATGTCTGCCCAACTTGCAACTGCCGCTGAATGTCCACAGACTCGGCAGTGAGGGCAGCAGGGGGAACAGGGGCAGGGGGTGCGGTGCCTGGCACGAAGGAGACACGGTGTGGCCTAGCACGGACAGAAGGGACCCGAGCAAGTGGGAGGGCGGTGATGGGAATGGAGGGGGCAGCGAGAGATGTACTGCTGCTTTCAGCTGTGGGAGCAGCCTCCGCCCCCTCTGGGAGCTCAGCCTCAGACCCGTCTGCCTCGTAGTCATTGTTGGTACTGGGCAGGTCCTCCGCCTCACTCCCCTCGCCCTCCGTACCACTAGATTCCACCGACTCCTCAGCAGTGGTGGCACCACTGCTCGATCCCTCCTCCACGTCCGTGCCGGTGTCTCCCTCGGTGTCCTCCGATGATGCTGTGGGCAAGGTGAAGAGACAGGAAAAAATCAGTCACCTGTATACATCTGACACATGAGTCCAAACAAAATAGGCAACGGTGCATATCAGGAAAGGCATCATGAGTAACATCTAGGATACTCCCCACATATGTAAGCCCTACACTCCCCAGTTGGTTGACCCACCATGCCACTTGGAAAAAATGAAAATTAGGACACAACAGCAATTAACTTGAAATCACAAGATCATGAGAAGCTAGTGTCTGGGATCAGTTGAGCACAGCAAGACTATGAAGGCATGCCACCTCTTGTTCACTGTGAACCAAACAGTATTGTCGCAACCAAGGCCAAATACCACATGCCAATGCAGAAGGTGTCCCCACACTCAGAGACCTGTGAGTACTTTTGACACCCCAAAGAAATACATTGTGACTCCTGGAGAATCACAACCCTTTACACAATGGACATGTCTAGCATGTGGGAATGTGGCACTCTGTGAACACAACACACATGTGTCGGTATAGCAGAAGTCACACAAGGAGGTGCACACCAAATTACATGTACACAGTCATTGTCTGAGCTGCCAGACTCATTCAAATCAGCCACTGTTAGGCAGAAATGGCGTATCAGTAAGTACATATACATGGCACCAGGGTGGTCTGGATGACTTGACACTCGTAAGTTGGTATCAGCAACAACCAAGGACTAACCCAAATGCTAGCACACTGTGGGAACATGTATATGTATGAACTCCAAACAAGTTTTGTTCAAAGTGTGCCATACTTTAAAATGTGCCAGCGTGTCCCTGGAAAGTGTAAAGGTGGTGTCTTGTGCACTTCCTTGGGAGACATCCGTCATGCAGGCACATCATTGTCCTTCACAACAAAACAACAAGGTCAAGCATATGAAACATTGAGACATGTTGACAGGTGTAGTGAGTGCCAATGGACATTTTCTCTGAGTAACAACTTGAATAATGTCATTTGTCACATGGCTATCCGTCACCTGATCACACAGTTGGCTACACATATGACCTACTGACTGTCATCTGGAGTGGCACACATGTCCACACCCAGGACAATGCATAAGCTAATGGGCCTGCAATTGTTTAGCAAAAAAGCCTAGCTGTACTGTGGGTTCCCCCTCATGGCAAGCCAGAATGTACCCACAGATGTAAGCACACAAAGTCACAACTGTGTAGCATCACACACAGGTGGCAAAAATGTACAAGCAGGATACATGATTGTCAAAAACTGACACAGGCAATGAAGCACGAACATTAAGCACTGGCCAACATCACGGGGGCACTGCACGATGACTTTCTGTACTGCGAATCATCACTCACAAGTCAGAACTGGCAGTGAAACATCAGGGTTGAACATGTACGCCCCTCCCGCACACACCCACCCATACCTGAGTCAATGTGACTGATACCGATCAAGAAGTGAAACCTCTTATTCAGGGTTACAATAACTGTGCTTGAAAACTAGCTTCATTAACACGACATCACCTTGGAGGGCTGCCAAAACATATTGGTCACAAACAAACATCAACAGATTGTTGTGAATAGACACACAAGCACTGCCCAGTGTGAGTATGCACAAGAAAACTGGTGTATCCCTGTCCAGTGGGCAAATGTATCACACATTTGAAAACTACTACCTAGGCCAGGGAACAATGCCACAGAGGCAGAGCCATGATGAACCCACAGTGAATGTGCACAGTGTTGGATGACACACATGAGTAGGAGGGCAGGCTGTGTCAGGGGACTGTAGTGTGCACACTGCTCCATGGTCCTGGAATGAGCTGACTGTTACAGGAGCAACCGTCCCGGCACTATGCATATATGCCACTCATGCACATCATGTCTGAGGCCACAACATTGGTAATGCATGCAGCAAGTCTGTTCATTTGAAACCTCTCACTCCTATGTTGGGACTCAGCATCAGTGCCAACAATTATGCACCCCCAAATGACTGAACAGGACAGGGCACAGGCAGACCACCCCCACACATGATGCTGAAAGCAGTGTGCACCTTGATACACTGGCAGCCTAGATGATCATGTGCAATAGTGATAACACACAGACCAGGTAACACATGTCAAGGAGGGGAAGGGAGGAAGAACAGCCCAGGTTGACTTTGGGGTACAGGATATGCACTGCACATATATAGCCTGGCAGTGTATCCATGTACATGTGTGTACAACAAACACACATGTACCTACCCCCTGCTGCTGTAACTCCTGTATCCGCCTATCCAGGTCAGGGAAGAGCACCGCCAGGACACGCCGCATCTGGTGGGTCAGGCGCCAGCGCCCGCCATGCTTGCGAGGAGGTGAGTCCTTCAGCATGACCTGGGCGATCCTCCGGGTCCAGCACCGGATGTCCTGCCATCTCTTCCTCACTTGTGGCAGGTGCCGACTGCGACCCTCCACCGATTGCACGGCCTTGACGGCATCCTTCCAGATCTTCCCCTTGTGGTAGGGGGATACCTGTGTGGATGACAAAGTGGGACAACATCACTACACCTGCACCATGTCACAGAGACACACATTTGAACATCTTAGATTTGTTGAACAGGGCATAGTATGCTGGCTAGTAATAGCACCTTAGTCATAGGGACGTTTTCCACGGGGGACGCACCAATGCACTACATGGCGTAGTAAGTACACAGGTGGCATGAGGGGTGCGACACAACCCCTGATCATGGCACACACTGTGCATCCCAAGCAACACAAGGCTGATGGACAGCACCGCAAAGCAGTCACATGCCCCAGTCCACTGACGAAACCTCAGCAGAGTACACAGACACACACAGGCACACATCAATCACCTGCCATTGGCAACAGCGGATGCAAACCTCACTCTGCACATGTGCCACTTGCCAGGGGGGGGTCACAGGTGTGGGGCTAGCTCAGCAAGTCAGACACACAGCATGGCTTACTTCACACATCAGATGGATTGAGCAGTTGCCTCCTCCATGCAGCTGTGGTGCAACACTCCACATAGACACTCACCCACATGACAAGAAACATTCACACACATCAATGTCCAGGGGGCGTACACATCATTTGGACACTCTCACCACAGCTCCACTCAACTCTCACACACATCTGTGGGTGCAGTCACCTGTCACACCGGGGTGACCACTGAATCACCGCAGGACAATAGAACAAGAATGCCCAAGAGGATTAGGCTGGCGGAAAGTGCCATGCACTATGCAGTGAATGTCACAGTAAGCACAATGCAAGTGAGGAGTGCACACATGAACTACATCAAGCACTGCATGAGAGACATAAGCCACCCCCCCCCCCCCGGGACCCACTCCACCCAACATTGCATGTCTGTCACACCTGGCCACAATGCCAGAAGTGACAGACACAATAAAGGTGCACAGGCAAAGGTAGTGGAGTCAGCACTCACCTGCTCCCCTGGTCGACCATACAGCATGGGGTACCGTGGGAGGATCACATCCAGCAGGGCGTCGTTCTCCTCCTGGGTGAAAGGCTGGGCCCTCTCCACAGTCCTTGACATGGTGCCAGAGGGAGACAATACAGCAGCAGTGGTATCGACTGACATGTTGTGCAGGCAAGTGCCCTCTCATGGGTTCTGCCTGCCTTATATCTGCCTTGCTGGCCTATTTCATTTACAGGAGTACAGAGTGATTGGTCAGACTCATTTGCATCCTACGTTTCCTCCAATCCCTTTAAACATACACCAGTGACAGCCTTTGCATCTTTCGATTTTGCAGCATCATGTCAAGTCAACAACCACTTTGCAACAATGTAAAATGTGGCCAACAGCTTTTTCCAGACCACATGATGTAAAATTTTGAACTTGAAACTCGGTATCCATGACAACCAGCATGAATTTAGGCCCAAATACTTGTCCCTCATGTGTCCCCATTATAATTCTTAAATCCCCACACAGGTACGGCACGTTTCACATGTACCCCTAGGGCACCCTCACTACAGTGATACGGGCCGCACTCATGCGTGTACAGGCCGTAAACGCGTGAGTACGTGCCTATCACAATAGTTGGGGGTACCGTAGGTCCGAGTGATACGGCACGTACTCATGCGTGTACGGGCCGTACACGCGTGAGTACGTGCCTATCACTATAGTTGGGGGTACCATAGGTCCGAGTGATACGGCACGTACTCACGCGTGTACAGCCCGTACATGCGTGAGTACGTGCCTATCACTATAGTTGGGGGTACCGTAGGTCCGAGTGATACGGCACGTACTCACGCGTGTACGGGCCGTACATGTGTGAGTACGTGCCTATCACTATAGTTGGGAGGACCGTAGGTCCGAGTGATACGGCACGTACTCACGCGTGTACGGGCTGTACACGCGTGAGTACGTGCCTATCACTATAGTCGTGTTACTGTAGGTCCGAGTGATACGGCACGTACACACACGTGTACGGGCCGTACACGCGTGAGTACGTGCCTATCACTATAGTTGGGGGTACCATAGGGCCTAGTGATACGGCACGTACTCACACGTGTACGGGCCGTACATGCGTGAGTACGTGCCTATCACTATAGTTGGGGGTACCGGAAGGGCCTAGTGATACGGCACGTACTCATGCGTGTACGGGCCGTACACTCGTGAGTACGCGCCTATCACTATAGTCGTGTTACTGTAGGTCCGAGTGATACGGCCCGTACACATGCGTGTACGGGCCGTACACGCATGAGTACGTGCCTATCACTATAGTTGGGGGTACCGTAGGGCCTAGTGATACAGCACGTACTCACACGTGTACGGGCCGTACACGCGTGAGTACATGCCGTATCACTCGGACCTACAGTAACACAACTATAGTGATAGGCACGTACTCACGCGTGTACGGCAGGTACTCACGCGTGAGTACGGGCCCTACACACGCCCTCAGAGCGTGTGTACTGCGTTTCACTGCTTACACTGGTGATAGGAGGCGCACACAAAAGGAATGGAGGTGTCAGACTTGCACAAGGCTGTACATCAAGTCATTGTCAGTGCAGTCCTTCATGTGCAGGGCCTAGGTGTGTCAGGCAGTGATGTGGCACATGTCTCCTCATGTTGTGGCACAATAGATGTGTGATGAGCTGTTTACACATGTCATGTGTGATGGTGCACTACGTGGCACACTTCCCCTTCACACTTTGCACATGTGTGCATGTACGACACACGTGTCAAGCACTGCATAACTGGTATGGCACAGTCCGCAACACCCGCAACTGTCCCCTGATGCCAGGTACACGGATAATTACACCTGACATGTGACTCCCAGCGTGCCACGATGTGACTATGTCATGTGTGTGTCATGTGTTCCCATGAGCTTTCCGTTGGTGTTCCGTCAACTCCATCTGCTGTTGCAGCATCCAACATGTGTCTGTGTGCATATGTGCATGACACACATATACGCACACCATGCCACATGTGGACTCACACGTTACATGTGTCATGATGGTTCGAAGATGACTTCCTGACATGAGGCAATATCTGCGTTCTCTCAATGTCTGAGTCATCAGTTTTTGACATGGACCCCTTAATGGAAATGTGTGTTATCTGTCCATTTCCAGATGACATGTGACCTGTGCGTCTAGACTCCCGCCAGCTGTCTATATGAGATGACATCCTTCAAATGCTGATATGTGGATGTCTGTCACTCATGTAATGTGTCTGGCTTGTCACTTACACTGGCCCACAGCTATTTTAATGGCATGTCATGTCAACATTGCCATGCAACTATTGTGGCTGGCTCTTCGTAGGAGTATCACCTGGCTGGCCCACGTGTCCTGGATGTATTGCACAGCACAGACTCTGTATTAAGCAGATGAGTATTAGCTGTTGAACATGTGCTCACCTCAGTGACATTGGTGTGGTAATGTACTCACTCTTCGTTATTCCTTCCAAATCTCTGCAGGGCACCGCCTCTCCCCAGACGAATGCCAGACCTGGATGCCATGCGTGAACATGACTGCATACGCAGATACCGATTCTCGCAAGAGTTGATAGAGGACTTGACCCGCCGGCTTGCACCACACCTCCAACCACAACACAGGTATCCTACAGCTCTGACCCCCAATATGAAGGTGATGACAGCCCTACATTTTTTTGCCACCGGCATGTTTCAATTGACCATAGCTGATGTCGGTGGCATGTCCCAGACAATGTTCAGCCGTGTCCTGCATGATGTTATAGAAGCCATGTTGGTGCACCTGGATGAATTCATCCATTTTCCCACTCGTGAGCAGTTGACAGGTGTCAAGGGTGAGTTCTATGCCCTGGGAGGGATGCCTCATGTAATTGGGGCCATTGATGGGACACATGTGGCTTTGGTACCACCACAGGCACAGGAGGTAGCCTATAGAAACAGAAAACATTACCACTCCATTAATGCCCTTGTGGTGTGTCTTGCTAACATGCTGATTTCCCATGTCTGTGCACGTTTTCCAGGGTCTGCACACGATGCATACATCATGAGGCGTAGCAGGGTGCCAGAAAT
Organism: Triturus cristatus; assembly: GCF_964204655.1. Lineage (NCBI taxonomy): Eukaryota > Metazoa > Chordata > Amphibia > Caudata > Salamandridae > Triturus > Triturus cristatus. The sequence continues at coordinate 273,265,047 of NC_140580.1, forward strand.
GATGCTGCAGCTGCACGCGGAACGAGCATGTCTTGTTGGTGGGTATACTCTGTTAGTCCTGTGTTCAGGGCTATCTTTGTATCTTACGGCATCTCCTGACCCACTTCTTCACATGATGTTTCCATGTAGGGGACTCTGGCTACATGCCATGGCTGATGACGCCTCTCCGCAACCCCAGAACAGCCGCAGAACACCGGTACAACGACACCCATGGGCAGACGAGGCGCGTGATTGAGAGGACGTTTGGACTCCTGAAGAGCAGATTCCGGTGTCTCCACAAGACCGGCGGTGCCCTCCCATATGCCCCGGTGAAGGTCTGCAAAATCTTCATTGTGTGCTGCATGCTGCACAACATGGCAGTGGAGAAGGCCGTGCCACTCATCCTTGATCCGGATGAGCAGGATCATCCACCCGTGGAGGATGAAGGGCTCGGGCACGGGGCAAGTGAGGATGAGGATGAGGACATCCGGAGTCAGCTTATCCGCAACTTCTTCTCATGATGGTGAGTCCCTGTGTCTGAGTGTGCACGCTTTGAGCCTTGTGTGGCATGTGTTGCAATGTGTGTGTCGAGCTGACTGTATGCTAAGTGACTTGGAGGTGTGTTCTGATGTGTCATTCAAGTGATGATGTCATTCCACACATATTAGCTGGGACACTAAATTTATTAAGGGCATGGTGACAACATCATTCCTGTAGAGTACATGTACATGTCTGAGGATTACTAGCTCTTCGCTGACTTGTTGTGTGTCTGGCCTCCACAGGTTCTTGCGGCTGTCGTCTGCTCATGTCATCATTGCCCTCCTGCTATTCCTCATGAGTATTGCAACGTGTGCTGGATCAGAGTTACATGCACAGACATGGTGAAAAGTCATTTGGGGTAAGGAGTGCAGCAAGGCATTTTGTGGGTGGTACGTGTTTGTGATATGTGGGGACTGCTCCTGTGCATGTTGTGTTACCATGCATACATGTCGACTCACCATGGGCCACATGACATGTTGCATGGCTCCCATGAATTGATAGTCACCCTTCCTGACAGTCATCTGTAATGGTTTGTGGATTCTGATGAAGGCATCAATGTGTGTATAACGTCCCTCAGGAACATACGGGATGCTAATGGTGGACATAGTGTGGGACATCCCCATATGAGGCTCAATGGAGAATTGTAGACTCTCCGTGTGCAGCAAGGGGTGTTAGGCTCAACCCCTTCACTTGTGTGCCAGCTCAGTAGGATTTACACATCTGTGTGTTGAAGGGGGTGTCCAGTGTAGGTCACACATGATCAGCCAAATGACCTGTGAGTCTGTTCCAATTGATGCATTTCCCTTAGTGTGAGGCTGAGTAATAAAGGTGTTTGTCACACTCCAAGGTGCCTCATCTCTGTCAATGCAGGTCTCTTGCCACTTTGCATGCGGCATATCTGGCATAGTTGTGGAAGATTATGCATAGGAGTCCATGTGTAGTTTAGCAACATGCATGCAGTTGCTCATGGATTAGGCTCCCTATTGGGCATGAAGTACATGGTCGTGTATGTTTTTTGGCATGTTGGTCCACACAATGGGCCATCAACAGCTGCTGAGGGTGTGTCTCCTGTGCGCAGGTTGGCCTTCAGTTTCCTGATCCGGTGTCATGCTTCTTTGGTGATTGTGCATACATTGTCTCTGGGTGTGCCATGTGACACTGGACACTTCTTACTTTACACACGCGCCTGTTGCAGTTGTCCTTCTGACATCCTAGTCTTTGTGTGCAAATTCTGTCATTTTGCAAGGAGATGCCGCCTGCTGCTGCGGCCCCTGCAGCAAGGGCCCACAGAGTATCCAGATTTGGCAACACATACGCCTCCAAGATGCTCCTCACTTCCTCCCTCCACCCATTCATTTGGCTGTCCTCAGCTTGTCTATGCCACTGTTGCCGCCACGCGGTGCCAAAGGCTGGACCATCAGCACATGCAAGGTGCACATTGCACCACCATCCTGTCCTTGCATAACCCACATCACACTACAGTCTGATGTATCAGCCACACTCCGAGCTATGTCCATCCGCACATCTAACGCCTGCTGTCAGACATACCCTGGGTACACACACGACACCTTTGCATGCTGAGTGTGCAACTCCAACTGCCTACACTGCGCTACCCCGCCTTCCAGGCCCTGTCACACCAACCAGGTCACATCCCTCATACTCCCCACAGGCTCTGTAGCCCAGCAAGGGCATGGGAGTGGGACTCAAGGCTTCAGCATGTAGTATGGTGTCATCATCTAGGACATGGCACAGGTATCATCTCTCAGCATGTCAATCTACAGAGTGTCCAGGACCCCCTCCTCCACCATCACATGCGCACAGCACCTCATCATCAGCTCGTATGCCATTGACAGCCAGGTGCTCCTCACCCTCAACAAAGACACAGACATTGGCAGTTCCATCATTCAAGTATGCATGAGATCCATTGATGAATGGCTGAACACGAGCCACCTGAGGCTGGGCTTGTACAGGACTGAGGTGATCATCTGAGGATTGTCCCCTTCCAGCTGGGTCAAGTGCCTGTGTCCCACCCGCAAGAGCCCTGCACAAGCACCCAGTGGCCACACACACAAGATGGTGTGCATCATGTTTGGCTCGCTCACATATGCCATGCTAGTCCACACCATCTGTACCTCATGCTGCAATGCCCTCTGCATTATGCACATGATCCACAGATAGATCCACTCCAAGAAAAGACAGACCATCCCCCAGGTCCATGACAACATCCGTGTCAAATACTGCCCTGCCCTCTACAGAGCAAGTACATCCAAACTCCCAGGAAACTGGTCCACTTCCAGGGTGCATCTGCACACCTCAGATTCAACACCCTGCGCTCCAGCCACCTCACCGTCCACCATAGATAGCTGCAATGGATCACTGTCTGCTGCACAATAACCTCCACACTCCCCACCCACACTCAGGAGGCAGTCCACAACCCCGACCCCAACCAACCTTGTACGTCTGTCCTCCTAGATCCCGTTGGGCCATCTCCAAGCATCCAACCTTGCCCTGGCCACCGTTCTTCACATCCACCGTACTCCAGCATACAGGACATTGTTCTCCCACCTGGCCACACATACCTGGGACTCCCTCCCTGGGAACCTCCACATGAGCCATGACCTCTACGCCTTGATGATGGTCTCCCAAATAGGTCTCTCCGCACAGTTTAGCAAGCACCCCCTCAGCAGCCAGAGGCCATCACAGGTGAGTGTTGTGCTCCATACCTACATTGAATGATACCTTGTGACCCATGTGTGTCCTGTACCAGACTCTGATCCCAGGGTATGGATGGCTGGAGTTAGTTCAACACTCAGGCATAGTTTGGCATTTCCACACACATATGTCATTGAATAATGCAAAATGACAGGAACGTCTCATGTCCAAAGTGATATATTTATTTGCGGTGGGGTAAGTGGTTTGGTAGATGCAATTAGGTGCTCTACCGGGGGAATAGAATCCAAAGTTCACAGGGGGAGATGGTATCCTTGGCATTGGAAGTCATCAGAGTCCAGGGCACAGTGTTGGTCATCATTGGTCAGACTGTGACCAGCAAGTCCATGTGGCAGAGAATGTCATTGGATGAGGTGCTGCTGTTGCGCCAGAGTGCCAGGTGCCAGGCCAGGTGACCTGGGAGATGTGGATGGTCCGCTGACTCTCACGGTCTTTTCCGTGGACCACCCACCTTCCTCCGGGGACCCTCAGATGCAGGCCTTGACGATGCTGGGGACGCTCCGTCAGACAAATTCTCCTCCTCCTCCTCCCTCCCTGTGTCTGATGCTGGTCTACGCCTGGTGGCACAGGGAGGGTTGCCGATGCTTTGGGCGATCTGACGGAGTGATTGGCTCACGTCCCTGTGCAACGCCAGGTGCTCAGCCAGTCTTGCCTCCATCCGTCCTTGGTGTTGTTGATGACTGGCATGATGCTCGACCTGCAGGTTCTTAATCTCATCGAGGGTCCCCTGCATCTCGGAGAGTCTGGATACGACCTGGTTGATGCCTCTGGTGTCACGCCGGTATGAGTCCAGGATGTTGCGTATGTGTGACATACCGGTGTCCTGAGCTGGCTGGTCAGGTTCGCGCCTCCGCCTGCCTCCACTCCCACCTGCCCACTTGAGCCTGGCCTGCCCTTGTGGGCACATCGGGTCTACGGGACCCCTGAGGGATGGCATTTGCAGGGTTGCCTGCCTCCTCCTGGGTGCCCGGAGAACCTTGTCCCTCCTGGTCAGACTGGCTCTGTTGTTCAGTGCGACCAGGGCTCCTGGGTGTGTCCTGGCATGTGGCAGGAATGGGGGTGGGGGTGGGGGTTGGCACAGATGTACCTGACGCAGGTGCTGCAGGGGCTTGGGCACCAGAGTGTCCAGGTTGGTCAGGGTCATCCACGGAGTGGTGAGAGTCGTCGCTGCCGGTGGGATCATCTTCACGCGGAGCCTGGGACTGTGATTCTTCCCCCCCAGTGTTGGGGGGAGATCGTCGACGTTGCCCTGTGTGTGAGAGAGAGACAATGTTAATGGTGTTTCATGCGACATCTATGTTTCATACATATTCAAGTTGACACAGTTCCTCCAGGTAGTTGGATGTGCCTAGCATTCCTCTCAATGTCCACTTGGGGATGGGTATGTTGCGGGGGACATTTTGGGATGTTCTCCTGAGTGTTTGACCTGTAGATTGTTGGCTCTGATGCTTATTTGGCTCTGGATTGGTCTTGTTGTGTCACATGTCCATTGTGGGAGTGTGTAAATTCGTTGCCTGCCCCGGGGGTGTGTGCTTGTGTTAGGGGGGGTGGTTGTGACCGGGTGTGCTGTTGTGTGTAGTGTGAGTTGTCATTGGGTCTCCCAGGTGATGTGTCTGTCCCCTCATGATGCATGCTGGCATGACAGTGAGTGTGAGTTCCTGTGCTAGATACCTGTGCTTGTGGAGTTGGTGTTTGATTGTACAGTGGTCCCAGGAGGGCCTTGTGCTGCATACACCAGGGCCAAGTGTCAGCTACCTTGTCAGTACTTTGCCAGTCCCTGTGCATTGTGCATGGGTATGTACCTATGCCATATGGGCTGAGGGCATTGGTGTCTGCGTCTCATTTTCACATTGTGTTGTGTGGGGCCCACCCTCCCAGCCTCCCGGACATCCAGTCTTGTGTTTGTGGTTGTTGTAGCCTTGGACATGGCCTTGCCTTGATTTGTGAAGGGTGCATGGAGACGTTAGTGGCATGAGCGTGGTTTTTGAGTGTGGTTGTGTGCGGTGAGTGCTCGGGGGAAGTTGCGTGCATTTGGTGTATATGTGGTGTGGACCCCATTGCCCCCATGTTACGTAAGTTGCTTGTGTACTCACCAGGCTCTGCGACTCCTTCCACTCCGTGTACTCCCACCGGCGGTAGCAGGGCCATCACCTTCTCCTCCCAGGGATGGTAGTGTACGGGTCTGCGGGGCGGCCCACCTCAGTGATGTTACTCTGGGCATACTCTTCGTTCATTTTCCTCTTGACCGCCCTGCGCAGATCGTACCACCTGGCTTGGCATTCATGCCTGGTCCTTCGGATGGGCGCAACAGCATTCACCTTATCTACAATCCTCTGCCACATGGCAGATTTTTCAGCTATGCTGGTCTGTCTGACCAATGTTCCAAACAGCTGTGGCTCGACTCTGATGACTTCGTTGACAAGGAGGTCCAGCTCCGCCATTGTGAACTTTGGATTCTTGTCTGTGGGCATGGTGTGGGGTGTGGGTGTGGGTGTGGATGGTTGTGGGTGTGAATGTGACGGTGTGTGTGTGAATGTGAAGAGGGGGATGTTTGTGGAGGAGGTTGGGTGAAGGTGTGTGAGTGAAGGTGTAGTGGAGGTATGAGTAATGTGGAGTTGTTTCTCAGTGGGGTCTGGCAGCAGTGGGTCTGTTGCAAAGGCTCATGGGTTGTGTGTGTGGGCCCTTTTTATTGGTCCATTTTTGGGTGTGGCTGTGTTTGAATTTTGGTGGGTGTGTTATAAGAGGTGGTTGTGATTTGGGGCCTCTGTTTGCCTGTTTGGATGTGCCAGGTCAGTCATTGAGATGTATTTTGTCATGTAGACGTGTTTTGTGGTATTGTGCGAGTCGAATTGACCCTCCTTGTGCTGTTTTACAGTGTCCTGGTTCTGTAAGAGTCTTTTTCGCGTAGGTACGATCCGTACATACACGATGATGGGTGAGGGTGCTGGGGTACGGTGTTGGAGTGCGGCGCGTACATGCGGTGGGGGTTCGGTGCGTACACGTGCAGCCCTGGGGTACGGCGCATACATGCAGAGGTACGGCGCATACATGGGGGGGTAAGGCACGTACATGGGGGGAGGGCGCGTACATGGGGGGAGGGCGCGTACATGCGGTGGGGGTACGGTGCGTACAGGTGCGGCCCTGTGGAAGGCGCGTACATGCGGAGGTACAGCGCGTACATGGGGGGGGTAAGGCACGTACATGCAGTGGGGGTACGGTGCGTACACGTGCGGCCCTGGGGTACGGCGCGTACATGCGGAGGTACGGCGCGTACATGCGGGGGTGATGCATGTACAGGGGGGGAAGGCGCGTACATGGGGGGTAAGGCACGTACAGGTGCGGGGCTGGGGTACAGTGCGGACAGGGGGGGAGAGGCGCGTACATGGGGGGGTACGGCACGTACATGGGGGTACGGCGCATACAGTTGCGGGGCTGGGGTACAGGGCGGACAGGGTGGTGTACGGTGCTGACATATTTGGGGGTGGGGGGGCTGTACGGCTCGTACACGGGCATAAGTTTACCCGTGTACATGTGTGCTACTGCGTTGGCTCCGTACGGGCCATTTTACGTGCGATTGTGTATTCGGACGGACGGTCGGGATCGTACTTGCGCGCTTTGACTTGTGTTTTACGATTTGCACGTAAAAATGTCCAGCTCACTCTTGTACACTTTTCCCGACGATATTCGGACGTGAAAACTTTCTGACGCACTCTCGTAGACTTTTCCCGACGCTATTCGTAGTTATTTTTCACGGACGAATCGTACTTGGCAGTTTGTACGGTACTTGTACGACTCGTATGTAAAAATATACGGATACGGGTCGTACGCAAATTACTTTTTAACGGATCGGAATCGGCACCACAATGTTAACTTTTTAAATGTAAAAATGTTAAACAGCAAAAACAGGAGTTTTAATTTAAAAAAATGCATGTTTGGAGTGGATTTTGTAGCACCACAAATTCTTCTTACACACTGCACCCTGTTTAAGGTAATATTAGTCTCTTTGTGCCAAATCCAGCCACCCACTGGCCTTTTTATCTATGATTTCAGCCACACCATCGGAGTTTAGCCATGACAAGGTTTGAAATATGCATTATATTCACAGGATCCGCCAAATCGTCTATTATATTCCCGTATTATTTTCAAGACTTTCAATTGAGAAGATATATAATCCAGGGCTTCACCGATTTTCCTGAGAACATATTTTCATCATTCAGTATATTTACAAAAATAAAAAAATCAGGGTAAATTCCAGTTTTTCCATCCTTAAGTTGGTACAATGGTCAGTGATAATATGTTAAGTCTTGCAGAGTGAATAAGAGATATTAAGATTCATTTAGCACAAAAAATTTGCAAATAAGTATGGAAGGGATGAAATATATAGGTTTGCTCATATTCCATAAGACTGTCAGTGTGGTTCTGGGTGCCAAATAAATTTTTTCTGTTGCTATTCAATTTCTCAATGAAGATTTGTTTAGCAATTATCTAACACCAGTACCTTGCTCTTTTTGAAGATACCTAATAATGTCCTCTAAGTCATGGCAAACGTCCACAGATCTCATATTTTCTCATGGAAGGAGTAAGCACTTAAAGCAGTAGAGTCTTTTCTTTTTATTCAGGTACTGGTAGTTAGTGTTTCCCTAAATAAATGCAGCACTACAGCTACCAGAAAGAAAAGCAAAAACTAGAAATGTATAACTTGCCCAGATCCAGTATGAGGTATACTGAACAAACACTTTACTCTTGGCCTTATTCAGAGTTTTGCCCTCTAAGCTCACAGTTCACCTGCTTTTTTAGAGCGGAGTGAAGACTATGTTTCCACTGGTGGAGTATCCAGTGGCTCCCCTAGCTTAAAGCTTTGACTGATAGACAGACTAACATTGGGCCACCAGTCATAGTCTCCCAAACCATCCTGCCTATTTGGGACGGACATACTTGTGTACTTTTTCATGCTTGGGACCACTGGCTGAACAGGAAAGCAAACATTACACCCCCCACATACACACACACACACACACACACACAGAAGAAACTCCCATCATGTATTGGTCATTTATTTTTTGTTTTTAATAACAAACTCCCACTTTGGGTGTTTGTTTTTGAAGAACAAAAAACTTTGCTGAAAGGCTGCATTTAACACTGTGGCTGCTCAGTAAACTTACATTACCTTCAAAGGAGCCATATCAACAGTGGCTCTGTTGAAGGAATAGAGATCTCCACTTTCCTGGCAGTTATCTCTAAATTGGGCGGTCACCCTTTCCCAAAGGCGGCAAGGTAAATCTCTCCACTGCCCTGGCAGATCACAGACTGGGCATCTAAATAAGGTTATTTGTCTTCAAAGGTAGACACACACACTAAACATTTTCACTTTGAAATACTTTGCAGAGACCTTGTGTAAAAAATAGAGGCATTAGATTTCACGATTTGTACAGGAATAAATGTCTCTATTTGTGCCAATGTGAGGATTTTATATAGCATTATTTTTTGGAATTCTAGCCTCAACGGTGATATCTGTGCTTGCATTAACAAAATGATATGCAACATCTGCAGATCCTCATAGTGAATGGATCACAAATTTTATTCAAATGATGCCTAACATAGTAAGTTTATCCTATCAATTATGTAAGCTAAAAGAAACACTTGCAAGGGAACAAAGAGACACACCATGAAGTAGGAACTGCTTGATACAGTTTACTTGTTCATAAAAAAAAAGTTACGTTTTACATAGCCTGTGAGTGTGATAAGAGATATTTAACAGAAGAGCCTCCCAATCTGTTGGTTTTAGATACCTGTTACAGCTCATTCACTATTTGCTAAGTAGGCGGTATGTCTAACATTAACAGCATACTGCCAACAGGCTATTAGTGGTTCAGAGTGAAGTCCAGTGGCTTGTTGAATCATAGCTATTAATTTTTTAATTGGGTCTTGAATCAAAATTGAAAAGTTAAATAAACTATTAAACTGTGATATTAAATAATGAGGAACCATTGATAAAAAAACATGGATAATCTCAATAATTGAAATAAAAATGTACAGTCTGACATTTTCAAAATAGTTTATTTCCGTTATTTGATAATAATATTTCAAGACACCTTTCCTAATTAAGTATCTAAACAAATATAAAATTCTCTTTTTTTCCCTGAGAAGAGGGTTGGGAACGATGTGTTCATTCTTTAAAACTACAGTGTATATTCTGACAGCAGTTTCTGAAAGACTGGAAATCCTCAGGAGTCTCTTGCGATCATCAGCCCAGTAGAGTTTCATCTGCGTCTTCAGCCTCTTTCATACTTTTCCTCAGAAAAGTTAGACCCTCTATCAATTAATCAGATTTCAGAGCTATCGATTTCGTTATCTCTGAACCATGTTAGTATAGTCCATAAAAATTATGATCCACAAAGATAGTATGCTGCCCTCAGTTCTTTATATAGATCTTTGTAATTCAAAAGCTTTGTGAATGATTGGCCTGGTAGACTTAATCTGGGGGCCTCATCAGCTGGGTCTTGTGTGGCCCTTATAACATGGAAAATGTCACCAAGTCCATCCCTCCTTGTATTCTACATAGTCTTCAAGGTTATTGGATGACCGTAGCCAACACAACAACCTACTGTGCGAGGTACTAAACCATGTCTTTGAGCCCTGCGACCTTACCCTCACCGTATTAAACACATTATAGAGATCTTGGTGTAAAAAAACTAGGTCCATGTTGACTTCACCTGTCTTTGTTTTTAGAGCGTATTTATTGGTGTTCATACACTACTGCATTACCTCAATGGAGGATGATGGGGCAACAGAGTCTGTCACCCTAGCAGGCTAATTTGGTCAGAGTTTGGAGGGACAGCCATCTCACCATTGCATTTAGCTTGTTGAATTTCCTTTGATTAGTGAGCTGTCTTCCTTTGTCTTTGACTATTTCTACCCTTAGAATTCCCATCCAGGATCACGGGTCCTGCAGGGGCACATCCCTTCCAACCTTCATCAAGAGAGCTCACAAGAGAGCTCACAACATGTCTCCATTGAGCAGGTTGCAAAGCAAGGCCCAAACTCCATTTACACAGCACTGATGTCTTGGTCCTGACAGTGAGAAGGAGCACTATTTAATTGACTGGAGCCAGTTAGGATTATCGGTTTGGTCTTAAAGCCTGTGTCAGGAGCAGGGAGCTGTTTGTTCCACTAACTTAGACGTTGAGGTACGTGTAACATTTCTTACCCTCCATGTGGCATAACCTGTAGTAGAGCTCTTTCAGCATAGCCCCCTCAGAGAGACACTCAAGACACAGTCAGGCAAGCAGCTCGATAGATCAAGGTCAGCACAGTTTAAAACACAGCTCCTAGAGGACCCAACTAATATATGGAGTCAGAAACTACTCAACTGGACAGTACCGGTGAGCTAAGATCATGTTCCACATTCAGTCCAGTGAGCAGTACTGTCTTTACACACCTAAATCATCCAACAGGGGTAACGCCAGCATAAGCTGCCTTTTTTCCCACCATTTCTGACGCATGGACTCTCTACAGGGCACCTGCCCGATTACAGTCATGTGTTAAATATCCCTCTCCTGAGAGGTGTCCGAATTATCTTGTTCTCCCGGAGGTGAACCCCCTCTGTACCCTTTGAAGGGTTGCTTGGGTTGGCCCAAGCAAGGAAGCTCCACTCACACAGAAGGGGGCCCCTGAGGCAAATACGCAGGCAGGGCAAACAGGGGAAACTGAGAAATACAATAAAAACAAACATTCTATGCCTGAACAGTATAATTAAAGTGCTAATCGTCACTGATACAAATACATATGTACATGAAAACTGGCCTACTACAATACAGTACACACATGAATTGGGTACACAAAATGTCACATTTATTCAATATATTACAGTAAATACCGACATGACAACTCTGTCCCATCAGGGATCGTGGAAACAGTGCAGTACTTTTCACTCAGTCACTCGTGCTCACGTTGTCTCGGAGGGATACACAGAATAAACTGGGGACGTTTTCAATAAGCATTTATTGAACCAGCGTCATTCTCGTGTAAAATAGGTGTGCTGAAACAGCCATAAGACAGAAAGAGATATAAATGATTATAAGCACCAACAGAGTAAAAGGATGGTAGAATTCTACCATAGTGCTAAAACAATAAATACAGGCAGGTATAAAAATACATGACAGTAATAATGTGTACTCCTAAGATGCCACCCTAACTAGATGTACCATAGTGAACCTAGCATGTATGTAGGTGTGGAGCCAAGAATCCCTCTAGTATAAATTCAACCCCATTACCTGAAGTGTGAGGCTGTGGGACCCATCTTGGTCTCGAGATGGACAACCCGCGAGGGATGTCAGACCTCTGCGATCTGGAGTGTCTGCATGCAGGAACCTCAGCCTCTCACGTCAGTGTGTCAGCATGGAAGTCCTTTTTCTCCTCTCCCTGCCTCAGCAAAGGTATGGTGTTTATATACACAATGTGGTACCCTCAGGGGATCTACCTTGCTGTGTCATGTCGGACTGAGGATGACGGAAGGAATGACCCTCATACATAGTTATTATGCAGGAGATGGTAGTCCTGCTGAGATTCTAAAAATCCTCATGCATAATGAATGAGGCTAGTTTTTCGGAGAAAACCCCATGTGACCGTAACTAGGTAAAAGGTCAGTACTAAGAACCAATTATGTAGTGTAATGGCAGGGGAAATATAGGTGAAAGGTTTGGATACAACCTGAGCCTATATCAGGGAACCTGTATGAAGCATAACAGCATGTAAAGAGAGAGGTTGCACGAGGAGACAAAGGGCACAGGGCTGGTTTGAGCATTTTTGACAGGGCTGCTTTTTCTTCACCAGACTAGCCCGGAGCATCATCCAGCACCTCATGGGCTCCTGTGTCTGTCCACGTGGTGCTCTTTGTCTCCCACCGCTCCAGGCTTCGCAGCATCCTCACACCACAAGTGACCTCAGATGACCATGCTTCTATGTCACTAATTGTCCCAGCGAATGAGAATGGACATTGATAAGATATATGTTGTTCTACAGACAATTCATGCAGGCTTTGTCTTGCTTTAACCAAAAATGGGAGTACCATTTGTGTGTGATTAAAAACTTAAGCAGGTGTTCACCATGGCCTTTGTACTGCAATATCCAAATTGTAGAAGTAGATGATGCAGCAACAGCCACTCTCTCTCTTATTTCTGAATATGATCAAAACACAAAAGCACATGTTTTTTTTGCTCTCGAAGTCTAACAAGTACTGAACAACACTATGTCATTTACAGTTGTAAATTATACTCCACTTTCACAAAATGCAGATATTATGTGGAAGAAGTAAAACATGGAGTTATAGTATGGTAGATGACTGAAGCCAGGAATTTCTAGGAGAATCTATGAATCACTAGTTAGAAGCTCTGTTTCTCATGCTTTCATGTCATAATGTATTATAGTCGAGAAAACCTCCATGAAATTTCTAGTACTTTTTCCAGAAATAGTGAGTTTACAACTGAAGTACCCCATTTCTGTTCATATTGCAAAAGGAGTCTGTTTCTTGTCTTAGTAGGCGAAATGCCCTTAAATATTACATCTTACATAAACTGATCTAGGAGGAACCCACACAAAGACAAATCGTACAATCAATTCTATCACAAAACAAGATCTAAGGAACTACAAGAACAATTGTTAACAATTTTTTCATGATGCTCCAATAGCAGGGCACCCAGAAAGAAAACACCATCAGGAATTAGCATTTCACATTTTGTGGTGGCTCACGTTGGTTTGCTTCTTCCTTTACCCATCCAATCCCAACACTGTTTTTCCATCCCAGTGAATTTCACTGACCATCATCCACCATCAAATATTTGAACAATTAGTTAGTTGTTGTGAACTCATTTACCAAATGAGTAATTTATTTCTCTTGCCAGTAGTACACATTAATGTATAACTTACTATAATTTTTCTGAAGGTCACTGCAAAACATCTTGGACAGCCCTTAGTTATCATCACATGCTCGGGATCCCAAATCATTTTGATGTTTTTGACGGCTCTCTTATAAGGACATGAATCAAGCAGCCACTATCTCCAATCTGATGGACAGACGGAAATGATGAATCAAACCATCAAATAGAATATACATTGTTTCCTATTCCAGCATCCTGAAGCTACTGTATGATGGACTCTCATTGCTGAATTCATAGCACAACTACCAGACGTATTCAGCATTTTGTGCACATATCGCTTTCATACCCACATGTGAATGATCACTTTTTCAATGTGTATGAATCACTTGATTTGGGGCCTGGTCCATTCGTACCAGGTTATCGACTAGACAGTTGTGCTTCACCTTATGGCAGTTAATAAAGGGGACACACATTTTGCAAAGCTCACTGTGCTTTATTCCTTCTTATGAGGTTGACGATTTGGTAAGTCTTTGTATTGGTTTTTTTGTCTGTTGGAGGGTGTCATGCCAAATTTGTGCCTCACGTTCTTGGTCCATTCATGGCTATTATCAATTTTGTTGCTCTTTTTTCATCTCTCCATCTGATTGGTACCAGGTTTTTTCAGTTTTCATTCTGAATCATTTCCCTTTGGTTCCTTAGCGTTCAGCGGTCACTCCTCTGCCTCGCCATAATATTGAAGTGGGTCATTAAAGACTGTGGTCCACATTTACTAAACTTTTGTGCCATGACACAAAATGCTATACCAAAGGAAATGATGGACGGAGTGTTGAACATTGCAAGCACTCACCCCCAATCAACTGATCTGGGTTTAATCCATCACTGTTCTTTAGCCCACTCTGCCACCCCAGTTCAGACATGGCCATATGCAAATCAGTCTGACCCTGTGCCTCATGGGAACAGTCCAGCCCGAACTGCCAAGCCATGTCTTCCCTGGACCGGAAACAAGCTTCCTAGGACCGGCTTCTGGCATTTCAGCCGTCTTCAGCCAGGCTTGCTTGAATCCAGTGGCAAAGTGAGCAAGGGACTCACTTCTGAGCATACCCTGCCAACTTATGGCGAACAAAGAAATACCAAAGGAAATGATGGACGGAGTTTTGAACATTGCAAGAACTCACCCCCAGTCAACTGATCTGGGTTTAATCCATCACCGTTCTTTAGCCCACTCTGCCACCCCAGTTCAGACATGGCCATATGCAAATCAGTCTGACCCTGTGCCTCATGGGAACAGTCCAGCCCGAACTGCCAAGCCATGTCTTCCCTGGACCGGAAACAAGCTTCCTAGGACCGGTTTCTGGCATTTCAGCTGTCTTCAGCCAGGCTTGCTTGAATCCAGTGGCAAAGTGAGCAAGGGACTCACGTCTGAGCATACCCTGCCAACTTATGGCGAACAAAGCAATACCAAAGGAAATGATGGACGGAGTGTTGAACATTGCAAGCACTCACCCCCAGTCAACTGATCTGGGTTTAATTCATCACCGTTCTTTAGCCCACTCTGCCACCCCAGTTCAGACACGGCCATATGCAAATCAGTCTGACCCTGTGCCTCATGGGAACAGTCCAGCCCGAACTGCCAAGCCATGTCTTCCCTGGACCGGAAACAAGCTTCCTAGGACCGGTTTCTAGCATTTCAGCTGTCTTCAGCCAGGCTTGCTTGAATCCAGTGGCAAAGTGAGCAAGGGACTCACGTCTGAGCATACCCTGCCAACTTATGGCGAACAAGGCAATACCAAAGGAAATGACGGACGGAGTGTTGAACATTGCAAGCACTCACCCCCAGTCAACTGATCTGGGTTTAATCCATCTCCGTTCTTTAGCCCACTCTGCCACCCCAGTTCAGACATGGCCATATGCAAATCAGTCTGACCCTGTGCCTCATGGGAACAGTCCAGTCCGAACTGCCAAGCCATGTCTTCCCTGGACCGGAAACAAGCTTCCTAGGACCGGTTTCTGGCATTTCAGCCGTCTTCAGCCAGGCTTGCTTGAATCCAGTAGCAAAGTGAGCAAGGGACTCACGTCTGAGCATACCCTGCCAACTTATGGCGAACAAAGCAATACCAAAGGAAATGATGGACGGAGTGTTGAACATTGCAAGCACTCACCCCCAGTCAACTGATCTGGGTTTAATCCATCACCGTTCTTTAGCCCACTCTGCCAGCACAGGGTCAAGACTGATTTGCATATGGCTGGGTTCAAACTGGAATGGCATGGTGAGCAAAAAAACGATGGATTTAGGCCCAGATCTCTGTACTGGGGTGAATGTATGACATTGTTCTGCATTCTGTCCATTAATTGTTCTCTTTGCATTTGTCACCCCGAGTGGGACGGGTATGCTCAGACGTGAGTCCCGTGCTCTCCATGCCACTGGAATCAAGCTATCCTGGCTGAAGAGGGGTGAAACCCCGAAACCGGTCCTAAGATGCTTGTTTCCAGTCCAGGGACGACCTGGCTTGGCAGTTCGGGCTGGACTGTTTCCATGAGGCACAGGGTCAAGACTGATTTGCATATGGCTGGGTTCAAACTGGAATGGCATGGTGGGCAAAAAAACGATGGATTTAGGCCCAGATCTCTGTACTGGGGTGAATGTATGACATTGTTCTGCATTCTGTCCATCAATTGTTGTTTTTGCATTTGTCATCCCGAGTGGGACGGGTATACTCAGACGTGAGTCCCGTGCTCTCCATGCCACTGGAATCAAGCTATCCTGGCTGAAGAGGGGTGAAACCCCGAAACCGGTCCTAGGATGTTTGTTTCCAGTCCAGGGAGGACCTGGCTTGGCAGTTCGGGCTGGACTGCTCCCATGAGGCACAGGGTCAAGACTGATTTGCATATGGCTGGGTTCAAACTGTAATGGCATGGTGAGCAAAAGAACGATGGATTTATGCCCAGATCTCTGTACTGGGGTGAATGTATGACATTGTTCTGCATTCTGTCCATCAATTGTTGTTTTTGCATATGACACAAAATGCTAGCAGATGTTTACAAAGCCACACAAGGAACGATTTACACCGCCTTGCGTGGCTTTGCAATGAAATGTAACGCAACGCAGAACTTTGCGCATCATTGCATTACATTTCATTCTAGGAGTCGTTCCATGTGTGGAGCATGGGTGTTCTCATGCATCTACTCATGGATTTCACACAATCCCCCATTTACAAAGGTTTGTAAACCTGGGATTGTGGGAAATCACTATGCTTCCAAAAGGATGGTATAACTGGAGAAAAATCTTATTTTTTCCTTTTCATTTACTCTTTCAATGTGTGCTGCTTTCTGCAGCACATATAGAGAGAGGAAAATTACTCTAAGGATTGTTTTTGTGAGGTGTGTATCCCTTCCTGCACAAAACAATGCTTCTTATAACTTAGGCACCAAAACACACCGTGTACCATGAACCATGGGTCCTATTTCACCTCACTGTGTGCCACAAGCAGCAGGGTTCTCCATCAGGCATCAGCAGTGCAGTTCAAAGAGGGGGGGGCAATGTCCAGCTCACCAGCAGGGGTTGTTGGCCATGGCAGGCAGTACAGGTAGGGTCCAGAAACAACTGGTAGCTTGGTGAGGACAGGTGTTTCAGAGAGGGGTGTTCCACACAGACAGTTGAGCCCATAGAAAGATGAAAGCCACAATGCAGCATGTCCATTATATGTTTTTGCCAACCATTTCCAAGCTGACAATGGAGTAAATGCTCAGAAGTTGTTATGGTTCCAGGTCATATCAATCAGGGTAGCATTTCAACACTGTGACCATTGCCTACTGTGAATGGCAACTTTGCATAGTTTGAATCTGGCTACCTTATTCTTCACTTACCATGAGTGTTGTTTTATTGCAGCTCCTCTTCAGTTGTTTTTGACAGTGCTTTTAACACCAAGCAGCTTCTTCTATCTCAATTGCTTTTAAGGTATTGCATGCAACAGTGCATGTGCTCTCGCTTTCCAAAGACTTTTCATACAACAAGGGGTTTGCATCCCTCCCATTGCTTAACATTTATTGGTTTCATTGTCACTCCTATTTGCTGCCTTTAAATTAGCCAGTGCATGTCTGCTTCACTTCCTTTTCTTTCCACTGTAGCATGGACCAGGTACTGATTGCTTCTGCTTGATTGCTATCCTGAAGCTGATAGCGCTGAGATTGAGGCACTACTATTATTTTTTCTTCTGCCCTGTACTCCTTGTTGAACCTCTTGCCATTTGAAGCTATGTTTAACTATGACACAAGCACTTCAAAGAATATGCTTTCTCCTTTGAAATGGATGTTTATTGTAACAACAGGTGTTATCTGCTTTTATTGTGACAACAGATCTGATTCCAGATATCATATTTTTTGTCTTTTTTCATGCATGGGGAGATAAACTGGGTTACTCAAAATCATAGGGTTTTTGTGCCAAGACCTAACAAACATTCTCATGCCAGTAGATCTCACCTTTGTAGCAATTAGCTCTGCTGTTGCCTTCTGTTCATGCTGTACTGCATAGTCCTTGCAAACTTTGGCAACAAGTAAAGGCAACTTTCCCCTGGGACTAACACAGCCCAATAATGGCTTCATGGTGAGTCCCACTTTTCAGTCCCTAGTAATTCAGCATTACTCAGCCCTGCAGCTCCTCATTCACTATGGTGGCAATGGGCAGGCTGTGAGAGAGCTGCCTTCAGTCCCAAACATGCTTGCTCCCGGGCACCCTCATTGGAAACCTCAGCCTGGGAGCAGGCCAGACCTGCTACAGTAGTCCCATATCACCACTGCCTCCATAGATTCCTTGTCTAGGAAGCTCCCTGACCCTTCACTATGTGACAAGGTCTGACACTGCCATCTCCAGGTGCCTTTTGACACTCCACAATTTGGCATGCTAGATTGCTGCTTGGGCACTCCAGGATTACCTCACAAGCAGCATGCTGTACTGCATGGTCATTGCAAACTTTGGCAATGATTTGTAGCCATGATGTAAAGCAGCATGGCTGCTATGCAACATGGCTAAAAATCTGTATTTTTTAAAAGTCTATCATGCATCCAACTGTGTCATAGTGCTTTTGTAAAATACTTTCAGCCATACTAAAAAGCATCTGTGCTGCTGTACAGCATGGCTACAAAACATTGCCAAAATCAATAGCTCTCCTAGGCGAGTCCTATTGGCTATGCCAATGCTTGTTTGCGGAGCCATTTGCTTGCCTCATGCCTAGTTTGAGTGATTGAGAACCATCAGCGTCAGAATTCATTGCCATTGGTGAGTGCTTCTACCGCTGCCTTTAGATATTCTTCATGTATGTGTTACTTTGGGTGCAACAGTGAATTGGTATTTTGCAGATGCTGATGTCTTCCATACTGGTTGCTAGCAGCTGCAGCTCCTCCGTAATGGTGGAGGAGTGTCACCCCACTGCCTTGCTCAGAACCAGCAAATGAAATATATGAAAAATTGTTTTTCATTTGCTGGTTCTAGGGAGGGGCAGGCCGACCAAAACACGCATGCACACTTAGGTTTCTCCATCCTGGCAGCATTAAACAGCTGGGCTGGAGAAACCCCCACAGACTCCCTGGTCTGAGAAGAGAGCCTTTCCAGTGCACTCAGGCCAATCCCACACTGCTATTATAGTAGGAGAGCATTGCAGGGATTGCACAGGGAGTCTGTGATGCTGCCCCAGTCTTGCTGGGACCAGGAAGGACATGGCGCGATGTGGGAGGCGGGCGGCAGCTCTAGGTAAGTGTTCATTCATTTTTTTATTTAGAAACCCCCTCCACATGCTCTCCCGCCGTGCTCCCCTGTGCCCCCTCCACCCGCCTCACCAACTCTTCAGTGTGGTGATTTTTTAACTGCACTATATCCAGCTAAAACAGGATGCCAAAGCGATCTCTATCTTAACTACATCGATAGTGAGTCTTGTCTGTTCTTGATCTTTTTTCATTTACTATCTCTATAGTATCTTCATTATTATTGGTTAATTTTCCGTGTAGCTACGTATGTTTGACTGGACCGGCTCTCTTCCCCACCAAAGTGCTTCAAAAGTGGTCCTGTTCTCAGGCACCTGGATTACCCTGGTCCAGACGTAGGTATTTTCTTAACATAGTTTCTCTAGATATGGTATGGATTTTATTCTGCCTCTACAAACGCCCAGTTATTTCATTCGTTTTTGATATTCACTAGGTATTTTGATTTCCTGGTGCTGCAATTTGTATTCCGTTCCTGAATTTATGTACCATACCTGCTCCACGTTCCCTGTTCCACACCTACCTCTAGGTTTGTTCTCTTACAGCAGTGGTTCCCAAACTTTTGACTCCTGAGGACCCCAATGAGTCACCACTGGAAGTCAGGGACCCCCAAGCAATTTGTATGATTTAAATTTCAAACGTTAAAACTGTAATTCGAAAAAAATAAACACATGTGTGCACACAAAACAAATACTCGAATTACTAAGGATTTTAGAGGCATATTTACAAACCCCTACCACCATGGAAACATCACTTTTTGCAACGTTCGCGTGTCGATAGGGGCTTCGCCTTATTTACAAGGCAGCGGTAAGCCACTTAACATGGCTTAACGCTGCCTTTTATATAAGGCCTCCTTTCGCGCAATGCTTAGCGTGAAAGGGGTGGGTAGTGGGTTTTGCAGTGGGTGTTCCACCGCAAAACCCATTGATTTTGATGCTGCCCCCTATTCACAGGGGCAGCATAAATAGAAGGCAGCGCCAAAATTAACACCAGGGAAAACCAGGTCTTAACTTGGCGAAACAAGGAGAAATGCTTTATTTCTCCTCATTTTTGCTTTTTCCATGTGTGCTGCCTTGTGCAGCACACATGGAAAAAGCAAAACGCCTTGCATTGTTTATGTTCAGGAAGGTGACCCTTCCTGCACATAAATAATCATTAATAGAATGGCATTTTGTAACTTCCATGTGTGCTGCATTAAGCTGCACACATACAAGTGACAAAACCCCATTTCAAGATTCTTTATGTGCAGGAAGGGGGGACCTTCCTTTACATAAACAATCTTCCCCTGCACGCAGACACCCTTGCACTGTGTTGCAAGGGTGCCTGCATTGGTGCTACACTGCCAAGTGTAGCACCAGCACAGGGCGAAATGTAGGGCTGCACTAAATTCTTGTAAATATGGTGCAGCCCTGCGTTTCTGAAGTGGCGGCGCTTGTCTTAAAGCCACAGAGGCTAACAACACGCTCCACCACTACTTTTGTAAATATCCCCCGTAGTATTTTATAGTGAAAGAATTTGCAAAAAACTAAAATTTTAATGGGAAGGTTGGTGGTGCATCTCTATGACTAACTTTTAAATGGTTGGTTTTATTTCGCAGTACGAGGCTCCTACTCCTGCCAGGGCCCGACTGGAAACCCAAAGCAGCCCTGGCAAATATTTTCAGACCAGTCCCCATACGGTGCACACCAAGTGCATTGAGTGTGAATGACCACTACAAAGGAGGCTTTGGGAGTCTCTACCCCCAAAGAAATTTAGAAAACAATGGTGCAGTCTACAACACGTTTATCACTTTACATCACACACATATAGAGACAATTAATCATAAGTGTAAATCAGTGTATAGAAAATGTTACATAAGGCAAAGAGGACTACAAGGTGTAGGATTCACATGTCATTTATACTGGTAGGCATTTTTAAAGAGTGCTTGGTCTGGAGAAGCACAAAAAACTCTGGATTCAGAACCTAAGACAGTGGTTAGCATTGACTTTAACAATAAAAATGTTTTCCCACCCTGATAAACCTTTTTAGCAGCATCGGGATAATGAAAGACCGGGAAAAAACATAAGTTACTAACTTGTACCATGCAGTTTGCAAGCAGTTCTTTGATGACAGTTTATAGGTCACTGTGCTAGATTACGGTTGTCACTTATGTACTGCACAGTAACAAAATAATCTTTGTGACAAAAGCAGTAACCCACTCACCTATGCACATAAAATACTGTTATTTAAAATGCATGGTACACGTTCTTTGCAATAGGCATATTAGCCCTCTGTGCTACATTAGATAACTCAAAGCTGCCACAGGACAAAACTCTAATCTCTCTCCAGCAGGTACATTAATCACTGTGTTATCTTGACACTTTTATTGTTGCTGGAAAACTG
Organism: Triturus cristatus; assembly: GCF_964204655.1. Taxonomy (NCBI): domain Eukaryota; kingdom Metazoa; phylum Chordata; class Amphibia; order Caudata; family Salamandridae; genus Triturus; species Triturus cristatus. Next base: position 273,286,304 of record NC_140580.1, read on the forward strand.
CTAATTATACAAGTGCAGTGCTTTTTAAACTGCTGCCTGCGGACCCCCTGGGAAAGTGTCAGGGACCCCTGGGGGTCCCCGGACCCCAGTTTGGGAAACAGTGTCTTACAGCATCAGTCTAACTACCATGTTTATACTTTTATCTAATTCTTGTCTTTATATTTTCTGGGTTCATTAGTGCTCTACTACTATGCTACACTAGATCTTTATACTTGACTATTTTCAAACACTGTTTTTGTGCTGTATTTCACACATTTGGTGGCTGTGGTTTTCTTTCTTCTTTTTTTTATTGGTTTCAACTTTTTTGTGAGCTTCTTCACAACATCACTATCAGATCTGAGTTTCTTGCTCCTGGTGACTATTTTAGCGCACTTCAGACATTTTTCTCATTTATTGTTTATTTGTCCCCACAGATGTTATATAGAGCCCTGTTTCTTCATTATGCAATATGTCTTATGAATGTTGATGGTCATAGCATGTCCACCATTTAGATTGAGGAAGTCTGCTCCCTGATGAAGAAAGTTATAAACATTGGCATTTCCGAAACGCGACTCGGTGCTTTCACCTTCGTCTCTTTGTTTGTTACATGTGGTGCACATTTAATGTATTTTTTGTATAATGTAAGTTGTTTGTTATGGATTCTTTTCTCTCTAGGATGTGTTGATATTTACATTGTCTCCTCTTATGTATAGTTGAGTTGGTCATTTGTATAGTTTTTATAGTTTTTGTTCTCTTTACTTTAGGGCTCTTGTGTTTCTTTGCTCAATGGTATATATTGTTCTGTGACTATTTATTGAATGTACATATGAGTGTTGTTATTTATTGTTTGTTTATATCAATGCACTAAAAAATATTTATACAAAAAAAGAAATGAATTTCTATGTTAAGATGAATAAACAATTGTAAAATGAGTTCTTTCTGTGGGTGACATATTTATATTTGGAGTTATTACCCATTCATAGAAATTTTAGGTGGGGGATTTCCCTTGTGTTCTTTACTAAAAGGCCTGATAAAACCATACACCGAAATTTGAGAATGCGATACAAGAAAAACTGTTGGAGAGAAAAAAAAACTACCATGAGGATCTGTGGAACAAACTCCTTTTGCCCAACAAACAGCCGAAAAGCAAAAACTTCTGGCAGCCGGTGAATGGTTTGTCATCTGGAAAGGTCAGACAGCACAGTACAGGGATTGATGCAGTTTAATGGGAAGCCCATGTTAGTACCATGTATGCAGCGTCACAGTCTGATGGAGTAGGGGAAAGTCAGCTCACTAAAGCCAAAAGAAAGGCATGCCCAGCCACTGTAAATTTTGGCGACCACGTGAATCTTAATAAGCATAAGGTTTCTATAAATCATCACTATACTGGTGGCTACGGTAGAGAGCTCCCTACCAAGGCCGGAAGGGTAAGAGAGGTATTCCAGGAAGTGGATTCGCCCTCCCGAGTCAAGTATTACTAACCAAAGGTATCTCAACCAGTAAAGGCTCAGAACTGGACTCACGTGGCGTCACCCGCTCAGGCGCCGGAAAGGAAGCAATTCCTTTTTGTTAAGTAACCCTCACACACCCTTTGGTGTCATGCTTCATCATAAGGTTCACCCTGATTCTTAAAGGTCAGGGTGGGCTTGACCGTATTTCAGGGAGCGCTTAGGAGAGATAGACCAGAGGGTCTGAAGATAAAAATCCTGCTCCATTCTCCAAGTATCCCTTTATTATCGGAGACGTTGTGGATATTAAAAATTAGTATATACAAGAGGTCGTCAGGAGCTGATGGTCCTATGACCCTAGAGTCATGCCAACATGTTTCAGCCCTTGACTGAAGGCCTCTTAGGTCCCGAGCTTTCACCAGGGCAATTAGAGTTCCCCCCCCTGGATCTTAACAAAGGTTATTTTCCTATATTTTCATGGTGAGGGAGCAGAAAGCTGCCCCCTCCTGAATGGAATGGAGGGTAAACTTATCTCTCCATCCAGTTATTTTACGATATGTATCCGCCTGCAAGACAAAAGTGAGAATAAACAAACATATGACAATTATGTCATCAATGGAATTGGGTCTGTTTTAGAACCCCTCTCGAAGTATTGCCCTAACGGAGACATTCTTTAGATTTGAAGACCAACTCTATCTACAAGTACATGGGACTTCCATGGGCAGTACATTTGCCCCTAGCCTTGCCTGCTTGTATATGAGCCAACTGGAGGACGAACATATTTGGTCTAACAACCCGTTCGCAGGCAAGATATATTGATGACATCATTGTCATATGGCATGGACACCAAGACAGCACAGCGGATTTCGTAACATGGATTAACAACCTTAATCCCTTCCTGAAGTTCACAATGACCACTCACAACATGACGGTTTCATTTCTGGATATCACTATCCTAGCCAGAAACGGCAAATTGGAGAGCACATTGTACACTAAACCCAATGATCGCAACATCTTACTGCATTTCGACAGTGCCCACCCTTGATCCCTGAGGGAGAACCTGCCTATTGGGCAGTACCTGAGGATACGCAGGAATTGCACTGTCCTGGAGAGTTACAACAAAGAAGCGGGGAAACTCACAACTAGACTAAGAGAGAAATCATACCCCAAGAAAGTGATTGAACAGGCACGTAAAAATTCTCGCAATACGCCACGAGATGCTTTATTAGAAACGAACACAAAAAGAAACACAAAAGCTCTAATATATGTCAGCACCTATTATTCATCATCTAACACCATAAAGAAAATCATTAACAAATGGTAAATCCTGACCTCAAACAAACTGACATTTGAGAAACCTATGTTCCCATTTAAACGCAACAAGAGCATTAGGAACACCCTGATCCATACTGACAGTTGGAGACCCAAACAGAACACACAACTCACACTATGGAGCCAACCGCAGGTGAATGGCCATTACCCGTATGGCTTATGAGTGGTATGTCAGTTCACCACACACACGACGAGTGTTGATTTGGGTTTGACGTACTAATGGGAACCAAGAGACCACACAAATTGTAATACTACGAACGCAGTATACATGATTACTTGTCCATGCAAAGCCAAATACATTGGCATGACCACTAGGAAGGTAAAAGTACGGATCAGTGAGCATAGGAGCACTATCAGACGAGCGATCACAGCTACTAAACTCACTGCTCATTATGTGGAAAAGGGACATACTGATAATGATCTTGAATGGACCATAATTAAAAGAATAAAAGATGGGACCAATATATCCAAGAGATTATTAGAAAAAGAGCAGCGCTGGGTCTATAGACTCCAGACGCATACTCTAGGATTGAATGACTCTATGCCATGGAACGAACTGAACCAAAGTTAGAGAGACACTGAGACCCCCACTTCCTCTCTACACGTAGGAAAACCCTTCCAACATATTGTTACCCTGAGCCTTTCCTCTACCCACCCCTGACAATGATTTGGACCCACCGGGTGGTGGTGAGGGTTAAATTAAACTTATCGCTTTGGGTTTGTTTCAAATGATTTACTCCCTTACGGGAGTAACTGACTACTTGATGGGAGGAGGGAAGGGGGGGGATATTCCCTTATCAGATGATGTGCAGTAACTTACCCTCAGAACTGATGCCCCCCTCCTTTTTTATCTGTCCCAATATTCGACCACCTCTAAGGAGAGATTATCTGACAATTATGCATTAATATGACAATTGGGGTAGGACCTGTGAGTACCTAGGTCTTCTAATTTACCCCTCCATTGTACCACAGTTCCCATGAGTCTGTGGGCCTGTGGTAGTCTTACTGAGGACTTGCAGGAAATGACGTGATACATACGCACCAGAAACATGGTCTTCAAGTTCATCCTTGCATCGAACCACAATTCCCATGAGACCGTGGGCCTGTGGTAGTCGTGCGGAGCACTCAAAGGAAATGACGAGAGACAAACGTGCCTGAGACGGGGCACTGCTCCTGTCCGGCACGTAGATACACGGAATACAGCTTTAAAAGCCGCGCTCTCAGCAGAGGGAACTGCTAATGCCGGGAGACGTGGGACCCAAGTAGGTGAAATGAGGGGTAGGACCTTTGATGAAGTAAGTGACAGGGCGAATCCCTCCACGAGTGAAAAGGGACTTTAGTCTTAAGTGATAGTGTAATATGTGGACACATGTTGTTAATTACTCGAGTCTCTGTTTTCTTTCCCCTCTTTACCCTGACCACCGTGCAGTGTAGGACTACAAGGCTACCCCTTCTACCACTCCCCTTGAGATACATATAATCGTCCTAAATAGGGTAAGAATCGTGCGATACGAGTACCAACACAAATGAAGTTAGGCATTATGAGCACCATCTGTACCTCTGAATTGATAATAAAGTGAATGGTTGTCGAGTATCTATGTGAGAATACAGTTATGTTGGTGTAGTGGAGCATTTTAAATGATATTATTCATGGATTTGCACAAACAATGCGAGTATTGGCCGCATGTTGCAATTGTCAGTCTGATGGCACAGTGTCGCCCATTAAGAGCCCTTTTTTTCTGATCACAGATCACTGAGTGAATGGAGTGAGAGCACACCGAGCACGCTGTGAGTGCACGGGTGAAATGTTTTGAGTGCAAAAGTTGTTTGTTTCTTCTCACTTTTGTCTTGCAGGCGGATACATATCGTAAAATAACTTTCTGCTCCCTCACCATGAAAATATAGGAAAATAACCTTTGTTAAGATCTAGGGAGGGAAACTCTATTTACCCTGAAGAAAGCCCGGGACCTAAGAGGCGTTCAGTCAAGGGCTGAAACATGTTGGCATGACACTAGGGTCATAGGACCATCACCTCCTGACGACCCCTTGTATATAGTATTTTTAATATCCACTACCTCTCCGATAATAAAGGGATACCTGGAGATCGGAGTAGGATTTTTATCTTTAAACCCCCCTGTAGGAGAGTAGGGTCTGCTATCCTATGGTCACCCCAAATTTTTGCTTTTTGCTTCACTGGTTTTTGACGTATTGAGGCTGTGGGCCTGCCAATCAGACCCCCAGCCTGCTGTTCTCTCTACTAAATTAAAACTATGCACCCTAGGTGCATAACCAATTGGAAGTGGATCACCCTGTCAGCCCCTGTACCAGTGTACACTAGGTACCCAGGGCATTGGTGTACCCAAGGCCTGCCAGGGGCTGAAGCATGTATTATGCCACCCCAGGCTTGGCCTAACAATTTGACACAACTGGCTGATCACTCAGCTGGGGTAAGTTGGTGTAACCACCTCTTACTTAGGTGTAGTATACCTATACCTAACCTTAAATGGGACACATGATAACCTATAAGTCACTCCTATGGCAGGCCTTAACAATCCTGAAGGCAGAGTGATTGGTTCCATGTGAGATGGTGCTCTGGCATGAGCTGAGCCTGTCTGCAGTGGTCGGAACAACTTCCTTCTACTGTTTCCAGATATCGTCATACCATATACTCTTAAGTGCATTATGAGCCTCGCGGTTAAATGCTATCTTTGGTTTGGCTTTATCAAAACATGTCGAGTAAGGTGTCATACGAATTGGAATACTAACCCCTCGCCAATTCTGGCGACGGGGTTAGCATTCCACCCTTCTAGAGGGACACGACATGTACAGTACCTGAAACCCGGGTAAAATCAGACATAGCCTCAGCTCCACAAAATGGATGCTGCCACCACAGACACAAGTCTGCCCTCCTGCTGCTGGGAGTCCTTCCAGCTTGGGAGGTGTGGACAAAGGGTTTCCTGCCAGGGGAGGTGCATGCACCACCCCAGACAGGATTTTGTGTATTGGTCAGGTAGGGCTGAATAGAAACCAGACATGCCTGTGGCTCACAAGGAGCCTCGGTGCATATGCCAGTTCAAACCGGTCCTGGGGCACACCAGTCCCGGGCCTGGGGCGAGCTGGACAAAGGATTGGGGGTGTAACCACCCCCCTTCCTGGTCCCACCCATAGGGAGGGACCTAGCAGGTAGTCCGGCCCCTAGAATCCGCTTAAAGGTAGGAGCTGTGTCCTAAGACTTCAGACATCCTGGAATCAACTTGAAACTAAGAAGAAGACGGGAACTTCGACATTCTGCTGCACAGAAGACTGAAGGAAATCTCCCCTGTGGTCAGGGAGTGACCACCTTGGTAACGCAAGCACCATCCAGCGAATCAACATCTGCTTTGCCGCCGCCTCCCGCCGGAGCCCGAGCCCAGAGACTGACAAGACCTGGACCTCCAGACCTCTCACCGCCCGATCCACAGTCCCTGAAAAGAGGAGACCCGTGGAGGCACCGAGACACGTGGAGCCAGCCATCTTGAAACAACCACGACAAGCTGACAAGTGCAACAACCGAGGCTCCCTCCAAGTTGTGCTTTGGGATCTGAGAAGCCCAACACCCGAGCAGCATCTGCACCAAAGGTGAGCCCTCCAGCATCTCCACGATCTGCGTGGGGCCCTTCTGCATTTTGCCACTCGACGCGCCTAACCGGTTGCTGGCCCGTTGGCTAGTGGCCATCTTGGCGACGAACTTTACAAAATACACCGCTGGTCTGGTTGCTCCAGACTGGCCCTTGCTCCCCTCCAAAGGAGCAGTCCCTCTGACCTTGCTGGTCAGAACCATCAGCTTATTTCATCTCCTACCACAATTGCTTTTGCCAAGGCTTGTTTGCTTCGATCAAGTCGCCGACAGCGAGAGCCTGCGTGGGACAGCTCGTGAACCGACTCCTGGACGTCGTCGACCTCCAGGGACCACGTGGCTGCAGAGACAAGCTACACCTTCCTTCCTGTTTGCACCCGACATTGCCTGGTACCCACCTGGTGCCACGCTGGTCACTGGCTAGTGACTGTGAACACTGTCCCCTCTGCTTACAGGTCTTCAACATCTCTGATCCACCCTTGGATCCACTGCATCTCTCCCGGACCGACCGCCTGCAGCATCTTTTCCTTCAGGCTCCACGGAACAGATAGAAGAAACCCGACGCACTTCGAGGCCTATGCACCCGCTTCCTGTGGGTGAGGTAAAGCTGGCACTCCTGTGCCCAAGTGTAGTATTACATCTCTAGTGCCTGTGTTCCAAATCTTGAGTTCCTAGTCCATCCGGAAGATCCTCTTTGCAGTAACTTTGTACTTTTTACGCACCCATTGAAACCTATGGGAGCACGCGTGTGACTATTTGCTCTGCACACGCCACCCGTGGACCTCCTGGTCACTAACTGAAGTTAGCTCCTTGTAGGCCCAGCGATTATAGAGGCCCTAGGCCTTTTCCCTTTTCTGTTCGTGGTACTTATACCACTATTTTAGTATATGGTTTGAGCGGCCACCAGGGCCTATCCATATAAAGTGCAACTTCTGTGTATTCTACTGTAATCTTGTTTGACGATTTGTGCTCCTGTGCTCATAAAGAGACTAGGGGTTACTTTGAGAAATAAATACATATATATTTTGAATATATATCTGTGTGGTGTCCTTTCATTGGTATAAAAGGGGGTTGCATTTGGTAAAACAGCTGGCTTAACACGCTTCACGAGTTTAGCCTCAAAGACTGCTTAGCCTACGCTACCACTAGGGCAGCTAGTCCGAAAAGGTTGACTTACAACCACACCATAAGGGTTGCTTGGCATGGTACAAGGTGGTCACTTTAACTAGTGAACATCATATACCAGGCCAACTTCTCACATTGGTGAGCAGCGGTTGGATTTGAGCTTGCTGTGTTTTACCATTGTAATCTCTTGGTTACCAATTGAAAGATCACATAGGTACCTGTAGGTACATATAAAACAAGATTAGATATACTTAAGTTGTACTGAACTTAGTTGTTGTAGAGCAAAGGGAGTAGCACACCCTGACTACAACTGCTAGATAGGTTTAGTAGGTAAACCCAAGTGTAGGTAGATTGCAACACATCCACCCACACTTAAGAGCAATGGCTGGGGCAGAGGGGTCCAATGTACCCATCTCTGTTGAGAGTGACCCCCAGAGGGCACCATCCATCTTTGCTACCCTTAATCAGAATGAGCTCAGGCATTTGGCAACTCTTAGAGGCCTTAAACAGCCCAAGAACCCTACCTCTGCTGAGCTCAGAGAACTCTTGCAAAATAATGAAAATCAAAGAGAGCTCAAGAAAGCTTCCCAGTTAGCCCCCTTAGGGACAGGAACAGGAGGCCCCCCTTCTGAAGATGCCACTGAGGTACCCCTTTCCAATAGCCATCCCTTAGATGAGCACCATACTACAGAGGAGGAAAGTGAGGGGGATACAGATGTGAGTGGGGATGAAGGGAGAACTAGCCCAGTGCCAAGTGTTATACTTGGCCCAGCTAAACTAAGGCTATTGGGGACTGACAGTGGGTTTACCCCATTGGATCTCCCCAGTGGACTTAACACAGGGCTTGGGAGGCAAAGGAATCGCTCAGGTGAATCCAATGCTTCCCATGGCTCTAGAGGCTCTCAAGGTCACTCCAGGAAAAGGATGACCACCCCTCAGAGGAGGGAGCATGAGGCCAGAATGCAGGAAGCCCAGCTGAGGATCAGGAAGCAGGAGCTAGAAGTAGCCCTGATGGAAGAAAAACTGAGTAAGGCTAGGCAACCTAGAGAGGGTGGGTCTATACCCACTGGTGGCAGCATTGTCCCTAAGGACAAAGATAGGGTCTTTGATAATAGGAACCTGTCTAAGGTTGTGCCCCCCTACAAAAGTGGGGATGACATCCACAAATGGATAACTGCTCTTGAGAGAGCCTGCAAAGTACAGCAGGTTCCTGAAGACCAGTGGGCAGCAATCCTCTGGCTCTCCTTTGAAGGAAGAGGCAGAGACAGACTCCTCACTGTTAGAGAAGAGGATGTCAGAAATTACAGAGTCCTGAAGAGTGTCCTAGTTGATGGGTTAGGCTTAACCACTGAACAGTACAGGTTAATGTTCAGAGACACCCAAAAGACACAGACTCAGGACTGGTCTGAATACATTGAATGTGCCACTAAGGCTTTGGAGGGTTGGTTGCTGGGAGGTAAGGTATCTGATTTTACAGGATTGTATAATTTGATGATGAGAGAACAGATTTTAAATAACTGTCAAAACCAGCAACTGCATCAACACTTGGTTGACTCTGATCTGACCTCTCCCCAAGAATTGGGAAAGAAGGCAGACAAATGGGTCAGAACCAGGGTTAAGCAAAAGAACCAGAACCAGGGCCAAGGGGGTGATCAGAAGAAAACAGACCAAAAGGGTGGAGATCAGAAACCTAAAGACCAGAAGTCTTCAACAGGGCCCCAAACTACTGCTAAGGAGGGTGGGTCCCAACAGTCCAAAAAGAAGAAAGAAGGTCAAAAGAAACCCTGGTGCAATCATTGCAAGAATACAACTCACTGGACTAGTGATTGCAAAAAGGGTGGAGCCCCCAACACTGTTGCCCCTAAGGCACCTGCTCCCAGTACTACTGTTAGCAGTGTTGGTCCCCAGACAAAGGGTGTAGTGGGAATCACTATGGGAACTGAAGGAGATTCTGACTTAGACAGAACCCTGACACAGGCAGTCCTGATCTGTGATGGGGACATTGATTTGTCCCTGACTGTGAGCCCCAGTAACCTGGGCAAGTACAGACAGACTCCTTTAATAAACGAAAAAGTGGCTCAAGCCTACAGGGACACATGTGCCAGTGTCACCATGGTGACACCAGGCTTTGTGGACCCTGGACAGTACATACCAGGTGAGAACTACCTGGTGACCAATGCCAGCAATGCCACTACTTCACATAGTGTGGCAGTTGTTAACTTCTCGTGGGGAGGGGTAACTGGCCTCAAAAGGGTTGTGGTTAGTGCAGACCTCCCAGTAGAATGTTTGTTGGGCAATGACCTAGAGAGTTCTCTATGGTCAGAAGTGGAGTACAGGACTCATGCAGAGATGTTAGGTATATCATCACATGTCCTTGCTGTGACAAGGTCACAGGCCAAAAAGTGCCTCACTGAACCACAGGTCTTGGATCCTGGAACAATGGACCAAGCACCTACCAAGAAGAAGAACAGGAGGGTCAAGGCTGTGCCTTCCCCCCTGCCTCAGAGTGATGATCAGCCTTCCCAGGAAGCTGATCTAGAGGACCCTGAAGGAACTGTCCCTGAAGAGCTTGAACCTGATCAGGTTGAGTTTCTGGGGACAGGGGGACCTTCAAGGGCTGACTTGAGGCAGGCTCAGTTATCCTGTCCCTCTCTTGAACCCCTCAGACAGCTGGCTGCTGCTGAGGCTGCTGGGAATGCTCAAGGTACCCATAAAGTGTATTGGGATGAAGGGCTCCTTTATTCAGAGGCTAGAGACCCCAAGCCTGGTGCTACCAGGAGGTTGGTTATACCTCTGCAATTTAGGGGCTTCCTTCTTACCTTGGCCCATGATATTCCCTTAGCAGGACACTTAGGCCAGAATAAGACTTGGGACAGGCTTGTCCCTCACTTTCACTGGCCTCACATGAATGAAGATACAAAGGAGTTTTGTCGCTCCTGTGTGACCTGCCAAGCCAGTGGCAAATCAGGTGGCACAACAAAGGCCCCCCTAATACCACTACCTGTGGTGGGGGTCCCCTTTGAAAGAGTGGGAATAGACATAGTGGGTCCCATGGATCCTCCCACTGCATCTGGGCACAGATTTATACTGGTGGTAGTGGATCATGCCACCAGGTATCCAGAGGCAATTCCCCTTAGGACCACTACAGCACCTGTTGTGGCCAGGGCCCTGCTGGGAGTATTCTCCAGAGTGGGGTTTCCTAAGGAGGTAGTATCTGACAGGGGTACCAACTTTATGTCAGGATACTTGACAGCTATGTGGAAGGAATGTGGTGTCAACTACAAGTTCACCACTCCTTATCACCCACAATGCAATGGGCTTGTTGAGAGATTCAACAAGACCCTAAAGGGTATGATCAAAGGATTACCTGAAAAGCTCAGGCGAAGATGGGACATCCTTCTACCCTGCCTTCTGTTTGCTTACAGAGAGGTCCCACAAAAAGGAGTTGGCTACAGCCCCTTTGAATTGTTGTGTGGGCACCCTGTAAGAGGCCCACTGTGTTTGGTGAAGGAAGGATGGGAGTTACCTCTCAAAAAGCCTAAACAAGACATAGTGGACTATGTACTTGGTCTCCGCTCCAGGATGGCTGAGTATATGGAGAAGGCATCCAAAAACCTTGAGGCAAGCCAGGCCTTACAGAAAGCTTGGCATGACCAAAAGGCTGTCTTGGTTGAGTATCAGCCAGGACAGAAGGTATGGGTGTTGGAGCCAGTGGCCCCAGCAGCACTCCAAGACAAATGGTCTGGACCCCATACAATCCTGGAAAAGAAGGGAGAGGTCACCTACTTGGTGGACCTAGGAACTCCCAGGAGTCCCCACAGGGTACTCCATGTTAACAGGCTTAAAGCATATGTTGACAGGGCAGACATGGGCTTGCTCATGGCTACAGATGAGGGACAGGAGGAGGAGAGTGACCCTCTCCCAGACCTGTTGTCTCAGAACCCTGAAGATGGATCAGTTGAAGGAGTGACCCTGGGTGGCAACCTCACTGACCATCAGCAGACTGAATGTAGACAGGTTCTACAATCATTTTCACATATGTTTTCCTTGATACCTAGTCAAACTGACTGGTGTACCCATGTGGTGGACACTGGTGACAGTCTGCCTGTAAAGAACAAGCTTTACAGACAACCTGACCACGTCAGGGACTGTATAAAGGCTGAGGTACATAAAATGCTGGAATTAGGTGTCATTGAACCCTCAGAGAGCCCCTGGGCTAGCCCAGTGGTTCTAGTCCCCAAACCTCACACCAGAGATGGCAAGAGAGAGATGAGGTTCTGTGTGGACTACAGGGGTCTCAATGCTGTCACCAGGACAGATGCACACCCTATTCCAAGGGCAGATGAGCTCATAGACAAACTAGCTTCTGCTAAGTTTTTTAGCACATTTGACTTAACAGCTGGCTATTGGCAAATCAGATTAGCTGAGGAGTCTAAGGCCAAAACAGCATTCTCAACCCCAGGTGGGCACTACCAATTTGTGGTGATGCCCTTTGGTCTGAAGAATGCACCTGCCACCTTCCAAAGGTTGGTGAATCAAGTCCTTACTGGGTTGGATGACTTTTGCGCAGCATATCTTGATGACATTGCTGTCTTTAGCTCCACCTGGGAGGATCACCTGATCCACCTGAAGAAGGCTCTTGAGGCTCTGCAAAGGGCAGGCCTCACTATCAAGGCTACTAAGTGCCAGATAGGGCAGAGTAAGGTTGTATATTTGGGCCACCTTGTAGGTGGAGGCCAAGTTCAACCACTGGAGAGCAAGATACAATCCATCAAGGACTGGTCTCCTCCAACCACCCAGACTCAAGTTCGAGCTTTCTTGGGCTTGACTGGGTACTACAGGAAGTTTGTTAAGAACTATGGGTCCATTGTGACTCCTCTTAATGATCTGACATCCAAGAAGATGCCCAAAAAGGTTCAGTGGACAGTAAGCTGTCAAAAGGCATTTGATGACCTGAAGGAGGCCATGTGCTCTGCACCTATCCTGAAAAGTCCTGACTACTCCAAAGAGTTTATTGTCCAAACAGATGCTTCTGAGTTGGGTGTGGGAGCTGTGCTGTCACAACTTAATGTAGATGGTCAAGACCAACCCATTGCTTTTATTAGCAGAAGGTTGACCCCCAGAGAGAAGAATTGGTCAGCTATTGAGAGGGAGGCCTTTGCTGTGGTGTGGGCCCTGAAGAAGCTGAGGCCATACTTGTTTGGCACTCACTTCAAGATTCAGACCGACCATAAGCCCCTCTTGTGGCTAAATCAGATGAAGGGTGAAAACCCCAAACTGCTTAGGTGGTCCATTTCCCTACAGGGGATGGACTTTACAGTGGAGCACCGGCCAGGTACTGACCATGGGAATGCAGATGGTCGCTCCAGGTACTTCCACTTAGGACATGAAGACGAGACTGGTCAAGGCTAGTTTAATGTCCCTGCGTTTGGGGGGGGGGTTGTGTAGGAGAGTAGGGTCTGCTATCCTATGGTCACCCCAAATTTTTGCTTTTTGCTTCACTGGTTTTTGACGTATTGAGGCTGTGGGCCTGCCAATCAGACCCCCAGCCTGCTGTTCTCTCTACTAAATTAAAACTATGCACCCTAGGTGCATAACCAATTGGAAGTGGATCACCCTGTCAGCCCCTGTACCAGTGTACACTAGGTACCCAGGGCATTGGTGTACCCAAGGCCTGCCAGGGGCTGAAGCATGTATTATGCCACCCCAGGCTTGGCCTAACAATTTGACACAACTGGCTGATCACTCAGCTGGGGTAAGTTGGTGTAACCACCTCTTACTTAGGTGTAGTATACCTATACCTAACCTTAAATGGGACACATGATAACCTATAAGTCACTCCTATGGCAGGCCTTAACAATCCTGAAGGCAGAGTGCTTGGTTCCATGTGAGATGGTGCTCTGGCATGAGCTGAGCCTGTCTGCAGTGGTCGGAACAACTTCCTTCTACTGTTTCCAGATATCGTCATACCATATACTCTTAAGTGCATTATGAGCCTCGCGGTTAAATGCTATCTTTGGTTTGGCTTTATCAAAACATGTCGAGTAAGGTGTCATACGAATTGGAATACTAACCCCTCGCCAATTCTGGCGACGGGGTTAGCATTCCACCCTTCTAGAGGGACACGACATGTACAGTACCTGAAACCCGGGTAAAATCAGACATAGGCTCAGCTCCACAAAATGGATGCTGCCACCACAGACACAAGTCTGCCCTCCTGCTGCTGGGAGTCCTTCCAGCTTGGGAGGTGTGGACAAAGGGTTTCCTGCCAGGGGAGGTGCATGCACCACCCCAGACAGGATTTTGTGTATTGGTCAGGTAGGGCTGAATAGAAACCAGACATGCCTGTGGCTCACAAGGAGCCTCGGTGCATATGCCAGTTCAAACCGGTCCTGGGGCACACCAGTCCCGGGCCTGGGGCGAGCTGGACAAAGGATTGGGGGTGTAACCACCCCCCTTCCTGGTCCCACCCATAGGGAGGGACCTAGCAGGTAGTCCGGCCCCTAGAATCCGCTTAAAGGTAGGAGCTGTGTCCTAAGACTTCAGACATCCTGGAATCAACTTGAAACTAAGAAGAAGACGGGAACTTCGACATTCTGCTGCACAGAAGACTGAAGGAAATCTCCCCTGTGGTCAGGGAGTGACCACCTTGCTAACGCAAGCACCATCCAGCGAATCAACGTCTGCTTTACCGCCGCCTCCCACCGGAGCCCGAGCCCAGAGACTGACAAGACCTGGACCTCCAGACCTCTCACTGCCCGATCCACAGTCCCTGAAAAGAGGAGACCCGTGAAGGCACCGAGACACGTGGAGCCAGCCATCTTGAAACAACCACGACAAGCGGACAAGTGCAACAACCGAGGCTCCCTCCAAGTTGTGCTTTGGGATCTGAGAAGCCCAACACCCGAGCAGCATCTGCACCAAAGGTGAGCCCTCCAGCATCTCCACGATCTGCGTGGGGCCCTTCTGCATTTTGCCACTCGACGCGCCTAACCGGTTGCTGGCCCGTTGGCTAGTGGCCATCTTGGCGACGAACTTTACGAAATACACCACTGATCTGGTTGCTCCAGACTGGCCCTTGCTCCCCTCCAAAGGAGCAGTCCCTCTGACCTTGCTGGTCAGAACCATCAGCTTATTTCATCTCCTACCACAATTGCTTTTGCCAAGGCTTGTTTGCTTCGATCAAGTCGCCGACACCGCCGACAGCGAGAGCCTGCGTGGGACAGCTCGTGAACCGACTCCTGGACGTCGTCGACCTCCAGGGACCACGTGGCTGCAGAGACAAGCTACACCTTCCCTCCTGTTTGCACCCGACATTGCCTGGTACCCACCTGGTGCCACGCTGGTCACTGGCTAGTGACTGTGAACACTGTCCCCTCTGCTTACAGGTCTTCAACATCTCTGATCCACCCTTGGATCCACTGCATCTCTCCCGGACCGACCGCCTGCAGCATCTTTTCCTTCAGGCTCCACGGAACAGATAGAAGAAACCCGACGCACTTCGAGGCCTATGCACCCGCTTCCTGTGGGTGAGGTAAAGCTGGCACTCCTGTGCCCAAGTGTAGTATTACATCTCTAGTGCCTGTGTTCCAAATCTTGAGTTCCTAGTCCATCCGGAAGATCCTCTTTGCAGTAACTTTGTACTTTTTACGCACCCATTGAAACCTATGGGAGCACGCGTGTGACTATTTGCTCTGCACACGCCACCCGTGGACCTCCTGGTCACTAACTGAAGTTAGCTCCTTGTAGGCCCAGCGATTCTAGAGGCCCTAGGCCTTTTCCCTTTTCTGTTCGTGGTACTTATACCACTATTTTAGTATATGGTTTGAGCGGCCACCAGGGCCTATCCATATAAAGTGCAACTTCTGTGTATTCTACTGTAATCTTGTTTGACGATTTGTGCTCCTGTGCTCATAAAGAGACTAGGGGTTACTTTGAGAAATAAATACATATATATTTTGAATATATATCTGTGTGGTGTCCTTTCATTGGTATAAAAGGGGGTTGCATTTGGTAAAACAGCTGGCTTAACACGCTTCACGAGTTTAGCCTCAAAGACTGCTTAGCCTACGCTACCACTAGGGCAGCTAGTCCGAAAAGGTTGACTTACAACCACACCATAAGGGTTGCTTGGCATGGTACAAGGTGGTCACTTTAACTAGTGAACATCATATACCAGGCCAACTTCTCACACCCCCTGGCCTATCTCTCCTAAGCATTCCCTGAAATACGGTCGAGCCCACCCTGACCTTTAGGAGTTAGGGTGAACCCTATGATGAAGCATGACACCAATGAGGTTACTCAACAAAAAGGAATTGCTTCCTTTCCCGCGCCTGAGTGGTTGACGACACAGTGAGTCTAGTTTTGAGTAGGCCTGGGCGGTAAATTCTGTTCCGCTTGCGGAATTTGCGGAATTTCATGTTCCGCGGAGAACGCGGAATTGCCAAAAATTCCGCAATCTACGGATTCACTGAATTTTTTGCTTGTTCGCACTTTCAAAATGCATGTTCGCAAAATATTTCCCCCCGAGCCGCAAACAGCGTTCGGGAACAGTAAAAAAGCATTGCGAACGGGCAGAACAGGCAATTTTGCGTGTTCGCGGAACTCTGCGTGCTTGCGGAGATTTTTTACAGTTTCGTGGAGCTTTGCGTAGCACGACTATGCAAATTCTGCCCACCCCTAGTTTCTGCGCCTTTACTGGTTGGGATACCTTTGGTTAGTAATATTCCATAAATCATCGCAAACACAAGGAGATGATGGACAGAGCGCTGAAACTTTTCAAACACTCGCCCCCAGTCACAGATCTGTGTTCTTTAGCTCACTTCGCCACCCCAGTTCAGACCCAGCTATACGCAAATCAGTCTTGACCCGTGCCTCATGGGAACAGTCCAGCCCGAACTGCCAAGCCGGGGTCTTCCCTGGACCAGAAACAAGCATCCTGGGACTGGTTTCGGGGTAACACCCCTCATAAGCCAGGCTAGCTTGAATCCAGTGGCAAAGGGAGAAAGGGACCCACGTCGGGGCATACCTTGCCAACTTAGAACAAACAAAGCAAACACAAGGAGATGATGGACGGAGCACTGAAACTTTTCAGACACTCACCCCCAGTCACAGATCTGGGTTGAATCCATTATGGTTCTTTAGCTCACTTCGCCATCGCAGTTCAGACCCAGCTATATGCAAATCAGCCTTGACCCTGTGCTTCATGGGAACAGTCCAGCCCGAACTGCCAAGCCAGGTCTTCCATGGACCGAAAACAACATCCTGGGACTGGTTTCGGGTTAACACCCCTCATCAGCCAGCCTAGCTTGAATCCAGTGGCAAAGTGAGCAAGGGACCGACATCTAGGCATACCCTGCCAACTTAGGGCAAATAAAGAAAACACAAGGAGATGCTGGACGGAGCGCTGAAACTTCAGACACTCACCCCCAGTCACAGATCTGGGTTGAATCCATTTTTGTTCTTTAGCTCACTTCGCCATCCAAGTTCAGACCCACTATAGGCAAATCAGTCTTGACCTTTTTGCCTCATGGGAACAGTCCAGCCCTCAAATTCCTACTAAACATTCGGGCACCTTACTTTTTGTTCAGTGTAATTTTTCAGGGTTTTTGGACTTTGCTCACAAGAAACCAGATTACACTCAAATTTCTCTTCTTCTTTAACCCCGAAACCTCTTATGCTGCATTGAGGACTTTGGGTGGTGGAGGAAAATGACAGACAAATATCTAAGAGAAAAGATTAACCTGAGATTCACAATACCTTCATTTTACTCTGTGCAAGGCACGTGCATGATTAACTCTTTGCAAGAGAACTTGACACTTGGATGTTTCCTTGTTTGTATGTTATGGCTCTGACAGGACATCAAATGTTTTGAGACAGACTGATAAAATGGAGTAGAGCTAGGACCTCACTGACAGCAGAAACAGAAGGCAAGCACATAGGAAGGAATCTGACATGCCACGCACATGATACTGAAACTCTCCACAGTGAACCTCTGGGGGATGGGAATGGAATGTAACACTCCAGGCTTCCAGGCTAACAAACATGTGACCAGTCAAACTCAGGGACTTCCCCATTTTGTAACTCTATTCACACAAAGAGCGGTCCAAAATTGATTTCCTCTTGCACCCAGCCAGACATATCCCCATGACAGGTGAACTTTATTTGTGAGCTAGATGCTGCCTCCCTAATTCCACCACCCTGGGGGGGCCAGAATGGAGTCTAGCTGACCTTTGTTCACATGAGTCCAGACAATATTGTAATTGTTCCCACCTTTTTTAAGTTTCACACAACTTGACTCTCCTATAATGATGTAGAGAAATATTCGTAATATCTCACTTGTTGCTATTAAGGAGAATATTTAGTGAAAAGGGCTTCTCCTGGAGTTCAATATAACATGTAAGTCAGTACTGGAACCAATAATGGGAATGTTCTAAACTGTACTTCAAACAATCAGGCAACACACACATCATAGACCGAGTTTAACATAGTTATGTTTCTCAAAAAGTTTAACATGTAGCTCATTTCTATGTTGAAATTTGAAGTTTATTTTATTATGCTAGATTAATTAAAACCATTGCATACACTAAAAATAAAATATCTTACAATTTTTGATAAAACCATTATAAAAATTCCCGACTTTTTATCAACAACAATAAGTAGAAGGATAAATAAAATCTTACGGGACATAAAAGGAAGTGCACAAATTGTTAAAACATTCTGCACGTTGATCATGTTTGACTGTAAGTATTGTTTTGACTGTGTCCCTTCTTATAGTATCTTCGATCTTTTTGCGGCAATGTCGAGGAATGTTGTTAGCCGGCAATTTAGCTGCACCAGCTCAGGATTGAAACACAGCATTACCGCTTGTCTGCAAGATCTAACTCCATACTGTCTAAACGCTGGCTTTAGCAGGGTAATCCTTATGTCTTTTAGCTTGTTACAGGTGCATATGATGTGAATTACGTCCTCGACCCCACAGCCACATAAACGACAAGGCTGGTCTCTCCCCTTTCTCTCCCAAGGTGGTAAGAATTGATTGAAGGGCCCAACCCCCAGCCGGAGTTTTAGGAATTTTTCCTTAACTTTAATTTTTGTTACCATTTTCAAGTAGAGTTGGGGTTTAAGCGTTTTGTATGTATTTAGGACCACCCAGCCGTGCGATCGTTTGGCTAATGTTTTTTTGTCCTCTATTGCGGGTAATAAGCGGGTTACCTTTGTTACCGTTTTTTTTAAAGTGAAATGATTCATCGAGGCATTCCACAAGTCTGTTAGACCTAAAGTCATAATAGATTCCCTGAGCTCATTTCTATGGATCTCATCAAATAATGCCGATGTAAAATTATACTCCAAATGTTTGCCATTCAATTTGGTATCCATTGTCAGCAGTTTAATTTCTAAATGGCAACACAGATTTGCTTCCAAGTGGGATTCACCAGAACTTAGATATCTAGCTTTAGAATTATATTTTCAATCATGCTATTAGCTGCATAAAACACTTTCAAAAGTGTGTAATGGACATATCTGTGGATCTATTTGTCCAGGTTTGACTTCTCATTCTCATACCTTCAAAGGGTTCATGTATTATATAAGGAACCATTAACTAAGTGCATCTAATGGTTTGTCAAATAGGACGTTTAAGGGTGCAGTGAGAAATCCTTCAGGGGTGCCTACATCTTGTTCACTTTTTATTTAGAACCATAATTTATAAAAGAGACTCTTTAAAACTTATATTCCACCAATCCTATTCAGAAGAGCACTGAAAAACGGATCATCTCTACTGATGAAGTGGCCTTAAATACTTTCTATGCCTTAGGGTCTCTACTAGTTCTATACTGAAACTTCAGCACTTGGGTTAGAGTCATGGAACCATTTCAATGAGACAAATATTAAAGTATTAAAATTTCAGAGCATAAAAATGTGTGAACCATCGTTCCACCCATTCTGAAATCATCCTTC
Organism: Triturus cristatus; assembly: GCF_964204655.1. Classification (NCBI taxonomy): domain Eukaryota; kingdom Metazoa; phylum Chordata; class Amphibia; order Caudata; family Salamandridae; genus Triturus; species Triturus cristatus. Next base: position 273,305,762 of record NC_140580.1, read on the forward strand.
ATTTTATGTCCTTAGAAGAATGTTATTTTGTAATATGGTTGTTTAAGTAAAAGCTTGGTAACAGAGATGTGTACGTTTCTCTTGACCTTGTAAGGTGAGGCAGGCCAGGTGCAAAGCATGGAATAGTGTTCACTCCATAGAAAATATTCCAGTCACTGACTAAGGAATGTAGGGAGTGGGTACAAGGAAGGCTGCCTTATCTGTTAAATGAATGATGAGGGTGTTGGGAATTGCAAACTAAAAAAAGAATTAGCTGTAAGCAATGGGCAATCTGCCAAGACTTTTATTATGGAACTAGTGCTTTTAAGTTTCTGATAAAGAGTGGGCTTGCAGCTGGATGTAGACAATTACTCAGCCTCTTCAATATATTGTAATGCACAATCTGATGTATAAAAGCGTGACTTAAAATCCAGTAAGCTGAAAACACTGGCAGTGAGTCTCTGTGTATGTTTTAAACTGCACTTAGGACAATAAACCTGTTCTGTGTTTGTATATCACGTGTGCAGACTGTTTATTTCCTTTCAAAATAATTGGGCTTTATCAAAAGACCTTATGTGTTAGTGAAAATCTCCCAGGATGTTTAAATAAGGCTGTCTGTTTAGGAGTTAAACTATGTCCTCAGATTTGGTAAAAAATAATTTATAATAATGACCCTTTGCTCAAAAAATGTTTAGCACTCATGAAGTAATGGGACTACCCACCTATTTTGCTTCCTGACCAGTGTAATATCATTAAATCCTTGCATTCATTGTGCGAAATCCTACCTTATGTCCTACATACATTCTTAAAATGGCTAGAATCAGCCATATGTTGTGATTGTGGATTCACCCTAAGCCAGGCTGGGCCTACATGATCACACTTATTTGCTGGGAACCTGTACAACCATGCTTCTGTTCATTGTTTCCTACAGATTTCTTTGCAGCAAGATTGTTAATAGCACTGATTAGGGTCCAATTTAATACCTTAGCAGCTTGGGCAGAAGATGCTATAATATTGAGCATTGTTATTGCACCCATTGAGATAGCTGAGCATGGGTCGCTAAAAAATCTCTTATGGGACATTACACAGGATTTGAAATCAGATACATACAAGCTTATCCAGGTAGAAACTGGCAGACTTGCTCCTAGAGACCTCTTGAAGAGTGCTCTGTTCCGGGAAAGTCTTGCAAAATTATTGATGAAGCAAGTGAGGCTCTTATCAGCCAAAGTGGACTTACCTTTCATTAATACCAAGTAGCATGCTGACCTGAAAATTGTTTTATATCAACCAGTGACTTTTCCTGTGTACTCATCACTTCCTACAAACTTCACAATAAAATCTCAACTTATGAGCTTGCAATTCGGATACAATTCAAAGCATATAAGTATGGTTGCCTAATTGGCAACTATGACGTCACAGGTAAGGGCTGTGGTTCAGGAGTCTCTTTTACATTTGTTATGACTGTGCCCTTTTCTACTAGACTATTATCTTTTTCCAATTTTCAGGTAGTTGAGCATCACGGTCTGTAATACCATTGTAATTGAATGCCTGAAAGGTGATCTGTGCAAATTGACAGCAAGATTCATTACATTACGTTAATGACAATTGCCTAGTCAATGCTTAAAAATGTCACACCTTGAAAGCACAGTTTATAAACCATGGCTTGCTTCAGAAGGCAATGGTCGGGCAAGCTGTATTCCGTGATAGTCTGAGTGTCTCTAATTAATACTAGCACTTCTCGCACTTTTGTTCTTGTATATGTAGGACGAGGGTCTTCTTTTTTTAGTAGGCTCTGATTTGCACTTAAACTGTTACTTGCACTTGTTTTAGTCTGCTTGTAACCTTTTGCTGCTGCTTGTATGAATGAGGGTTGTGCTGGTGCTATTTTTCATACTTTTAATCATGTCATAATGTTAATTTTTTCTTTTTGTGGTAGTTTTATAATAGGTATGATACAGTCTTTTAACCCCTTGGCTGCGGCGGGAATTCCGCCGCAGCGCTGGGGGGGGGTTTGGGGGCAGCGCGGTGGCGCTGTGCTCATGATGGAGCCACTCCGTCATGAGCCACGGTTGAGCTGTGCTCATGACGGAGTGGTTCCGTCATGACTCCGCCCACTGCGCTAATCGCCCGCACAGGTGGGGAATCAGCGCAGCGTGGGCGGAGCGGCGGCCAACGGCCGCAGCATGACGGAACCACTCCGTCATGAGCACAAGGCACCCGTGGCTCATGACGGAGTGGCTCCGTCATGAGCGGGGAAGGGGTTAATATCTGTGTGCTTTTTTACTGTAATGTTTGCTATGATTTTAATTAATCGTGCAATGAGAATAAACTTTAAACTTAAACCCATTGAGATGCGATAATATGGTCCATAGTTATTGCACCCATTTCAAACGTGTGGATAATTGACTACTTACATCATCATTCAGAGGCCCCAGATGGCGTGCTCTTAAAAAAGACAAGCATAACTACTATTTTCAGGGCATAAGGCATGTGGCTATAAAATCATTAGATCACTTAGCACCAGTACTTACATAGATAGATAGATAGATAGATAGATAGATAGATAGATAGATAGATAAACAGATATTCACAGAAAAAACAAAGATTACAGGGACGTTATAGCTAGGCTCGCATTTAATTCATTCAAAACCAGAGCAATTCAGCAGTTATAGTTGCCTGAGCTAATTATAAAACGCGCACCCACAAGCACTGCTTATCACCTTGCATATTACATCACCCAGTCATGACATGGTCAGTGACATCACTCATGACATCTCAAATGACATCACTCATGACATCACCGATGACATCATACAGTGGGTGTGAGTGTTTTCTAAAGGTTTATGACTGTTAAACATATATACTAAGCTACAACAGAAAAGTTAAATTAGTATACTAGATGTACTACTAATGTGTGATACTACGTCTAACATATGTTATGTGAGTGGTTGTGTGACTGTGTGCATCTGTGTGTGAGTGGGTGTCTTAGTGGCTACATGGGTGTGTGAGTGGCTATATGGGTGTATAAGTGGCTAACTGAGTAGCTGTGGGGGTGAGTAAGTGGTTGTGTAAGTGGCTGTATGGGTGAGTGTGTGGCTGTGTGAGTGGCTGTATGGGTGAGTGAGTGAGTGGGTGTTTGAATGGCTGTATGAGTGAGTGACTAGTTGTGTAAGTAGCTGTATGAGCGAGTGAGTGGCTGTTTGAGTGGATGTTTGGTTGGCGAGTGAGTGGCTGTATAGGAGACTGAGTGTCTACTGAATGCCTGCATGGGTGAGTGAGTGGGTGTGTGAGTGTTTATATGGATGTGTGAATGGGTATGTATGTGCTTGTGTGGGTGTTTGAGTGGTTGTATGGGGAGGGAGTGGCTGAGTGTGTAAGTGGCTACATGGGTGACTGAGTGGCTGTATTGAAAGGTTGTATAGGTCAGTGAGTAGGTGTGTGAGTGGCTGTATAGTTGACTAGGTGGGCGCGTGAATAGCTGTATTGGTAATTGTGTCGCTGTGTAAGTGGGTGTATGGGTGAGTGACTAGTTGTTAAAGTAGCTGTATGGGTGAGAGTGATTGTGTGAGTAGCTATATGAGTGAGTGGGTGTGTGAGTGACTATGGAAGAGTGAGCAGTTGTGTTGTATGGGTCAGTGAATGGGTATGTGAGAGGTTGTGTGGGTGGGTGAATGAGAGATTGTTTAGGCGTGTGAGTGGGTGTGTGAGTGCTTCTGTGGATGATATCATGAGTGATGTCATTTGAGCTGTCATCAGTGATGTCACTGACAGTGTCATGAGTGATCTAATATGTGAGGTGATAAGCAGTGCATTGCAGGTGTGTAAGTTACAGTTATCTCAGGTAATTATAAATGCTAAAGTTTTCGGGTTTTGTACGAGTGAAAAGTGAGCCTAACTATAAAATCCCAGTAACCTTTGTTTTTTTCCAGTGAATTTCTAAGGTTTTTCAATTCTGTTTCCTAACTATAACGTCCCTGTAACCTTTGTTTTTATTTAGTGAATTTCTTAGTTAGTTTTATTACATTTGTCAACCTTTTGTGTTTTTTCAACGAGCTTGTAATGTTTTTCTAGGTTATTTTGTAAGTGTAACATCCCTTTATCGTATGGTTTTATATTAAATTTGCATGGTTTTGAAACATTATTTTCTAACTATAATATACATGATCTCCGTGGGTGAGTGCATGAGCATGTCACTTAGTCTGTGACTGGTTGCGTAAGAGCCTGAGTGGATCTGTGGCTGAGTGTGTGAGTGTCTGAGTATATGTCTGAGTGGGTGCATGAGTATTTGAGTATGTTTGTGAGTGGGTGTGTAAGTGTTTGAGTGGGTGTGGTACTGGGCGTGTGAGTGGCTAAATCGATGTCCGAGTGGGTGCATGAGTTTTGAAGTGGCTTTGTGAATGGGTACGCAAGTGTGTCTGTTAGTCTGTGAGTGTGTAGCATGTATTGTATGGTACAACGTCATAATGCAATAGGAGATCTCACCAGTGATGTAATGTAATTTTTTGTGATGTGTGTATACAAATAATTTTGAGATAACATTGATGTTGTTATAGAAAAAAAGTTTGAATATATATATCTTTACAGGAGATCTCTTGAATTGTTTACCATTATTATCAAGCTTGAAAATCGATTGTAAAAAATGTTGGGATGGTTTTCATAAGATATTTCTGGCAAAATGTGGGTAGGGATTTAGATACTAGTAAGGTAAATATTTTGCCGCTAAATAGTAGCAGTTTACAAGTTATGGAAAGAGTATTACATAAGAGGTTTTTTAGTTTGGTTGTGAGGTGTGTGTATAGTAATTTGCTGTTTTAGTTGGTAATATTGTTCTTTCCTTTTTATGAAAATTGTGGGAGTCGCATACCCTTTGTGACCCATGGTGAATCCTTCGCAATCTGAGCCTAGTTTTCACAGATGTGAAGTTATGTAGTGAATGTCAACTTTTTTTTACAAAGTTCAACAGAAAGACAGTAAATAAAGCAGTATCATTTTAATACAAAAAGATTCTAATGGTCATTTAAAAACGTTTTATAGAGACGGTCCATATGTGCACCTCATGGCGCACTTGTTTCCAGATTCGTGTCAGAGCCCAGCGTGTTTTTACCAGTGGCAAAAAATATAAATAGACTTTTTTAATGTTTAATTTAAGGGAAAAGGTTCAGTATTACAGAAAAGAAAGAGTATAATGTGGGATGAATTACATTCTAAATGTGGTTGTAATGTTTTTTGCAACTTCGCAGCACCTCTGCGCTCCAGGGGGCATGTATTTCCAGATACTCGCTTGGTACATGGGTCCGTCAGCTTTTTGGGAGTAGTAAAACAAATATATAGCTTTAGATTAAGATAAGAGATTTACTATTAGAGTAGGAAAGCAAGTATAATTAGAAACAAAATAGATTCTAAATGTTATTTTATAGTTTGTGCAGAGAATCGGTGGCACCGCGATGATACTGTGTTGACGTCACGCACCCCATGCGATACAGAAAGAAAATAATTTGATAAGTTAAAGACCTTTCTATTATAAATACAGGTAGTTCCCTCCCCTTTTCTACACGTTTTAGGAGTGGCAGTGATATTTCACAGTTCCTGTTTACCACTAACTCTTCTGAGCGTTTTATGGTGTTTAACTTGAATTTTTGCACAGATTGAAGATGGCATCTATTGTGCAATACCATGAAAGATGAGAATGGTTTACTTGAAGAAGCTGATGTGCAGCCCCCAAACAAAAAACAAGCATTGGCATAGCCAATAGGTCTCGCCTTTGGGACCTTATAAGTGTTTAGTTATCCAGCACAATATCCTTGGTGCAACAATATCAAGTTTTCCAGGGCTTAACACTTATAAGGTCCCAAAGGCGAGACCTATTGGCTATGCCAATGCTTGTTCTGTTTTGGATCCTTTACACAGAGGAAAGAATTGAGAAAAGAGGGTAAGAGCTCTTTGTTGAAGTCATGGTTTTTAGCAAGTGAGCTGAGAAGCAAACCTAAAGCATATTTATGTTTAACATAGATGTTTGTTCTGAAATTAAACACGCCAGATCAGGCGGAATTTACATTACGCACCTTTGACCTCCCTAAAGGCATCACTGAGTTGCCCCCTTCTGTCTTCCGTGGCCCCTGAAGAGCTCCCCGTTTGCTACTAGTTTAAAACGCAGGTGGTCACAACTGCGCATGAGAGACGCTCCTGCCCTCCTGCAGTAAGAGAAGCTCATTAAAGTAAATAGTGCTGACAGACTAAAGAAGACGTACCGTGTAACAACCAAAGTAAAAGGGCCAGTCCTCATGGAAGGTTATAAATGAAGACAAGGTGGTACTAAGGAGATACTAACAAGCCTAATAAGGAATCAAAAGCCAGCATTTACAAATGACAATGACACAAGCCAATGACAAATATGGGCGGAGAGGGGTGGGCTTTCAAGTACATACTCCAATACTGCCTGACCCACAGCGCATGCACTGCTGAGGCTTGACCTAAACATTAAATGTACAGTATTTCACTATCAGGACATGTCACACACACCACTACATGTCCTACCTTTAACATACACTGCATCCTGCTTATGGGGGTACCTTCGGCCTACCTGAGGGGTGCTTTACATGTAAGAAAAGGGAAGGTTAGGTTCTGGCAAGTAGGTGCGCTTGCCAAGTCGACGTGGCAGTTCAAAACTGCACACAGACACTGCAGTAGCAGGTCTGAGATACATTTACAGGGCTACTCATGTGGGTGGCACAATCAGCACTGCAGGCTCACTAGTAGCATTTGATTTACAGGCCCTGGCACACTCAGTGCACTTTACTAGGGGCTTAAGTAAATCAAATATGCCAATCAGGGATACCCAATCATAATAGCAACTTATACAGAGAGCACTTGCACTTTGACACTGATCAGCAGTGGCAAAGATCCTAAACCATCTAAACCAGAAAAAAAATCTAGCACAGCATCAAAAATACAGGAGGTAGAGGTGAAAAGTCTGGGGAAACCATGCCAAGCCTAACATACCTAATAAGTGAATTCTTGCTGGTTGAAACTAAATGCCTGAAAGGCCGAAGAAGAAATGGCTTTGTAAATGTGGTCTTCTGACACCCTATTTATGAACAGAGAATGATTCATATTGGAAACCAAGAAGTCTTAATGGGATGAAAGCTAAAGTGATCTAATAAGCCCTGAGCTTTGGCCTTTAAATAATTTCGGAAGAAATCATAGATCATACTTTATAGAAAATACAGATTGCACAGAATGTGTTTGATCCTAGTGTCCGTGCAATAAGGCATGATGCAAGGACCCATTTCTATGTGTATACCCTTTAAATGATCGTCATACTTGGTGCTATTGTTCACCTAATGGAGCCTCCTTGTATGATATCTTGTCTGTTGAGCTTTCTCCTGGGTAAGGTCTACTCTAATAGAATGCGATTCCTCTACATTTAGTGAATAACAATTCCAAACACTTTTTTCATTATTTTGATATTACAAACATGATGGGATTTTGGACCAATTTTAAGATGTTTTCCCCAATTGTCCCCTACATTTTCTGTTTTTCTGTGGGTTGTGTGCATGGTTTTCAGTCATGACATTCCCAGAATATTATAAATAGTTCCAAACTAGTGAACGAGGAAGACATGTGTCAGGTGTCAAAATGGTGAACCAAGTTTACAAGAATGAGTTCAGGAAATGACTCCTAAATAAATATTGATATTTACTCAATAGTCTGTTGTCAGTGCTTTCATGAATGTATTGTGCTCTTTCTCTCCGTCCTCCCATGTGATAGGGGAGGATTCCTACATTTAATACATCTTTCTTTTCCTGGTCTGCCTTGTAGAGTCCTCTGCTGCCTGTCTGCTAGGTTAGTACTATAGAAATACCAAATACATAAATCCATCTATATTGCAACAGCCTGGCAACATTACATATGTTTTCTAGGGCAGATCCAGTAAATATGACTAAAGTAAAGATATTCCTCTAACTAATGTTGTGGCTGAGCATGTTAAAGAATTCTGGGATTCAATGTTATCTTGTGATGGGACATGTGTACTGGAGAATGCTTCCTGGTTGAGGCATACTGCCCAACCCTTTGCTGATTATTGACTTAAAACATGCTGGTGTTTACCACCATATGCTGTAGCATCACAACCAGTAAAGGCAGTTCAAAGTTCTCCATGGTCACTGCTTTATTTGTTTAAAAAAAAAAGTGTGAGGACTAAGTTTTTCTCAGGTGCCATCTGACGTCTCTGCCGAATGCCAGGGTTGCTGACAATCAAGATTGCCTATTTTTGATTCCACCTCATTCCTCCTCTACACTTTCTGTCTAATTATCTCACTGTTGCAGGCTCCTTCCTTCCCTTCTTTCCCCTTTTGCCACTGGTTTCCTTTCTCTTCCTCCTTCTTTCTCTCGTCTGTACCCTTCTCTTTCTTGTATATATGTATGTACGTACATGTGTGGGATTTATATAGAGCAGTGGTTCTTAACCTGTGCTCCAAGGACCCCTGGTGGTCAGCAAAGCCTATTCAGGGGTTTCACGATTGTTTTACAAAGGAAATAATATAAAAAATTAAAATGAATAAAATATGTATAATATGGAAGCAAAAAGGACAATTTGAATACATTTTCTGTATTTGTTTGTGAATTAAACAACACATTTCAAAATTATAGCATTTATGTATACTAGCATTTGTATTTTCATGTATTGTTTCGAGGTTCAAATAATAGAAATTGCTTAGGCAGAGGGTCCAATAATGACTCAGTGAGGGTCCCCAGATTCCAGAAATGATTCCTTGAAGGTCCACAGAAGTGAAAAAAAATGTATAACCACTAGTATAGATCACATATAGCCAAAAGGCAGCAGAGTGATGTACAAGGTCAACGGGAAACATACAGTAAATAGGTGATAGGAGAGGTAGATGGAATCTAGGACAAAATTACGCTGTTACAGCATTGTGATGCAGTGTTCTTTAAAGAGATACGTCTTCATCTCTTTCTCAAACCGGAGCAGCGGTGAGCTGGTCCTGTTGGATATGAGGATGTTGTTCAAGATGATGGATGTCCAGATGGAGAAGGCCGGCTGCAGTGTTTTTTTCATTTGCACTTCTTAGTCTAGCCTCCAGTCTCGTGGTTTCTTTGCCCTGGGTGTTGAGAGAGATCAAAGATGCCAAACTTGCCTGCCAGCACTCTTGCTCTGAATTAAAGGCTAATAAAGGAAAAGTCCAGATCCCCCATCACTAGCAACGATGGCACAAAATAAGCCTTACTGAAAGTTAGAAAGCATATTTGCACAGCCATATGTGTCCTCTCCTACCAGCGCAACCCAGTAATCAAACAGGCTTTGATTCCTGAGAGTGGCATTTATGGGTGCAGAGTTACTTTAAATCATAGTGACCTCTTCTTGTCTGGTGTGACTGGAATTTCCCATGTGTTTGGATCGCCACTAATCTATCTGCTTCCGTTTTGTTTTGAGGCACTTATCACTCTGCTGATATCAGCAGGATGCAAGGGGAGTGATTTGGGAACTGCCTGTGATTTGATGACGTCACCTTTCCGTTGGCAACTCCCATAACTTGGAATTTAGATCTCCTGAGCCAGGAGCCTAAAACTCTTTTGCATTACAAGGTTTGCGACTTTTTCAAGGCATCATTATATTGCATCCTTTTTACGTCCCAAATGGCCTAGTGGCACAACTATTACTCTTTTGTATTAGCAGAACATCACTTGTGTAAACTGGACCATGACATGCCACCGAACAAGTTTCCTTTGTGCTGTAGATACATGGATACGTTTTGTTTCAAGTTCTGTCAGATCTGCAACTTTCCATCAAACTAAGTTGCACATGAATCAAAATTTAGGAGGAAAGAAATTATATATGGATTTTTAACTAAATGAACTATGACTCAAATATCACAGGAATATGTTTTTCTAAGTATGGTGTCCTAGCATCACACTGCGGTATAAGTATTTATTACCATTGCGACAAGTACATACACTCATCCACACATTCATAAGTTCTTATGTCCCCCTCCAGTGAAATGGGGAAGGTTAGGTGATGTGTGTGCTGTTCATTTGGCCTGGATTCCTAAAGTGCATATACAGAGCGGTGGCATAGGCAGATAATGCTTCGGCACCGCTGCATTATTGGGCCATTGGCTTTATGTCCAGGACGGAGCTGCTCCCTTCCAGCCTATTAACACATCTGGCTGGATGTAGGTGGGAAGCGGGAGTTCTGTGCAACTGGTGTGAAATAGCAGCAGGGAAGGGGGCGAAGAGGAGGCTATGAGGGAGAGCGACGTAAAGCCATATGGCTGCTTTGCGCGCGTGCACGCCTCGTGCACTGTAGCTCTATGCCAGCGGTAGCACTTTGAAAAATCCATTACAAAATGTCTCTCCGAGTCGGCGCAAGCGCTGGGCTCAGCGAGACCTAATGAGCATTGTTTGGCAGTTTTTTCCATCCTAGCTGGAGAGAAAAAGTACATGCGTGGAAAGTAACTTGTAACATCTTCAAAAGAATTCTGTCTCACAGCAGTGATAAGAAGAACTTCTGTGGTACTTCCAGCATGTATAAACATCTTTCCACTATACATGCATCTTGTCTGGCAAGAGCACTAGAGAGAGAGAGAAGAGTCAGCAGCAAACCTCCGGTGTTGGAGAAGGACGAGCTGGGACAACATCCACTGGTGAAAACAATTTGAAACATTCCAACTATCCTGGAAATTGGAAAGATTGGCATTATTTTCCCAACATGAATGGACGTACTTAGTGTAGGTGAACAAGCCGTACCTACACTACTGCAAATTATTAATACATGCATATGTTAATTTTTTTGTCTGACTACTAGAGCAGTCACTGTTGTTGGGTGCTTTTTGTTCCTAAGCACCATTTCAGAATTTTGACCCGCCAAAAAAATACCCCCAAAAATACAACATTGTTAAAAAAAACTTAAATAATTTTCTTAGAACCATTTCAGTTTAAGAAAGAAAATGTATATGTTAAATGTTCGTTTGTGACAGTGTAAAAACGGCTTGTTATGTGTGAGTGAATGTTTGTATCAGTGCCTGTATGGCTGAGTGAATGGTGGTATGAGTGCCATTATGGGTAGTGAATAGCTGCAAGAGTGCCTGTATAAGAGAGTGAATGGGTGCATGAGTAGTTGTATGAGCGAGTAAATAGGTGCATGACTGTTTGTATGGGTGCATCAGTGCCTGTATGAGTGACTAAATGGGTGCATGAGTGCTTGTATGGGTGAGTGAATGGGTGCATGAGTGGGACTATAGGAGAGTAAATTGGTGCATCAGTGGATGTATTGGTGAGTGAATGGGTGCATCAGTGTATATATGGGAGACCGAATTGGTGCATGAGTGCTTGTATGGGTGAGTGAATGGGTGCATCAGTGCCTATATGGTTGAATGAATAGGTGCATGAGTGTATGGGCCAGTGAATGGCTGCAAGACTGCCTGTATGGGTTAGTGAATGGTTGGATTAATGTGTTTATGGGTGAGTAAATGGCTGCATTAGTGCTTTTATGAGTGAGTAAATGGGTGCATAAGTGCCGATATGGGCGAGTGAGTGGGTGTAAGAGTGCCTGTATGGGAGAATGAATGGATGCATGAGTGCTTGTATGGGTGAGTGAATGGTTGCATCAGTGCCTGAATCGGTGAGTGAATGGATGCATCAGTTCTTGTATGGGTGAGTGAATGGGTGCATGAGTGCTTGTATGGGTGAGTGAATGGGTGCATGAGTTTTTGTATGGGTGAGTAAATGGGTACATCAGTGCATGTATGGGTGACTGAATGGGTGTAAAAGTATCTGTATGAGTAAGTGAATAGTTGGATGAGTGAGTGAATGGGTGCATCCGTGTATATATGCATGAGTGAATGGGTACATGAGTGCATGTCTGGGATAATGAATGGATGCATTAGTGGATGTATTTGAGTGAATGGATGCATCAATGCATGCATGTGTGAGTGAATAGGTGGATCAGTGGCTATATGAGTTAGTGAATAGGTGCATGAATGTCTGTGTGGGTAAGTGAATGCCTGCCTGAGTGCCTGTATAGGAGAGTGAATAGGTGCATGAGTGCTTGTATGGGTGAGGAAATGGGTGTGTGACTGTTCGTATGGGTGAGTGAATGAGTGCATGTGTGACTGTATGAGTGAATGAATGGATGCATGAGTGCTTGCATGTGTGTGTGAATGGGTGAATGAGTGAATGGGTGTATCAGAGTCTGTATGGGTGAGTGAATGGGTGGATGACTACCTCTATGGGTGAGTGAATGGGTATATCAGTGGCTGTATGAGTGAGTGAATGGGTTAAAGACTGCCTATATGAGTGAATGGGTGGATCAGAGTCTGTATGGGTGAGTGAAGGGGTGGATGACTGCCTCTATGGGTGAGTAAATATGTGTAACAGTGCTTGTAGCAGTGAGTGAATGGGTACATCAGTGCCTGTATGAATGAGTAAATGGGTCGATGACTGACTGTATGAGTGGATGGATGCATGAGTGAGTGGCTGGATACATGAGTGCGTGTGTGTTTGAGTGAATGAGTAATCGAGTGTCTGTATGGGTGAGTTAATGGGTGTATCAGTGCCTGTATGGGAAAGTGAATGGTGTTGCCCTGACGCTGATGCTGTGGTGAACTTTGGGGATTCATCAAAACCTACCTGTTCTTCCTTGTGGTTGCCTTGGGTGTTGCTGGCCTCATTCCCTCCCGCCGCCGCTCTGCTGACAACGCGGCCGCCGTGCGGAGGAAACTACACTACCCAGTCTAAATCTTCTGCAAAGACCATGGACTAATCGTAAATGTCACCAAGACGAAGTTCATGGTCTTGCATAGGACCAAACATGTCAGAGGGACCGTGCTGATGAATGGAATAAAATTAGAACAGACTAGGGTCTTTTCATATTTGGGCATAACCCTCGCATCAAAGTTAGAATGGAAACCGCATGTAGATCAGGTGACAATAAAGCATGCACAGTTAACTGGTGCACTAATAAAAGAACTACATTCGTCCCATACTAAACCTATGATTCCAGCGCTCAAAATATATGAAGCCAAGATAGGTTCAGCAAGTCTTTATGGGGCAGAACTCTGGGGATTTAGTAATCTTACCCAACTGACTAGGGCCCAAAACAAGTTCTTGCGATTGATTACTGGCCTCCCGACCTCAACTCCCCTAATCCCCCTGTATTATGACCTGGGGGTCCTTCGCCTTGAGGACATTGCAAGATACAGACCTGTGGCTTATTGGAGGAGGCTTTGGGTTACCCCTGAACTCTCCGAATACGCCCGGGCTTTTCTGGATGTCAGGGGGTCTGATAAGGGGAACAAGATTCTATGGATGAGGGAGGTCAGGTTACTGTATTCTGCAATGGGCCTAGCAAGCTTATGGCAGGAGCCTTCAGCACATACTTTTCCCCCCAGGAAAACCCTAAAAGAACTGTACTGGCGGGAGGTCTCAGAAAGAAGATTTGGTTCAAGTATTGGTCCATCTCTAACTTCGGACTTTCTGGCACTTAAGGATAAACCCTTGTTTGAAAATTATTGGGACTGCATCACGGTCGTTGAGGACAGAAAGCGATATCACCAATTCAGGGTGGGCACCCTTCCAATTAATACATTTGTTGCAAAATGGCGAAATGATTTAAAACCCGATTGTCCCTTTTGCCCAGCTCATCGGGAAAATATTGCGCATATTTTATTTATTTGCCCAGGTACAAAATACCAAGACAGGTTTGGATTAAACCAATCTGTCTTTTATTTGGTTTTCCGACAGGGGTTGAGGCTTTGCGGTGTTTTAAGTCAAATACATCTGAAACTGTGATTATTGCTGTTTCAAAATTTCTCCATTGGTTCTGGATCATTTGTGCTTATAAATTACGCCTCGTCTGATTAATTGACAATATTTTAAACTTTTTATGTATTTTAAATGTATGAGATATTTATTTATTTATAATTCCCGCTGCCATGAATGCCCTATTTGCAGTCTACGTTGAATCTATGGTCCCCCCTTTTTGCCTTCTGTACCCCTCTATTTATTTTATAATTGTTTATTACTATGTGTCTTTTATGATGATAAATCGAAATAAACACTTGAAATTGAAAAAAAAAAAATTGAATGTGTGCACCAATAACTTTATAAATAGGTGAATGGATACATGAGTGCCTGTATGAGTGAGTGACTGGGTTTATCAGCGCCTGTATGGGAGAGTGAATGGGTACATACGTTTATGTAACATTGATTGAATGGGTAAATAAATAACCTGTATGTATCAGTGAATGTGGATGAGTATCTCTATGGGTGAGTGAATGGGTGGGTGAGAGAGTGCCTGTATGGGTGAGTGAATGGGTGTATCAGTGTCTGTCTGGGTGAGTGAATGGGTGGATCAGTGTGTGTATGGGTGAGTGATTGCATACATCTGTGTTTGTATGAGCATAATCCTTAGAAACAACAAAGAAAAAGATGTTAGTATTTGATCTTGAACATTACAAAATCATAGCAACATATGTTTCTAATACTGTAACACTTTATTGCAACATATTGAAAACATTATATCCTCTTTTTTCTCTGTTCTCAGCTTTCATACTTCTTCACCATAAATAGTGGTCTGGATAAAGCATCATCCTTGAACACTGGAGAAAAACCAATCAATGGATTGTAAAAAAACAAAAACAAAGCTGCATAGTACATCACTAGAAATAATTGGTACTATATGCTGCACTCACTACAATTAAATAATTAGTGGGTTTTTCTAGACTTACTACAGTAATCTGAGCAATTGTAGGTTATATAAGTTTCTTATGTTCTTATATCTGGTACAATATGACATATAATTGTGAGGTAGTATTCGACTTTGCAGATCCTTTTGAAAAGATCCTCCCTCGTATGCCAAATTATATATAAAATGGTGATGATCTAAATAGAGAAAATCCCACATAGCAGTATATCGAAGTTGATATTGGAGAAACGAAAGGGGTTATATTTTTAAGCTTTTGAAGCCACTTTTTTGTTCCAACTTAAGGCTACTGTAATTGCAGTATAACCATTCTGTTTTTCACTGTAATTAGAGAACGTAGTCTTTAGCTGTTATATAAAGTCCTTTATTGAAGATAAAACTGGACTCTTTCATTTCTGACACCTTTTTCAAGACATTACCCCCAATAAGCCAAATAATGTCTAATAAACCGTTAAACCATGTAAGAAAAAACACCGTACAGCAGCTTTTTATCCGCAAATTGTTGTTGTAGAAAGAAGAGATATGACTTTGGTAATCTCCTAAATAGTCTTGCTTTGGATTGGAGATTGATGTCATTGCATTCTTTCCATTTAGATTGGGATCTTAAATAACAGTGTAGTGTCCAGACGTTATATGAACTCTTTGATGAAAGATAATAGAAAAAGTAGTAAAAGTCCTTCCTGAAATTTTTGTCCAGCTACGAAGTTTTTTATTTCTTTTTTCCAAATTTGAACCATCTACTCTGCATCGTTGTAGCATTGGTATAATGTATTTTCCATTTCTTTGTAGAAACAACATAGACAAGTTCAGATCTGCATTTTGGACACGTCATACCTTGGTTGGCCTTTTTCAACAATTTGTGAAAAGGCATGCTTTTAGAATCTGGTAATGTCAAGTAGATGAATCGTTCTGCATTAATTACAGTGCTGGATGTGAATCCAGAATCTTCACAGTTATGGTCCTATTTGTAACTCAATTCTAATAACTCATTAATATTTACTTCTTCTTGGTCTAACACTCCTAGCATCACCATAATAAATTCTTGCGTGTCTTGTTGGATATTTGGAGAAAAGACTACTGATCTGGTACATACACCTATAAGATCTTGAATTCCTGAAGCAGAATGTATTACACTTCTGGCAGTTAGTAGATGTTGCAGAAAAGCATATATGGCAGAACAGATTTTCTTATCTGTTTTTTGTTCAATTTGGTTTACAACATATGGCAAATGGAACAGTACATTCAAAACAGCATTTGCATAGCAATTGACCCCTGATCTGTTCTCCATCATTTAGCAGTTTTCTCTTTTTTGGTCCTTGGCGATTATCCTTTTGTGCTACCTTTTCTACAGCATGTATACACTGTTTTGTTATCTTTCTCTTCGGACAAATAACCTGTTTCTTATAAGCAGGACACTGGCCTAAATAAGGAGCATATAAACTTCTTATCTGATTGTACTCCCTTATACAGCTGGCATCAGCACAAACTTTTTTCTCGTAAAAGTCAATCAAAAACAAACCGGACAATGTTCTAAATCACTTCAATGCGACATATGACATTCCTTTACTTTACAGTAGTACCAATTTTTACAAAAGCTGCATCTACACTCAAACCTTGCAATTTGTGGATTTTGACAGCATATGCAAGAGACACTGTAAACTGCTTTCGCTGCACGTATTAGTCTTTTACCAACAGAAAATGTACAACGCATCAACCAATCTGTTTCACACCTTCAACCTCATAAAAATGTTTGACCAAGTATTCAACCGCATCTACGTTTGGGTAATTAATGAAATGTATAACTTTGCCCATTGCACCATTTACTAACCCTTCTTCAACATTTAAATTCTGATGCAAAATTATACGACAGTTTTTGCACAGACTCAACCGCTTCTCTAATCCTGCAGTTTTTGAGACAGAGTTCTCCAAAGATTCCAATTGCTTGTTGTTTATCTGTGAGTAGTATTGTGACTCCCTGATTTCCCATTTTATCAGTAGCTGTAATTTGCTAAATATCTTCCTTCTCCAAGCTTGAAGGGTTGGCATTAAACAAAGTATAGAGTTCTAGTCTTTAATGAAATTATACATTAGTTGTGCTGCTGAAATATTAGAGGGAAATAGTTTCTTGATAAGGTGACTTTCCAAAGCACTTTTTACTTCTTTAGTAAGCACTCCCAGTCTAACATCCTTTTGTATAGCTCCATATTCCATATCCGATGCGTGGAGCATGTTTCTCACTAATTCTTTGTATTCAAAGTTTCACCAAATATCAACATTTCCTATACTTCCTAGGGAATATTTGTTTCATGATATAGAATTATCTTGGAAAAGGGTTGTGTCCTTTTACAGGTGTTAGTTGCAGTAGGTCATCAAAAACAATTAAATGTTTTCCACCAAACAGCATTTTGTAGTTTGTTTTCAATATCTGCTGCATTCATAATTGTATGAAGGCAAGCATTAGGTTCAAACCCATTCTTACTTCATCAATAATTAGAAGTTTCCAATTTTTTTAATTTTCATGCTACCTCATGACAAAGCATCACCTGATAATTTAGGATATTCCAGTTTGTTGTCATGTTCCACAGGTAGCATTAATAGTCAATGCAGATGTATTCCTTTAATGTTGTGTGCAGCTAATCCTGTTGGTGCAGTAACTACACACACCAACTTTGAATCTGTAGTTTTCTGTAGATAACTGGTGAGTACTTTAATTAAGAAGCTTTTCACACTGTTTCCTCTCATGCAGGAACCCATGCTCTATTTTCTGTTTAACTTAGTTGAAATGTATTTCTGCTCATTATTCAGTTTTTGTACTAAGTGTTAAAAATCTACAGTTTCCTCTCCTGCTTGCTGCATTGAATGTTCTACCTCGTCCATTGCTATTGCTGCTTCATTTTGAATTATTGTCTCTCCAAGAGAATCTTGACTTGCTGTGGCAGATCTTTGGCTGTTTTGAGAACTGTCCCTAGCTATCACAGCAGCAATAGTTTCTTCCTGTTCAATCTCATCTCTCAACATTTGAAGGTAAGTTGGAAACAGCACTGAATGCTGTCTTTCACAGCATTAAAAGAGTCTTCATAACAGTCATAGTGACCAAGTAATTGTGATTCTATATGCCATGGCTTGAACAACTTCGAAAATGCAAAGTAGAAAAACCATTTTTTCTTTGGCGTTTGGCTACTATGTTTTCTGTGAGTAATTTGATTTCCTTTGTTCTGTCTCACCAAACAACCATCACATTCAGGGACTGCATATCTTCCGTCTTCGATGTTTTCAGTTATGTTAGTGATGTATGAATAATGCTGAAGTACTTCATATAGACACACATTTTCAAGATGAGGACTCCTTCTTGGGTAGTATGTATTCAGTTAGTTCTCCGAATGTCTGTACTATCTAGTTCAAATTCTGCAAGGTATTGTATTTCTGAGAAAGACTTTAAAACTCTATTATGACTGATTATGCAACCTAGGCTTACCCATACAATACCTCTTGACTTGGAGAAGAGACTAGCCAAGCTTAACCTGTCTGAGTATTCATAGGAACCTATTTCTCTGTGAGCATTTTCAAGCTGCAACTGTACAATTTCTTTGTAAGATTCTTTTCTGCAGAAATCTCCTCCCAAATTTCTTTCATCGCTGTCTTCTCTGGCTTAGTTATATATGAAGTCACATAGCGAGCAACAGCAATGGAGTTGTATGCAACAAACTGTAGATCCATATTTGCATTCCACAGCTTCAGAATTACAGGTTGTAGTCATTGATATATTTGGAAGCCTCTGTTCTTCTTAGGTTGTATGTATTCTTTGGTTATTTCCACGTGAGGGTGTGTCTGACTGTAGACACAAAACTGTTCACTCTTCCTTCAGAGGTCACAGGTTGTGGGACTCCAAAGCAACAACTTGTGTAAAATTTGCCTTTGGATCTGTATTTTTGCCGACAGTATTTCCCACATTTATGATTTTGAAATCGTAGAACTTGTTGCCAGAACGCCTTGTCACCAATTGGTTTTGGGATGGCACATGTCACATATTGCTCTATGAAAGACAACACAGACTGATTAGTGTCTGTTCCACACTTTGGGGCATTGTTTACCCACAGCAGCGTGTGCATATGTGGAGCACCTCTAGCTTGGTACTCCTTGCGTCAAAAGAAATCTGTTATTTCAACAAGAGGAGGATAAGTTTAGTTGCAGATAAAAGCCATCATGGCTTGAAACTTGTGGTTAAAATATCTGCAAACGTTTGCAGGATCCAACGAGTTCTCCTGGTGTCTTTAGATTGATGTCTTTATTGTTTAGATTTGCTTGTTGCAAGAATTCAAGCAGGTCATCCCATGCATACTCAGCAAAACTGAGTGTTAGAAACAAAGTAGGTGCTCTGTAGGAAATGGTTGACAATGTACCCCTGTTCCAAAGGGCAGCGGGCGTGTGTTGAGGCCCAGTGGACGTCTCTGTCGCGTCTCACAGACAGGAAGGTGGGACCGATCCAGTACACATTGGAGACGGATGCATGGAAGGTTTCGTGCCAGTAGACAGGAGCAACAGGAGCGCCCATCATCAAGTTGGCCCGAGAGACTGGCAGGAGGGGTGGAGCAGTTGGTTAGAGCCGGTAGCAGGGCGCCAGGTGGGGTTGTCACCCGTTGAGGTCGCAGTGGCCGCTAAATGAGTATTCACAGGATGGTCAGTACTGCCCATGTGGTCTGCTCTGGTGCACTCTGCAAATGATTATGGAGCTCCCTGGTTTGCTCCATGACCGTGTTCATTCTCACACCCTGTTAAACAGTGATCATGGCAGCCAATATTATGGAGATATGAGGTGGCTGGACCACTCCAAAACACCCTTCAACAGGCGTCCCCCAGAGATGACAGCAGTTCCTAGTCAGTAGAAGGTTGGTCGACAGAGTGTCTCAGCAGGTGGTGTGCATAACAAGTGTTTGGTCCCAAGGGTACAGGCAAACAGTAGCAGGCAGTGAAGGGTGAATCCCTGTGCTGGCATGCAGATGTGGTGGGGCCAATTTGGAGAACGCAGGAAATTGGGGCCTGCAGTAATAAAAAGGCCCCCGGGGCCGAGATTGCTGCAGGATGATGACACCCACCTTATTTGGGAGTCATGGAGCAGATCAATCCACGAAGAAGGCCGGGTGCCTAGGGTCTTCTCCCACCCACAGAAAAGGTCCCGTTCCAGGATGCCAAGCTGTTAAAAGGCGAGCACACCTCAGGCTGCTGTAGTGTCATGGGCAACGCACGCCCGTTCTTCCCACACAGGCTCAAAGGTCCTCCGGGTCATCCAGCACCGACTCGCCACCCGGGCGGGACCACCACCACTGCCGAAAGCGGGCACCACACCCTCGAACAATTTTGTGGTCCCACCTGGGGCCCGGAGGTGCCGCCACCGTGCACTGTCAAGTCTGGATGGGAGGCTCACCACAAAGCGAAGCGCCAATCCAAGTCTCCAGGCATAGGAGGTTGAGTGAAAGAAACGGCTCCTAGGCCATCCTGGCTACCTTGCCTCCCTCAGGGCTCTAAACAGCCCCACCACCATTCATTACAAGCACAGGAGCAAATATTCAGAGAGAGGGGGTAAACAGCATCAAAATTTCTCCACCGTTATAGTGGTGGTTATGTCTTGGAGAGCGACGGATATTTAGTCATTCCCAGTCGCATCTTGGGAGCTTCTCTGAATTTCAACGGCCATCTTAGGCAGTTAGCTACGCCCCCCACAGGAAAGTTAATGTTTGTGGTTTATCTTGTGCTTGAAAATGGAGGATGCATAATCCAGCATAGTACCAGCCTAGAATTACCTAATATACTACCTTACCATTTATAATATAATACTTTTGAACATGTGGGGATCAGGTTATTAAAGAGTATAGTAACAGATATACAGGTTTATAATATACTAAATTTTTGTATGTTGAACATCAGAGGTAATGGGTAGGCCCATTAATGAAAATGAAATTAGAGTATAGAGGGAGGGCATTGTGAGCAAAGTGAGTGAAAAGTTGGGTACATTTAGTTAAGGTATGTTATACTTCTCTGATAATGATTGTTTATGTCGCTCAATCGCTACATAGTAATGTGGTGAAGGTCTCATGAATCGAAGGTTGACACCATGCATAGGTAAGAATTTTATAAATAAAAAGTATAAAATAACATCACCAAGAGGTTAAAATTTGTGCTATGTGAGAATTATTTTGCGGTTTCAGTGATAAGTTAACCTTTATTGTCTATTAAGATGCATAATTTAGAGAGACCAATCAACGTATCCGCATCAAGATAACTAAAACAGATGGTTTTCGACTAAGGTGAGATAAATAATATTTTTTTAGGTATAAGTTGGGTCACCTAGATATGATCCTTTTTGATTTCAAACCTCTATTTATTAGAATTTTTCATAGAGACAATTAACAGTGTCCATCTACAGTTACAGCCACCAGCAGTGGGTGGAAAGGTGTTTAAATAACAATATAACATATAATCTTAACAAGGGGGGAGATCCACACTCAATAATTCACAGAAATCGTATTAGTCAGTCGGTGAAATAGCAGTACAAGAATATTAAGAGGGAGAGGATTTGTTACCATTTGATTTGTGTGCCGATTGGGTAAGGCGAAGTATGCATAGGTATGTTGGGCAAGTTAATTCCTGAAATTCTTGAGAAAGGTAGCGTATGCATGGGCCCCAGGTCTTAACGAAAAAGGATAATTTATGTTCAATCGTTGCTGTCAGTTTCTCCATGCCCAGAAGGGTCCAAATCTTATACAATTATTCTAACGTTGTTGGGATGGTGTCAGTCTCTCATTTGGCCAAGATGATTTGCTTGGCAGCACAGAGTAGTAAAGCGATATCTTGGATGCGGAGTGAATGCAGCGGGTACGTTAACGTGTTGGGGAGTCCCAACAAGACATACCTGTGAAAGCGAGGCATATCTGTGTCATACAAGGCATAGGACTTCTGACCAAAAAGATTGAAGTGTCGGACAATGCCACAAGATATGAGTGAGCGTTCCCTGTTGTCCGCAATGTCTCCAACATTGCCCATGCTTTCCCTGCATCAACCCGACCAGACAGACCGGCGTATAATACCAATAGATATAGTGTGTGACTTTTAAAAGCGTTGCTTTGCCACCAATGCAGCAGGCAGAAACATGTGCTTGATGCAGGATATCTGACTACTCCTTCAGAGTGAAGGGCCATTCACACTCAAATTCCCATCTACGCTGTGCTGGTGAGATAGGTTTATTTATTGGGGTATTAAGGAATGTGTAAATATCTGCTAACAATGTTCTGTCTGAGTCACAGGTGAGGAGCCATCTTTCAAAGGATGTAAGTGGTCGGGCAGCGTGTGATCAAATGTGTGGTTGTTTAATCCAGTGTGTAACAGCAAATTATTGCCAGCGAGCAGAGAAGGGAAGACCATATATTGACTTAAGTTGGGAAAAATCTATAACACACACCCGATCAAAATAGTCCCCTACCCGTTTGCAGCCAGAAGTCAGCCAAAGAGTGTAGGATGTTCCTTTCATAGAGGGTGGGAAGTTTAGATTGCCCACTATTGGTGTTGGCGGAGAGACGGGTGAGGAGGGATTCTTTGGTGTTTATACCTATCCCATGTACCTAATGTCGCCCTAATCAGAGGAGAGATATAAATCCCAACTGGTCTATGAATTTTGGGGAGCCAGGGCACCTTCCATATGTGAGTCCCAGCTATGGCCTGGTCTATGAATCACCAATGCTTTTCCATCCTAGATCGGGAACACTCCACCATAGACTCTCAGGAAGAGGAGGAGCGATGGGACCCACTGCACTATGCTGCCATTTGCTGTCTGACACTGTTCGTCGTTTTGCTGTCTGACGCCCATTGCCTCCCGCCCCCCGCATCGCCACTGCAGCTCAATCGTGGGAGAAAGGGAGGACCAGCGGCCAGCGGCCCCGGGCATCCTAAACCGGAGGTCGTTTGGTGAGGGTGTCGCGGGTGGAGCCGTGGGGGCAGGCCGCGGCTGTGGCACCGCAGGGAGCTTTGACAGCAGCCACCTGTGGGAGAGAAGAGAGCCCATTGCAGTACCGCAGGTGCCCGTACTGAGAGGCTAAGAAGGAGCAGCCTATTGAGGCCCATTGCGGTGCCTGAGGATTGCGGTGAAGATAGGGTAGCACTGCCACAGAGGCCCAGTGAGTGCTTTAAGGCTTTTTTGTTTTCCCCGGTGAGAGGGGTACCCACAAGGCACATGGTCGGTGCTTGGGGCCGGTGGGTGTTCTCTGGGGGCACCTGTGCTGATCTCTTTTTAGGGGACAGTTTTGTCGAGAGTCGCGGAGTGAAGCACGGAGAGTGCCAGAGTGGAGAGCCACTGCTACAGCTACTGTTACAGCGAAAGGGAAGCGGCTGTAGGAACGAGGAACGCAGGATCGCAGAGGATCGCTGAGGACATCTGTGGACTGCACTGCGACTGACGTGACCGCGGTTGGTGTAGTCAGCAGCCGACAACCGTGTTCGCCTCACTGACAGCCCAGCAGAATCCCGCTTGAGCACCTTGTACTTAAAAAAGGTTCGGTGAGTGGCTTATCAGGGGGTTGAGTCTAATAATCATGGCGCATGAGATCAGGAAAAATTCGACAGACACCGCAGAGAAAATCCAAAAAGAAAGAGCTAACAACAGATTTAAACTCCACCTCAAACAACAAGAGAAGGAAAGAGAACTCAATTCTGCAAAAGGAGAGGTTGGTTACGATACAGACACGGAAACGTGCATTCTTTAAATTTGGGGATAAAAACTACAGACAGAGATTTCACTTTTTAAAGGATCCAATGGCTGCAATTTATGCTTTAGATGGGGCTTCAGGTTTGCCAAGTCCAATCATTCCAAACCAATTTGGAGAAACAAGCCTCCAGTCACCGGGATGCTTAAAATCCAAGGTAATATTAACACAATCAAGTTTATTGAGAGAAAGGCCCCCTCACATAAGGAAGGCAAGCCAAGAAGCAAATAAAAGTGAGGCTGATATACGGAAGGCAAGCCAAGAAGCAAATAAAAGTGATGCGGACAGAGAAGAGTTTCCTATAAAAAGAGGATTGATAACAATAACAGCGCAGGTGCATTTGCCCAAGGTTTTGCTAGACCAAAATAAAGAAGGGAAATGTGGAAAAAATCAAAATAAAAAAGGAGCTCCAGGTGAAACAAGAGCCCAAGATAAAGATAAAGTACAAACTGACGAATGGATCAGTTATTTCTCCATATCAAACAACGCAGATCTCATTCAAGCTCTGGAAATAAATACTCAAACTAAAGAGGATGTCTACATACAAGATCAAGGAAAAAGTCTAGCCCTTGGCTTACCTCCGGATCGGCAAGTTAGGGAGGAAGTGGGGATCGCCTCTACTCCGATAAAAAATTCAGCTAGCATGGAGCAGCAGGAGGGGAAAAACATTACTCAAAACACGAGTCCCCTGGAAAGACAGACGTCCCAGTCACCCCCGATCACAATTTCGTCAGTTAGTGGAATCAAATCAATCTCAGGGATTCTGACGTAATCCACCCACGCAGCTACAAGGAGTGAAACACTACTAACAACTTTACAGCGAGCCAAAGATGTATGAAATGTTCATTCTGATAAACTAGAGGTCCAGATAGATTTTATGAACTTGATCGCCTCATACATCGCAGGTATTAACACAAAATGGAACACGATAACAGTACTGATTACAAAGGAAAATAAAAGCAAGGTTCCAGGCAGCGGATGTTCACTAAATCTAAATTGTGGATGTGGCCAGATAATAGCTAAATTGGCGTCTCTACCAGAAATATTAACAGAAATCCTACATGTTGTTAAACCAACGGAAAATAAGGAATGCTTAGCAACGACAGAACTAAAAGATGGGATAAACGACAGAGCAGGTGCTGAAGTGAAGATACGCACCTCCCAACATCCCGTCATGGCAGTACTAAAAACAATGAAATTAAGGATATAAGCGGAATAGGGAAAACGCAAACCGCCCAGCAATCAACATCCACACTTAGTCTATCAAACAGTGCACTAACAAAAAGACAACGAAAAAGAGCTCGAAAGGCCAGGCATAATGCGAGTAAGCAAACTGGCCAAGAAAAGAAACAAATGTATCCAATATTTTCTCAACTGCTTAGCCATAAAACTAACCATCAAAGCAATAAAACCCCTACTGTAGACTTATGTAGTTTTAGGTCACATTCGCAAGACCCAATTGTTAGTTTCAATAAATCTTTTCAAAGCGATTCATCTTCATTTGTACAAGAAAATAATGATGTACTCCTAAGCAAAGGTCCCAAACAAATAAAATATGACAAAGAGTACATAGCAATTGCAAAAACGCAGGATCCAACTGTTAGTTCCAATATATCCCTTTAAGACAATCCATCCGAATGCAAACAAGAAAAAAACAAAGACCCTCCAGGTGAAGGATACAAACAAATAAAATATGACAAGGAGCACATTGTAATAACGAAACCAAGGTTTGGTCTAAAAAACGCAACCAAAAGATAAGAGGGCAAAAATAGAAATTCACTGAATTTACAAATTATTTCTCAAATTAGAGAAGGAAAATCCAATGAATATAGAGTGGTAAGTTCCTGAATCAAGAAGATCAGTAAAAAAATAAATCAGGACACCAGGCTATCAACAATATCAGTAAAATCGCCGGGAAATCAAAGGGAAAATATGGAAAAGGGAAATCGGAACCAAATAAAAATCTTCTTTGACAAACAGGGACAGGTCTGTAAATACCAACTGTAACACCTATTTTACAAGAACCCGTAATGATAGTAACAAGCCAAAAAGTAGCAAATCCAGCAAGTGTAATAATTAGTGATGGAAAAGTGAATTTATTTAAGCAAGAAAGGGCCTTTCTTGACAACATAGCTCAAAATGGAAATAAGGTTTACGAATCCCAAAAGGAACAAAGCAGTATACAACAAATGGGAATTAGACAAAGAGATCCAGCAGAGACATCCAACAAACTGATATTTGAGCCAGAATACCTAACAAAGGGCAGATTGGACTCTTTAAACAGGGGAAACCTACTGAGATTGTTTAAAGAGATACCAAAACTGTGTAATATCACATCAGCAGATCTCCTGACAGTAGAATTTCTGCAAATGGAAAAAAGAACAGAAATAGAGGCGACCCATACAACCTGGTCCACAAACGAAATAACAGCTTTGATATACTCAGCAAGAGCAAATTTTGAAGCATGGGGCATATCACTATCCTATCCAAAAAGCCCAAAATACCCGTACCCACTTTTATCAGACACAGTGACTCCACATACATCAGGAAGCAAGTCACGTCCAACATCTTGCCTAAGGGAGGCCAGAAGCACCACTCCTAAAACACAGACTTAACAAGCAAGAAGACGCAAAAATCAAGTCAGAACCCATCATGATCAAAACAACAGTTCGAAGAAGTTCATGATTGGTCATGGGTTTCCCAATTCCTGAGCCAACAACGACCCTGATGTATTACAGAGTCATATTTAGGTGCGCCCTAGGAAAACAAAATTAGAATTTGCTCATGGAACATTCATGGGTTTAGAGAAATGGGCCAAGACCCAGAGACCCCAGCCTTTTTACAAAGTTTCGACATCATCTTGTTACAAGAAACGTGGAACCTGACAGCAAAACCTATTGGATATGTAGAATGTCATGTCATGGTGGAAAAGAATTGCAGCTACGGGCATCCAAGGGGTGGGCTGTCAACTTATTTTACTGAAAAATTAGTTTGGCAAATGGAAGAACTTGACACGGGAGAAAATTGGCTTCAAGTCGTGAAACTGGAAAGTAATAATCTTGCTAACATAAAGCCCTGGCAGCTATTGATTTTAAACATATATATCCACCCTAACAAAAAGTGGAAAAAGAATAAACTGGTATGCCTGATAAACTTGTTAAAGGTTCTGCAAACCAGCCATCAAAGTAGTGAGATGATAATCACAGGCGACTTCAACAATGTCAGTCAGTCAGAAAACTTTATTTCGGCTGTCAGCCATAAAAGTTCATACATCACAATACTTTAAAACAATAAATATAATAAAAAGATACAACATTAAAAGTGTGGATAAAAAGGCATGTAAGCATATACTTAGACCAGAACAGCAAATTTATCACTATGTTTAAAAGGAAATAGTACAGAGATATACCTTATCGTGGTATCAAGCGTTTTCTAATAACCACATTGAAAATAAAAATTTAGCTATCGCTGTGACGAATAAAAGGGATGGGACTTCAACAATGTAAATAAGAGAATGTGTCAAAAGGAGTTGGAGGTTAAAGACCTGAAACGTGATTTGGAAACCTTGGGTTTACACATTCTGAATGGAAAAACAAAGGGAGACCAACCAGCAGGCATCACATGTTTGAGCGGGAAAAAACAATCAAC
Source organism: Triturus cristatus (assembly GCF_964204655.1). NCBI lineage: Eukaryota > Metazoa > Chordata > Amphibia > Caudata > Salamandridae > Triturus > Triturus cristatus. Next base: position 273,332,858 of record NC_140580.1, read on the forward strand.
CATTGATTACACCCTGGTCAGCAAAGAATTTTACTACATAGTTGATTCGTTCCATATTCAATCCCGCCCGGAAAGCGACCACCTGCCGCAAGTACTGTCTCTCAATGCAAAGCTGTTTCAGAAAAAGAAAACAACAGCTTTAACAGAAATGCCTGTAATATATAATTTGAGGAAACTAAAATGGCGCGGAACGAACACCACACAAATAATGGACGTTGTGCATAAATACATAAATGACAGTGGGTCGCAGTGTACCCAACCGTTAGAAGACGTTTGGGAGAAATTAAGGAAGATTTTATTAAACAAGTTTCTGGTACTGCCGGGACGTCAAGGTACACAAGTAAGAATATATGAACCATGGTAAAATATACAGCTCCACGACCTGAAAAGGGAAATCGCAAGGGAAGTGAGAAAAACAGCTATTGCAGCAATAGCGGCAAAAATTGTAAAGAACAATAAAATCACAGACTTGAGGAAGAAATACAAGGAGAGGTGTAGGGAGGCTCAAAAGGAACACACGGAAAGCCTCTGGGAGAAATTACTTTGGGCCAGCAAATTGCCAAACAGTTGTGAATTTTGGGGTATAATAACCAAGTTAACAAAGGGAACAGGAATGCTCCAAAAAGCAGGAATAAGCAAGGCAACATGGGCACAACACATTCAAAACGTATATAATAACATAGATAATGAAAAGACAACGAGGTTGGAAACTGGGCTGGAAGCTCTGCAGGAGGAAAAGCATAGAAAAATAGCCATCAGTCCCCTTTTCCAGGAAAAAGTACAACTTGAAGAAATCTCACTCCTCCATGAAAAAGTACAATTTGAAGAAAATCCACAGGAACCAAATCATAATGGCTCAAATACCCTAACTAATAGCACACAATTAAAAGGCGTAATAAAAAAACTGAAAACGGAGGGAGTAGCAGGGCCAAATGGTCTCCCGAATGCACTTTTTAAACATGAACCCGATTTTTGGGCACATTATCTTATGCTGCTCTTCAATCATCTGTATTCTCAAAATAAGATCCCCAACTCTTGGAGAGGGAGCCTATTTCACCCCATATACAAGAATGGAAGTCGTAAGGAGCCAAGTAATTACAGGCTTATAGCCCTGATGGACGTTGAGGCAAAATTTTATGCATCCTGTATATTAGTACGATTACAGGAATGGATGGAGGTGAAAGGCATAATTCCCAAATATCAAGCCGGTTTTAGGTAAGGAATGGGCACAAGTATGATCTTGGCAGCATTGGCAATCCTCACGGAAAAAGCAATATCTAAGAAATCAGGTCTATTTGCATGTTCCATCGATTTAAAATCTGCCTTCGAAAAAGTCCCACGAGATCAACTCTAGACAAAACTGAAAGGATGGGGAATACCACAACAACTAATCAACATCATAGTAGCCCTCTACAGTGAAACCTGGGCCCGGGTAAAGCTGGGAGATGGCAGCATAGTATCATCCAAGATAGACATAAATAATGGTCTGAAACAGGGGTGTGTCTTGGCCCCAAGCCTTTTTAATCTGTACCTTGCTGACCTGCACACCCATTTGTTAAAAATAAATGGCCATCCTCCAAAATTGGCAGAAGATCATATACAGTATCTGCAATATGCAGATGATATAGTGGTCCTGAGCCAAACCCCAATTGGCTTACAAAGAGTCATTGGCCATCTGACAAATTATTTTGAGCAACAAGGGTTGGAGATAAACAAGAAAAAAACAAAGGTGGTGCGATTAGCGGGCCCAGGCCCAAAAAATTCAGGTGGTTCGCCTAGGGTGAACAAATAGAGGAAATTGGCACTTATAAGTATTTGGGCATTAACTTAGGGCGATGCATGTCCTTTACTGACCAAAAAAGAGAAATAAGAGCAAAGGCCCAAACACTAACTTTTGCATATAAACAGCTGCAACAGAAAATGAGGTGCCCTTCATATAGCCATCTTTTAAAAGTAATAGCAGCACAATTACTTCCAGCACTGGCATACGGTTTAGAAATATGGCATGGCCGGGAATTTGTAAACGAGTTACAGACAAAGGTGTATAAAGCTGTTTTTAACCTTCCCAAAGCAGCATCACCAGCACAGATCCGCCTGGAATTTGGGCTTCAAAATCAGAAATTCCAGAGACAATCTGTTTTCGTAAAACTGTGCTGGAAACTTCGCTCCTCTGAACCTGGTTTCATGAATAATCTATGCTGGACAGAAATAAAGACCCAGTTTGATCAGAAAACATCGTACTCCTGGGGTGAATATTTAAGATCCGCTCTGGTGCAATTAGATATCCAAGAGGTATGGGACAGTAAAATGGAAAGGGTGGTGTTTAACAGAGTGTGCAATGGCGCCGCAAAGAAACAATCTTTTTTTGAAGACAAAAATACAGTGGTAAAACATCGACATTCTTGGACTGGGATAAATTCGTATGTAAAACTTAAACCGCAAGCTTATCTAGCAGCACACTTCCGATTGACACTAAAAAAGAGGTTCATGCTGTATCGGTGAGGAGATCATGAAACTAAGGATTTGCGATCAACATGGAAAGGGAAACACCAAAACGGAAATTGTCGTTGATGTGGATACTATAATGAATCCTTATGCCATGTGATGTGTGTCTGCCCTACAGTTAAAGAAGCAAGAAGGTCTCTTTTAAAGCCAATTTTAAAAGAACTTAATATTCGTACGTGTAGGCAGACTATAACCCGCTGGACAGGGGGAACATCAAACATCTTAATTTGCCGAGGGGCGAAGCTCTTAACTCTGATTGACTCACTTTTAAGAAAAGCGGACATTGAACCAGCAAATAAGGTTTCAAATGAGTTGGAAAACTTTGCACAAACCCAGAAATAATTAAAAAAAAGAAAAATTATGATCTTTTTTAAAATATTGTTTTAACTTGTATTTTAATAATTTTTAGTATTATGCTTTATGGTTGTGAAAAAACAAATAAAGAATTTCTACTCTCTCATTCCATCATATAACAAAGCTGTGCCGCCTAATAATAATGTATAAGATGGGGATGGGGAATTCCCAGCCCTCCCTCTCTCATGGGCCAATGATTTTTTTTTTTTTTTTAGCATGCGGGCCCATTTATTGTCTCAAATAAAAGAGTCTATGAGATGTTGCAATTTCCTCAGCAATTGGTCGATGTGTCAGTGCTTGCATTTCATATAGTATTTTAGGTAAAAAGGTCATTTTCACTGCCGCTAACCTTCCCAACCATGAAAGGGGGTGTAGCGAGACATAATTACGGTCGGCTGTGGTACTTAAGGTAGAGTGAATCTGTAGGCCTAGGTCACTTTGCCACTGGAGTCATGCTAGCCTGGCTGATACAGGGTGTTACCCTGAAACAGTCCCAGGATGCTTGTTTCAGATCTAGGGAAGACCTGGCTTGGCAGTTTAGGCCGGACTTTTCCCATGAGGCACAGGGTCAAGACTGATTTGCATATAGCTGAGTCTGAACTGGGGTGGAGAAGTGAGCTAAAAAACGATGATGGATCCAACCCAGATCTGTGACTGGGGGTGAGTGTCTGAAAAGTTTGAGCACTCCATCCATCATCTCCTTATGTTTGCTAGGTAAGGAACGCCATGAGTTGACCAAAGGAAAGAAAATTGACTCTCAATATGGGCTCTGTTCGTCTGTGTGATTGTAATACCCAGTATTTGTGTTTTCTGAAGATTGACATGAAACCCGGATATCCTGCCAAAAGCGTCCAGCTCCTGCACAAGGTGGGATAGGGAGGTAAGAGGTTGCATAATAGCCACCATCACGTCATCAGCATACATGGCTAACTTATGGTCCCTACCCCCATCTGTATCCCTGTTACCTTGTATCTTTCTCAGTCAAAGGCTCCATATATAACGCTAACAAAAGCAGTGGGAGCGGACATCCTTGTCTGGTGCCTCGTTTAATGGCAAGGGGGTTCAAAAGGAATCACTGACATAATATCGAGGAGCACAATATCGAGTTACAAAAATATGGGCGCAAAAATATCAAGTACAATAATATCGACTACCAATACTTATTAAAAAAATTACACAAATATCGAACCCAAAATATCGTACATAAAAAATATTGTATACAACATTATCAAAAACACAAATATAGTTTAAAAAAATATCGCAGTTTTTTTAATAAACATTAAAATGTCCAAGATATCGAAAACTAAAATATAGACTACAATTATATTGGTTTTATTTAAATATCAACATTTAAAAAAGTAACTAAAATGAACATATTTTAACTCCAAAATGTATTTTCACTATATAAACATTAACTACACACATTAGAAGTATTATAAAACTGCATTATAACGTATAACCATATAAAAACATCAAAACTTTACTAATCACACTATTAAACTTCACATAAAATATTATTACAAATAATACACAGAATGTTATACATTTTAAACTATATCAAACATACAAAAGCAAAGAAATATGTTTAAAAAAATAATTAGCACTAACAACTTCTTAATTAGCGTTTCCCATATATGGAAAGTAAGTGCCAGAACCTAAAAAAATATTAAGGAACAACGACTAGAAAGCTCAAACTAATAAAATAGGCCAATGAAACAAACCCATCAATTAAACAAACACTATATAAACAAGAAATGTTAACACATAATGCAAACTACAACCCTACAGAAAAAAGAAGAGGAAACTCTGCTGGATTACTCCCAGAAAGCAGATTTACTACTCAGAAATAAATTTACAACAGCACCAAGTAAGTAAAACGCTATTTAAACTAGAACACTACTTAGACTTTTCAAAAAAAATTCAAAACGTGATTTACTAATATATCTATCTTGCACTTATGTCTCCTCTACAGGTACCTTCTACAAGATATCCCAAAACTACTTCTACTACATCAACAAAAACGTCAATTAAAAAGTAAGTATATTTCTGTTTTATATTCCACAATTCCCTAAAATACCCACAAAAAAAACCACTAAATTAATAGAACAAACATTATAACATTATGGCCCACTTGCATCAAAGCAAAAACCGGTCGCAAACGGGCAGATTCTCAGAATCTGTCCCTTTGCGACCGGTATTTTTGCATTTGGGATGCATCATCCCAAATGTAAAAATCGCAATTTAAGTAATCTCTAAATTGCGATTACTTAAATTGCCATTGCATTTAAGGAATCGCAAATTGAGATTCCTTAAATGCAATGCATTAAAGTAAAAAAAACGAGCGATTTCGCTAATAGGGGGAGCAAATTGCCATGAAGTTGAACTTCATGGTAATTTGCAAAAACTTTGGGGCATGTGTGTGTGCAAGATGTACTCATATGCAGATTTCAGGGGTGCAACAGGGTGTCCTTTTGACACCCTGGCACCCTTGAAATTGCATTCTTAATTTGCGATCCTCTAATTGAGAATCCCAAATTGAGAATGTCTTCCCATTCATTCCTATGGGCCTCCAGGCCCATAGGAATGAATGGGGAGGTATTCCTTAATTGCGACTCGCAATTTGCGAGTCGCAATTAAGGAATGTTTAGAAATCGCTATTTTTTAAGCGATTTCTACATGCATAGCCTTTTGCTATTCCTTATTAGCGAATCCTTATTTTACGCTAATAAGGAATCGCAAATGGCATTGTTGATGCATGTGCCAGTATATTTCTTCTTACCAACAGAAATATTTTAGAAAAAAAGAAAACCGAAGTTTGAAAATAACCAACACCATCTTCAGTGACCTCAACAGCAACATAGTAAGTATATGCAATGAAATGTATATGTATTTTCCTTTAATATGTACTGTTTTATATCAATCAATATTTATAAATATTTCCCTTAGAACTAAACAGACCACCATGACTGAGGGAGCCCAATTTTTTACGTCACAAAAGGCAAAATGTTATTGTGTTATATGGGTATCTATACACACACAAAACACAGAGTGGTTTAAAAGTGCTTTGGAAATGCAGTAAATATTATTCTAATAAATGCTATGGTAGGGCTACTACGCAGGAAACGACTGTTACATCTGTAAAAGAACATAACCATCCACCAAATGTAACAGAAATTAGAGATGCCCTTGAAAATATAAAAGATGCTAGCACTAGCACAAATAGACCTACCACTGAGATACCGAAGGAACAATTACTAACAGTGCCCCAACATTCATCTAGTCAATTGCCATCTATTGACTCCTTAGAAAGAACCATAGCAAGACAAAAGAAAGCCACTACAACTAGTACTCCTGCCCCCAGAACCTTTCAAGGGGTAGAGATTACCCCTGAGCTAAGTGTCACACACAGCAATGAACCATTCTTTTTTTTTGACAATAAATGCAAAGACAAATGAATTATTATGTTTGCTACTGCAAACAATTTAGTTACATTGCAACAATGTAATACTTGGATGATGGATGGGACATTCAAAATGTGTCCCAAACCATTCTATCAGTTATACACAATACATGGATTTTTCCAAAATACTAATATTCCATTTGTCTATACCCTACTCCCCAATAAACAACAAGCTACCACCTTGAAATGTTAAACCAAATAAAATATAAAAACAATAATTTCCTTCAGAAAATAATTATTGATTTTGACCATGCCATGATCAATACTATACTAAAATGCTACCCCCAAACAGCAATCCAGGGTTGCTATTACCACTTTAATCAATGTCTCTGGAGACATCTACAAAAGTCAACCCCAAGGGGTCTATTAGGATGGCGGGCGGTGGCACCACCCCGGAACCTGCGGTGGCGGATAATGCCTTTTTCTGCACGCCAGAAGCGGTCCTCACGCCCGCCATATTAGTATGGCCAAACACTGCCAATTTCCCGTTCGCCGTGATGCGATGCGCACCACCATCAAAATGCACCCGCCACCGCGGCGGTGGGAGCCAATGGAACCTCACCGCCGTGCAGAATGACGTCCCGTCCGCTGTACAAATCAGGATGCCTCAAAAAGCCAGTCGCACCGCAGCGGAGAAACCGCCTAACTAGAGACGGCAGAAGCTCGACAGCGAAGCGCGAAACCTGAGTCCTGGTCCCGACCGCAATGGATCCAGCTCTTCACGTCTTTCCGGTGCTGTACCTGATACATCACCGGCAACTCATGGACCGTCGCGGACGCCACCGCAGGTACATACCTACACAATCCCCCACAAAACCACAACACACAACTCATGTGCTGATACAGGGTCCCTGGCCACACCAGACACCCTGATGGGGACAGGAACACATCCACAAGTGTACCCACACATGTCCCACCTGCCACCAAGTCACCCCTCCGCAGCCAGGTCACACATCACCGCGATCTCCAAGTAATGTCCCGGTCACATCACCGCAGCGGTTAAAACAAGGGAAAACATGTGCACAATGCCGAAGGCAGGGCCAGCGCCAGGCATGGGCAGGGCATAAAGCACACAGGGCCACACCTCCCCACTCCACACACTGCCCCCCAACATGGACATGCCATGTGCACCCCCCGTGCACCCCCATGCCCAACACCAAGCTAGGTGAATCCACACCCTGCACCACACAACAAACAACTAGGGAGACAGCCACAGCAGAAGTGGCTGCAGAAGAACACACAGCTCAGAAGCACAGGGCAACCCACACACCACAACACCACCACATTCATGGCAAGAAAGCTGAGTACAAGCACAAAATGAACACACACACATAACAAACAACCTACTGGGCACACAGCCTGCCAAGTCACACAGATATACCCCACACTGACACACAGCCACAAACACAGACCACATGCCACTAGCAATGGAGCACAACATATAGGAAAGCCAAAGTGAGGTGCACACAAATGGGAGGCCAAGGAGACAACCAACAAGCATGTGTACATCACATGCAAGACAAGGAACAGAGAACAACAACCTCACCCCATCAAACCCCACATGGCTGGCACAGTGAGTGAACTCAAACCACAGTCACCTCAGTGCAACAACTCAGGGAGACAGCAAGGCAACCCATGTATAGGCACAGGGGTGAAAGGAAGGCCCTGAAGTCAAACTGTGAATAGCTACACATGTGTACACCACAACTACACAGGATTATGCCAGCAGCACAACACACAGGGCACATTGACACATTCCATGGCTGTCAAACACAAGTAGGATTCTTCACACATACCCCCTCACACCTGCAGCACACAACCCCAGTGTAAGACACACAGAAGGGTGTCAATAATGTCCATTTAATACACAGACAAACAAGCACCCCTCCCTGGGGGTATCCACAAACATCACACACACACAGGGATGCCAGAACCAATGTCTGCACAAAAACAACAGCCAAACACATAACTCAACAGAAACATGCACAGAACCACAGCAACACCACACATGACCTGTGCAGCCAAACTGTGGGAAGGCAATGAGAGCACAGACACAACAGGAGTGCACAACCTCATCAGTCAGGAGCAATGCACAGACAACATACCACAACACAGACAAGAAGTGCACCATCACAGAACAACACAGCCACATCAAACACACAACAGATGCACATGACAATAAATCACATAGCAAACACAGCAGGACATCAGGGGATGCACGCCAGGACAAGGCAACATACACTCACAGCACTGCATGCACAACAAGCAGTGTGTGCACACCAAGCATACCAGCCCCACACAGATATCAGTGACATAACATTAACCCACACAACACCAATCAGCACAGCACAAAGACAACATCACACCCAGGAAGTGAAGCAGTACCACAGTAAACACACATACATTCAACACAACGCCCACAGATGCACTGGGACACAAAAGTGGAAACAACTTGCCCAGAGGACTGTGCAGCACAAAGAGTTGAACTGCACATGAGCAACCATGACTGCGGAACTGTACAACAACAACACAGATAACTAATTGGGGAAATGTCATGAGTGGCATAGTGCTCCTGGCCAAAGATCTGCACCACAAAGCACAGTGTCACAAATGAAGTGATGGGGAGGCACACACACAGGCAACACAAGGGGATAGCTGACATCAAAGTGAAGTGGTGTGCACTTCAGTAGTGGACATGGCATGAGTGTACCATACACAAATAGAGGGAGTGCTGACTCACAATGTCACGGCATCTGAAGCACAGATAGGGGGTGGTATGACAACGCACACCACATGCCACACTGGAGGCAATAAAGCACCATGTGACAGTAATGCATGACAAAATCACACCTACAATGTCAGTGTGGTTGAGCAGGTATGCACAGTGAGTACAAACAGTATCAAGACACACGGCTGTTCAACAAAACAAAGCCAGTCACACACTCTGCATATTCACAATTGGCAAAAGAAACAAGTAGGAGGCAGCCAGAACTGCAAGGATACACCAACACACTGCACAGTGCACAACATACAACTCACACATGTGCACACAATCACAAGCACAGGCCTGAACAATCACACTAACAGCCACTCCACTCCTGGGTGGCACATGTATGTAGTTGACATTGCATGGGCACACACACATCAACACTCACAACAAACTCACCCCCTTCACACTGCTCACTTCTTGACCACCCAAGTGCACACATTGAAAGTAACCCATGTGACTAGGATGACTGCCCATCACAACATGACCATACACCTACACTGCTGGGCACACAGAAAGTAAGAACACGCATACATGATGACCCTGCCCAGCCTGCCTGCAATCCTGTGGAAAGAATCCCACACTGTGCTGGCAGTGCCCCCAAATCTGACATGTGTACAATATAGCCAACATGAACAAAGTATGAATATGACAACGGCGTACCATCTAAAAACAACATCATTGCACCCACAAGTATCACAGTCAGGAAGAACTGAAGTCCCTGTCACCCCAGTACAAGATTGAACAAGTCAGACAAGCCATTGGCAAGGTTGAAGTGGCAAACAGGTTATGTGGCACAGTAAACCATATACACACAGAATCAGTAAGGACACTGACAAAACAGACAACAGGAGCAACTGTCTTTAGTCACAAATTGGCCCCATTAGAGAAGAGCAAGTCACAAAATGCAGAGCTTGTCCATGAGAAGCTGCACAGGCAGGGGGCAAACAGCAAGGCCAGTGGCCAGTCCAAGGTGTATCTGAGGAACATGAGAAGCTGCACAGGCAAGAGGCAAACAGCAAGGCCAGTGGCCAGTCCAAGGTGCAGCTGAGGAATATGAGACGCTGCACAGGCAAGGGGCAAACAGCAGTGAACGACAAGGCCAGTGGGCAGGACAAAGTGCAGAGCGAGTCCATCAGAAGCTGCACAGGCAGGGGGCAAACAGCAAGGCCGGTGGCCAGTCCAAGGTGCAGCTGAGGAACATGAGAAGCTGCACAGGCAAGGGGCAAACAGCAAGGCCAGTGGCCAGTCCAAGGTGCAGCTGAGGAACATGCGAAGCTACACAGGCAAGGAGCAAACAGCAGTGAACGACAAGGCCAGTGGGCAGGGCAAAGTGCAGAGTGAGTCCATGAGAAGCTGCACAGGCGGGGGGTAAACAGCAAGGCCAGTGGCCAGTCCTAGGTGCAGCTGAGGAACATGAGAAGCTGCACAGGCAAGGGGCAAACAGCAAGGCCAGTGGCTAGTCCAAGGTGCAGCTGAGGAACATGAGAAGCTGCACAGGTAAGGGGCAAACAGCAGTGAACGACAAGGCCAGTGGGCAGGAGAAAGTGCAGAGTGAGTCCATGAGAAGCTGCACAGGCAGAGGGGGCACACAGCCGTGAACGACAAGGCCAGTGGGCAGGACAAAGGGAAGAGTGAGTCCATGAGAAGCTGCACAGGCAGGGGGCACACAGCAGTGAACGACAAGGCCAGTGGGCAGGACAAAGTGCAGAGTGAGTCCATGAGAAGCTGCACAGGGAATGTGTGTGACTTTACCCAGCCATGGTCAGCAACACAGTCTGGGGTGTCACGATGGGCAGCACAGGCCCCGCTGTGTGAGTGACAGGTGTGTGAGGTTGACCAACATTCAGACTTGGCTGTCATTCGGACTGGGAGCTGGCTGTGTGTCGGGCACAGTTGGAGCACTTGACTGGGGAGAGAGAGGCCCAACTGAGGTAGAGCTATCAGTGCCTTGGGAAGCCGGAGGGCTGCTTGGACCAGGTGGTGTAGTGGCACATGGAGGTGGAGTCATGCTGACGTGAGACCAAGTGTGGGTGGGAGATTGTGGAGGGTTGCCTTTCCACTTCATGGGGATTCTAAATGGCTTGCCTGACTGTGGATCAATGGCAAGTGGTGTGGACACAATAGGCACACTCAACACCAAGGCTGCAGCAGGTGCAAATGCTAGCCCTCCCTCTGGGGACGTGCTGGATCCAGTGGGACGCTTTGCCTGGCCTTGCCTCTGCCCCTCCATTCCCTGTTTACCAGGTGTTCCCCCTACAGTGCCCTTCTTTCCCTGCTTCACTGGGCTTGGAATGGGAGTCAAGGTAGTAGGTGAATCTGCCTTGGAGCCCTTCTTATGTGTTGCCTTGGCAGGCACCACCTTCTCAATGGGCACGGCAACTGTCTGCTTGTCTTTGCGAGACACTTTTGGGACAGGAGAGTCCTTGGCTGGGGATGGCTCTGAGGCATGTGACCCTGAGGTCTGCTTCTTCACTTTTTGGGCCTTGGTGTCACCTGGCAGGCTTTTCTCTTAGCTCTGGGGTTGCTTTGGTTTTCTGTGGGGATAGTGTCTGCAGCCTGGAACGCTTGGGCTGCTGCTGCTGTGTGCTACGTGTGCTGTATCGTGACCTTGAGGTCTGTGAAGGTGGTCACTCTCATCAGACGTGGCCACTGGCATGGGGTGGACAAAGGGACTGGAGCTGGACTACGAGATTGTGCCAGTTGAAGGGCTGCTGTCACTGCGGAAGACAAAGACTGGACAGTCCAGTGCAGCCCACCCACGTCTGAATGTATGCCCTCCATGAAAGCAACCACCTGTGCCAATTTTTTGTCGCGGTCTATGAATGCATTGAGGAGAGTTGTCTGGCCTACTCACAGCTGATGCAAAAGGTCCACAGACTCAGCACTGATGGCAGCAGGGGGGACAGGGTCAGGGGCAGCGGTGCCTGGGATGAAGGACACTCTTCCCCTCTTACTGGTGCAAACACGGGCAGCACCAGAGGAAGTGGCTGGGAGGGTGGGCACTGTTCCCTGTGTGGTGGAAGATGATGCAGAGTCCCCGTTCCCTGTGCCCGCCAACATGGATGCGTCACCGCTGCCATCAGATGACGTAGAACTTTGCGTCTCGGGCTGTGATTCCTCCAGCAGACTCCTGTCCCCCTCTGAGGCGCTGGTCACATCTGTGTCACTGGGCTCCTGTGCAGCTGTTGTGCTTGTTTCCCCACCACTGGTGTCCGTCCCCTGTCCCTCCGTGAACACGGGAGATGCTGCATGAGAGAGACAGATGTAGGGTCAGTTCAGTGGCAGCAACAGAACAAATATATGCAAACAAAGCAACACTGAGGATTACTAAATCTACATGTTGCACGCCAACCTGTGCAATAACATTGTGCAAACACACTTTTGTTACTCAAACAGTGCATGTAAACAAGAAAACCAGGCATAAGTGAGACATGTGATGACCACACAGCACAACATCCTGCATGTGGCTCCGTTCAAACAGTAACACAACTAGCTCGGACCTGAAGCCCACCACCCAGAATGCCATTGAAATGCCCAGTACTCTAATTCCCTTAGGTAGTACAGGTAGGACAAATGCATGACAGCTGAACCCAGCACAGAGGCCACTCACAAGCCACTGCATCACACTACCAACATCACATAGCCCAGCGCTGGGACAGGCTTGGTACACATGCAGCCACACACAGCCAAAGTCACCCTTCCCAGAATACTCACCCCTAATTTGCTGCTGATGCTCCTTCAATCGTGCATCCAGCTCAGGGTGCGTCACGGCCAAGATGCGGCACATTAGTGGTGTCATGCTGCGCCGTGGCAACCTGCCACTGCGAGGGAGCAGCCCCAGTGTCATCTCCGCAATGTTCTTTGCCACCCATGAAATGTCGTCCCACCTCTTGTGGCAGTGGGTGCGCTGGCGGTTTGACACACCCAGAGCCCGAACCTTGGTCGCAATGGCCCTCCACACGGCCTTATGCTGGTGTAATTTCAGCTGCAGGCATGGGACACAAGAGGGTCGAAACTTCAGTTACACAGAGTTATGTGACAAAATCTCTCAGTACAGTAGCATGATACTGACTCATCCCAACTCCACAGATATGTCTTGCAGAGACAGGAATGCATCTCACAGGGTACATCTGCATGTGAGAAGCACATGTAAATGCATGCAGGTGTGAGGAGGACACAGTACCCGCACATCTCATATTCAAGCAGGATGCTAGCACAGAAAGCCATGTGTAGTCTGCCCACATCTACTGTCCATTTCCAGGTAGAGCAAGACATACGTCACATATCAACATGTGTTTGGGGGGAGACTCACTGTGCCCAACACTGCGCAGGCCTCAATGACCTTGCCCTGTGAATAACTCACTGTGTCATGGATGTCACCTTGAGGGACATGATCTCACAAACCCACACCCTTCTCACAGGGCCAGCCATGTGCAATCTACAGGGCTGATATGGAGAGTGTTAGACCTGGCATCATTGGCATGAGTCTCTCCTCCATTTTTAGGTCTCGCCTAGACAGCGCTTGCGCTGTCTCTCCGAGACATGCAGTATAGACTTTAGTGTGGAAGCTTCGTTTAAGCTCCGCCCACTCTCCGCCCATCATTTTTATTGGCTTAAGTCAGTGAATGCAGCCTTCCAATTGGCTTAAGGCTTGTTAGTCCCGCCTCATGACGATTATGTCGTCATGTGTATCCTTCCAAGGCTACTGGCCCCTTTACTCTCGCACTTTGTTCTGGCCGGCGCCTAATAACAACGGTGCGCACGTGATGACGTGCTCTCTTCCTGGTTTTTTACCTCGAGGCAAGCGTGTGATGAGTGGATGCATGTGTGTGTGTGCGCGAGGCTGCAGGAGTCGACGGATGGTGGATTTCGCCAGGCAACCCGGGATGTTTTTCTTTTCCGCTGCCCGGGGGTCAGATACCCGAGCCGGGAACCGTGACATCAGCCAGGAATAAGGGAGATAGGCGGGGAGGTGGCAGTAAGCAGGGAACCCGGTTCAAGTCTCGCATTGGCTCACCATCTTGAAATCCTGGGAAAATCATTTAATATTCCCATGCCTAAAAATATACAAAAATGAATTTGTTCTTGTGTGATGTAAGCAACTAGTGCTCATATAAATCACTTCCCATACTTCCAGGTCGAGTTCGCGCTACATAGCCTAGTCCTTCCTTTATTTCTTTAACCAATAACATTTCTCTTCCCAGAACGAGGCTTGGAACGCACTTCTTCCGTGAGACGTTTCTGCCAGCTAGCTTAGAAAACCCCTGCCCACACAATTTAATCTGCGCTAAAATGAAAACAATAGTGAAATAATCCCACTGTAAAATGTGCTCCGTCACGCCACATAATCACTTTCGTGCTGCATCGTAAATGCTGAAGCACAATTTGCTGCTCCATTGCTGCCTCATTGTAGTGCCTTGAACAGCCTACAGGAGTAAAGAGCGTCATGCATCGCTACCCTTGGCGATGTGTGCAATGCAGTGTACAGTTGTGTGTGTCCTTCTATCTCGAGCCCGCTGCTTCTAAAGTGTGCCCAGCCTCGGGTGTCACCCTCGTTCTCTCATCTAACTTCTTCTTAGTGCCCAAAAAGAGGCTGGTAATTTCACGCAACAACGAGTCACTCATAAAATACACAAAACAAATATTTAATAACTAGATTATACAGGCGCGTGGTTTGCAAAGACCATCCCACACCGGACACTGTAACAGACTCCTTTGAGCATAGCGTCAATTTGGAAATAATCACAAGCTAAAAGGCAGCTCCCCCGTACCTCACACTGTCCCACCAAGGACAGATTTCACACTTGGGGACTTGCTATTGGTCCGTGCGCGAGTATAAAAAGAGGCTGTATCCAAAGCCCACACCAGTGCCCTGGTGACAGCAGTAGCACACTGAAGCTGGGCTGTGTGGGCACTGGGCAGTCTCCGAGGTCCTTCATACAACTGCTGGCACTGGGGGAGCAGGGCACGAGGATGCTTCAATAAAGTAGGAGCCAATCAGAAGAGATCCCGTGCACTTGAGCGACATCCGTGAGTTTGCCCAGCCTGTAACAGCCGCTCGAGGTAGGTGACTTTTTATTGGTTGCATATTTATATAGCGCGAACTCGACCCAAAGGTATCGGAGCGCTTTACATAGCACCGTATTTACATTACACATTCAGGCACGGGGAGATTAAGTGATTTGCCCAGAATCACAGGATGTGGACGCGACCTCGAGGCTCAAACCCTGGTTTCCTGCACCAAAGCCGGCAGCCTAGCCGACGGACCACATCCTCTCCCCTTTATATGGGTCAAAGGGGACCGTGCCGAAAGGGTTCCAGTGACGTCTCTTTGACTATTGTGCAACTCACTTGATTTTTGTAGGTATTTATTTAGCAACAGCAGTATTACATCAATAGATGCTGGACAGAGCAGCAGTCACATGGTACCCACAAGTAGTAATGGTTGGGGTGTGTGTAAGGCCTGCCATGGTCACTTACGATAGTTTACCTCCGCCTTTGAAGGGAAGAAGTGCAACTGGAAAAATGCCCTGCTTCAGAGTATGTGTTTCATCTCCCTCCCTCTGATTACTAATTGCAAATATGCTTGAAGTAAAACATATATAGTGCACCCAACTCACACTTCAAATCCTGGTTTCTGCCTTGTTGGTATTCCTTTTCTGTTCAGAGCCCCCTTCGGAACATTGGCTATTGCGCTGGCCCTTACCCTTCAGTATGGAACCAGTCTTATGAGAGTTGCTGTCTCCCTTTAGATTACAGCCATGTTGTTAGCTGAGGTTGCCGTTCAGCAGGGGATAGCAATTCTAACAAGAAGAAATGTAATGAACTGAACTGAAAAATGGGCTTCCTGTATGGTAAAAATGTATCCATCACCGAGCGACAGCGTTGTCCCAAATATCTTAACAATATTTAACAGTATCGTGATGAATAAAGAAATCTCTAGAGGGTCAAACTTGAGTTCATAAAGATCTATGCGAAATGCAAATGCAGCATGCATATTATCAAGATATCAACGTGACTTCTAACGCAATAAAAAGTTCATCACATTTCTTCTTTTTAGATGGCTCATAGAGACCATTTTTCCAAATTGTCTGCAACCAGTGCATTCTGTGATACCTCTCTTATGCTATGTGGGATTTGTATAGCTCTCTAATCACCCGTGAGCATATCCATCTGCTATAATTTCTCATCTTAGATAAAGTGTCGACTTCAGATCTTGTCTGTCCCTTCCTATATGCATGCATAGCCTCTGCCCCCTTTTCTCTCTCTCTCTCTCTCCACACTTTCTCTATTTCTCTTTCCCTATTGCTTTCTCTATGTCACACACTCTCTCACTATCTATATTTATCTTTCATTATTGCTTTCTCTCTCTGTCACACACTTTCTCACACACAAACGCGCACCCTTCTTTCTCCTTTCTTCTCTGTCTCTCCATAATCTCGGTTTTCACTTACACACACACATTCGCAGAGTTTATTTCTCTCCATATATTTCTAAACCAGGTGTGTCACGCAGTTTGGTGCTTACTTTCCCTCCATATTAAACAATAGTTAATGTTTCAGCAGCCAGGCTAATGTGCTGCGTTATTAAATATATATAAGGTCCTAAAGGCGAGACCGATGCATTGCAAATGCTTGTTTTCTGTTGGCCTCCGCTGTTTACGATGTTTTTGCTGGAATATTGCTTTGTGCACTGTGCCACTGCTGATCAGTGCCACAGTGCAAGTGCTCCCTATGTTAAATTGATACATTGATTGGTGTTACCATGATTGGCTTGGTTGACTTACTGTTCAGACCCTAGTCTAGTGCACCGCGTGTGCCAAGGGCATGTAAGTTAACTGCTGCTGGTGGGCTTGCAGCACTGGTTGTGCCACCCACAGAAGCAGCATGTAAAATGTGTCTCAGGCCTGCCATCGCAGAGCCTGTGTGCAGTCCCTGACTGCTATGTCGACTTGGCAAGGAAACCTACTTGCCAGTCTCTAAAACCTTCACTTTGCCACATTTCAGTCATCTCTATGGTAGGCCCTAGGGCTGGGTGCATTGTGGGTAAAAGGTAGGTCATGCCCTGATGTGTGTGGCATGACCTAATAGTGAATTACAGCCATTTCTCGTTTTTCACTCTTGAAGGGCTACCTGCCTCCAATAGGCCAGAATGGGCAGACTGATTATTAACTCCATTATAATCTATCTGACTCAGGGAGCATGGTAGCAGGTCGAGTTTAGTATCCCTGAACTCAGAATTTAATAACACACCCTTTAGGATGGATGGTTTTTAAATTCTGTGTTTGAAAATAGCCCTTTTAGAAAGTGGCTATTTTCTTGTCCAACTATCCACCGGTCTCTGCTGGTTTGGTGTGTGTGTGTGTCAGGGGCTGGGTGGCTCCAGAGGTCTGAATGAGTCAGTGTGGGGTGAATGAGGCATCTACACTTAGAGTGGGGGAAGAGTAGTCCCTGATAGCCTGCCCTGCCTGACACAATGCTGGCTCCACCTCCTGCCGGGCGACTGATAGCCCTGCTCCTGCCAGTGACAATACTGGCTCCGCCTCCTGCTGGGCGGCTGAGGACCCTGCCCTGCTCAGTGAATAGGCCAGGTGCCTCTGCCTGGCAACACCCACAACAAACCTGAGATGGGGGGAATTTCCCTGCTTGGACAAAGGGAACAAAGCAGAAAAGGGGTATAAAAGAAGGACCCCTGAACCAAAGAACTCAGATCACTTCTGACAAGGAAACCTCTACCAAGGACAAGAAGCCTGCTGATCTAAGGACTTGCCCCCCTTCTGCCAGTGTGCTGTTTGCTGGGGGGAACCTGAAGCTGCTTCTTTATTTTTACCAAGGAACAAGGAGAGAGGAACTTGGTGTGTACTCTCAAAAGCTTGCTAGAAAATCTCCAAGGGCTGGAAGAGTGCCATCCTCCTGTTGAAGTCACAGGGCCAAAGGACTTCACCCTCTACTGAATTGCTGGTTGCTGGAAAGTGTTATTTCCAGTTCACAGGGGAAATCTGCAGTCTCGACGCCGCCGGCCCCGCCGAATCCAGCTCGACATCGTGAGTAACGGCTCCAGTGTTCTGAGTCTTCGACGCCGGCCGCCGGGCCCGATCGACGCCAGTAGCGACGCCAGGAGTAGTGAGTATCGGCTCCAGCTCCAAGTGACCCTGTCTTGACGCCGGTATCGACGCCAGTGAGTAGTGAGTATCGGCTCCAGCTCTAAGCGACCCCGTCTCGACGCCGCTGCTGATCGCATCGACTCGACGCCCTTCTCGACGCCGGGAGCACTGCTCCGGCCCGACACCTCTCGACGCCGCTGCGGATCGACCCGAATCCGAGGCACGATCGGCGCCGACCTCGACGCCGACATCTCGACGCCGTGGATCATCGTTTTCTTCATTTCCAAAGGTACTGTGTTTGTGGGTTCCGTTGCAACTCCGGGCTCGACGTAGCGCTCCTCGCGGTCGACGCTGAACCTTGGGAATATCATAAACTCGACGTCGTGTGACTCCTGTGGGGGTCACATTGTTGCCAAGAACTGTGTTTCAGAAGAATACTTACTTTTGTTGCTAAAGAACTATTTCCTAAGAAGAAACTTTACCTGAACTATTATTTTTCCTTCCAAAGAGTATTTATTAAGATTGTGGTATATTTTTGTCGTTATTTGGTCTTGTGCTAAGCCTTATATAAAAATACTATTTTTATTATAACTCCTGTGTTGTGTCCATTTGTAGTGTATTCCCTTTATTACTGTATGTGGTCATAAATGCTTAACACACTGCCTCTGAGATAAGCCTGTCTGCTCTGCCAAGCTACCAAGGGGGTAGCAGGGGTTATCTGAGTGTGTAATCCCCTTGCCCTGACTAGAGTTGGTGGGTCCCTATTTGTCAGAAGTGTATACCTCTGCCAACTAGAGACCGCCGGTTCTAACATTGGTGGTCAGCGGTGAGGATTGAACTTTGCATTTATGACTCATGTGCAGTGATTAGTGTACGCTACATAGTGAAAGCAGACCATAACGCTGCCACAATCTGTTTTTGGTAGGATATTCTATTTTTGTTCTCCGCTTTCCTGGAGCTTATTTTTTTAAACACTGCCAGTTTTGACCATGGAGGATGCCGGAGCTGCTACCCCTTCTCTTATTGTTGTGGAGGAATTTGATAAAAAATTGATAAATAAGTACAAGAAAAAGGAGCTAGAGCAATTTTGCAAGCAGTTTAAAGTTCCTACCACAGGTCTCAGAGTGAGAGAGGACTTCCTTAAAGTGCCGAAGGCCTGGTTAGATGCCAGAAATCCCTCTGATCTGGGGGTGGTACCGGAAGAGGAAGAGGAAGTGGAAGAGCCCATGAATGGGCACGTGGCATCTCCCGGCAGCAGTGTTTCCTCTAAGAGCCTTTCTCCTGAAGAGTTGGAAGACAGGGAGAAGGAGAGGGAGTACAAGTTAGAGATGGCAAAACTTAAACTAGGAGGGCAGTTGGAATTAGAGAATGCAAGAAGCAAAAGAGAAGCTGAAATGGAGAGCAAAAGATTAGATTTTGAAAGAGAGAAATTAGCGTTTGAACGTGAGAAGATGGTGAGGGAGATGGAGCTTAAAACTAAGAGTTTAGAGTTGAATCCCTCTGGTGGCAGCACTCCATCTGTGCCTGCAGAAAGTAGGTTTTATTTTCCCAAAGATGTGATAAAAGATTACAGTAGAAATGAGGATATTGGTCAATGGTTTAAAGCATATGAGTTAGCATTGTTGGCCCACCGGGTCCCTGAGAAAGATTGGGGAGCGTGGTTGTGGTGTCGCTTTGCCAACGAGGGGAGAGATACCTTGTTGGGCATGCCTGCTGTTTGCTTACCGTGAGGTGCCACAAAAGTCTCTTGGGTTCAGTCCCTTTGAGCTTTTGTATGGACACCCGGTAAGAGGACCTTTGAGTCTGGTCAAAGAAGGCTGGGAGCAATCTCCCAGGAAACCTCCCCAGGATGTATACAGTTACAGGCTGGTCTTTAGGAACCAGACTCGGCGCTTCAGAGATCTTGCTCAGGCAAATCTGGAGGCCAGCCAGGAAGAGATGAAGCGGTGGTACGACCAGAATGCCACTCTGGTTGAGCTTCAACCTGGTCAGAAAGTTTGGGTCATGGCCCCTGTAGAACCTTGTGCGCTCAAGGACAGGTGGACTGGACCATTTGTGGTTGTGGAGAAAAAGAGCGATGTCACCTACTTGGTGGACTTGAAGTCTCCCAGGAACCCCTTGAGGGTCCTGCATGTCAACCGGTTAAAGCCCCACTTAGAAAGGTCCCAAGTGGGCATGCTCCTAGCCACAGATGCTGGAATGGAGGAGGAGAGTGAGCCTCTTCCTGACCTCCTGTGTGCAAAAGAGCAAGATGGGTCAGTGGATGGTGTTGTCCTCTCTGACACACTGACCCCTGAGCAGCAGCAAGATTGTCGCCATCTGCTGGGACAATTCCCTGATCTGTTCTCCTTAATCCCTGGTGTCACTCAGTGGTGTGTCCACGATGTGGACACCGGGGACAGCACTCCTGTGAGGCACAAGGCCTACAGGGTGACTGACAAGGTCAGAGCATACATCAAGGAGGAGGTCTCCAAAATGTTTGCCTTAGGGATGGTTGAGTCCTCTAGCAGTCCTTGGGCCAGCCCAGTGGTCTTGGTCCCAAAGGCTGCAGCGCCTGGTGCTTCACCAGAACTTCGGTTCTGTGTGGATTACCGAGGACTCCATTCGGTCAACCAAGACTGACGCGCACCCCATCCCCAGAGCTGATGAGCTCATAGATCGGTTGCGGGCTGCTCGGTACCTTAGTACGTTTGATCTAACGTCTGGGTACTGGCAGATCGCCTTGACCGATGGGGCAAAAGAGAGGTCTGCATTCTCCACACCAGATGGGCACTACCAGTTCCGGGTTATGCCCTTTGGGATGGAGAATGCCCCTGCCACATTCCAGAGGTTGGTCAACCAGGTATTGGCTGGACTGGAGGATTTCAGCGCCGCCTACCTGGACGACATAGCAGTGTTCAGCGCCAGCTGGGAGGAACACTTGCGCCACCTCCAGGAAGTGTTGTTGGCCCTGCGTAGAGCAGGCCTCACAATCAAGGCCAGTAAGTGCCAGATTGGGCAGGGTTCAGTGGTGTACTTGGGGCACCAAGTAGGGAGCGGCAAGGTGGCCCCCCTGCAACCCAAAATAGATACCATCCTAGCTTGGGAACCGCCCAAAACCCAGACTCAGGTGAGAGCCTTCTTGGGTCTCACGGGTTACTACAGGAGGTTTGTCAAGGGGTATGGCAACATTGTGCACCCCTTGACATCGCTGACTTCCAGGAAGCAGCCGAGACTTGTGATCTGGACTGACGCCTGTCAGAAAGCCTTTGACACCCTGAAAACTGCAATGTGTACAGCACCGGTCCTCCAGGCGCCCGACTTTTCAAAAGAGTTCATTGTCCAGACAGACGCTTCAGAGCATGGTGTGGGGGCTGTTCTAGCACAGATGTATGAGGAGGGCCGAGACTTACCTGTAGCCTTCATCAGCCGGAGGTTACTTCCCAGGGAACAAAGGTGGAGTGCGATAGAGCGTGAGGTATTTGCTGTGGTCTGGGCGCTGAAGAAGCTAAGACCCTACCTGTTTGGGACTCACTTCCGGGTTCAGACAGACCACAGGCCCCTCAGATGGTTAATGCAGATGAGGGGTGAAAACCCAAAACTGTTGAGGTGGTCCATTTCCCTACAGGGGATGGACTTTACGGTGGAACACCGCCCTGGTACAGATCACGCCAATGCTGATGGTCTGTCCAGATTTTTCCGCCTTAGTGATGAGGACTCCCTGGGTGAAGGGTAGTTCTCCCCACATTTCAGCTGGAGGGGACACGTGTTAGACCTGGCATCATTGGCATGAGTCTCTCCTCCATTTTTTTCTGTTGGCCTCCGCTGTTTACGATGTTTTTGCTGGAATATTGCTTTGGGCACTGTGCCACTGCTGATCAGTGCCACAGTGCAAGTGCTCCCTATGTTAAATTGATACATTGATTGGTGTTACCATGATTGGCTTGGTTGACTTACTGTTCAGACCCTAGTCTAGTGCACCGCGTGTGCCAAGGGCATGTAAGTTAACTGCTGCTGGTGGGCTTGCAGCACTGGTTGTGCCACCCACAGAAGCAGCGTGTAAAATGTGTCTCAGGCCTGCCATCGCAGAGCCTGTGTGCGGTCCCTGACTGCCATGTCGACTTGGCAAGGAAACCTACTTGCCAGTCTCTAAAACCTTCACTTTGCCACATTTCAGACACCTCTATGGTAGGCCCTAGGGCTGGGTGCATTGTGGGTAAAAGGTAGGTCATGCCCTGATGTGTGTGGTATGACCTAATAGTGAATTACAGCCATTTTTCGTTTTTCACTATTGAAGGGCTACCTGCCTCCAATAGGCCAGAATGGGCAGACTGATTATTAACTCCATTATAATCTATCTGACTCAGGGAGCATGGTAGCAGGTCGAGTTTAGTATCCCTGAACTCAGAATTTAATAACACACCCTTTAGGATGGATGGTTTTTAAATTCTGTGTTTGAAAATAGCCCTTTTAGAAAGTGCCTATTTTCTTGTCCAACTTTCCAGCGGTCTCTGCTGGTTTGGTGTGTGTGTGTCAGGGGCTGGGTGGCTCCAGAGGTCTGAATGAGTCAGTGTGGGGTGAATGAGGCATCTACACTTAGAGTGGGGAAAGAGTAGTCCCTGATAGCCTGCCCTGCCTGACACAATGCTGGCTCCACCTCCTGCCGGCCGACTGATAGCCCTGCTCCTGCCAGTGACAATACTGTCTCCGCCTCCTGCTGGGCGGCTGAGGACCCTGCCCTGCTCAGTGAATAGGCCAGGTGCCTCTGCCTGGCAACACCCACAACAAACCTGAGATGGGGGGAATTTCCCTGCTTGGACAAAGGGAACAAAGCAGAAAAGGGGTATAAAAGAAGGACCCCTGAACCAAAGAACTCAGATCACTTCTGATAAGGAAACCTCTACCAAGGACAAGAAGCCTGCTGATCTAAGGACTTGCCCCCCTTCTGCCAGTGTGCTGTTTGCTGGGGGGAACCTGAAGCTGCTTCTATATTTTTGCCAAGGAACAAGGAGAGAGGAACTTGGTGTGTACTCTCAAAAGCTTGCTAGAAAATCTCCAAGGGCTGGAAGAGTGCCATCCTCCTGTTGAAGTCACAGGGCCAAAGGACTTCACCCTCTACTGAATTGCTGGTTGCTGAAAGTGTTATTTCTAGTGCACAGGTGAAATCTGCAGTCTCAACGCCGCCGACCCCGCCGAATCCAGCTCGACATCGTGAGTAATGGCTCCAGTGTTCTGAGTCTTCGACGCCGGACGCCGGGCCCGATCGACGCCAGTAGCGACGCCAGGAGTAGTGAGTATCGGCTTCAGCTCCAAGTGACCCCGTCTTGACGCCGGTATCGACGCCAGTGAGTAGTGAGTATCGGCTCCAGCTCTAAGCGACCCCGTCTCGACGCCGCTGCTGATCGCATCGACTCGACGCCCTTCTCGACGCCGTGAGCGCTGCTCCGGCCCGACACCTCTCGACGCCGCTGCGGATCGACCCGAATCCGAGGCACGATCGGCGCCGACCTCGACGCCGACATCTCGACGCCGTGGATCATCGTTTTCTTCATTTCCAAAGGTACTGTGTTTGTGGGTTCCGTTGCAACTCCGGGCTTGACGTAGCGCTCCTCGCGGTCGACGCCAAACCTTGGGAATATCGTAAACTCGACGTCGTGTGACTCCTGTGGGGGTCACATTGTTGCCAAGAACTGTGTTTCAGAAGAATACTTACTTTTGTTGCTAAAGAACTATTTCCTAAGAATAAACTTTACCTGAACTATTATTTTTCCTTCCAAAGAGTATTTATTAAGATTGTGGTATATTTTTGTCGTTATTTGGTCTTGTGCTAAGCCTTATATAAAAATACTATTTTTATAATAACTCCTGTGTTGTGTCCATTTGTAGTGTATTCCCTTTATTACTGTATGTGGTCATAAATGCTTAACACACTGCCTCTGAGATAAGCCTGTCTGCTCTGCCAAGCTACCAAGGGGGTAGCAGGGGTTATCTGAGTGTGTAATCCCCTTGCCCTGACTAGAGTTGGTGGGTCCCTATTTGTCAGAAGTGTATACCTCTGCCAACTAGAGACCGCCGGTTCTAACAGAGAGTCCTGCAAAAAACACACATGTAACACTCTGTACATTCAGTGATGTGTCCTTGTCAGATTGGGCGGTGACTGTGCAGGCCAGGTGGGCTCACACTGAGATGGACAACAGGGACCCACACAGCCATTCACACAAGCAATCACTGTCATGATTCCTGCATTACCAACTTGCTGCGTCACTGTATGGCTGACAAGACAAGACATGTCCCTCCAATCTTGATGTGCAGGCAGGGAAATGTGTGGAGTAGGGTACACCCCCTTCCCCCTAGGACACAGCATGTTAGGCAGTGCATGACACAACCCCACACTCTCAGGCACATACTGCATCAGACCGACTACATGTGTGCCCCCCCTGCACTCTCACCCCCACTGTTGAAGACTTACCACAACATTTGGGGCACCATATAGCCTTGGGTACTGTGTGAGCACCTCGTCCACCAGGACCTCCAGCTCCTCGCTTGTGAAGGGACAGGCAAGGATCTTCTCAGTCCTTGCCATCACTGTGGACATGAGACAGCAGCAGTGGATGGTGTGGGGTCTCAGGCAGCAGTCCCAGAAGGCAGCAGCAGGTGAGGGGTCTCTTGCAGCAGTCCCTGTAGAGGCAGCAGCAGGTGAGGGGTCTCAGGCAGCAGTCCCTGGAGGCAGCAGCAGGTGAGGGGTCTCAGGCAGCAGTCCCTGGAAGCAGCAGCAGGTGAGGGGTCTCAGGCAGCAGTCCCAGGAGGCAGCAACAGGTGAAGGGTCTCAGGCAGCAGTCCCTGGAGGCAGCAGCAGGTGAGGGGTCTCAGGCAGCAGTCTCTGGGGGCAGCAGCAGGTGAGGGATCTCAGGCAGCTGTCCCGGGAGGCAGCAGCAGGTGAGGGGTCTCAGGCAGCAGTCCCAGGAGGAAGCAGCAGGTGAGGGGTCTCAGGCAGCAGTCCTGGGAGGCAACAGCACGTGAGGGGTCTCAGGCAGCAGTCCCGGGAGGCAGCAGCAGGTGAGGGGTCTCAGGCAGCAGTCCCTGGAGGCAGCAGCAGGTGAGGGGTCTCAGGCAGCTGTCCCTGGAGGCAGCAGCAGGTGAGGGGTCTCAGACAGCAGTCCCAGGCAGCAGTTCCAGGAGGCAGCAGCAGGTGAGGGGTCTCAGGCAGCAGACTGAGCAGTGGAAATGTGGGGCTCTTTCCCACACATATATAGCCCCCTGGTGTTGTTTCTGTGGTTCTAAGCTGCTGCAATTGGTGTTCCAGGTCAGCCTTTTTCAAATGCATCCAATGACCGGCTCCGTGGTGGTGGAGCATGCCTACCGCGATTTTTAAAATTGCATCATGCTACCGCAATAGCGAATCCCATTGGTTGTAAGGGCATGGTCCATGGCGGTGACACACCACAGGGGCCAGGCGGGCGCTACTGCGGTGATGCATCTTTCAATTGCATCCAATGACCGGCTCCACGGTGGTGGAGCACGCCTACCATGATTTTCAAAATTGCATCATGCTACCGCGATAGCGGATCTCATTGGCTGTAAGGGCATGGTCCATGGCGGTGACACACCGCAGGGGCCAGACGGTAGCTACCACAGTTTGGGTGCCATACAAAGACATGGGGGACCGGAATTTGGGTGGCAGAGCATGCCTGCCGCCATTTGGCAATACATATATATCAATCACTACAGCGATTGTGTCCTGGGCATTGGTGGTCACATACCACAGGGGCCAGGCAGTAGCTACAGCGGTTTGGGTGCCATACAGAGACATGGGTTACCGGGATTTGGGTGGCGGAGCATGCCAACCGCCATTTGGCAATACATATATATCAATCACTACCACGATTGTGTCCTGGGCATTGGCGGTGACACACCACAGGGGCCAGGTGCTAGCTACCGCAGTTTGGGTGCCATACAGAGACATTTGTGAATGGGATTAGGGTGGTGGAGCCTGCCAAGCGCCATTTGGCAATACATATATTTCAATCACTACCGCGATTGTGTCCTGGGAATTGGCGGTGACACACCACAGGGGCCAAGAGGTAGCTACCACGAGTTGCGTGCCATACAGAGACATGGGTGACCGGGATTTGCGTGGAGGGTGACTGTGACAGCACCAATGGACACATCATGCTGTGTCAATGGCCATCCGGCAGTCACGCACAGTGTCCCCATGGTTGATGGCACGTCATAGTGCACACAATGCCAATGTGCCATGTATCCCACTGCTGAGTACACATACCATGTTTGTGTATGTGATTTCTTAGATTGGCATGTACTCCCTCACATGTCATTTGTGATATTGATGGGCATGTACACAGGACAGTGTTGTTGTGGACTCCCCAATGTGTACAAATGTCAAGGTGTAAAAGTGTAGGGAAAATCACTGAGATGTATTTCAAGTTGAAGATTGTCCATATGTGCCTGTTCGCTTATGTTTGACCATGCACACACTCGTCATGTACGCTCAGCCTATGGTCATTGTGTTGTTGATGTGTGCCAGGTTCGACTGACGCCTGAAAGTGTGTCAGGTGCAGCAGCTAGGTGTGAGACAGTGGTGTTGCATTTTTACACAAATGCTGGATGATATACTCCCAGGCGTGCCCATGGTTAACGTGACCATATCAATATGTGCATTCTCATATGGCGAGTATGATTTGGATGTACTTCCTGTGTGTCAGTTGACAGGTGTACGATCAGTGTAGCTGAAGGAGTCCCTACATGTCAGCTGGTCTGTAACCCAATTTAGATGACAGTCATTATTGGCGTTGTGTCCGCCAAAACGTGAGATGCTGTGCCCATCTCATGATATATTGCATTGAAATGTGTCCACTTTCATCTCAACTAGGAGGAGACCAAATCTGCATCGTCCCTTTACAGTGCTGGCAGACATGGAGAATAAATGTGCAGGTGGTTTGCTAGGCAGACATGATCATCTCGCATGTGTGTGCCAATTTTTGCCGGCTTGACCCATGACTCCTACATCCTGCAGAACAGCATTGTACCACAGTTGTTGTTGTGAAGGTGTATGTGGGATTTGTGACTGCAGCCGGTTGTTGACTCAGTGGTGGCTGACAATGCTTCTGGAACAGGGAATTTTTTTAGTTTGACAGGATGTGTATGTTGGCACTTGTGATGTGTGCATGTAGGATTATTTTGATGGTAGGTGTTGTGTGATGTCTGTGATGCCACACCCAGACTAGTGAGTGTTGTTCTGTTGTGTTTACCTAGGTGCTTTCAACCTCTCCTTGCCTACATACATTCCAAACTCCTGGAACATTGTAATCTTGTTGAAGACAGCACATCCTGGAATAAAGATGGAGCAGACACAACAACTTGTGTGTAAGGATGTTTTATTTACAATGGTGACATGTGAGGGGGGTGAACATTTACATTGAGGTGATTAGTGGAGTAGTGTGTTGACAGTTATGGTAGATGAGATAATTGAGTAGCCACCACATTGATATGGTGACCCAGTCCAAAAGACAGATGCCATTCACAAGGCAGTGTGGGGAAGGACAGTCCAAAAAGTCAATGCAGTGGTGAAGAGGGTTGCCATCAGGGCTGGCTCCGTGACTGGCGTTTGGCAGGTGCTTTGCCTCCAGATACTCCCAGGGTTTTCTTAGGATGGCGCCTTCGTCGCTTGGCGGGGGGGGCCTGCTGTAGGGCCAGTGGGGTCTGAGGACTCACCCCTCTCTGTGGGCGCAGGGGAGGATGGTGAACAGTCATCCTGTGGCCCACCAGAGGGAGTTGGAGGTGTTGGTTGTGGCGCAGGGCTGTCCCTCAGTGCCGCCACTTGCTGGCCCAAGAGGTCCACAATTTGTCCCATGCGGGTGTCGATAGACCTCATCAACAGGATGAGCTCACAGAACACTTCTTCCGACCGGCCCGTTCGTCCCTGGGCCCGTTCATATGCCCCAAGGACTCTGTTGATGTGGTCCAGGGATTGGGTCCCAGCCTCTTGTTCTGAAATACAACAAGACCTACCCCGTACACAAATTTATTTAAAAATTCTTAAGTAGTGCGCAGGTACTCAATGTCTGTAGTGCCTGCCTCGCTCTCACTCAATGGTGTTCTTACCACATATATATAAAAAGAGTTGTTGACCGCTATAACCGGGTGCAGTCACTTGGCGGTGGCAACAACAACGTGATACTTAGTGTTAAAAAGTTTCCCCATCCTGTAGTGCTGTAAAAACCTGCTAGTGATCAGATCAAAACCAAGGAAGGTTAAAGAGGTAAAGAAGGTGTGATAGGACGTCAGCGCCTCACGGAAGCAGCCCCAACGAGGTATATGTAGACAGGTACTCGCCTACTACCTCCTGTTGTCATCATCGGTCACTGCCGCCCAAACAGAAGCAGTAAAGGTGGAAAGGAAATTTATAATGTGCGTCACTCAAACCCTCGTGATAGTCCTAATGACTAGTGTCTACAGGGCAACCTATGTATTGAAATGGTGTATACTAATCTACAAAGAGCAGGAAGTGTCGACCCAAATTTGGTGAGTTGAGCCTGATCAGGACTCAAGTCACTCGAAAATAAAACCGAGCAGCACTACACTGGCTATACGGTACTTTATTCTCAGCTGTGTCGCTGCTCATTTAAAACCGACATGTTTCGTTGCCTTATTTACTTTACCGGCAACTTCATCAGGGCTGGGTTCGACTGGTCTCTCTGCAACGCTGGTGTAAACCAGCAATAACTTTTGGTCAGCACCTGGGGGAAACATAATTAAAAACACATATACTCAGTATCTCACCCACCCGGTCACAACTGGTCTTACCGAGCAAATGCTCATCATCCATATCAATGGGTTCACGCTTAACAGGGATATTTACCCTCAAGATGCTGTTTGGCAGCATACCTGCACCTTCATTGTGTAAGTGTCTGAGGTATTTTGCACCAACCCTTTGGCTGTTTCATTCAGAGCTGCGGAACTTCGTTTCTGAAAAGTGCACCCATAAAACATACATATATCACACACAGTAGGCTTTAAAAGTTGGTATAAGAACTGTTGAGACACCTCAATTTAAGTGTCATGTCTCAGCTCTTTAGCTGTATCCAAGTGTTGGCCAAGCCCTACCGTAATGTCTCAATTAAAAGTTCTGAATTCACCATTGAATGCTTTGGTGCTATAATTGGTTTCCTAAGCGGTTACACATAGATACCAACTAGCGCTGTCTAGCATATTCAACATGGTTGCCTGCTATTTGAAAGTCCATGTTAACTTGCTACTACGCGGCTGAATCAGCGTGTGCTTGTTAAGCCTTACCGAACACCCTGCCGTCCCCCCTCCTCGTGGAGAATGCGTCCTGCCCTCGTTATCTAACGTGAAGAAGAGAGCACCCCCTGCTTGGCCCGGAGTCCCGGGTCTTACCTCATCAGTCTGAGCGTCGGTACTGGACTCACCCTCGATCACTGGGAGGTGGCCCGCTTCCTATTTAAATGTGTAATGCGCGCGGTGGCCGCGCATGCGCATTCAGTTGTTAAGGGTGCCGCGCATGCGCAAAGAGTTCTTGAAGGGGTGGGCTGCCATCTTAGATAAACCGCTACTATCAACTGCACTGTGGTAGTTATCTACCTGATTATTTGGAATGTTAGTGTCAGCTCCTGACTCAAAGGAAGGGAGGTGGCCCGCTTCCTATTTAAATGTGTAATTCGCGCGGTGGCCGCGCATGCGCATTCAGTTGTTAAGGGTGCCGCGCATGCGCAAAGAGTTCTTGAAGGGGTGGGCTGCCATCTTAGATAAACCGCTACTATCAAATGCACTGTGGTAGTTATCTACCTGATTATTTGGAATGTTAGTGTCAGCTCCTGACTCAAAGGAAGGGAAAGAAAAGGCAAAGTATGATGTGACAACCTCCTCCCTGCTTAAATAATGTGCAATGCGAGCAGTAGGTGTATTTATGCGTCTAGCCCGGTGTGTTCATATCTACTCTTCAAAGGGCTATTTATAAGGGCGGTAATGGTTGTGGTGGAATCCTACATCTCAACCACGCCCCCGTCAGAGGGTGTGGGAGTGTATGCCTGACTCCGCTTGGTTCTGTGGTGGTAGTACTAGGTCGATGACCGCACATAGGAATGTGTAACCATGACGTAATGTTGTTTTTATATTTATGGTGGTAGACAGATGTTATAATACCACCTTACTCCATTCAATGAGGTCATTGAGTCCCTGTTGGTCTACCTTCTCCTGGTAAATCCAGCGGGCCTCTTTTGTCGAAAGCCTTGCTTCCATATTGTAGGAATCGCCCATAACACGTTCAAGGACTACCCATTTGACATCTCTGGGGTTATGTCCAATTGTCAAGAAGTGTTGTACCAACTTGGTGGTCAATTTGCCTGCCCTGATGGTGCTGAGGTGTTCCTGTATTCTAATTTTCACCTTGCGGGTGGTAAGACCAATATAGTGCATGCCACAAGGGCACGTTAGCCTGTAGATGACGTTCTGAGTGTTGCAGTTGCTGAATGAATTCAGATGCCAGATCTTCCCATTACTCAAAGAGACATTCTTAGTAACGGTGGTGAGCTCACACACTGAGCATCCCCCACATTGGTAATGCCCTGGTGGAATGCTAGTGTCCGTGGACTTGGTCTGGGGTCGTGAGTGCACTAAACGGTCACGCAGATTAGTGGTCCGCTTAAACGCAAATCGCGGGTGTGGCATCGTCATAGTTGGAGTATTAAGTAAAGGCCAATGTTTTCTGATGACTTGTCTGATTTTGGTAGACAAGGGGCCAAAGGTAGTGACAACCGGGATACAATCGCTCTTCGTTTTAGGTGTTCTTTCTAATAGAGCAGCTCTCGGGGTGTTCATGGCTCGTTTACGTGCTTGTTTGATGATCTTGGTGGGATATGATCTCTCCTCCAGCTTGTTGGATAGGACTTGGGCTTGTGTGATGAATTCCTCTGTAGACGAACAGTTCCTGCGGTATCGCAAGAACTGTCCCACAGGTAAGTTGTCTCTCAGTGCTCTGGGGTGATACGACCTGTAATGCAACAGGGAATTCTTGTCGGTTGGTTTTTGATGAACATTGGTGACAAGCTTGCAATTTTCTGCCCTGATGTCTAAGTCCAAGTATGTGGCTGTGACGTCACTGATGGACCAGGTGAATTTCAGACAATCATCCAAGTTGTTCAACCACACGAGGAACTCTTCCAAGTCAGTCCTCGATCCCGTCCATATGCATAGAACGTCATCTATGTATCGCTTCCAGAGGACAA
The DNA here is from genome assembly GCF_964204655.1 of Triturus cristatus. Taxonomy (NCBI): domain Eukaryota; kingdom Metazoa; phylum Chordata; class Amphibia; order Caudata; family Salamandridae; genus Triturus; species Triturus cristatus. Next base: position 273,364,291 of record NC_140580.1, read on the forward strand.
TATTCCTCTGGAAGGGGTTGTCATGGTGTAGGACGTATCCAGCTTCAAATTGCCCCACATAGATGCACGCTAGACTGGGAGCAAATGTAGCTCCCATGGAAGTCCCGGACACTTGCAGATATAGCTGGTTTTTATAGGCAAAGAAGTTCCTTGTGAGGGCCAGTTCGACACACTGGAGCACGAATGATTGTGGGACATCATAGAACCATTCACACGATTCCAGGGCCCGTGCTGCTGCCACCAGCGTGGCTGCCTGGGGAATACTCGTGTATAATGATTCGATGTCAATTGTCACCAGAAATTGATGCTGTGGGTCATACTCGATGTCTTGGAGGATCCTCAATACGTCGGTTGTGTCCTGGACGTAGGAGGGCTGCGTAATCACACACTCCCTGAGGAAAAAGTCGGCAAATTGGGACAATGGTTCCAGTGTAGATTGAATGCCCGAGACTATCGGCCGCCCGGGAGGGGGCCTTTGTGCTTTATGAATCTTCGGGACAATGTAGAAAGCCGGGACCCGTGGTTTATCGTTGATAAGGAAATCAGCCTCCTTGGCCGTCAGCCATTTCTTTTCTTTGGCCTCTGCGACCATAGTGTGGATAGTCGCCTGGAGGGTCTTGGTGGGGTCCCTCATCAACGGTTGATAATTTTGGCGAGCACCCAAAAGCCTGGACACCTCGGCTTCGTAATCAACTGTGTTGAGCACAACCACTGCCCCGCCCTTATCTGCAGGTTTGATGGTCCACTAATCTGCGTGACCGTTTAGTGCACTCACGACCCCAGACCAAGTCCACGGACACTAGCATTCCACCAGGGCATTACCAATGTGGGGGATGCTCAGTGTGTGAGCTCACCACCGTTACTAAGAATGTCTCTTTGAGTAATGGGAAGATCTGGCATCTGAATTCATTCAGCAACTGCAACACTCAGAACGTCATCTACAGGCTAACGTGCCCTTGTGGCATGCACTATATTGGTCTTACCACCCGCAAGGTGAAAATTAGAATACAGGAACACCTCAGCACCATCAGGGCAGGCAAATTGACCACCAAGTTGGTACAACACTTCTTGACAATTGGACATAACCCCAGAGATGTCAAATGGGTAGTCCTTGAACGTGTTATGGGCGATTCCTACAATATGGAAGCAAGGCTTTCGACAAAAGAGGCCCGCTGGATTTACCAGGAGAAGGTAGACCAACAGGGACTCAATGACCTCATTGAATGGAGTAAGGTGGTATTATAACATCTGTCTACCACCATAAATATAAAAACAACATTACGTCATGGTTACACATTCCTATGTGCGGTCATCGACCTAGTACTACCACCACAGAACCAAGCGGAGTCAGGCATACACTCCCACACCCTCTGACGGGGGCGTGGTTGAGATGTAGGATTCCACCACAACCATTACCGCCCTTATAAATAGCCCTTTGAAGAGTAGATATGAACACACCGGGCTAGACGCATAAATACACCTACTGCTCGCATTGCACATTATTTAAGCAGGGAGGAGGTTGTCACATCATACTTTGCCTTTTCTTTCCCTTCCTTTGAGTCAGGAGCTGACACTAACATTCCAAATAATCAGGTAGATAACTACCACAGTGCATTTGATAGTAGCGGTTTATCTAAGATGGCAGCCCACCCCTTCAAGAACTCTTTGCGCATGCGCGGCACCCTTAACAACTGAATGCGCATGCGCGGCCACCGCGCGAATTACACATTTAAATAGGAAGCGGGCCACCTCCCTTCCTTTGAGTCAGGAGCTGACACTAACATTCCAAATAATCAGGTAGATAACTACCACAGTGCAGTTGATAGTAGCGGTTTATCTAAGATGGCAGCCCACCCCTTCAAGAACTCTTTGCGCATGCGCGGCACCCTTAACAACTGAATGCGCATGCGCGGCCACCGCGCGAATTACACATTTAAATAGGAAGCGGGCCACCTCCCAGTGATCGAGGGTGAGTCCAGTACCGACGCTCAGACTGATGAGGTAAGACCCGGGACTCCGGGCCAAGCAGGGGGTGCTCTCTTCTTCACGTTAGATAAAGAGGGCAGGACGCATTCTCCACGAGGAGGGGGGACGGCAGGGTGTTCGGTAAGGCTTAACAAGCACACGCTGATTCAGCCGCGTAGTAGCAAGTTAACATGGACTTTCAAATAGCAGGCAACCATGTTGAATATGCTAGACAGCGCTAGTTGGTATCTATGTGTAACCGCTTAGGAAACCAATTATAGCACCAAAGCATTCAATGGTGAATTCAGAACTTTTAATTGAGACATTACGGTAGGGCTTGGCCAACACTTGGATACAGCTAAAGAGCTGAGACATGACACTTAAATTGAGGTGTCTCAACAGTTCTTATACCAACTTTTAAAGCCTACTGTGTGTGATATATGTATGTTTTACGTGTGCACTTTTCAGAAACGAAGTTCCGCAGCTCTGAATGAAACAGCCAAAGGGTTGGTGCAAAATACCTCAGACACTTACACAATGAAGGTGCAGGTATGCTGCCAAACAGCATCTTGAGGGTAAATATCCCTGTTAAGCGTGAACCCATTGATATGGATGATGAGCATTTGCTCGGTAAGACCAGTTGTGACCGGGTGGGTGAGATACTGAGTATATGTGTTTTTAATTATGTTTCCCCCAGGTGCTGACCAAAAGTTATTGCTGGTTTACACCAGCGTTGCAGAGAGACCAGTCGACCCCAGCCCTGATGAAGTTGCCGGTAAAGTAAATAAGGCAACGAAACATGTCGGTTTTAAATGAGCAGCGACACAGCTGAGAATAAAGTACCGTATAGCCAGTGTAGTGCTGCTCGGTTTTATTTTCGAGTGACTTGAGTCCTGATCAGGCTCAACTCACCAAATTTGGGTCGACACTTCCTGCTCTTTGTAGATTAGTATACACCATTTCAATACATAGGTTGCCCTGTAGACACTAGTCATTAGGACTATCACGAGGGTTTGAGTGACGCACATTATAAATTTCCTTTCCACCTTTACTGCTTCTGTTTGGGCGGCAGCGACCGATGATGACAACAGGAGGTAGTAGGCGAGTACCTGTCTACATATACCTCGTTGGGGCTGCTTCCGTGAGGCGCTGACGTCCTATCACACCTTCTTGACCTCTTTAACCTTCCTTGGTTTTGATCTGATCACTAGCAGGTTTTTACAGCACTACAGGATGGGGAAACTTTTTAACACTAAGTATCACGTTGTTGTTGCCACCGCCAAGTGACTGCACCCGGTTATAGCGGTCAACAACTCTTTTTATATATATGTGGTAAGAACACCATTGAGTGAGAGCGAGGCAGGCACTACAGACATTGAGTACCTGCGCACTACTTAAGAATTTTTAAATAAATTTGTGTACGGGGTAGGTCTTGTTGTATTTCATGACTTTGAGAGGGGGGCCACCTACCCTTTAACCCCCTAGGCTCCCTTGTTTTGAGAGGGGTCCCAGCCTCTTGTTGTCTGTGAGTGACCCTGCCCCTCCCACCTTCCCTGCTGCCACTGACCTGTTGCCTCACCACTCTCCCTGCCCTCCTCAGTCGGTGGGGTGGTCATCCACTGGGACAGGGGGAGTGTTACAGGCAGTACTGATGGTGGTGATGTTGGCGGTGGTGGTGGCGGACGCACAGGCCGTAACAGCAGGGGTCTGCAGAGACGTTGTTATTGCAGCAGATGTGGTGGGGGGACGATGGGGTCCTGGGACCTAGGATCTGGGACCTGTTGCTCCCTGGCACACCAGATGGGCCAGCTTTGAGCTCATCGTCCAGAGAATCCCGGAAGTCAACATCCGAGAGTCCATGTGCCGGGGGGAGGGGGGGAGACAGGCTCTGCAGGTTGCTGGTGTTGTCCTCTGCAGTGAGTTCTTGGTCACCTGTGGGTCAGATGTGAGATGGTCATTGTAGTGCACCCCAAAAGCTTTGTGTTAGCTGTATATCATTCACTGATTGTACACCACACAGTTGACTAATCATCACATTTTTTCTATGTGCACTACTGTGCCTCCTGACATGATGCTGTGGTACATGCATTACTTGTCCATGGTGTGAGTTGTCAATACCTACCATGCACAACGTGCATAATTTGTGAGTACAAATTTGTTTCTCATTTGGTCCTTGCTACTCTGGCCCCATGGTACTTACACATAGAATTCAGTGCTGTGCATGATTGTGCCCAGACTTTCTTCTGCATGTGCATTGGTGTGTCACACTTTGGTTGCTGTGACAGTCTCATTTGCTTAGCTGTGTGCACACTGTGAGGGTCTGTGTGTGCAATGAGAAGGCTGGTGTTGTCATGTGGCACCATGCTTTTTACGGAGAATGGCTGTGTGTACATACTGGCTACTTACCTGTTCTGTTTTCCTATTTGGCTTTGACTTGACACAGCTGTGTGTGTGCGTGGTGGAGGCTTGCATCCTGCTCAGGGATGTGACAAGCAAGCATGGTATGTCTACCTACCTGTTAGTTTGTTTGCAGTGATACAATGGCTGACACATGCATCTGGGTGGGAGGGTATGCTCCATCTTGATGGTCTGTGCGATGAGGGGGCCTGGGGTGAGTTGTTGTGTAGGCATCCCACCCCAAACAGACCTCCCAGGGAAGATGTCTGCCTACATGTTAGATTGTTTGTAGCGAGCCAATGGCTTGGAATTGCTTCTGGGTGTGGAGTGCTCCATCCTGCTTGTGTTGGGACAGGGCTGCCTGGTGGGAGTTGTAGTGCAGGCCTCCCACCCCCAAACAGCCTCCATGGCAAGATGGCTACCTACCTGTTAGTTTGTTTGTATTGAGACAATGGCTTCCAACTGCTTCTGGGTGGGGGTGGTGCTCCATCGTGCTCAGGGGTGGCACAGGGGGCATGGTGGGAGTTGTAGTACAGTCTTCACACCCCTCACTGTTAAGATAGCTACCTACCTGTTAGTAGTGGGACAATGGCTTCCTGATGCTTCTGGGTGGTGTTGAATACTACATCCTGCTCAGGGGTGGGACAGGGGGCATGGTGGGAGTTGTTGTGCAGGCCTCCCACCCCCACACAGACTCCATGGCAAGATGGCTACCTACCTATTAGTTTGTTTGTAGTGGGACAATGGCTTCCTGATGCTTCTGGGTGGTGTTGAGTGCTACATCCTGCTCAGGGGTGGGACAGGGGGCATGGTGGGAGTTGCTGTACAGGCCTCCCACCCCCACACAGCCTCCATGGCAAGATGGCTACCTACCTGTTAGTTTGTTTGTAGTGGGACAATGGCTTCCTGATGCTTCTGGGTGGTGTTGAGTGCTCCGACAGATACAAGAAAGATAGTCACCCAGGCCCTCGTCAGCAGCAGACTCGACTACGGAAACACCCTCTACGCAGGAGCCCCGACCAAGCTCATCAAACGACTACAACGCATCCAAAACGCTTCGGCACGACTGATCCTCGACGTACCACGACACGGCCACATCACCCCCCACTTGAGAAACCTGCACTGGCTCCCCGTCAACAAGAGGATATTCTTCAAGCTCCTCATCCACGCGCACAAAGCACTCCACAAGACCGGCCTAGCCTACCTCAACAGACGGCTCTCCTACATCCCCAAACGCCAGCTACGCTCCGCCGACCTCTCACTCGCCACCGTCCCGCGCATTCAAACAACAACCACCGGCCGAAGATCCTTCTCCCACCTCGCTGCCAAGACATGGAACACCCTCCCACTGCGCCTACGACCAACCCAAGACTTGCTGACCTTCAGGAGGATACTCAAGACCTGGCTGTTCGATCAGTAGCACCCTCCCCCAGCGCCTTGAGACCCTCGCGGGTATGTAGTGCACTTTACAAATGATTGATTGATTGAGGGGTGGGACAGGGGGCAAGGTGGGAGTTGTTGTGCAGGCCCCCCACACAGCCTCCATGGCAAGATGTCAACCTACCTGTTAGTTTGTTTGTAGTGGGACAATGGCTTCCTGATGCTTCTGGGTGGTGTTGAGTGCTACATCCTGCTCAGGGGTGGGACAGGGTGCATGGTGGAAGTTGTTGTGCAGGCCTCCCACCCGCACACAGCCTCCATGGCAAGATGGCTACCTACCTGTTAGTTTGTTTGTAGTGGGACAATGGCTTCCTGATGCTTCTTGGTGGTGCTGAGTGCTACATCCTGCTCAAGGGTGGGACAGGGGGAGTGGTGGGAGTTCTGGTACAGGCCTCCCACCCCCAACCAGCCTCCATGGCAAGATGCTACCTACCTGTTTGTTTGTGGTAAGCCAATGTATTCCAACTGCTTCTGGGTGTGGAGTGCTCCATCTTGCTGAGCTGTGGGACAAGGGGGCCTGGTGGAAGTTGTTGTGCTGGCTGCCTGTGCACATGCCCCCATGGCGATGTTACTAGCTATGTTTGGGGTGGATGTGAGTGAGTGAATGTTGGATCTATGAGATATATATTGGGGAGTGTGTGGTGCATGTGAATGTACTTGGGCCTAGGAGGTGTAGCTTTGTAGTTGTGCAAGACAGTACATAGCAGGGTGGTGGTAGTCATTTCTTTGTACTTATTAGCCTCCACTTCCCTTCCTGTGAGACTCTCTGGATGCAGTATGGCAAGCACCTTCTCCTCCCATGCATTGAATGGTTTTGGTGGGATGGGAGGGCCACCGCCAGTCCTCTGAGCCAACTCACGGTTCTTGCTCCTCTTCTGTTTGACAACCCTCTTCAGGTCATGCCACCACTTCATGATTTCAGTTTTTGAGCGCGGGGTGGACCCTACTGCATTGACCTTATCGACTATCCTCGCCCACAATTTGTGCTCTTGTGGCTAATGCTGTCTGTTGGACCAGGCTACCAAACAATTGTGGTTCCACTCTGACTATCTCGTCTACCATGACTGTCAACTCACTCTCTGTGAATTTTGGCATTTTATGTGTGACCATGGTGTGTAATGTGCAAAGGGGTTATGGGTACAGGGGTGTTAGTGGTGGGGGTGATGTGTATGGTGTGTGATGGGCAGGGGGGTCAGAGGTGCAGGTGTGGAAGTGGTGGTGGTGCTGTGTGTGGTGTAAGTGGTGCTTGTGAGTTGCTTTGCCTATCCTTTGTTGTCAGGGTTAGTGGCCTTCAGTCTTGGAATGTTGCAAAGGATTGTGGTCAGGGAAGGGGCTGGTTTTATACTCTGCTATGTGGGTGTGTCCAAATGGGGTATTGCTGTCAGGTGTGTGGGTTGTCCTGAGATTTGTATTTTTGTATTTGCCATGTGGTTGTGTCATTGGGATGTGTTCTGTGTTTTTGGGGGCATGGCTAGTTTGCTGTGTGCACTTTGTGGCCTTGTTGTGGGTTTTTTCTTTGGTCCGCCATATTTGTCACAGAGCGTCTGCAGCGGTGGCTGTGCTGCAGCTCTTCGGCCGGCTCTCCCATTCATCACTGTTTGCGACTACAGCGGTCGAAAACTGCGGCACGTACCGCTTGGGCATCGGTGTTATCCTAATTTTTTGTGCGGTGTCTCCGCTGTCCTGGTGGCGTTTTATTGTTTACCGCCGCAATTGCGACCGCCGCGGACGGGTTTTGCCCATCTCCATCCTCTACGGGTGGTTTTTCTTGGCCTCGTTCTGCCGCGGTCGGTGTTTTTTGGCAGTTGTTCCTAATTTGGACGCTGGATTTTCCACAGTGCCCGCGGGTGGTTGATTTCCGGGTCCATGGCGGTCAGGGTGGTTTTCTGCCCGCCATCCTAATAGGCTCCTAAGTGTTGAGTATGCAGCAGACAGTACCTTTGCATATCAAGTTAAAAAATTAATTGCACTGGCCTATGTTCCAGTAACTGAGGTAGCAGAGCACTACAATATCCTAATCGAAAGTCCCTACTACAAAAGACATGAAGAAAAACTAAGCCCACTATTGGATTACTTTGAGGATACTTGGGTGGGAAGACTCCACAGATCAGGGCACATAAGACTAACTAAATTCCACATTCCATGGTGGAATGTTTACTTAAGCACACTAAACAAACAAGCCAAAACCAACAATGCTGTTGAAGGATGGCATAATGCCTTCCAATCAACAACAGGAAGAGGGATACCTACATTACATAAATTACTCCAAGCCCTACAAAAAGAACAAAGTTACCAGGAACTTAGGATGGAACAATCTGTAACTCAAATAGGCCCTAAACTCACAAAACAAACCAAACCAAAAGAATGTACGACTTACTACAAAGTCAAGTAACACTATACCCAACTACTAGAGGCCTAGAATACCTGTCACTAATAGCGAAAACAATTCTTTAAAAGATTTCCTTAAAGCAATAGAAAAAGACTGTACTACAAAACACATTTCGTAACTGCCCATATAATTTTGCATAATTTTGTAAAATATAAACAATGTTTCATAAATGTTAAATGCAGTTACGAAAAGATATATTGAAATATTATTTACATTTTACCTAACATTACACATATATCAAATTACATAATCAAAATACCCTCCCACAATTATTAAATAAAACACTTACGGTTTCTGTAGCTGAAGAAAACGTAGTTCAAAAATCAGGAATTCATCCAGATATCTCTCAATCCAAATAATAATTAAAATTCACCCCCAAAAAAATGTAAAAATACAACTGTTCCCCAAAAATAATCCAGCATCGATAAATCCAACGACTTTAAACCATAAAAAACCTGAAAATAGTGTTTAAAAAAACAGAAACACTCCATGAAAAACCGAAAACATTAAGAAAGTGTTAAATAAAAATTAGGATTAAATACTAAAACACACTTCTTAATTAAAAAAAACGCTATCCTCTCCAAAACGCGATTCCAAGAACCAAACCTACAAAAAGAGGAAGAAACATACCCACCCACCCTCACAAACAAACACATACAGTATATTAAACAACATATATCCAAACTTCATATACAATAAACATACATTTAGAAACATAGGATAACATTTCTACACTAGGCCGTAAACACAAAATCTCGACATCTCGCTAAAGTAGAACTAAATACCAAATCGCACCAAAAACACAACAACCTACCACTAGACATACTGACTACCACTTAACAACATTCACTTACAAGTAGAAATGTAATATAAAGGTAGTAAATTAAACGTAACTTCATCGACGCGACACAGCATCTAACCGCGAGCTTCTCCCCTGTGAAATGACCGAAAACAACAGTAAGGGGTCGATTCCGATCCGGGTCGGACAGCTCTCCGAGAGCTGTTCGTAGCCTTACCTTGCGACCGACTCGTACCCGGAGCCGGTCCGTCCGGGCGATGAATAACGATGCGCATAACTGACACAAATCTGACCGAAACGTAGGCTGCGATTCAAGCTTCATTTTTCGTACGAGCCGTACCTCTGATCGCCGAACCGAGTCACCCGGAAGCAGTACACAAAGCAGTTTCCGGCCGGATAAGTACGATGCGCAAATCATATGCGCCGGACGGGTCGCCACGTACAGCACGTCACAGCATCTGGGAAAGCAGCATATCAGGTACGATTCGCGCCAGAACACAATCTACGGCTACGAGACGGACCACCTAGCAACGGGTACGAGACGGAGCAACAAGCAGCGTGTACGAGATGAACACATCATGAATCCCATCACGCAGGTCATACCAGTACTGTACATCTATGACCAGAACAGGAACAGAGGCGGACGGCGCAGGCAGTAAGTCAGACACCCACCACACAAACAAACGACACGTACCCGCCAAATGTCACACACACCCAGGAGATCCATATCCTGGCCACTAGCAACAGGCCACCATAGGGCTTGCATGGCTATCACTAATGCCACGCCCACTCATAGGGGGTATGTTGCCCATCACTCCTGCCACCCTCACTCATAGGGGACCTGTTGCCCATCACTCCTGCCACCCCCACTCATAGGGGACCTGTTGCCCATCACTCCTGCCACCCCCACCCATAGGGACTATGTTGCCCATCACTCCTGCCACCCCCACTCATAGGGGTTATGTTGCCCATCACTCCTGCCACCTCCACACATAGGGACTATGTCACCCATCACTCCTGCCACCCCCACACATAGGGGTAATGTTGTCCATCACTCCTGCCACCCCCACCCATAGGGGTTATGTTGCCCATCACTACTGCCACCCCCACCCATAGGGGACCTGTTGCCCATCACTACTGCCACCCCCACTCATAGGGGACCTGTTGCCCATCACTACTGCCACCCCCACTCATAGGGGACATGTTGCCCATCACTACTGCCACCCCCACTCATAGGGACTATGTTGCCCATCACTACTGCCACCCCCACCCATAGGGGACCTGTTGCCCATCACTACTGCCACCCCCACCCATAGGGGACCTGTTGCTCATCACTACTGCCACCCCCACTCACAGAGGGTAATGTTGCCCATCACTACTGCCACCCCCACCCATTGTGGATCTGTTGCCCATCACTACTGCCACCCCCACCCATAGGGACTATGTTTCCTATCACTACTGCCACCCCCACTCATAGGGACTATGTTGCCCATCACTACTGCCACCCATAGGGGTTATGTTGCCCATTACTACTGCCACCCCCACCCATAGGGACTATGTTGCCCATCTCTCCTGCCACCCCCACTCATAGGAACTATGCTGCCCATCACTACTGCCACCCCCACTCATAGGGCTTATGTTGCCCAGCACTACTGCCACCCCCACCCATAGGGGACCTGTTGCCCATCACTACTGCCACCCCCACCCATAGGGATTATGTTGCCCATCACTACTGCCACCCCCACTCATAGGACCTATGTTGCCCAGCACTACTGCCACCTCCACCCATAGGGGACCTGTTGCCCATCACTACTGCCACCCCCACCCATAGGGGTTATGTTGCCCATCACTACTGCCACCCCCACCCATAGGGACTATGTTGCCCATCACTCCTGCCACCCCTACTCATAGGGCTTATGTTGCCCAGCACTACTGCCACCCCCACCCATAGGGGACCTGTTTCCCATCACTACTGCCACCCTCACCCATAGGGACTATGTTGCCCATCACTTCTGCCACCCCCACTCATAGGGCTTATGTTGCCCAGCACTACTGCCACCCCCACCCATAGAGGACCTGTTGCCCATCACTACTGCCACAGGTGATGCGCCACACTTCCATCATACACCAGCATTAGGTATGTCAGCAAAAAACATCCCCCCTAACATCATGACAACAGTGTGTAGTCTGTGACAAATGCCCACAACAGTGAATATGACTTTGAACATACAATGTAACTACCAAGGCAAGCATCACAATAGCACTGTGTCAATGTGCACTAACACCCCCTCACTGTGTAGAACAAAAGTTAAGTGTGGGGTTCCAAACTGCAGCAAATGTTGAGCATTGTGGTGATGGGGTCTAAAACCCCCCTCATCACAAGTGTCATCATAGTCAAAGCTGCAAATGCCAAACAGCATGTATAAATTCCTGCTCCCAACACATGAGACACTTTTGGGGCAAAGTAGTGGTTGTGCCCCATACCTACAGAGATGTGGTGAGGCTAACAGTGCTGTGAAAATAAAACATACTCTCGGCCATGTGCAGACAAGCACCACCCATGGGGGCTGACATTGCATACAGTGTACAATGACACAAAAGCAGAAGTGACCATCACTAAGCATACACACATCTCGAAAATAAACACACAAATCAAAACATCCTGTGTAGACTGTAGGTGTCAGGTCACAAACTCCCATTCCATGGCAGCAATGGGACCTAACAACCAGGATGAATGTGCAGAATGATGTGATATGACTCACAGGGACAGCAGGGAAAATCACAAAAACAACATCCAGACAATGGCCCCCAACAGCAATACCAATGCACTGGTGCAGATGCACAAACACAAACAGGCAACCTCACACTGCACATCTGACAAAACATGTGTGTGTGTGTGTGTCTCAGTATCCCCAGGCAACTACACAACACATGAGGGGGCCCGAACCACAGTGACACAGATGTGGACACAGTGCCATACAAAAGTAACCCATCATTGGGCCCCCCTTAGTGGGCAATCAGGCACTGTGAGATGAGAGGGAGCACAACAGACACATGTGACACAAGCTGGAATGAACAGCAACTAACAAAGCAAGAGATTGATACACAACAGCACTACCCCCAGGGACCATACATTGGGGTGACACAAGCATGCATGATACGTCCACTGTGATGACAAAGGTAGATGTCGTACAAACTGTGAAACCCAGACATGTGTCCTGTGCCACAAACGTACATCATACCTACACAAAAACAAATCACTCAGCATGGCCCGTCATCCATGGACAAACGGGAGGTAGGGGCCGATCCATGCAAACATTCACATCTGTCCACCCTCAACACCACACACCCTGAACTGCACCAATGTGCATCTGTGAAGCCCACATGGACAGGTGACATTGCACATGCACCCATGACAAACACAGTAATGTTGGGAGGAACTAAGGTGCACAGGTCCCCTATGGGTGGGGGTGGCAGTAGTGATGGGCAACATAACCCCTATGGGTGGGGGTGGCAGTAGTGATGGACAACATTACCCTTATGGGTGGGGGTGGCAGTAGTGATGGGTGACATAGTCACCACACAAGGACAGTCTACAACCCTGGTGAATGACAGACATACTGCACAATATGCGGTACATGGCCATGACGTCAAAGCTCCCGTAACCTTCAAAATCCCTGCCACAGTCCCAGGACAATCCAGAAGCCAAGGAGAACCACAAGGCACCCATGTTGACACCTGCCAACTTTGCAACCCTGAACCTGACGAGTGGGAGCAGTCACACACACATACACATGTCTCAATCACCGAAAGGTACCACCTAGGGACAACTACATGATATTGCGAACAAACAAGTGCCTTGGGGACCCCTGACTGTGTCCCATCTGCGTCTGACCACATCATCACCACTCCGAACTGACAAATCCCAATGATGAAACACCAATTAACAGTAGTGTGTCATGCACCCACACATCTGGTAGCCCAGGACAAAGATGTGGGATGAACACAGTACAACTCAGCAAGCATCAACAACAGAAACATATCAAGGGAACAATGCCTGTGTATAAAAAGGGATGTGGAAACACACACACATGCTCACACAACACACACCATGGGCCCAGGCAATGTCATGGAACAACACACTTACTTGAGGGGACTCAACTCCTGTGGAAGCTCAGCTGTGCCAAACATAGTCCCAGCAGGTCTCAGTCATGTCAGCAGAACACTTGGTCAGTCAGCCATCAGTTACCACCCAATAAAGGCTCTGGTCACAACAGCCTGGGTACGGGAGTGTGCCGGGAAGTCATCCGCACGTACTCAATACATATGGCCAGCAAGTTGCACAGAGGACCCAGTTGCTCCTACACCAATGATGCCCACACCTGCAGGTCCAGTGGAGATACGCCCACAGTCAGGGAAATAGACAAATTGGACAATGGGAAGCACATCATATGTGCATGTGTGCAAGCCACAGATGTGACCATGCAAATGAAATGTTTACAGAGATGTTCACAAATTGTTAATCATGACACACCCAGTTAGCTGCAAAGGATGACATGAATACCAACCAATATAGGATACATATCTCATGGACCACATGGAGCACATCACATCAACACCTCAGTATTCAAAATTGGAAATCCAGCATTATAACTGCAAGGTCATGGTAAACATCATCAACATAATGTACAGCTAAATAAAATTCACAAGGATAAATACAAATGCTTTATTCAGCAAAATTGAAATGCAAAGTCCTTTCAAAACAAAGGCCAATGGCCAGTCCATATCCAAATGTCAACAATGTGATTTGAGTGACAACTGTCACACGTTGCTTGCCTGCACTGGTAAGGACAGGGGACATCCACTCGGAGGGGCATACATGGGGGCAGGCCAGGCACCGCAGGGACAGGATCAGGGCTAAGCAGAAGGAGGCAGTGAAGGGGTGGTGGATGCAGGAGAGTCACTGGCAACTGCAGTGGAGGTGTCTGACATAGTGGGTGCAGTCACAACTGTGGGGCACAAGTCAGATGGGGTGGGTGCCGGCACAACTGCAGTGGGCAGGTCAGATGGAGTGGACTTGGTCCCCACTGCAGTGCCCAAGTCAGATGGGATGGTCGTGGACTCCACTGCAGTGCCCAACTCCATGGGAGCGGAATGGGGTTCAGGTGAGGTCGGCAGGACAGAGGGGGGGGGCACGGTCCCCACACCAGTGGCACAAACAGTCTGACCGGGGGGTGAGGTGGTGGAAGAGCAAGTGGTAGGGGGGAGGACCGGAGCATTTTGGGGATGGTGTATCTGTGGGTGGGGGAACCTGGGGCAGGGTGTGGCGGGTGAACCTCTGGAGTGGTGGCCTGGAGGTTGGAGGACAGAGACTTTGCCGTGGAGCTGCGGGGCAGGGGTGGGTTCTTGCTCTTCTGGCTCCAGGGGGACTTGCGGGTGGGGTCCTCAGTCTGACTGCGCCTGGGGGAGGGTGTCCTGGTGTGAGGGGCCCTCCCCTCTGTGTGTGGGGACTTCCTCTCCCCCTTGTAAGCTGGATCTGCTGGATCAATGGGGAAGAGGTCAAGGTCACAAAGGAAGAGCTTCTTGGGAGATGGGGTTGCAGGTGAGGCAAGGGAAGGGGTCTTGGAGGGAGAGGTATCGGTGGACTGCTGAGTGGTTGTGGATGCCTGTGTGTGTGTTTGCAAACCATCCCCTGTGAGTGTGGTATCAGTCCCCTGAGGTTGCTTGTGTGCACGTCTATACCTTGGTTTGGGTGTTTGTGTGCTGCCCGTGTCTGTGGGTTTGGGTGACTGTGCTGGTGTGTGTGTGCTTGGGACAGGTAGGGTGCTAGGAATTGTGGATGGGGCAGGGGTAGGAGGGGTGAGGGACTGTTGGAGGAGGGACACTGCTGCCGTCAGGGAGCAGGCCACGGACTGATTGGTCCTCTGTAGGGCAGACATGCCCGATGAAATGCCCTCCATGAATGACACCAGTTGTGTCAACAGACTGGTGTGTGCATGGAAGACACTCAGCATTGATGTCTGCCCTACATGGTCCTGTCGAAGCAAGTTCACAGACTCCACACTCAGGGCAGCAGGGGACACAGGGGCAGGGGGTGCGGTGCCTGGCACAAAGGAGAAATGCTCCCGAACACGGGAGCCTCCACGTACCTCTAGGATGGGAGCCGATGGGAGGGTGGTGATGGTGGTGGTGGTGGCGGGGACAGCCTCACAAGCTGGGGTTGGGTTGCTGCTGACGCCCGCCTCCACAAGGGAGTCATCCTCCGAGCTGCTGTGGCCCTCAGCTGGGGTAGATGGTGCTGAGGACTCCTCGGTGTGGCTCTACTCGCCCTCCGTGCCACTGGGTCCCTTCAACTCCTTGCCTTCTGTCCCAGTCAGGCTCTGTGGCTCCTCCTGGTCCGTGGAGCTGTCCCCTTCTGTGGCCGTGGATGTATCTGGATAGAATTAGGAAAAAAAGAACAATATCAGTCACCTGCACTGACCACACACACCACAGTGAGTACAGCACATCACATGGCATCATCAGCTGAACACTGCTCAAAGTGCTCAAACTGGTTTGAATAAGCCAATTGTCAGTCTTACCATCAACCATGGCACTCATAACCTTCCTGGACTTGCACCCATATGTCTGTTGCATGTTGGATGCTAATACCCCAATGTGCAGACATGCACCACCTACACATTTGTTGGACATGCAAGTGAACATGTAGGAGTATGTTACTATACACACATCACATCTCTTGCCTCTGACTCAGTACAGGTGTCAGGAAGAAGGGATGGGCAGAGTCACATTTCCCATGCTTGTGATGCATACCAGCAACACACTCTATGATGTTCTCATGTCCTGATAGTCAATGCCACAATGGGGTGCATGGAGCACATTTGACCCCAATGCAGGATCAATCACAGCAAGTTAAATGCCATGGCACAGGCATGCCTGGAAAGTCAGTCATCACTGTCTCCTGTCACAGGGGCAGGGCATCCAGACAACAGGATGCACTGTGTCACAATCAAAGGTCATGGGTAAAGCAAACTCTGCAGCTGACAAGTGCACTTGTCCATCCCCTGCAAACAACATATCCCGGACCCAGATGACCCCACATCATACAAAACAGACATATGAGTCTCTGCGAACACAACTCCCTGTACATGAGCACATCACAGTTTGATGTGCATGAAACACAGCTGCCTGACATTCACAGTTGCATACACCATTGTGCACTGTCAAGTGATCACACACCTATATGTCACACAGGTCTTGTCTCCTTTAGTCACATCTCAGATGTCCTGCTGACCCTCAAACTCATGAACACCTCAGTTGTCCTGAAAAGGAAGCCACACCACAATGACACAGAGGCAGACACCTGAAGGCACATGTCACTAAGCACAACCTGTAAATTGATACACAGGAGTGGGATTACAGAGTGTTTCTAAATGCCCTTGAGTAGGCATGACTGCCCAGATCTAGGTAAAACAGTGTATAGCCCTGGACAGTAGTCAGGTGGCTAAGCAAGTGTGACACACTTGATATACATACTCCTGAGGCCCACAATTTGGAGTCCCCTGCTGCATGGGTGTGTTTGAAATACCCCAGGCACATGTGGCGAGTCAGACCAGCAATTGGAACACATATCAAGGGCACACACAGATCACATGTCAGATCTCAGGCATTGTGTAAACAATTGACCCACCCATGAAACACACAACAGAGTCACAGTAATAGATGCTGTCCGGAACCTGAAGCATAGCTGACTGCAGGGACACAGTGCCCTAGTGACACAAGCCACAGACTGTAGGGTCCACACCTGTGGATCAGATGAGGAGGGTGCATCACACAATTGAGGGACATGAGTCCTGGACTACAAGACCTACGTAATGTGGAAGTGTAACCAGGCAAAAAGACTGCAAATAGCATGTCAGACATAGTACACAGATTAGGCATGGACTTACCCCCTCCTTGCTGCTGTATGGCCTTCAGCTGCCCATCCAGGTCCGGGAAGATCACTGCCAGAATCCTGAGCATGTGGGGGGTCAGGGTCCGGTGTCCGCCCCTCTTGCGAGGAGGCAACAGCTTCAGCTGGACCCTTGCGATCCTCCGGGTCCAACCCCGAAGGTCCTGCCACCTCTTCTGGCAGTTGCGGATCCGGCGCTTGTAGACCCCCACTGATCGAACTGCCCGGGCGATGGTCAGCCAGATCTCCTGCTTCTGATGGGCATCAACCTGTGAGGATGACAAAGTTAAAAGTCCATTAACACAAATGCCCCACATTTGTGCTGCACACAGTTGGATATACATGTCGTCATCACAAAGGAAAATGAGTTACACAGGTAGGCACCCATGGAAATGGACAAATGCCCTGCATGTCTGACATGTCAAAATTGCCTGTGTAGTTGAAGCTTGCACAAATGCACTTTTGCTGCAGAACACCTGATCATTACATGTACCTACACACTTTGGGGGTTGAAAGTACTCAGTGAGTACGCTTGCCACTGGTGTGCACACTGCTAGTACTGCTAGTCAGACAACATGCACAATTAGGAAGGCAGTGGACTGCACACTCACCTGCTCTCCTGGTTTCCGATACAGCTTGCAGTACTGTGGAAGGAGCCCGTCCAGCAGGGCCTGGTGCTCCTCCTCAGTGAAGGCTGGGGCCCTCTCCAGAGCACGTGCTATAGCAGTAGCCAGAGGATGCAGAGACAGCAGCAGTGGTAGCAGAGATGTGGTCCAGTAGCATGTAGTGCATGCAAGTGAGCTCCCTGGGGGACAGTCAGCCTTATATCTGTGCTGCTGAGGCAGAATCTGTGCCATGTGTCCCAAGTGATAGGTCCAACACGGTTGCAATCTATGAATCTGGGCAATCCATGGAATTGTACGACTCGTACACGTCTTCCGCATCGTTCAAATCTTCACCTTCATAAAACCCTAGAAATTCCAACATTGTTGTAGGCAACCAACTGAATTTCCATCGCACAACTCGTACAAGTTTTAAATCCGCATCCGTCTCCATGACAGTCCAGAGCCAATGGGTGTGCACGGCTCGGTCAACTGACTGTACAATGCGTAGTATGAAAATCCACACGTACCCGTCTCCATACGATTCGATGGCCAAGGCGTGCGCAGGGCTCGGTCCCTGCCTGCACGACGCGTATGCATGATAGTCACCCGCATCGGTTCTCATTGCAGTCAATGGCTAAGCGTACGCACGGCTCGGTCCTGAACTGTGCAATGCGTACGCATGATAGTCACCCGCATCGGTTCTCATTGCAGTCAATGGCTAAGCGTACGTACGGCTCGGTCCTGAACTGTGCAATGCGTACGCATGATAGTCACCCGCATCGGTTCTCATTGCAGTCAATGGCTAAGCATATGCACGGCTCGGTCCAATGCCTGCATGACGCGCATGCATGATAGTCACCCGCATCATGTCTCATTGCAGTCAATGGCTAAGCGTACGCACGGCTCGGTCCATGCCTGCACAACGCGTATGCCTGATAGTCACCCGCATCGGTTCTCATTGCAGTTAATGGCTAAGCGTACGCACGGCTCGGTTCTGAACTGTGCAATGTGTCTCTGTAGAAGTCACCCGCGTCGGTTGACATTGGTGTGACTTTTTGACGACTTCCACACACAATTACTTGCCAGGGACTCAGGTACACACCTACCACACTACAGCATGTGCCACACTGTGTCCCATGGCATGTAAGGCTGCATTACCTGTGTGTGCCGTGTGATCGTTCTTTAGCTGTTTTTACCTTGTTTTGCCCGCCATTTGTGCCTGTATTTTCTGTGCCGTGACATCGTTTTCGTTTTCCTTCCTGTTTTGCCTTTATTTTTGCCCGCCTTTTGTGCCTGTTTAATTTAATGTAACCTCTGTGCCGTGGGTCAGTTTCCTTCCTGTTTGCCCGCCTACCTCGCCGCCCTCCGCTCCCCCTCCCCGCTTCCCGCTTCCCGCCACCGCCATTTGCCCCGCCCCTTTTCTCTTCTGTTCCCTCCCCGCTCCCGCCTCCCAGCTGCTCCGCCCACCCGCGCACTTGGCCTTAAATGGCAACCGTGCGACGCAGGTGAGTGTGACCCACTTGTGGGACACCCCCGCGCCGCACGGCCACCAGCTGCTGCGTGTGCCCCAGTGCCTGCCTTCTGCCTCGCAGCCGGCCTCGCTGCCGCCTTGCTCGCTCCCCTTTGGTTTTCGCCAGTCGTTTTGTCCTTAATTTGTGCTTGTTTCTTTGTGCCGTGTGATCGTTCTTTAGCTGTTTTTACCTTGTTTTGCCCGCCATTTGTGCCTGTATTTTCTGTGCCGTGACATCGTTTTCGTTTTCCTTCCTGTTTTGCCTTTATTTTTGCCCGCCTTTTGTGCCTGTTTAATTTAATGTAACCTCTGTGCCGTGGGTCAGTTTCCTTCCTGTTTGCCCGCCTACCTCGCCGCCCTCCGCTCCCCCTCCCCGCTTCCCGCTTCCCGCCACCGCCATTTGCCCCGCCCCTTTTCTCTTCTGTTCCCTCCCCGCTCCCGCCTCCCAGCTGCTCCGCCCACCCGCGCACTTCGCCTTAAATGGCGACCGTGCGAACGCGCAGCGGTCACGCGCAGCGGGTGCGCCGATTGTGCGCCGAAGGCGCGCCAAAGGTAAGCCCGTCTGCGCCCGTCCGCGCCTGGACCGTGCCCAGTGCCAGGACCCCTGGCCCTCGAGGACCCCGACCGACCCGCCTGACGTACTCCGCCGCCACCCTCATCGCACTCAACACCGGCCGACTCCCAGAATGCCATCAAGCCACTCCACGTCGTACCCATGGACCCTTCAGCTGCCACGCCTGCAAATTCACCTGCATCCGGACCTGCCTCGCACCAGCACCCGCCAAGTCGAACACCAGCAGCACCCACCTAAAGTGCATCCTGCTCAACACCCGCTCCGTCCACAGACACGCCATCGAACTCTGGAACCTTCTAGACGCCACAGCCCCGGACGTTGCCTTCCTCACGGAGACCTGGATGAACGCCTCTTCAGCTCCCGACATCGCCATCGCTATCCCAGAGGGCTACAAGATCGTCCGGAGGGACCGCAACGCCAACCAGATGGGAGGAGGCATCGCCATCATCCACAGGAACACCATCCGTCTCACGAC
Organism: Triturus cristatus; assembly: GCF_964204655.1. Lineage (NCBI taxonomy): Eukaryota > Metazoa > Chordata > Amphibia > Caudata > Salamandridae > Triturus > Triturus cristatus. The sequence continues at coordinate 273,384,396 of NC_140580.1, forward strand.
CAGCACCGACAACACCCTGACCACCGCCGAACACCTGCATTTCCAGATCCACACCAACACGAACACCACCCTCAGAGGCACCCTGATCTACCGACCCCCTGGACCACGCACACAATTCAGCGAGGACATCGCCGACTTCGTCAGCCCGCAGGCCCTCCCCTCCGCTGACTACATCCTCCTGGGGGACCTCAACTTCCATCTGGAGAACAACAACGACCGCAACACCAACACCCTGCTCGACAACCTCGCCAATCTTGGACTCAAGCAACTGGTGTCCACCCCCACCCACCTCGCCGGACACACTCTCGACGCAGTCTTCTCTTCCAGCACAGACATCAACTTCAGCCACGCCACAGAGCTTCAATGGACGGACCACAGCTGCGTCCACTTCACCTTCAAGAGAACGACGACCCACCACCACCAGCAACAGGCCGCCCGCAGAAGCTGGAACAAGATCACAGCAGACCAGCTCGCCACCTCCCTGAGCCAGCACCCTCCTGCCAGCTCAGCGAACCCCAGCCAGGCCGCCGACAACCTCACGAAGTGGATCAGCATCTGCGCGGACGAGCTCGCCCCGCTGAGGACCCCGCCCAGCAGACCCGGCAGCAAGAAAGCCCCGTGGTTCACCGACGAACTCAAGAGCTCCAAGAAGAACTGCCGAGCCCTCGAGAAAGTCTGGAGAAGGGAACCTACACCGGACAACAGGACCTCCTTCAAGCTTGCCACCCGGAAGCACCACCAGCTGATCCGCGCCGCCAAGAAAACAGCATTCAAGGACCGGCTGGACAACAACGCACACAACTGCAAGGAACTCTTCAACATCGTGAAATAGCTTTCCAACCCCGGCGCAGGAAACAACGACATCACCCCATCGCAAGACCTCTGCAACTCCCTCGCTTCACACTTCCACAACAAGATCGCGGACATACACAACAGCTTCAACACCCAACCAACGCACACCATGACCGAACAACCACCCCCCACCACCACCCTCCTCGCCTGGACCCCGATCAGCACCGAAGACACCATCCGCACGATGAACTCCATCCACTCCGGATCACCGACCGACCCCTGCCCTCACCACGTCTTCAACAAGGCCGACGCTGTCATCGCACCCCACCTACGAGACATCATCAACACATCCTTCGACACCACCACCTTCCCTGAGAGCTGGAAACACGCAGAACTCAGCGCTCTACTCAAGAAACCAACAGCGGACCCCACCGAACTCAAGAACTACCGCCCCATCTCGCTCCTCCCGTTTCCAGCCAAAGTCATCGAGAAGACCGTCAACAAGCAGATGGCCGCCTTCCTCGAGACGAACGGATCCCTCGACCCCTCACAGTCCGGCTTCCGAGCCAATCACATCACCGAGACCGCCCTCATCGCCGCCACCGATGACATCCGAGCCCTGATGGACAATGGAGAAACAGCGGCCCTCATCCTCCTAGACCTCTCCGCGGCTTTCGACACGGTCTGCCACCGCACCCTAGTACAGCGCCTCAGCAACATCGGGATCCAGGACAAGGCGCTGGAATGGATCATCTCCTTCCTCGACGGAAGAACACAGAGAGTCCGCCTACCACCGTACAAGTCAGAGGCCTCCGAAATCATCTGCGGCGTCCCTCAAGGTTCATCTCTGAGCCCCACCCTCTTCAACGTCTACATGAGCCCCCTCGCGGCCATCGTACGCAAACACAACCTCAGCATAATCTCCTACGCCGACGACACCCAGCTGATCCTCTCCCTGACCAACGACCCCACCTCCGCCAGAGCCAACCTGCACGAAGGGATGCAAGAGGTAGCCGAGTGGATGACGACCAGCCGCCTGAAACTGAACTCTGACAAGACGGAGGTCCTCATCCTGGGCTCTTCACCCTCCGCCTGGGACGACTCCTGGTGGCCTCCCGCCCTGGGCACCGCACCCAAACCGACAGACCATGCACGCAACCTGGGCTTCATCCTGGACTCCTCCCTCTCCATGACCAGGCAAGTCAACAACGTCTCCTCGGCGTGCTTCAACATCCTACGCATGCTACGGAAGATCTTCTGGTGGATCCCCACCGAGACCAGGAAGACCGTCACCCAGGCCCTCGTCACCAGCCGACTTGACTACGGCAACGCCCTCTACGCCGGTACCACCGCCAAGCTCCAGAAGAGACTCCAGCGGATCCAGAACGCCTCAGCCAGACTCATCCTCGACATCCCACGAACCAGCCACATCACCGGACATCTGAGAGACCTTCACTGGCTCCCCGTCAACAAAAGAATCACCTTCCGCCTCCTCACCCACGCACACAAAGCCCTACACGACCAAGGCCCGAGCTACCTCAACAGCCGGATCAACTTCTACGCTCCCAAACGCCACCTCCGATCAGCCAACCACGCCCTCGCCGCCGTCCCCCGCATCCGAAGAGCGACTACAGGAGGAAGGGCCTTCTCCTACCTGGCCGCCAAGACCTGGAACTCCCTCCCGACCGACCTGCGCCTGACCCAAGACCACCTCTCCTTCAGGAAGAAGCTGAAGACCTGGCTGTTCGAGCAGTAGCGGCACCCCCCCCCCCCTTCAGCGCCTTGAGACCCTGCGGGTATGTAGCGCGCTATATAAGTGTCACTGATTGATTGATTGATTGTGTTTTTGGGGGGCAGTAGAAAAAGGAAGAGGGACCCCTTAAGATACTCAAGGGAAATAAGGTACTTGTAACCAGAAGAAAGGAAAAATTCCCTTGATCCTACAATATTAAAACATCAAATACTATATCCAAAATCTATATAAAAAATTGTATTATTTAGAAAAATATTATTCTTGTTATTTCAAAACAAATAAAATCATATCACGTCATATCATAATCATTCAAATAAAATAGTTAAAAAAACATCATACAATACATATCAATCAGAAGACAGACATAGATGTAAGACACAACTGCTATTCTTTACAGGTGCACATCACATTGGACTAAATAATTATATATATTTGTTTTATTTAGGAATCAGACTAATTAAGGTGGGAGACAGAATCATTGTGTCTTGATAAAGATGGTATTAACAATTTAAAGCCATCGAAACGCGTCAACGCTGCTGAAAGCACAATCAAAGGACCAATACAGACAAGTCAAATATTGATTTATCAATGTATAATGAGCTGGGATTTAGAGTCCAATGTGATGTGCACCTGTAAAGAATAGTAGTTGTGTCTTACAAGCAGTTGGCGCCACATCTGCTACCTGACCGGACATACCCTACAGCACTGACCCCAGAGGTGAAGGTGATGGAAGCCCTGCACTTCTTTGCTACTAGTACCTTCCAGTACACTGTTGCTACTGCTGGTGGTATGCCGCAAACTATGTTCAGTCATGTGCTACGCGATGTCTTGGAGGGGATCTTGCATATCCTTGACCTGTACATCAAGTTTCCTAGCCCAGGTCAACTCACTGACATAAAGGATGCTTTTTATACACTGGGGAGGATGCCGAACGTCATCGGATCTATTGATGGTACACATGTGGCCCTGGTACCACCACGGGCACATGAGCAGGCATACCGGAACAGGAAACATTTCCACTCCATCAATGCTCTGGTGGTATGTCTTGCAGACATGTGTATCACACATGTGTGTGCACGTTTCCCCGGTTCTGCGCACGATGCCTACATCATGAGGAGTAGTCGCATTGCAACGCTGATGTCACAGATGTCAAACCAGCGTGCCTGGCTTGTCGGTGTGTACTGACTGTTTACCATTGTGTGTGTTTGTCAATGTTGTAGTCCACCCTCTTTCAAAACTCAGCTAATTGTTCAATTGTTTGTATGTAAGTGACTCCGGATACCTCAACATGCCGTTGTTGCTGACACCCCTCAGGAACCCTGTGACACCAGCCGAGATGCGCCACAATGAGGCACATGGTCGGACCAGGAGGGTGATTGAGCGGGCCTTTGGTCTCCTGAAAATTCGCTTCCGCTGCCTGGACAAGACCGGAGGGGCCCTCCCATATGACCCTGCAAAGGTGTGCAAAATTATCCTTGTATGCTGCATGCTACACAACATGGCAGTGCGGAAGAAGTTGCCTCTCATCGAGTATGACGATGACCTACATCCGCCACCTGTGGAGGATCCAGGCCTGGGCCACGATGCCAGTGATGATGATGGTGACGTCCGCACACAGCTCATCAACAACTTTTTCACCTGAATGTGAGTTTACAGGGTTGTTATGTCAATGTATTGAGTTAGCCTGAAATGTGTTGGGGCTGCTCTGTTGCTGTTTGAGTGTGTCTGTGTGCTACTTGACTGGATGCGTGCAGTGATGTGTCCTTTCAGGTGGTCTGTACTCCACAATAGTGTCGAACTGCTAACTTGTTTCTGTGTAGGTTTATTTTGACATGTTTTGTGCATGTGTATTGCATTTCTCTCCTGTCCTGCTGTGCTTTTGACTGTGTCTTGTGTCTGTCCTTCCCAGGGTACTTTGCCTGTTGTTTGGTCAACACTGACCCCCAACACCCAGAATCCAACCCCAGGGTGGAAGTTGTCGATTCCCATCAAGTGATGTACCACACACCCCTGGACTTCAATTCTCTGACACTTTGTGACCGTGTGTCCACTGTCACGTAGAATTACCTTGCAACTGTTGTGGAATAAACATGTTGCTGATGTGTAATGAACCTGTGCTACGCTTTGTTATGTGCTTTGTCTGTCTTCCCACATCTGACTGACATTTGCTTACCTCACCTGTGGGATTGTTACTACTGACTGTGGATAGGTGTGGTGTCTGTGCATTCCACTGTATTTCAGGTCAACATCACTGTATGGGATGAGTTACATGGCCATGGTGAATATGTGTTGTGGTGCCATAGTGGTGTGTCTCCCTCACATGTGTCACATCACCATGACTCACATAACGGTGATCACATTGCTGTAGTATTCGGCATGCACTGTGTTCTTTAGCAGATCAACATCTCCATGACACATAACAAGTTGGAATCACAACAGAGGCAAGTATAGTGTACTGGTGAGTTTATTTACAAACATGTGTGAGGATCGTGCACAGGATGGTGGGTGCTGTACATTGGGTTTTGAATCCAAAGTTCACAGTAGAGTTGGAAGTGTTGGTAGCTGCAATGTCCAGAGTAAAGTCCACAATCATCTGCTACATTGGACCAACATGCACCCTCCATGTCATGTAGGCGAGTTGTGTTAGATACGACAAGATGAACGGGTTGCGCACAAAGGACATTTTCCAGAACAGGTTTTGAGGCCCTCGGAGATGTCCATGGACATGTGCGTCTCACTTGTCCTTCGGCGGACGACCCCTCTTCTTCTTCTGGGGGGGGGGATCCCCAGGTGCAGGTGTCTGCAGTGCAGAGGACTCTCCGCCAGAGTCATCCTCCCTCCCTGTGGCACCGGCAGATCTTGCGGCAACAGATGTTGTGGCCACACAGGGAGGTGTGGACATGTTGGTGCTTATCTGGCAGAGGCATGTGAGTATGTCCCTATGCACCGCAGTAAGTGCATCCCACTTTGCCTCCATGCGGGCATGATGGGCAGCCTGCTCCTGTTGAATGTCCTTGAGGATCCCCACTACCTGGCCGAATCCTCCAGTGCTATCCTGGTACGCATCTGTGGAGCATGCCAGTGGGGGGTCATCATGCAGTCCAGACCCCTCTGCAAGCCGTGACCTCTGCCTACCACCCCTCCCAGCACCCCTAGCCACACGGGCAGGATCTGCGTTGGCATGCACAGGTGACACTGACTGGGCCCCCTTGGGTGTTGTTACTGGTGGTGTTGTCCGTAGCATCCTGGGGGTCCTGTGTCCCTGTGCTGTCGGTATTCTGTGTCCTTGGTCTGTCTGTGTCGGCGGGGGTGCCCTGTCTGTTGCCAGATGCTGGAGGCGTGGGTACAGGGCGTGCAGATATTTGTACTGCTGGTGCTGCAGGATGACTCACACCGAAGGTGCCAGGTTGTTCTTCGTCATCCGAAGAGGACAGAGACTGATCCACACCAGAGAGCTGAGGGTCCACCGGAGTCTGGGACAGGGACTCCTCTTCATTTGCTGCTGTGTCCCCAGCACCACCTGTGTTTGGAAGAGACACACAATGTAAGTTATGTTTCTACAGGCATCAATGGTTCACATACATGACATTTGCTACTTTACGTTCAGGATGCGTGCCTGTACACTGCTTTGTCCAAAGTTGTCACGGACAGAGATTGATATTGTTGTGGCACATTGCCCAGCCAACATGAAACAATTCAATGTGCATGTCGAAGTGTGTGCATGCCCAGCTCATGTATAGATTTGGCTGTACATGGCCATTACTACTCAAGGGCCATCACGTTGCTGACACAGGTGTGTCATCCCTGTACACATTTTACCTTTAACAAGGACATACGTGTAATTCCACTGAGGATATGTTGTAAGATTGGGGCATGTGTGGTAGCAGATTTTCTTTGTGTGTCACATTGGTGTATTGGTACGACATGGTCACAGTCCAGTATGCCTGTGATCTCTTGGGAGAAAGTGTTTTTTTACAGTGTTCCTAGTTCCCATCTCATTTCTTACAAGTGATGATGTCACCATCGTTAATGAGTCTGGTGCTGAGTTTTGTACGTGCATATGTGATTTTTTTTTTTTTTTTTTAAAGATTTTATTGTGCATAAAAAGGGTTACAAACACGGGCCTACAACCACCAGGGCCGGCCGCTAGTAGTCGAAGTGTTCCAGCATATCAGAAAACAATGACTGGCCCACAGGGGCTCCGCACTATCACAGTAGACCAGACTGCACATAAGGGAGATCAGAATACACACTTTTAATATAAATAACAACAAAAAAGAAAAATACAAAAATACAACAAACAAGGCGAAACGACTTATGAAGGGCGGCGAACACCAGCCGGGGGAGTCAACACCCAACCACCCGAGGGCGGTCAATAAAAGAAGACCTGAGAGGGAGGGGGGGGCCACGAGAGAACCAAATCTGTACTCCAAAGTACGAGATACACCAGGAACCCTCAAGGATCAGGGGGACGAGGCAACCCCGGACGTATCCACCAAAGGGGGTGCACAGATAGACCCACAATACGCGTTCCACTGCCCCCAAATTCTACCCCAAGCCCCCGGTTTACCACGAGCCACATACACCGTTTTCTCCCTGAACATGCACCAGTCCATGTTCTCCTTCCAGACGGACACGGTGGGAGGCCGCTGGGAACCCCAAAGCTGTGCAATATCTCTCTTTGCAATCATGTTCCCCAAGGCCGCCCACCGAGCCTGAGCCGCATTGCAGTCATTGGGCTCCCATACATTCAGCACACAACGACGCACCTCCGGCAGCAGAGCGACCCCGGTGACTCGTCTCATAATATCATGCACCCGGCGCCAGTATTCCGCCACCTCGCGGCATTCCCATAGGATATGGAGAAAGGTAGCACTGAGCCCGCAGCCGCGTTACAGAGTCCGTCGTCTGAAAACCCCATCGAGACCAGGCGGGGGCCCGTCACATATACACGATGGAGAATCTTAAGCTGGACCAGGCGGAGACGGGCCGGGATGGCCACCTCCATAGGGGATGACAGTGCAGTCTGCCAGTCCTCATCGTCCAGCTCCACCCCATCTCCCGTCCATGCCTCCCGAAGACGCACCAAGAGGTCAGCCCGATTGTTTATCAGTTTTTTGTAAATCAGGGAGATAGTACTGTCGGGGACGTGACCATCGAGTATGCGGTCCTCGAGAGGCGAAGAAGAAGGGACCGTGGTCCCCTCCCCAAAGACCGAAAGCAGGGCGTGCCGAACCTGTGCATAACGGAAGAACTCTCTGTCACTAAGCTCATACTCGCGCTGAAGCGCCGCGAAGGATTTAACCGCACCTTTAACCCACAGGTCCCCCACTCTGCTGATGCCGATCGTATCCCAGCGCTCGAAGCCTTTCGTTGTCCAGAGGCTTCCCAAGCGGTCTGAGTCGAATAGAGGAGTGGCGCACGTTAAACGCTCACTCCAGCCCATCGCTACGTTAGCCGCCTTCCATACACGGACCGCAATCCTGGTAGGGCCCGTAAGGGCCCTACCAGCAGACCGCGAGTAAAGCGCTCTGTTATAGTTACCGCCGGGGAGCAGGAATTTATCCATCTCATATGCCGGGTTCGAACCAGGAGCGTACGTAGCATGATTAATGGCAGACAGCTGGGAGGCCCAATAGTACCGTAGAATATCAGGAAGCGCGATGCCCCCGTTATACCAGGAAAGAGTCAGCTTGGCCAAAGCGATACGCGATCGCCCGTCCCAAACCAGTCTCCTCTGCAAACTCTCCACCTCCCTAAAGTAGGCCGCAGGAATGACATCGAAGGAGTTCTGGAGTGCATAAAGGAATCTGGGAAGGGACATCATTTTAAACAGCGCCGCGCGACCAAGCGGAGACAAGGCAGCTTACACCACCGAGCCGTATCTGCCCTCAAACGCCGGAGTGGAGACAGGAGATTCTGCTCATAGCGGACCGCCGGATCCAACGAAACATACACCCCCAGGTATTTAAAGCCGGACTGAGATATTTGGAGCGGAAGCCGAGGCGGCAAGAGAGGAAGACCACCAGAGATAGGATACACACAAGATTTGGACCAGTTGATTATCAGACCCGAGTTTTTCCCGAAGGAAGTAAGGACATCAAAGAGAACATTGAGCGACTTCCGCGGTGAGGTGAGATACAAGAGAATATCATCCGCGTACAATGAAACCCGATCCTCGAAGCCCGGGGCCCACCGGAGCCCTCTAATCGAGGGCTCCCAACGGGGCCAGGCAGCGAGCGGTTCCAGGGCGAGAGCAAAGAGCAGCGGGGACAACGGGCACCCCTGCCTAGTTCCCCTCCCGAGAGCGAAAGGCCGAGAAACCCGCCCATTGACAACCACCTGAGCCATTGGTCCAGCATAAAGGAGCTTCACCCAGCTAAGGAACCCCTCCCCAAAACCAAACTTCGCCAAGACGGCCCAAAGAAATGGCCATTCAATGGTATCAAAGGCCATCGTGGCGTCTAGGGAAACCAATATGGCCGGTTCAGCGAAGTACTCAGCCCTAGCGAGGACGCCGTGCAGACGTCGTAAGTTGAGAGCGGTATTACGATGTGGGATGAAGCCACATTGATCCGGATGTATCAAGTCACATATAACGCTCAGCAGGCGATTGGCAAGGACCTTAGCAAGGATTTTGGGTTCGGCATTTAGCAGGGAAATAGGCCTATAGGAGGCACAGCGGTCACGTGGCTTACCCTCCTTGGGAATCACCACTATAGTAGCCAGACGCTGGTCGTCAGGAAGGGAACCCCTCTCGAGCGATTCCTGAAACATATGACGGAGGAAAGACGCGATTTTATCCGGGCGCAACTTATATAGTTCAATCGGCAGACCGTTGGGGCCCATAGCCTTGCCCGAGCGGAGGGAGCGAATCGCAGTAGCTATCTCTTCGACAGACAAAGGGGCATCCATCAGCTCGCGGTCCTCGACGGATAAGCCGGGCAGGGCAATATCCCGAAGCAGAAGACGAGAGTCGTCCTCATCTCTATCAGACACCGGGGAGTACACTGCACGGAGGTGGTCAGCAAAACACTCAACAATCTGACCAGGCTCAGTCACACACACTCCATCCGACACCCGAAGCTCCGGGACCACACGATTCACTCTCTCCTTCTTGTCCAACCAGGCAATCAGCTTACCCGCCTTGTCTCCGGCGTCATACAACCTACCCTGCTGCTCCCTATACATAGTCTTGGCAGCATCAGTGACGAGAGATTTATATTCCAACTGCTTCAGGCTGAGGGCATGCAGCCCATCCGGGGTGACACCCGCCTCCAAGGCCGCCTTCAGCCCCGATATTTCAGTCTCCAGCATCACAACCGCCTCTCTCTTAACCCTCTTGGCCTCCACTATCTGGGACAGGGCATGCCCGCGGAGCACTGCTTTGAAAGCTTCCCACAGGGACACCGAGGACAACACCGACCCCTCATTCTCAGAAAAATATTGATCAATCGACTTAATCAGGCTATCACGGATCTTGGGGTCTCGCAGGTACCAAGGGTTAATAGGAGCGATCCGCCCAGCGGACCGCGACCCGGTGTCAAAAAGCAACCACAGTGGGGAATGATCAGAAATACCCCAGGCCAGGTGTTTGACCTCTCGAATCCGAGTAGCCTGGGCCGCGGGCATAAGGAAATAATCCAGTCTGGAGAGACTCCCATGGGCTCCAGAGTGAAAGGTGTACTGACACTGTGTCGGATGCATTAACCTCCAACAGTCCACCAGACCGAAGGTCTCCAGGAGCCCGCCCAGCCACGCCTGGGCAGCAGGGAGGGCCCTGGGCGGATGACGGTCCAGGTCACCCGAGACAACCGAATTAAAGTCCCCACCCATAAGCAAAAGACTGTCAGGAAGCCCAAGCAACATACGACCCAAGTCTGAGAAGGTGGAGTTCTGGAGGCCCGGGGGAACATAGACCGAGATCAAGGAAAGGGACTGCCCCTCCCACCTCCCAGTCAGAGCCACATAGCGCCCTCTATCGTCTGGGACCACCCTGGTGATCTCCAACGGAAGTGAAGCTCGCAAGAGAATGCCCACCCCTCTCGAACCAGTGGTGAAACCAGAGTGGGCCACAAGTCGATATCCCCCCCTGTTCATAGCCCGACAAACATTGCCAACCAGATGCGTCTCCTGTAGGAACACCACATCAGGAGTCAGACGACGCAGATATTGCAGCACAACACCCCGTTTGATACGGTCCCCCAATCCATTGACGTTCCAAGACATCAATCTCAACCCGTCCCCCCCCATCCCCTGCAGTAGATCAAGGGCCCCCTAGCAAAGCGCTCAACACCCAAGGATGAACAATAGCCAATACTTCGCCTTGAAAACAAAAACCACAAATCCAAACAACCCCACCCACCCACCAACCCCCCCCAACTCCAACACCCCCCACCCTGCACCCCTGCGGTCCAAAAAACCACCCCAACTTGCAGTGTGCCTGTCGCCCTACAAACCCCATTCTACGAAAAGACCCCGGAGGAGGGAAGGGACCCGACCCCGCCCGCTCCCCACACACAACATAGTGAAACAAAATGCACAAAAGAAGTAGAACCCAGCCGAACAGTACAACATGGCAGAGTCCGGGACCATAAGTCACTCCAAAGGAGACCCGCCACCCTCGGTACCGGCAGAGGGCCCAGTCCGGTCACCCCGGTCCGGCAGCGAATCCAGCCAGTCACTCACAGTCGCAGGAGAGTCAAAAAAGGTAGTCCGATCTTCATGTTCCACTCGGAGCCTTGCAGGATAAAGCATAGAGTACTTGAGACCGAGGTCCCGGAGACGCCGCTTCACCCCCTGGAAGCCCATCCGCTGTTTCTGGACAAGTTGGGTGAAGTCCGGGAAAAAGTTAATGGACGAGTTCTCATGTCGGACCGGGCCATGGACCCGTGAGGCCTGCAGAATCGCGTCTCGGTCTCTGTAATGGAAAAGTCTCGCAACGATAGGCCTCGGGGGGGCACCCGGTCGCGGCCGGCCACCTGGGACTCGATGGGCCCGCTCCACAGCGAAAAACTTACTCAGGCCAGCGGGAGCAAGATGCTCGAGGATGAGCTCCTCGACCAGGAGGTCAACCGGGCGGTTATCGGAGGTCTCCGGAACGCCTATGACGCGGATGTTATTGCGGCGGGCCCGTCCCTCGAAGTCTTCCAGCCGCCGGGCCATCAGATCATTGGCCGATTTGAGGTCGCCGAGAGTGGCCTGCAGGTCCGACACGTCCGTACCAAGGGAGGACGTCCGCACATCCAGCGATTGAACCCTCTCGTTGGTGTTAGAGAGATCCGCCCGGATTAACGTAATGTCAATGGCCACCGTGTCGATTTTACGGGCCAAGGCCTCGTACTGCGTAGCGATGGTCTCTCTGATGCCCTTAATGGCGCCCATGATGTCCTGCAGGGACAGATCCGGAGAAATGGACGGGCCACCACTGGTGTCCTCCGGGGGGACATTGGCCGTCCCGGGGGATCCTTTACCCTGAGTGTAGCGGTCCATGTTGTTCGTCTGGACCGGTCCCCCACGTAGGGATGTTTTGGTCTTACGCCTCTCGGGGTCTCCCTTGCCTCCCATGAGAACCTCGATCGCCGAAGGGGACCACCGAGGAAGCGTCGAGGTGGCACAGGCCAGGCAGACGCGTGTCGCACCACAGGCCGCAATATGGCGGAGCGAAGGGACCACCGTCAATGAGCACACTGGCAGCAGACGAAGCCACCGGCATCAAGCGAAGGCAAAATGAAAGCCCAGTCGCACCAAGCAAGTCCACAGTCCAGCCCCTCAAAGACCAAAAGTGAAACCGAAAGTGATGTGACGGCCACTGGCACAGCCCCGCTGCCGTTGTTGTTCAACTACGCCCCGGCTCCACAGATCACCCTCGCATCGGGCACAGCCGTCGGGTGGGCCTCAAAAGTTCAAACCACCATAACTCCGGATTGCCAGGTCCGATTTGATTTCCGAAAGGAGTTTAGTGTTCAGCCAGCATTCGTCTCCCAGATTCCATCAACCAAGTCAGGATAGAGTCAGGATAAATTCCGAGGAGCAGCGAGGGTCCGGGGAGCCCTGTGCTCACGCGACCATCTTGGATGCGCGCTAGGCTCCTCCCGTGCATATGTGATTTGACTTGTCAATGTTTTCCATGGTGACATGGATTGGGCAAGGAAGCACTCTGGCTTTTCAGTGCTCATGACAGTGAGAGCTGGTGTTGTGTGTGTTGCGGTTTGGCTGCTGTGAGTAGCATGTCTCCTCCAATGCAGTCCAGGTTAGACCATATGTCTATGTCAGTGAGTGGTGTGTTGTGTAAAGGATGCATATGTTGCAGCACGATGTAGGAGTGGAATGTAGCTCACAACAGCACCGAGTGTGAATGAGACAATGCTACGGTGTCGGCTATATTGGTGTGTCCATTCCATTCACTGTCAGATGTCCCCTGTCAATGATGTATATGTGAGTTCCTGTGTGTTTTGTGCAATGTACTATATATGAATCTCCACACTTGTCATCTGCAAGACACACCTCTACAGCCAGGCCAGGGGGCAACCCTGGACACTGCATCCCCAGACAGTGAGTTTGAACATATGGTTGCAATGGCTGTGTGTGCGACCGTGTTTGGGTTGGCCAGTGCATATGTGTGATTTTCAGCCACATCATTTATCAGGCCCATGTGTCAGACATCTTGCCCGGGCATTATCTTTGTGAGTGACTGGTACCACGTGTGCAATGTGTTTTAGCATAGAAGGTGTGTGTATGGCCAGCATCGGTGCTATTTGATTTCAAGTCAGGACCTCCTTCTCCCCCAGGCCAGTTATCCCATAATGAAGCGTGCCACCATTGCAGTGGGTGCAGGTTAACTTTCAGGATGTCAGTCAGTGCAGTCCTGGTGTTTGTTGGTGCCCAGTTCCCAGCAGGGCCTTGTGCTCCCCACAACAGAGCACAGTGTCAGACATCTTGTCAGTCCAGTCCCACTCCCTGTGAGGTGAGCATGGTTCAGTGTGAGCTTGCTGGGCCATGTGAGTGGGTGGGGAATGTCTGTGACTGCAACTCCCATCATGCTTTTGGATACACCCCCCTTCCCAGCATGCCCATACTTCCTTCCTTTTGACTCTGCTTCCCTGTGAGGGAGTGTGACAGCAATGGCAAGATGGCTGACTGTGCAGTCCTGGTGTTTGTTGGTGCCCAGTTCCCAGCAGGGCCTTGCGCTCCCCACAACAGAGCCCAGTGTCAGACATCTTGTCAGTCCATTTCCACTCCCTGTGAGGTGAGCATGGTTCATTGTGAGTGAGCTTGCTGGGCCATGTGGGTGTGTATTGTCTGTGACTGCAACTCCCATCATGCTTTTGGCTACACCCCCCTTTCCAGCATGACCATACTTCCTTCCTTTTGACTCTGCTTCCCTGTGAGGTGAGGAAATTAAAATATTATAAGGCCTATGTGTCCCCGTGTGTTCCCCACCACTCATGTGCACATACATGTAACCTATGTATTTCCCCTCCATGGCCTGTCTATCATGATGCTTATGCTATAACGTGGCCTGCCATAATCCAGTCTCCCATGAGAGAAACGACAAATCTGCTCTGAGGCCTACACGTTTTGCATCATGTTTTCCCGCATTTCCATTATTGTGGCTCAGCCAGAGCCGAAAAGAGGTTTCAGGCCTCAGAACGCTCTGAAAGCTGCAGCTGTGTATCCTTGGCCTTGCACACTTGGGCCTCAGCCAAAGGGGCCCCGACCAAGGTGCCGAGACAGTATTGAGCACGGTTATCTGCTTACTCCTACCGAAACCACATTCCTGCCTGGAGAAGGAGGGATAAACATGACCCATCTGCAAAGGAGAAAGCCTAGCCTTCCTGTCTCTTTTTGTGCGATTACAAAGCTCACGTCAGTGAAAAGCCCATAGCCCCCATGTAAGACTTCAGCAGTAAACGAAGAAATAAATGCCACATTGGCTCTTGGTGATGGGCAACCTATGTCACAAATCAGTCCCTTCTCCAGACTTCAGATACCAGATAATACAAGATGTGCTGGTCGCCCTGACACTGAAGGCCTCATTTTCAGACTCCAGACTCCCCGGTTGCATAGCAACCTTTCACACGTCAGTTACACGTCATTCTCGAGTTGAGCACAAGTAAGGCAAAGTTCCAGTAAAGTTCCAGCTGATCACGCAACCCCCTCTAGGCATCCACCCACCTATGACACTTACCTATTATCATCAAATGGACGCCCACCTTCACGCCTACTTACACACCCACATGCTCTTATCTCATTCTCTCTTGCTCCGCCTGAAGCACTCCTGCTTACGTATATTATTACAAACATATATATACTGTACTCTGTGAATAAAGTTTGAGAATATCTTTTTGAGAATCCTGGTCCTGATCCCTTGTGGTGATGGAACTATTCTCCCTATAACTCGAGTTATTGGAATAAAGCCTTTTTGAACCTGACACCACGGACTCAGCCTCTTGCTTCATGCATGATCATATTGATATATAGAAATTCAGAACGCGTAATATTTTATTTACGACATTAATGGCGCCCGAACAGGGACAAATCTCCTTCCCCATGCGCCGGAGATGAAGGTCCAGTTTTGCCCCCTTCCACAGCCGTGACGGACTTCGAGTGTACACGTCGCGGGTTTTCCCGCCAACTCCCTCAGGCCAACGAAGGAGACGGACTGCGACCAGGCATCCATACGAGGCGGTGAGGATTGCGGATCGTCCCGACCCAGAGCCCACCCTGCGAGAGAGCTGTGTCCGAGGTTTCTAGAGATCCACCTAAGATACGCCATTCCCTGCGCAGCGTCAAGTGTCCGAGGCCTTCAAGTTCAAGTTCAAGTTCTGCTTCCCGGTGAGTTTCTCATGGGGGTTGCAATAATGACGGGTTCATTTAATGAACACGGTAAAGACGTGTCTCACTTGTGAGACCGGTATGTTCAAGAGCATGCATTCAAGGATTAATGTTTCAAGAATTAAAGTCCAAGTTTTCAGGTGCACCGATTTAACTGTATGAATGTTATTGTCTTAGTCAGGTTCAGTTAGGTTTGAATGTGTAGGTTTTTATGTAAGTTTGTTTTATTGTGATTTTTTGTTTTTGGGTTATTGTGATTTTTGTTTTCGGTTACATTCCAACATGCCGTTGTTTTCGAAACTGCGAAAGATATGTACCAGAAAAGGTGTACTAGAGGAACCAGTTAACATTCCGCCTAGAGACACACCTGGACATTTCATGTACTGTAAGCATGGTTTAGATGCCGTGTTGTTTTTAGAACTATGGGTGGATTACACGAAGGATTTAGAGACAAAGTATAAATGGCCCATTACGGGAACGTGGGATGCGGAATGCATTATGAAGGTAGAGGAAGAGATATGGAAGAGAAAATCTAGACCTGCTCTGAAGGATGCCATTGAGTTTTGGCGCAAGGAGTCACATAGAAGAACAGAGAAAGAGTTCCACAAAGCAGAGAGAAGTAGACAGGAGTCCGAAAAAGCCAAAGAAGAGAAATTACAGGAAGAAGGGGAGCGGGTAAAAAGAGAGCAGGCTGAAAGAGAAAGAAATACTGTCGTTGCTGGTATTTATCCCGTCCTTTCAGAGGAACTAGCAAAAGTGGCCCCAGTAGAAAGACCAGTTAGAGTGCCACCGCAAGTACCCCGAAAAATAAAACAAACAGCATCCGAAACGTTCATTAACACCTACCTAGAGGAATCCCCACCAGCATACGTGGACGGATTTTTCCCTGCACCCCCAACGCAAGAACAGCTCCAGGAGCTCGAGGACGGCGGGGAGGGAGGATCCGGGGCAACATCAGGAGGGGGGCCGACAGTAAAAGTAGACATCCCCGAATGTATATATGACCCAGATCCAGGAAAGGGCAGAATGCTCGTGTTTTCACTAAGGCTTAGACGAGCAGTCGCAGATTTGGAAAAATTACCAGATATGGATAAACATCTAAAGAAAATGTACACATTCATAAGAACAGGGGAAGGTCCTGAGTGTATAGCAGAAGCTGTACAAAATAGAAAGGTAATTGTTAAGAACTATATCCTTCGCTTCCTAATTAATTGTCTGATCAGGGAAAAAGACGAAGGCGACGGGGACGTAGACCGTTGTTATATTGGTTGGAGTGATCGCATAGATGCCGGTCAGCATGATAAATCAGGCCAGACAGACAACATGTTGACCAAAATTCGGAAGGCAATAATAGCGTCACACGTAGGAGGCCCGAACGAAACAGCTGAGTTATCATCTGATGACGAAGCAGGGGACAAAGACAGAATACATTATGTGGGCCGTGCCCGGCGATTCGAAAGGCCCAAGGGCCTCAATCACCGTAAACAGGGAACTGCCATAAAAGAAAGATATTCCCTTGAAAGTTTGTTTCAGATCACCGAAAAAGCAGTGAATAAATGGCTAGGTAACGATTTGCCCCTCACCCCGACCGAAAATGAATTAGCACGATCAGCCACCCTGTGGGTATCCCAATATGATATATATAATAATGATATCGTAGCCCAAACGTTCTTGAGCCTCCCACCAAACGAACAGCGCATAGCTGGTGTTTACATGGTCCAACATTTGATCACGTTATATGAGAGTCAATATTCTGGTCTTGGTCTATTGTATAAGTTGCTGGACGACATAATACTAGACAGGTGGATGAACATGGGTACTGAACTGATTAATGTCATTCTGGATCAGCGACACAAGTATATAGTATACGTGACTAGATCCCTGCTTCCCGCTCCACCCCAGGTTAAGGGACAGTCATACGACAAGCTGAACCCCCTACGAGAGGTTCATCCTGTAAAGGATGCAAATAATGAACTGCAACGGGTGTATGTCTACACCCCCTTGTCGAAATTAGAGATACTGGAAATGAAAAAAATGTTACCATCCCATGATAAAGACCCGGGGGGTTTTCACCGAGAACTAAAGGACATTCTTCGCTTAGGAGAATATACATATGCTGACATTCTAAAGTTATTAAAAGTACTATTGCCTGCTGGTATTTACGAGAAGCTGAAAGGACAGGACTGGGAGGTGGGAGAGAAAAGGCTCAGCTGGGATCTGTTGGAAAGAGAGGAAGTGGGAAGAGGCCCGGGGGTTGGTCTGGGTCCCCGAGCTAAAGACCTACCTGAACTCCTTGTACAAGTTTTGCCCAGATTACTAATTACCAAGAAAGAAGACTGGGATGCTATTTCAGCCTGTAAACAGAAACCAGACGAGGACACTAGCGATTTTTACTCGAGGTTTGAGAAATGTTTCACTATCAATAGTGGTCTTAAGCCCGGTAGTGATTCATATCCCCATCTTTTCGTGAGCAAACTAGTAGAAAATTCCCTACCAGAGGTGAAGTATAGGGTACTGAAGGTTGAGAGTACTTGGCAAGCAAATAGCCCTTCACAAATGTTGCAGATGTTACAATACCACCAGAACAGAATTAGAGAAGAACACGAACAGGACAAGAGACGCATGAGAGACACAAAGATGAAAATGCTGGTGGCCCAATCGACCCCGGCAAACACAAACACGAACAAGAATAGCACGAAACAAAGTAATGGGACCTGTAATTATTGCAAGAAGCCAGGCCACTTCGTAAATGAATGTGCGGTCCTGAAACACAATATAGCGATAGGTAAAACTAAGCCACGTCCTTATCCTCCCAAAGAAAATAACACACATCAACATCAAGCATCAGATACATTTCCACCGCCGCCGCCGCCTGTCCATGCACCTGCACCAGCCCACGCCACAACACAAATGTATGAGCACGCTCAGACTAACTATCCAGAATACCAAGCATATTCGTGAAGAAGCCCAGAGAGGGAATTCGACTTGCCCCTTATTCCAGTTCCTGTGGACCAAGCGGGTCCCTATGTGCATGCACGTTTACTAGGAAAGAATAAAAAGTTTTTGATTGACACTGGGGCAAGTAGAACTACCATCAGTCATTCTGAGGTTCCAGGGGCACCCCTCTCGGGCTCAAAGAGTATATCCCTGGGCTTTTCAGGAAAGCCTATTATCAATGAGGTTTCAGAACCAGTCTCTTTAGGAGTTGGTCCACTAAAACATACAACAGATTTACTGCTTACTAAATCATGTCCAGAAAATTTACTAGGCATAAAAACGTTAAAGGAACTGGGGGCAATTATCTGTTGCTCGCCAGAAGGAGTGCGACTGTATTTACGTGATTTCAAGGGACATTTTGTTATGAAAGATATTGACATCAGGCTTCAAAATGTACCACAGCACCTATGGGCACAAGGCCCGACTGACGTAGGTTTCATGAACATTACACCATACCAGGTCACCCTCAAGGAAGGAGTGGTGCTGCCACGGATTCGACAATATAAAATTCCACCTGAAGCTGAAGTAGGGTTGCTGAAAATTATCGATGAACTCATCGCACAAGGGGTGGTGATCGAGACAGAGTCAAACATATGCAATTCACCAGTTCTTCCTATTCTTAAAAGAACTGATCCCAATGCATCACCTGTCTATAGATTAGTTGTGGACCTGCGAGAATTAAACAAATGTGTGGTGCCACAGTACCCTATGGTCCCGGACATTTCTTCATTATTGACTGCCATTGATGCGAAGGCTACGTTCTTTACAGTTATCGATCTGAAGAACGCCCTTTTCAGTATCCCAATACATCCGGACAGCCAATATCTTTTCGGTTTCAGTTTAAAAGGCCGTAGCTTCAGATTCACAAGAGCACCACAGGGCTTCACGGAAAGTCCTAGCATCTACAGTCAGGCACTCAAAAGACAACTAGACAGTATTCATATGCCTACCACTACAGCACTGATACAGTATGTAGATGACATTCTCATTACTGCACGATCGGAAACTGACTGTGTAAATGCATCACTCACTGTTTTACGTTTCCTAGCTGACAAGGGGCACAAAGTATCCCCTTCGAAGTTACAATTCTGTGAACAGCAAGTGGCGTACCTTGGGCACTTGCTATCCAAGGAGGGTAGGCGACTGACACCAGAACGTATTCAATTGATTTCTGGCCTTTCACAGCCCAAGACACAAAAGGAAGTACGTGCATTCATTGGCCTCACTTCATATTGCAGGCAGTGGATTCCCCAGTATGCTCACATAGCCAAGCCCCTAATACAGTTGACGACACAGGAGGCAGCTTCTACTAATGTCCTCCCTTGGACACAAGAACACACTGTGGCATTTGAAGAATTAAAAAGAGCTCTATGTCAAGCACCAGTTTTAGCGATCCCTGATTACAACAAATCTTTTATGCTTTTTGTGACAGAGCGGGATGGAACAGCGCTATCTGTCCTAACACAAGATCATGCAGGAAAACACAAGCCCTGTGCTTATTTCTCTAGTACATTGGACCCAGTAGCACAGGCTTTGCCTGCGTGCCTAAAATCTGTTGCAGCAACAGCCTTAGCCATAAGACAAAGTGACTCGATAGTGCTGGGCCACCCCCTGACAGTACAAGTACCACACGCAGTAGAGGTTCTCTTGAACCGAACACAAACACAACACCTGACTGTAGCGAGACTGACAGGTTATGAGCTGACGTTATTTCAACCAAACATAAAGATCAGACGATGCAACATACTGAATCCTGCTACTCTTTTGCCCTCCAGTACAGAAAACGTTTCCCCACATGACTGTGTTGAAGTGATACATACCGTGACAAAACCAAGACAAGACTTGACAGATGTTGCACTCCCAGACCCTGACCTAACACTCTATGTTGACGGTTCATGTATGAGGACGGGGGCGGGAGAATTAGTGGCAGCATATGCAGTGACCACTGCTACTGAAATCATAGAGACTAAAAGAATAGACATACTGTCAGCACAAGCAGCAGAGCTCATCGCTCTGACACAAGCGTGCATAAGAGCTAAGCACCTGAGAGTAAACATTTACACTGACTCACAATACGCATATGGGGTAGTTCATGACTTCGGCGTACTATGGAGGGAAAGAGGTTTCTTGACTTCTCACGGGGCCAAGATACAGCATGGCCCCCTTATTCAAGCCCTTCTAGATGCTATACATTTACCAACAGCGATAGCTATCCTGAAATGCAAAGCACATACTAAAGCCACAGATACCATTTCTCAAGGCAATGATCTGGCAGACCGAACAGCTAAACAGACAGCTCAGACCCCACTAGACATGACAAAATCACAGGTACCATTAATGACCAAAGCCATGACAGTCAGGGATCCTTCCAAGGATGTACAAGACATTCAGACACATGCTACTCTAGACGAATTAAAGAAATGGTCGGAACAAGGAGGGGTACTGACTCATCAGGGTTGGATGACTAAGGGCAAAGAAACATGGTTTCTTCCTGATTCGATGGTACAAGTGATCATAAATACTGCACATAGTCCTGCACACTTAGGAGAGAGAGCAATGCTAGACAGCTTACAGAATATATGGTTCAACAAGCACCTGCGTGCAGCAGCGAAACAAAAGGTCAGAACATGTATGATCTGCTGCCAATTCAATCCAGGTAAAGGCATTCCAATGGAACAAGGTGGATTCCATCCACCTGACCATCCTTTTGAAGTCCTCCAAATGGATTATATCCAAATGGACAGATGTAGAGGTTACAAATATGTCCTGGTAGAAGTATGTTCCCTATCAAGATGGACAGAGGCCTATCCAGTCCCTGATTATACTGCTGTAACTACCGCCAGACAATTAGTACGAGAGTTTTTCCCACGTTATGGATTACCGCGTGTCGTATATTCCGACAACAGTCAGCCATTCTCCTCTGAACTCATGAAACAGATGTCCCTTCTGTTAGGGTATACCTGGAAGTTCCATTGTGTACGACATCCTGAGGCAGCAGGCCTTGTAGAAAGACATAATCAGACCTTAAAGATAAAACTAGCAAAGATTTGCGCAGACAAAGGTGTAGATTGGATGGTAGCCCTGCCGGTTGCCCTCTTTTACATGCGAATGGTAGCCCATTCTAGAACAGGCTTATCTCCCTATGAAGTGGTCTTTGGTAGACCACCGAATATGTGGGGCACTCCCATGCCTAAAAAGATCACTGATGTTGATAGTAACATGCTGACAGATTACCTGGCTTCCTTGATGTCTGCACTACTCTCTTGTCGTTCGCAGGTTGCTGCCGCCTTCCCTGACAACACCCAGGTCAAGGAACATTCCCTCGTTCCTGGGGATTATGTAGTCATACGGAACTTTGATAGAACGAGCCTTCTTGAGCCAAGGTGGAAGATGCCCAAGTTGGTATTATTGCCCACGAGGACCGCTGTTAAAGTCGAAGGACGGAAAGGATGGGTTCATCTTCATCATTGTAAACGCTACTTTGGAAATAACGATTCGTTTAAAAAGGACATACACTTTTCAGACTTTGAGCCCCCTTTACTAGAGGAGACTCCCCAGCAGGAGTACAAAGCTAAACTTAGATCTAAAAAGTCAGAACCCGTTTGATCAATTAAGTCCACTAGGTGGTGAAGCGGTTGAACATGTATTCTGGCTTGCATAAGATCTTGGATACTACGGATGAGAGAAAGAGCAAGATGAAAAGCAAATACTGTAAAATATTATGTGGTAGATGTATAGCGACTTTGATTGTTTTATTTCTTCTGTGCATCATGATAATATGTATCAGCTTAATACTACATGCTATTTTTCCTCCTATTGCCTCACTCTTACACTCTTCTACTAATGATACCATAAAGCACACATTTAGTGATCTGCCATCCCATGAGCTATCCTATCGACTTGCCTTACGCAACAATACCTTTATTCAGATGCTGCACCATTCACATCAGACTAGCAATGCTACAGACTGCTGGGTCTGTGGCCGACTTCCCCCGTATCAGAAGGTGAAGGGAGTGTTGCCTCTTTTCCCTTTTCCATTCTCCCATAATGGTTCTTGCGGAGCATGGTTTGCCTTAATGACATCCATCAACGGTGATGCCAAAGAATATCAAGACAAGGAGTGTAGGGGCGACTGGGTATGGGGTAACTTGAATAAAGTCATGAATAAAGCATGTTTCCCAGATGAAGAAGGTCTTCCCCAAAGGAAAGGTACAGATCTAGAAAATGAAGAGTATCTGCAAGGAAATGCGACCCTCGACTTTATAGTGTTGAATGTCAAGCCCATACACAATTTAGGTCCATCCTCAATCACAGTCCTGCCAGTAAAAGGGAACTTGTGTGTCAGAAAAGAAGGCTATGTACATTTGGGGCACAGCGAGTGTAACACTATACTGGTGTTTAAAGACAAAGGAAAGTCTTACTTCAGAGCATCGCGACACACCTACTTTATTTGTGGCCAGACAGCCTATGTGCAACTGCCCTTAGACTGGGGTGGGACGTGCTATATATCATTCCTTTTACCACCCGTTTTCTTGGCCCCATCGAACTATCATCAAAATCTCCAACTAGCACTTATCAGACACAGACGAGGGCTCGATGCCTCTGGCATTGACCAGACTGAAACAGCTTGGGAGCAATATACAGATTTCAACAAAGGATTCTTTTTCTTCATAGGTCCCGTCCAGAATAATAAACTTATCCGCAGACTAACAAGGATTCTAGAAACAGTTGCTAATGAGACTGCATCAGCCCTGGGGAACTTGACCCAGGAACAGTCTGCTATGAGAATGGTCGTTCTTCAGAATCGTCTTGTTCTTGACGTCATCCTAGCGGATAGGGGCGGGGCCTGTAGGGTCATCGGTTCCAGCTGTTGCGTTTTCATACCTAATAACGCACCGTCTGTATACAAAGCAATAACAAGACTCCACAAGATTGCCCAAAGCATACACCAAGACCCAGGCACGTGGACTTGGTCCAGTTGGCTCTGGGAAATAATATCAGCATGGGGATGGAAAGCGTTGACAGTCTGTGGACTAATACTACTGATGATATTCAGTTGTTGCCTATGTCTGCAGTGTGGCCCGGCCATTTGCTGCCTGTGTGCTACTGCATGTGTTCCACATCCCCATTTACAGAGCATTGAAAATGGTAAAATAATGCTGCAAGAACAGATTGACTGTCTCATGAGAATAGATATGACATGAGGGTCCACTAGGGGACAAGGAGGGAATGAGGAAATTAAAATATTATAAGGCCTATGTGTCCCCGTGTGTTCCCCACCACTCATGTGCACATACATGTAACCTATGTATTTCCCCTCCATGGCCTGTCTATCATGATGCTTATGCTATAACGTGGCCTGCCATAATCCAGTCTCCCATGAGAGAAACAACAAATCTGCTCTGAGGCCTACACGTTTTGCATCATGTTTTCCCGCATTTCCATTATTGTGGCTCAGCCAGAGCCGAAAAGAGGTTTCAGGCCTCAGAACGCTCTGAAAGCTGCAGCTGTGTATCCTTGGCCTTGCACACTTGGGCCTCAGCCAAAGGGGCCCTGACCAAGGTGCCGAGACAGTATTGAGCACGGTTATCTGCTTACTCCTACCGAAACCACATTCCTGCCTGGAGAAAGAGGGATAAACATGACCCATCTGCAAAGGAGAAAGCCTAGCCTTCCTGTCTCTTTTTGTGCGATTACAAAGCTCACGTCAGTGAAAAGCCCATAGCCCCCATGTAAGACTTCAGCAGTAAACGAAGAAATAAATGCCACATTGGCTCTTGGTGATGGGCAACCTATGTCACGAATCAGTCCCTGCTCCAGACTTCAGATACCAGATAATACAAGATGTGCTGGTCGCCCTGACACTGAAGGCCTCATTTTCAGACTCCAGACTTCCCGGTTGCATAGCAACCTGTCACACGTCAGTTACACGTCATGCTCGAGTTGAGCACAAGTAAGGCAAAGTTCCAGTAAAGTTCCAGCTGATCACGCAACCCCCTCTAGGCATCCACCCACCTATGACACTTACCTATTATCATCAAATGGACGCCCACCTTCACGCCTACTTACACACCCACATGCTCTTATCTCATTCTCTCTTGCTCCGCCTGAAGCACTCCTGCTTACGTATATTATTACAAACATATATATACTGTACTCTGTGAATAAAGTTTGAGAATATCTTTTTGAGAATCCTGGTCCTGATCCCTTGTGGTGATGGAACTATTCTCCCTATAACTCGTGTTATTGGAATAAAGCCTTTTTGAACCTGACACCACGGACTCAGCCTCTTGCTTCATGCATGATCATATTGATATATAGAAATTCAGAACGCGTAATATTTTATTTACGACAGAGGGAGTGTGACAGCAATGGCAAGATTGCTGACTGTGAAGTCCTGGTGTTTGTTTGGCTACAAGTCCACAGAGAGCCCCTGTGCATCACACGGCAGCACCCAGTGCGGTGTATCTTTGGGTGATATTTCACTACAGTGTGAGTCAATTCATTATACCCGGTGAGTTGTGTGGAGTTTGTGTTAAGGGGTGTGTGTGTCTCCACATGCTGGTAAGTATGGTCAGAGCTCTCAGTCCTCCTTTCCACCCGGCCAGACATCCCACCATGAAACGTGCTTCCATTGGAGGGCGTGCAAGTTGGCTTTCAGGATGTCAGGCAGTGGTGTCCTGCTTCTGATTTGCGCACAACCCCTACCAGGGCCTTGTGCTCCCCACAGCAGGACCCAGTGTCAGCCATCTTGTCAGTCATTTTCCACTCCCTGTGATTTGGGCATGGTTCAGAGAGGTCTTGATGGGCCAATTGGGAGGGGGAGCATTATATGTGACTACAAACCCCATCATGCTTTTGGATACACTCACTTCACCTGCATACCGACTATTCCTTCCTGTCAGTCAGCTGCACTGTGAGGTAGTGTGTTTGTGGTGGCAAACTGTCTGACAATGTTTATTTAGCTTTGTGCCACTGCCTTGCTCTATTTGTTGGTAGGTTTGTACATGTCATGACGCAGTTACAAGTCACTATGAGATGGCAGGTATTGTGTTTGTCTGACTAGCATACACATCTTGGGATGATTATCTATTGGTTACTGTGGCTTTGCTAACGGTGCATGGTTTCACTGTCCCCTTGCCACACAATATTGAGTATAGTGGTTGTGTACTCACCAGGCTCTGGTATGTCTGATAGACCATGGACGCTCTCTGGTGGTAGGATGTCCCGCACCTTCTCCTCCCAGGACCTGAAGTATACTGTTTTGGCAGGAGGGCCACCACCAGTGCACTGACTCAAGGCGTGATCCTTCTCAATGAGTTTCTTGACCCTCCTGCGCACGTCATACCACCTGTTCTGGATATCATCCTTTGTGCGCAACATTGGGGCTTGTGCGTTCACCTTGTCCACGACCCTCGCCCACATCTTTGTTTTCTGTGACATGGGGGTCCTTTGGACCAATGTACCAAACAAATGTGGCTCTACTCTGATGATCTCATCTACCAGCACTTCTAACTCACTATCTGTGAATGTTGGATTCTTCTTTGGGGGCATGGTGTTGGGTGGTGGTGGTGAGTGATGTGTGTGAGGGTGCAAGTGAGGGTGGGTGAGTGTCAGTTTTGCTAGGTGTATGAGTGAGTGCTTTTGGTGAGGTGCTAATGGTGTGAAAGTTGTGTGATGGGTGAGTTGTGAGTGTGTCTGTGGTTGCTGTCTGATGGTGTGCTCTGCTGGCTGTTCTCTTGAATTTGCAAAGGATCATGGTAGTGATTGGTGTCCTTTATATAGGTGGAGTGGTGGGTGTGTCTTAGTTCCAAGTTTTTTTTAAAATATTTATTGACTTTGTCATTGCTTGTTTGGTCCTTTTTTTGTATTTTTTCCTTTGGGTTTTCTAGGCAAGAAGGAGACGTTCTTCTGACCGAGACGGACGCTGATGTTGGCTCGTGCGGGCTTCTCTGGGTCTTTCACGCTGACTTTCTTCTGTGTTTCATGCACGTCGGTCGGTTTCTTCAGGTCCCTGTTTTCTGTGCGTGTCAGTCATGCGGCTTGAGCTCTGTGCGAGTCGGTCTGGTTTTAAACGCATTGCATCGTATGGCGCGGATCGGACATCGTGGGTACATGTAGGTTGGGTTCATTCCTGGTGCGTGTCGGTCGGTGCGATTCGCGTCCGATTTCCGTGCAAATCACTGTTTTCCCTACGGCTCAGTCGTACTGCTTGTATTCCGTACGTGTCGGTTGTAATTCACACGTGTTGCATCGTACTGCACGGGTCGTACGGCGCCGGTCCGTGTCTGTTGGTCTCCGTTCCGGGTCCATGTCGGTCGGTACATTTTGCGGCCGGAATCGGCCCCTAAGCTGTTAAAAAATAGTCCATGTGAAACAAAAATGGCTGCTTAAGTAAATAAAAACATACTAAATAATTCTAAAACATCGGAAACATACAGAAATAAACTATTATTTTGTTTTCTAAAAATATTACATCAATGTACTTATTTTTTTAATACTATAACTTGTTTTATGTATTGTAAAATTATAGTAATAGTTAATATAAAAAATATTAATAATTATTATAATTACTTATAATTACTTAATTTGTATCATTTACAATGTATACCCAAAAATGCTTAAAAAGTGTAAAATGTTAAAGAATAATTTAACCTTTTGAAAATCATATTTGTATAAAATGCTAAAATGTACTAATTGTTATTAATTTATCATAAATTAATAATATTAATTGCAAATATATATATGTTATAACATTATAAAAATGTGTTTTTGTTGTTTTATGTGAAAATATGTCTAATATGGTGTATTAAACATACAAAAGCATTTTTCAATATTTTGTAAATGTTACAAATACAAAAACAAAACTGTAAAAGCATGTTGTAAAAATTATGTTTCTTACACAAATGTTATAAACAAAAATGTATAAAAATTTTCCTAATACAAAAATATTGAACCTATGTTTTAAAATGTAAAAAAACATGAATGTTAAAAAAATGTGAAATGTGTATGTGAATAAACATATGTATGCAGAATATTTCATTTTCATGTATTAAAAATATATATTTGCTTTCTATGTTTCATCAATTGTATAAAAGTACCTTAATACAATGTATTTATTTACCCAAAGATTGTTAATAATAAATAAAAAAGTTATGTTTACAAATAAAAAATGTTATTCTTTCTCTATTAAATATTTATCGTTATTTATGTTCCCAAATGTATATTTAAATTCAATGTTTATATTTTATTTATCTGAAAATACCATATCAATATATATGTCTCTTAATTGTACTTACTATTAAATCTTTAAAATGCTGTACAGTGAACAAATATAATTTACTACTCCCACTCTAACTAATATTAAATCAGGGAATGTGTTGGTCAGTAAAAATATATAAATTACTATTCCCACTACACTCAACATTAAGGGGTCGATTCCGATCTCGGACAGAAAACTTACTATCCGACACGGACCCGCCAATATTTCTGACCGAACCGTACCCACGCCTTCCGAATAGCTGAGTACGATGTGATGCCTGAATTATCCGAAGGATTCGTCTGGAAATATAATCCTACGGACTATTCGGCAGGCAAGAAGCCTGACCGGATAGACTCTGACGCTCAAGATGAGACATAGTCAAGCGTCAACCCTACGCAACCGAAACGTATGCGAACGATGCCACATAGCCAAGCATAAACACAAAACGCCAGAGTCGGACGCGAATGATGCCACATACCCAAGCATAAGAGAACGGCGGGGCCGGCACCGTCCACGCCAAAAGTATGGCGGTTGAGCCGCCCCCCTCCGGATCAGGAGGCGGGCCTGTCGCGCACATTAGTGACGCGACAGGCGCACCTCCTCCACCATAGGTCCTGGCCCGGAAGCGTGACCCGGAAGTGATTAGAATCACTTTCGGGTCACACGAATGGGCAACGTCAGGCTCCCTGCATCCAAACTTCTCTCCTGTCACTTTCTGGGCCTTGAGAGGGGAGGAGGGGGTGTAGGTAGTACCTGGCCATAACAAAGTTACAGCCTCCTAGCGAGGCTGGGGGCAGGCTGGGGAGCAAGGAGCGAAGAGACAGACTCCTGTGCTCCCCTGACTTTTATCCCCTTACGGTGGCCAGGCCAGTTCTAACTGGCCTGACGTTGCCCATTCGTGTGACCCGGAATTGATTCTAATCACTTCCGGGACACGCCGCCGGGCCGGGAGCTATGGTGGAGGAGGCGCACCTGTCGCGTCACTAATGTGCGTGACAGGCCCGCCTCCTGATCCGGAGGGGGCCGGCTCGACCGCCATACTTTTGGCGTGGCCGATGCCGACCCCGCCGTTCTCTATGGCCAGGTACTACCTACACCCCCTCCTCCCCTCTCAAGGCCCATAAAGTGACAGGAGAGAAGTTTGGATGCGGGGAGCATAAAACCCCCGGCCGTATTTATTAAACAAAGATTCATAAAAATTTATCAAAATTTACCATATTCACATAATTTAGCAGAAAATATACATTACATTGATTACAATTGATAAGTACAGATGTCAGATGGCTAACCTTAACATAACTCTAATACAAAGATTTCCTATCCATATCTAACATATCTTTAATAATCATTACAGTATTTATTTTCCCGTTCACCGTGAGGGTACTTTTCCCCCCGGTTACCCCTGTACGCTCTGTACCTTATCTCCATAAAGGGGCCCTTGCAGCTGTGTGCCATTTACTGGCGTCGTTGTGCACGTGCGGGATGGCCAACCAGCCTTGAGAAAGCGTGACTCCCTCCTCCCCCGCACTCAACTGCCCCTGGAGTTCTATGAGAGACCACTTGTCCCTCCCACTTGAGCGACCCCATTCAAGAATGGCGCCGCCCTCTAAGGACCTTAAATTTACTGCTCACCAATGATGATCTTACCGCCACAGGCTAGCATGGTTGACCAACTATCTAGCCCCCCCTGCACTCACTAGAAGGTCATCCCCTGAGACTGAGGCCACCCAACCATGCCAATATATTCTCCAGGAACACTTCATTGCCTACTTTGGACAGGTGCACACCGTCTTTTAGGAAGCATGGCTCACCCCTAATGCACCCATGGGCGATGGTCTGCAGTTGAGGAGCCCTGAAAAGTCTCTCTATTTTATTATTTATTCTCCTCGCTGAGTGAATTAATGCATTTACAGATTCCCCTCCCCTCCATTGGAATCGGGGTATCATCTGAGACCACACGATAGTGCAACCCTGGCATGTCTTGGCTAACCAACCTATTTCTGTGATTATAGTTTCTACCAACCCTCTTCTTCCCAGGTTTGCGAGATCGTTCCCCCCCAAGAGCAGAACAATAATATTGGGAGGAGCCCCCCCCTTCCTCAATAAGTCTAGCATGATACCCCTGAACTGACTGAAGCAGAGCCCCCCTTTCCCATGAAATGCTATCTCAAAACCGGCCTGCCGTGCCCTGTCCTTATAGTTTCCTGTAATTAAAAAATTAGACAGACGCCTTACATATGAGTGGCCAACAATTCAAACAATCTGTGGTCCTTTCTCTGGTGCTGATGGTCCTTGCATCGCCCAACGCTGCTGTTGTGGTGTCCTCAGTTTTCCCCCTGCCTGACAGGTTTGAGAAACTTTAATGAAAGCAGAGAAAGACACATGCATCAGCGTCTGGTGAACTATCCCACTCACAGCATATGTAGTCGCACGTAGCGTTTATAACAATTGGAGGATCATCTCCCAATCCTTTGTACATTGTTGCTAGGTAGACCCCTGGCTGTCACTTCAGTGGCAGCCCCTATCCTAAAAGAGTGAGTTCCAAAACTGCCTGGGTTCAAACCAGCCTTCTGGATTGCCATGTCCAGTACTCTTTTAAATTGAAAACATGTCAGTGGGACCCCATCCGCGTGTATTGGCAAAGGGCCCCCTTTGTCACAGGGTCTAACCTGCAGGTAACTCTCCACATGTGAGAGTGGACAGCATGGGTTACCATGTGCCCGGTACAGTACTACCCCATCACCTCGTGCCTCCTGATCCGTTTTGGACTTCCCAATTGATATCAGTAGTGTGTCACCCTTCACCTTAATACGGTCAAACTGTAGGCCGCCGTGTACATCCAGTTTGCTTTGGGCCACTAATTCCCCAATCCTGAATGCTCCATAAAAGGCCAATGAAAATGCTGCAGTGAACAACCGCACTTCCCCCGAGGTATTGCAAATTGCGGGGAGGGTCCCTAGTAATGATGTCAGGAGCTCCACCCCGATTGGCTGCCTTGAGTCTGGGGCCGGCCCTTGGAGGCGTTGCCAACCTTTCAGAGCCTTCCTAACTGTAAAACTGTTAGTGGGATCCCCTTTGTCGCTGATCTGGGCAAAGAAAGAGATCGCCGCCACATGCCGCTTAGCGGCTGCAGCAGAATGCCCTTCCCCTTGTAAAAAACCCAGGTACTGAAGGAGCGTCCCCGTGTCGTGCCACTTCTCAGCCTACCCCATTCCCAAGAAAGAACAATATTGCCAAAACGCCCCTTCGTATGCTTTCCTGGTCCTGGGTGCTAGGCTAGCTGCCACGAGGTCCGGTAGTTGGGGGCACCAATCTGCCAGAGTCGTTCTGGGAAGGGGGTGGCGTGGATACACACCGACCCCAAGACCACCCTCAGAGGCACCCTCATCTACAGACCCCCAGGACCATGCACACAATTCAGCGAAGACATCGCCGATTTCATCAGCCCGCACGCCCTCCCCTCCGCTGACTACATCCTCCTCGGGGACCTCAACTGCCACCTGGAGAACAACAACGACCGCAACACCACCACCCTGCTGGACAACCTCGCCAACCTCGGACTCAAGCAACTGGTGACCACCCCCACCCACTACGCCGGCCACACGCTCGACCCCATCTTCTCCTCCAGCAAGGACATCACCTTCAGCCACGCCACCGGACTCCACTGGACGGACCACAGCTGCGTCCACTTCAGCTTCAGAAGGACCACGATCCACCACCGCCCACAACAGGTCTCCCGCAGATGCTGGAACAAAATCACAGCCGACCAGCTCGCCACCTCCATGAGCCAGAACCCTCCCGCCAGCTCAACGAACCCCAACCAAGCCGCCAACAACCTCACGAAGTGGATCAGCAACAGCGCGGACGACCTCGCCCCACTGAAGACCCCCCCCGCCAGACCCGGCACCAAAAAAGCATCATGGTTTACCGACGAACTCAAGAGCTCCAAGAAGAACTGCCGAGCCCTCGAGAAAGCCTGGCGCAGAGACCCAACTACAGACAACATGACCACCCTCAAGCTTGCCACGCGAAAACACCACCAGCTGATCCACACCACCAAGAAAACCGCATTCAAGGAACGACTTGACAAAAACGCCCACAACAGCAAGGAACTCTTCAACATCGTCAAAGAGCTCTCGAACCCTAGCGCCGGAGACAACGACATCACCCCATCGCAAGAACTCTGCAACTCGCTCGCCTCGTTCTTCCACAACAAGATCGCAGACATACACAACAGTTTCAGCACACAGCCGATGCACCCTACGACCGCACCAACGCCCCCCACCACCACCATCCGCGCCTGGATCCCGGTCAACACCGAAGACACCATCCGCACGATGAACTCCATCCACTCCGGATCTCCAACCGACCCCTGCCCTCACCACGTCTTCAACAAGGCCGACTCCGTCATCGCACCACACCTGCGGGACATCATCAACGCCTCCTTCGACACCGCCACCTTCCCAGAGAGCTGGAAGCACGCCGAACTCAGCGCCCTACTGAAGAAACCATCAGCGGACCCCACCGAACTTAAAAACTACCGACCTATCTCGCTCCTTCCTTTTCCTGCCAAAGTCATTGAGAAGACCGTCAACAGACAGCTTGCCGTCTTCCTCGAGACAAATGGATCCCTCGACCACTCACAGTCTGGCTTCCAGGCCAACCACAGCACCGAGACCGCCCTCATCGCAGCCACCGACGACATCAGAGCCCTGCTCGACAACGGAGAAACAGCGGCCCTCATCCTCCTGGACCTCTCCGCGGCGTTCGACACGGTCTGCCACCGCACCCTAGTACAACGCCTCAGCAACACCGGGATCCAAGAGAAGGCACTGGAGTGGATCATCTCCTTCCTCGCCGGAAGAACCCAGAGAGTCCGCCTCCCCCCGTTCAGATCCGAGGCCACCGAAGTCATCTGCGGCGTACCCCAAGGATCATCACTCAGCCCCACGCTGTTCAACATCTACATGAGCCCCCTTGCGGCCATCGCACGCCAACACAACCTCAACATCATCTCCTACGCCGACGACACCCAGCTGATCCTCTCCCTCACCAACGAATCCGCCACCGCCAGAACCAACCTACACGAAGGGATGAAAGACGTAGCCGAGTGGATGATGAACAGCCGCCTGAAACTGAACTCAGATAAGACGGAAGTCCTCATCCTGGGATCTTCGCCCTCCGCCTGGGACGACTCCTGGTGGCCCCCTGCCCTGGGCAGCGCACCCAAACCGACAGACCACGCACGCAACCTGGGCTTCATCCTGGACTCCTCCCTCTCCATGACCAGACAAGTCAACGCCGTCTCCTCGTCATGCTTCAACATCCTCTGCATGCTACATAAGATCTTCCGGTGGATCCTCACCGAAACCAGGAAGACGGTCACCCAGGCCCTCGTCACCAGCCGTCTGGACTACGGCAACTCCCTCTATGCCGGAACCACAGCCAAACTTCAGAAGAGACTCCAACGCATCCAGAACGCCTCGGCACGCCTCATCCTGGACATCCCCCGACACAGCCACATCTCCGAACACCTGAGAAACCTGCACTGGCTCCCCGTCAGCAAGAGAATCACGTTCCAACTCCTCACCCACGCACACAAAGCTCTCCACAACCAAGGGCCAAGATACCTCAACGACCGCCTGACCTTCTACACCCCCACCCGCCAGCTACGATCGACCAACCACGCCCTCGCCGCCGTCCCCCGCATCCGAAGAGTCACAACGGGAGGAAGATCCTTCTTCTACCTGGCTGCCAAGACGTGGAACTCCCTCCCCATCCACCTCCGCCTGACCCAAGACCACCTCTCCTTCAGGAAGCAACTCAAGACCTGGCTGTTCGAGCGGTAGTGGACCCCCTTCCCCCAGCGCCTTGAGACCCTACGGGTGAGTAGCGCGCTATACAAATGCTCTGGTTGATTGATTGATTGATTGACCACCGCTGCTTGGAGGTGCACCCTGAAAATCTGCATCTTAAAGCGAGAAAGTGCATCAGCAGCATGATTAAGGACACCAGGCACGTGTTTAGCTCTAAATTGTACATTCAGCTTCATGCATATGAAAACAATCTCCTTCAAAAGGCGGAGATTCATCTTACACCGGGCAGCTTGCTGGTTGATGCATTCCACGACGGTCATGTTGTCTGACCAGAACACCACTGACTGATTACGCAGTTGGTCTGGCCATACCATCAATGCCACCCAGATGGGGAAGAGCTCCAAGAAACCGATGTTACCCGTCAAGCCAATCTCCACCCACCATGCAGGCCACCGTTGTGCCACCCACTCGGTACCGAGTATGGCACCAAATCCCTCACTGCCCGCGGCGTCAGTCATTAAACCCAACTCCGCGGAGGTAGTGGGCGGACCGGGCCACACTACTCTGCCATTGAAGTCCTGCAGGAATGCCCTCCAAATTCGCATGTCCTGCCGAATGTCAGCTGACAGCCTTGTGTGGTGATGTTTCTCCCTGAGCCCAGCCATGGCCTTTGAGATGGATCGGGAAAAAGTCTTGCCATCGGAATAACCCTTAAGGCAAAATTTAGTTGCCCTACTGTCTGCTGTAGCTGGTGGAGTGTGACCTTCTCCCTGCTCAAAAATATCTGTAAAGCTGCCCTGAACTTGGTGACTTTGTCCGTGGGCAACCTAAAACACCTCTGAATGGAATCTAACTCGATCCCCAGGAACTCTATCGTTGTTGCTGGCCCAACTGTCTTTCCCGGGGCCAAAGGAACCCCAAAAGCCTGCATGAGCACGCAAAACTCCTGCAACGCCCACCCACACTCCGGGGAGCCCTGTGCCCCCAAGATAAGAAAGTCATCCAGGTAATGCATGACCCACTGATGCCCTGTCTTCTGTCTGAACACCCATTCCAAAAATGAACTGAATCTTTCAAAATATGCGCATGACACAGAGCAGCCCATTGGCATACACATATCCATATAAAAACTTTCTTGAAACTTAAAACCAAGCAGATGGTAATCGTCTGGATGTAATGGGAGTAGATGTCTGATTTAGCCATCAATGCTCCAGGGCTCAAACCCCTGAGCATCTCCACTGCTTGGTCAAAAGAAGAGTATTTTACACTGCAAAACTCATCATCAATTGCATCATTCAGTGAATTTCCCCTGGGGGCTGACAGGTTGTGTATGAGTCTGAATTCCCCCTCAACCTTTTTGGGCACTACCCCCAATGGGGAGCAGACAAAATTCTCAACAGGGACAGACTCAAATGGGCCCGCTACTCTACCTAGGCGCAGTTCCTTGGCGATTTTTGTGGAAACTATACCTGGATTGGAACGCGCCGAGAGTTGGTCCTTGCACTCTGATGATCCCACATAACCTAGTGCTGGTATCCTAAAACCATACCTGAAACCATCCAAAAGAGTTCTCGCAGTAAGATGGCAGGGATACTTGTTGAGCCATGGTGTCAATGCCGTTACATCAATGGGAGACCGTGCTCTGAGCGGGGTCACCGATTCACTCCTGTTTTTTCCTACCCTTGTCTTTTGATTTTTTGAGACATTTGGATTCGGGGTGAGATGGGTTGGCACAAATGGAACATGCATGTTTGAACCTGCACATTCCTTGCGGTCTGGTGCAAGTCCGTCTATTAAAATCCCAGCATGTCCCCTTCCTCCCCCCACAGCCGTTTGAATTATTGGTGTAACTCGTGTTACCCTGTGACCGAAAGGAATGAAGAGGCTGAGAAGACTGCGTGGACTGGCTCTTTGTATTACTATGTCCTTCACCACCAAATAGATCCAACCATGCTATTGTGTCAATGCAGTCCCATGACAGCGATGGATCGGATGCCTTAGCCACCCTGAAATTCTTTTCATATTCTAACCACACCCCCCCCCCAGCGAATTTATCATGGGCCAGAACTATCCTGTTTTGGTAGAAAGCCATCTGTGCCTGCAAATTGGGGAAACGCTCCGCCGTTACTGCCATAAATATGGAAAAAGCTCTGATCCAGTTAAGTAAGTTCTCTTCCACCCTGTATTTCAACATCTGACTGGCCCATTCCCTGGGAAGCATATAATCTTTGTTTTTCCTTGCTTCCTCCCTTTCTCTTTCGCAAATCAGCAATGAGAACATATTGACATATTCGCCAGCCCAAATTCTGTTTTTTAACTTTAGTGAAACATGTCTGCCTAAAAGTTCCCGCTCTGGGCGGGACTCACCTACGTCCAACATTGGCAATGTCGGCAGCTTACCTGCTGCGGTGGTCCCAGTTGCTTCTTGCTGCTTCCCTGCCGCCGCACTGGAAACTGACAATCCCTTGTTCTCCAGTGTGCTGGCACTACCCCCTGAAATGATAGGTAATGGTGCAGCCGGCCCTTCAACAATTTTTACCACAGGCTCCGTATGAAACTGGGACACTATTCGTTTTGCCTCTGCCAGTGGGTGAGTACCCAAATCCTTAGCCCCCACCGTTGAAGCGAGGATGCCTGCCTTCCCCAACCATTGCAAGTTTGCCGCCAAATGTGAAACTATGTCTTGTGGGCTCCCCCCCTCCCGGCAGTGCCTCCCCCACGGGCGTGGGTTGGGCCACTGGAGCGGGGGGCACTAGAGTCACAGGGCGGGCTGGCAGTGGTGTTGGGGTAGGCGGCGCCACTGGAGGCGCTAGTATTGGCACCAGGACGGGTGGTGTTACAGGAGGAGCTGGTACTGGGACCGGTGCGCCCGGTGTCATGGGACTCTCTGGTACTGGGACTGGGGCGGGTGCCGGGGCATGAGGGACCTCGCCCTGAGGCCCAAGTGGCACTTGAGGAACGTGTGGGGTGGGTGCAGCAGGTTCATCTCCCCTGGGAACCTGGGGTATGGGTGCAGCAGGTTCTTCCCCCACCTGCTTCCTTGTTCTAACCCTTTTTGGGATTGGGGGAAAAGCTTCCTTGGGGGGCACATTGCTGCGCCTAGCCCTCTCCTCTGGCCCCTCTTGACCCTGCAATTTTTCCCTAAGATTAGCAAGGCCATGTCCGAGCTCATCCACTTTTTTCATCATTTCCTCCATCAGCCTCTCCATACGAGAGCACTGGTCCCCCCTCTTCACTTTTCCCGCCATTACTCACCACACTCACAAAGGCACTCTAACCCGCAGTACACTGACCCCACACACTGGGTTTAATCTGAATGAGGACTTAGGAAGAATGGTGAATTTAGCACACTACCCTGAGTGTAAGGGTCTCAGAACATACCTATAAGCTGACAATGTTACTACAGTGCCTATTGCCAGAAAACAGGTGTATGTAAATTGCAACAGTTCTATACTTTGTTACCTGAGACAGTCTGGAATGAGATCACTAATTAAAGCGCACACAACCCTGAGAGTAAGGGCATCAGAGCACACCCAATAAGCTGATAATGCAATTATATTGCTAACAATGCTATAATTCTGTCTGTTTCCACAGGACCTGGTGCAGTCAAATATCAACCGATTCTTTACTTTGTCAATTTACACAGCCCAGGAAGAAAGCAACCTTAAATAGCACCCGACCGTATTATACTGCCTGTCCATTGTTAAATTAACTAGTCCCAAAAGAAATACACACCCAACATGTAGGACTGTTCCCGCTAGTTTGTGCTCTCAACGTGCGCGATGGCGCCGACCCACAAAGCCAAAATTTAAACGTGGGCACATGCGGGGAAAGGCCTGACGCTATCTGCTCACCGCGCGCACTCCTGTGCCGACGCACGGTGAGGAAATTCAAATGGGGGCAATATACGGGTTGAAAACCTGCCTTAATCCATGCGCAGCCCACAGTAGCCTTAACTCAGGTGCCCAAACACTTGAAAACAGACACGCACTGCCTAAGCACACACGGGAGGCGTGTAAAACTAAACCGGAGGGGTGAGCGCTCATGAACGGCACCTGTGCCACCCCCACCGGGTACCTGCACCGGGATTCAACCGTCGCTGCAGCCACGCCGAGCTCCAAAGCGATGCTGGACCCGACCGCGACCTCGTCTGATCTCGGATCCCCGGTGCCGATGCTACAATCTTGCGCCTCTCCTTATCTACACCGATGCCGACACTCGAAACCAGATGGATGCCACCAGCCGACCGATACCGCAGCACGATCCAAGGGCAATACCTGTAAGAGAAAACAAAAACAAAGTTACAGCCTCCTAGAGAGGCTGGGGGTAGGCTGGGGAGCAAGGAGCGAAGAGGGTTGGTAGAAACTATAGTCGCAGAAATAGGTTGGTTAGCCAAGACATGCCAGGGTTGCACTATCGGGTGGTTTCAGAAGATACCCCGATTCCAATGGAGGGGAGGGGAATCTGTAAAGGCATTAAATCACTCTGCGAGGAGAATAAATAATAAAATAGAGAGACTTTTCAGGGCTCCTCACCTGCAGACCATTGCCCATGGGTGCATTAGTGGTGAGCCGTGCTTCCTAAAAGACGGGGTGCACCTGTCCAAAGTAGGCAATGAAGTGTTCCTAGAGAATATATTGGTGTGGTTGGGTGGCCTCAGTCTCAGGGAATGACCTTCTAGTGAGCGCAGGGGGGGGCTAGATAGTCGGTCAACTATGCTAGCCTGTGGCGGTAAGGTCATGATTGGTGAGCAGTAAATTTAAGGTCCTTAGAGGGCGGTGCCATTCTTGAATGGGGTCGCCCAAGTGGGAGGGACAAGTGGTCTCTCCTAGAACTCCAGGGGCAGTTGGGTGCGGGGGAGGAGGGAGTCACGCTTTCTCTAGGCTGGTTGGCCATCACGTGCACGTGCACAACGGCGCCAGTAAATGGCACACAGCTGCAAGGGCCCCTTTATGGAGATAATGTACAGAGTGTACGGGGATAACCGGGGGGGGTAGTACCTCACGTTGAACGGGCCCTCTGCGCATGCGCACTCCGACTGGAGGGCGTGGTTAGAAATTGATAAGGATCTGACACCAGTTAGTGGCCTTGCCGTAGGCCCAATTAGGTACGTAGGCCCAATTAGGCAAGCATCAACACAAGCCCACCGACTCGGACACAACCGCGCCACATACCCAAGCACAAACATAGGCAAGCCTCAACACGAGCCCACTGACTCGGACGCGACCGCGCCACATATCCAAGCACAAACATAGGCAAGCATCAACACAAGCCAACCGACTCGGACGCGACCGTGCCACATACCCAAGCACAAACATTGGCAAGCATCAACACAAGCCCAC
This sequence comes from Triturus cristatus, assembly GCF_964204655.1. NCBI lineage: Eukaryota > Metazoa > Chordata > Amphibia > Caudata > Salamandridae > Triturus > Triturus cristatus. The sequence goes on from NC_140580.1 coordinate 273,423,195, forward strand.
CGACTCGGACTCGGACGCGACCGCGCCACATACCCAAGCACAAACATAGGCAAGCATCAACACGAGCCCACTGACTCGGACGCGACCGCGCCACATACCCAAGCACAAACATAGGCAAGCATCAACACGAGCCCACCGATTTGGACGCACCGCTCCACATACTCAAGCACAAACATAGGCAAGCATCAACACGAGCCCACCGACTCGGACGCGACCGCGCCACATACCCAAGCCCAAACAGAGGCAAGCATCAACATGAGCCCACCAAATCGGACGCGACCGCGACACATAACCAAGCACAAGCATGGGCAAGCATCAACACGAGCCCACCGACTCGGACGCCACCACGCCACATACCCAAGCACAAACATAGGCAAGCATCAACACGAGCCCACCGACTCGGACGCGACCGTGCCACATACCCAAGCACAAACATTGGCAAGCATCAACACAAGCCCACCGACTCGGACGCGACCGCGCCACGTACCCAAGCACAAACATAGGCAAGCCTCAACACGAGCCCACCGATTCGGACGCAACCGCTCCACATACTCAAGCATAAACATAGGCAAGCATCAACACGAGCCCACCGACTCGGACGCGACTGCACCACATACCCAAGCACAAACATAGGCAAGCATCAACAGGAGCCCATCCGACTCGGACGCGACCGCGCCACATACCCAAGCACAAACATAGGCAAGCATCAACACGAGCCCATCCGACTCGGACGCGACCGCGTCACATACCCAAGCACAAACATAGGCAAGCATCAACACAAACCCACCGACTCGGACACGACCGCACCACATACCCAAGCACAAACATAGGCAAGCATCAACACGAGCCCACCGACTCAAATGCGACCGTGCCACATACTCAAGCACAAACATAGGCAAGCATCAACACGAGCCCACCGACTCGGACGCCACCACGCCACATACCCAAGCACAAACATAGGCAAGCATCAACACGAGCCCACCGACTCGGACGCGACCGTGCCACATACCCAAGCACAAACATTGGCAAGCATCAACACAAGCCCACCGACTCGGACGCGACCGCGCCACGTACCCAAGCACAAACATAGGCAAGCATCAACACGAGCCCACTGACTCGGACGCGACCGCGCCACATACCCAAGCACAAACATAGGCAAGCATCAACACGAGCCCACCGATTCGGACACAACCGCTCCACATACTCAAGCACAAACATAGGCAAGCATCAACACGAGCCCACCGACTCGGACGCGACTGCACCACATACCCAAGCACAAACATAGGCAAGCATCAACAGGAGCCCATCCGACTCGGACGCGACCGCGCCACATACCCAAGCCCAAACATAGTCAAGCATCAACACGAGCCCATCCGACTCGGACGCGACCGCGCCACATACCCAAGCACAAACATAGGCAAGCATCAACACAAACCCACCGACTCGGATGCGACCGCACCACATACCCAAGCACAAACATAGGCAAGCATCAACACGAGCCCACCGACTCAAATGCGACCGTGCCACATACTCAAGCACAAACATAGGCAAGTATCAACACGAGCCCACCGACTCGGTCGTGACCGCACCACATACCCAAGCACAAACATAGGCAAGCATCAACACGAGCCCATCCGACTCGGACGCGACCGCGCCACATACCCAAGCACAAACATAGGCAAGCCTCAACACAAGCCCACTGACTCGGACGCGACCGCGCCACATATCCAAGCACAAACATAGGCAAGCATCAACACAAGCCCACCGAGTCGGACGTGACCGTGCCACATACCCAAGCACAAACATTGGCAAGCATCAACACAAGCCCACCGACTCGGACTCGGACGCGACCGCGCCACATACCCAAGCACAAACATAGGCAAGCATCAACACGAGCCCATCCGACTCGGACGCGACCGCGCCACATACCCAAGCACAAACATGGGCAAGCATCAACACGAGCCCATCCGACTCGGACGCGACCGCGCCACATACCCAAGCACAAACATGGGCAAGCATCAACACGAGCCCACCGACTCGGACGCGACCGCGTCACATACCCAAGCACAAACATTGGCAAGCATCAACACAAGCCCACCGACTCGGACGTGACCGCGCCACATACCCAAGCACAAACATAGGCAAGCATCAACACGAGCCCACTGATTCGGACGCGACCGCGCCACATACCCAAGCACAAACATAGGCAAGCATCAATACGAGCCCACCGATTCGGACGCGACCGCGCCAGATACTCAAGCACAAACATAGGCAAGCATCAACACGAGCCCACCGACTCAGACGCGACCGCACCACATACCCAAGCACAAACATAGGCAAGCATCAACACGGGCCCATCCGACTCGGACGCTACCGCGCCACATACCCAAGCACAAACATAGGCAAGCATCAACACGAGCCCACTGATTCGGACGCGACCGCGCCACATACCCAAGCACAAACATAGGCAAGCATCAATACGAGCCCACCGATTCGGACGCGACCGCGCCAGATACTCAAGCACAAACATAGGCAAGCATCAACACGAGCCCACCGACTCAGACGCGACCGCACCACATACCCAAGCACAAACATAGGCAAGCATCAACACGGGCCCATCCGACTCGGACGCTACCGCGGTGGAGAGGTGTGGCTCACTGGTTAGAGGCGGCAGACCCGTAAGCAGAGAATCGGCCAGGGACCAGGGTTCAATTCCCGACGCGGCAGGGTCGTGGACCAGGGTCAAAACAGACTCGATAATTCTCGCCTCGGTACCTACTCTAACCAGGAACACACTCGGCAACTCTGGGCATTAAGCTTGCCTCATCTCTACAACGGCCCCCCACAGACGCCGGGGATGCCTGGTTTCACCTTGGAGATACCCAGAAAGGGACCATCTCACAGGGATAGCCAGGACGGGTTCCCCAGCGGTCTACAGCGCCACGACGCCTCAGGGCAGCAGTGCGCTTTACAAGTCTACAACATTTACATTTACATTTACATACCCAAGCACAAACATAGGCAAGCATCAACACAAGCCCACCGCGTCGGACGCGACCGCACCACATACCAAAGCACAAACATAGGCAAGCATCAACACGAGCCCATCCGACTCGGACGCCACCACGCCACATACCCAAGCACAAACATAGGCAAGCATCAACACAAGCCCACCGAGTCGGACGCGACCGCACCACATACCCAAGCACAAACATAGGCAAGCATCAACACGAGCCCACCGACTCGAATGCGACCGCGCCACATACTCAAGCACAAACATGGGCAAGCATCAACACAAGCCCACCGACTCAGACGCGACCGCGCCACATACCCAAGCACAAACATAGGCAAGCATCAACACGAGCCCACCGACTCGGACGCGACCGCGCCACGTACCCAAGCACAAACATAGGCAAGCATCAACACGAGCCCACCGACTCGGACGCGACCGTGCCACATACCCAAGCACGAACATAGGCAAGCATCAACACGAGCCCACCGATTCGGACCCGACCGCGCCACATACTCAAGCACAAACATAGGCAAGCATCAACACGAGCCCACCAACTCGGACGTGACCGTGCCACATACCCAAGCACAAACATAGGCAAGCATCAACACGAGCCCACCGACTCCGATGCGACCGACGCCACATAACCTACCATGAAATGAACCCAGTGGTCAAAAACAAATTACACAAGAACAAGCATCAACTGCTGACAAAACAACTTACATATCTTACAATAAAAATCATGGAAACGGAAAAAGGACTACACCAAAATGCATTGGCATCACAATCAAATAATACATTTACATTTTAAGTCACACCCACAAATCTCCCTATATAAAGCAACCAGAAAATGTCCTACAGCATTTGCTAATCCAACACAGATGCAAGCAGACCACACCACTACACAGATAACTTATCAACACACTACAAACACACATAACTCATCCACCACACAACCTACACACAACTAGCACCACTGAAACACACACCTACACACATACACTCACCCTCAGCTTCACACACACACACATCACCACCACCACCCATCACCATGCCCCTAAGGAAGAATCCACAGTTCCTAGCTGCTGAGTTGGAAGTGTTGGTCGATGAAATCATCCGAGTTTAGCCACAGTTATTTGGCAGCATGGCCCAACAGACCTCACAGGCCCAGAAAACCAAATTGTGGGACCATATTGTCAGCAAGGTGAATGCCCATTCACCTAACTTGCGCACAATGGAGGCCATCCGTAACCGGTATTATGACGTCCTCAGGAGGGTGAAGAAGCTCATTGCCAGAGAACATGCCCTGAGTAACAAGACTGGCGGTGGACGTCACAAACCGGTGCGTTTCCAAACCTGGGAGGTGAAGGTGCGGGACCTGCTCCCACAGGAGTCCATTACAGGATTAACTGGAATTCCTGAACCTGGTGAGTACATGTACAAGAAGTCTAAAATGTGCTTGAATACCAATCCACAGACATCTCAGCAAGATATCTTGGATGTAACATTGTTACCACTGTCATGTAAGCCTGGAATATGATGGTCCATTTGTCAGGGGTGGGAGGAGGAGTGGGAGCAATGACTACTGCCACCAACACACATTAGTCACACACACACACCCAGTCACACAACAAAACACCTGTCACTAAGCTGTCCCTGAAAGTGAATGTCAATGCCCTGTCAAGATGGCAACACAGGCACACATGTACTAAATTTCCAACTTATCTTGCCATCTTGAGGCCTACTCACACGACTACAGACCATACCTCAAATGCGCATGACACACTGTGTTACAGGCACCTGCTTCGAGCGCGCTGAAACCGAGAGAAGGTCCAAATCGCCGCAAGACGCGATAAGCCCGCTAAAAACTACACTACCCAGAATCCTAGCACGCATATCACGCTGCCGCGACTTCCAAACAGTCGGAAGTACAACTATGCAACGCGTCGGAAATTCTCATCGGCCGGCGTGAGTGTATTTGTGCTTCGTTGTCTCCTGGGAGGTCTGGTAAGGGGGCAGTGCACCAGTTCCTTCAGTTGCTCCCGCTTGTTTCTTTGGTCCCATCCTCCGTTGGTGAGCAGGTCTCGCGCTCGTGCGGAGGAAGGGAGGTCTGGCCGACATTGCAACCAACTCTCTGTTCCTCGGGCTGGTTCCCGTTTGCTGGTTACTTTCCTTCTTGGTTGGCCTCCGCATTTCTTAACAATTGGTTGTATCACAGGAGCGCTCTACATAGCTCTGTACCGCTGGTTCCACAAGGGCTTAACACTTTGATGTGCACTGACAGCCACAGTTTCAGTACTATTGGCTTCTGAATTTCTCTGCGCTTAAGGGAGTCTGGAACTAGGATATTGATTACTTTGGTATACGTACCTCTCTTTATTCCTATTTGTATATATATTGGAGCACCCATTAAAATTCAAGGTGTATTAACCTGGATAAGACAAGAATACTGTGGCTCATGCTTTGATGAAACTTTAACTTTCGTTGGAACTGTATTCATTGCTGTTGTGTGCTTATGGCTCTATTTCAACAGGGGTACGCTGAGTGGTAGAGGACTATGCTCTATCCCTGTGAGGCTTAGTGGAGTCTATAAAGGGTAGGTTATTGGGAGAACGTTTGCTTTCCATGCGGAATGTACTAGTGAGACCATTGTGCAGGTTCTGATTTCTACGTGATGTTACTCTATGAATGCTTTTCTTTGTTTCTTATATGTATCCCACATTGCAGCCAAAAACACCTAAACGAATACCTTAACACCTTCGATAAGTGGTAGATGTGTCTTGATATACGGGTGCCGTTCTTTTTCTTTACAGGTATAGCGCTTGAACTAGTACTCATTGTCCCTGCAGTACGGAGGTTAGCGATAGGGGAAGAGTGTACTTTTATTGTTCTTTGTGTTTTGCAGATTTCCCTCCCTGCTGTCCCCTTCCTTTCCTTCCCTCGCTTGATCCTCCCACTGACCTGTGCCAAACCGGCTGTTAAGGCTTGGGTATATCAAGAGGTGGACCCCTATAAGCAACAAACTGACCCTGAGGACTGAACCAACATGACACACTGACAGGTCAAGATCAGTCACATGTGCCCACAATGTGTAGGCCATGAATGTCAGAAATGTGTGTGGCGGATAGGACACACTGAAACCAGCTATCACACCACATAACACAAAACACACACAGATGAACACACATCTGCGACTATTCACGCAGACAGTAGATGTGAGGTGTAATGCTAGACACCTGACACTTAGGTATTTGCCACATGCACAAGCCATACTTCTGTCCAGCATCGTAATTCAACATCAGTCAGCGGTGTCTGCATCCTTGAAAACTAACACCCTCTCATTTATACTATGACAAGGATGAGTGATCTGGTCTGTTCACAAATGTAAAGTGGCCTAGAAGTCAACACAGCCTAACTCAAGCACCAAACACACTGCACCTCACAGCCCTGACCATGAAAATGCATCCCTGTATCACCAATCAGTCCATGTAGAACAAGTAGACTGTACATGAAGTGATCATGTGCCAAATAATGTCTCAACAAAATGTACCACATTAAGATATAACCATGTGTGCAAAATGATGAGAAATAACTACAGAGACATGTCTCATCACATTGCATATGTTCACAAACAATGCATAAACAACACATGTATTACAATAACCATGTTGTGACACAGCACAACAGCACAATGCTCAACATCACACAAGTTTGCTGTATGCTCTGCACAGGAGTACAAACTCATACTATTAACATACACAATACCATTGTTGTCAATATCATGGTATGTGAGATCATCACACTATCACATAATACAACTCATGTTTGGGAGTCACCTACTGCATATCAATGTAATGTCCATTGTCCCAAGGAATGACATGCAACAATATATGTGTAAGAAGTAACGCCTTGCCACAGCATCTGATGTGACACATGTGATGTCATCAATTGTTCTCCACAACACATACATCCAAGCAAACATTACAAATGCTGGAACATATACAGGAGAGTGACTTTGCATGTAATCTCAGCAATGTAAGAGTGACAAAGATTCACCATGCCAAGCACTGATTCACAACTCCTGAAAAACATAAGATTTGTCACAGTCGGTTTGTCGTTGTGAAAACACAGATGTGTGCTCCAACAAATCACCTTGCTCATGCACAATGTGACAATTGACTATAAATACTAACAGACAAGGATAACAATACATGCACATTGATGCACAGCGCTGGCCATGCTCATCAAAGCACAGCTCTCAAAAATCACAATGTCCGATTAGCTAATTTTTTTTTAATTTTTTTAAACAAACTTTATTAGGTCACAGAACAAAATGCAGTCAATCCCCGTCCCCCATAGTCCTCCCCCCAGCCAAATCAGGACATCTTGCAATAATCACCCCAGCACATAAGCTACATCTGTACAGCATTCACCCCAATAATGTCCGTGCTACTAGGTAGTGCATCCACAGGAGTAATCCACCATGAGTGTGCGAGACAGCCAAAATACCCCCCACCCCATCTCCCAACATCCCCCCCAACGAGAATGTCCGATTAGCTAATGTCTCAGTGTCTGTGAAGCTTGATGAGTAGAAACAAGAAGTGAACCCAACTTTAGCAACAACATCAACACATTTGTCTGTGTATGACACAAGAACTCCAGAAAATTTAACCTATAATATTGTATCTCTCTACTACCCACAGGCACTCTAGAACAGAGGGCAGATTCTGGCGAAGAGTCTGAGTCCAGCAGCAGTTCCAGTACAAGCTCGGACACTGAGAGCTCCAGTGGGGATGACTCTCACACCTCCTCTGGTGATGGGGATGAACCTGACACCTCCGGTGTGGGTCAGCATGCGGCACCAGTACAACCGGCAGCCCCCACCACCACGCATGCAACCTCCTTAAACAGCCAGACACCCAGTATACCCACTGACACACCCAGTCAACAAACCACTGGTAGCACACCCAGACAGCCAATTCTGGATGTGGCAGAAAATACCAGCCCTGACAATGATGGAAGACAGAAGCTGCCAGTGTGGGCAACGCCAGGCAATGTCCGTGCGGGTAGGGCAAGGAGCAGTGTGAGGGTGCGGGGTGGGAGGCCACAACACACAGCTGGTGTCATAGAGGAAGCGGAACCCACAGTTACAACGCATTTTCGATGTGTATCGGGAATGCACTGGAGACTTTGGCCAGGTTGTGGGGATCCTCAGGGACATGAACCAGCATCAGGCTGCACATTTCGACCTGATGGAGGACCATGTGGACCGTGTGGAGCAACACATGGACAGTGTGGACCAAAACATGGACCGCGTGGAGCAACACATGGACCGTGTGGAGCAACACATGGACCGTGTGGAGCGACACATGGACCGTGTGGAGCGACACATGGACAGCATGGGAACCAATTGGTCGAAACTTGACGATCTGACTGCGGTGCAAAGGGACATACTCACATGCCTACTCCAGTTAACAGCCAACATCACCCCACCTCCCCGTGTGCACTCCACACCTGTTGCCTCAACATCGGCAACTGCCACAGGGAGGGATGAGGAGTCTGGCGAGGAGTCCCCTGTACCGCAGCAGCCTGATACTGAGGGTCCCCCCCCCCCCCAAGAAGAGGAGAGGCCGTCCAAGGAAGGATGGGAAGGGACCTCCCCACCCCCCCGGAACCAATGAAAAGCTCGCAACATCCTCCATTGTGTGCAAATCATTCACTTTGTTGACAGTCCCTGGACTCTCCCACATGGGATGGAGCACTTGATTTGGGAGATTTGCCAAATTCACTCTGGACTTTGCTCGGAAGATATTTCATCGGACAGCACTTCCAAATCCCCTATGAACTGTGGTATTCAAATTAGGGAATTCTATCACCTTTCACTGTAAGATTATATTCACATGCACCTTGATAAAATATTCTTCACACCATGCATGTGTCATCTGTGACTTATACACTGTATCCACTCATGAAATCAAGTTCAGTATCACCTGGCACTGTCTCCCAATGAGGTGCCCGAGGTCATGGTAGGGAATGCTCTTGTACTTAAGTATGCATGGCAGTATAGGGTGTTGGTGAAGGATTTTTGGCCATTAGTTGCACATCAGAACACGCAATCCAAAACAACCCCACCTATAGAAAATCCAATTGGCCGCACTCTGCTCGTCCTACCAGCATGTTACCCCAAGGAACTGTGGTCCATGTAGTGGCGACGGCGATTACGCCTGTGCCAAAAGTATTCGAAGAAAGTAAGTGTCGCATTAGCCATCCCTGGACACGTGTTTCGAGGTAGTTGCCTCTCGTCAGCAGGGAGTAGGTGAGTGTGTGGGGTTGCCGCGTAGACTGCCAAAAAAGTATTATCAGGTAAAGTACCACTCATGGCGCGCAGGTGCTGATCCGGGGCTCGTCAGCCCAATGGCTCAAGGGAGCCTTAATACAAAAAATCCAATTGGCCGCACTCTGCAACTTTTCTATACACACCGTGGCATAGGCTTACTCGCCGTCGCCACTACATTGACCACAGTTCCTTGGGGCAACTTGCTGGTGTGACAAGCAGAGTGCGACCAACTATATTTGATTTATTTACGGCTCCCTTGAGCCAACGGGCTGACGAGCCTTGGTCCTGCACCTGCGTGCCATGAGAGGTACTCCACCTGTTTTAATTACTTTTTGGCAGTCCACACGGCACCCCTATACACTTATCTGCTCCCTGCTGACGAGAGGCAACTACCTCAAAACACGTGTCCAGGGATGGCTAATGCGACACATACTTTTCTATACACACCGTGGCATAGGCGTACTCGCCGTCGCCACTACATTGACCACAGTTCCTAGGGGCAACTTGCTGGTGTGACGAGCAGAGTGCGACCAACTATATTTGATTTATTTACGGCTCCCTTGAGCCAACGGGCTGACGAGCCTTGAACCTGCACCTGCGCGCCATGAGAGGTACTCTACCTGTTTTAATTACTTTTTGGCAGTCCACGCGGCACCCCTATACACTTACCTGCTCCCTGCTGACGAGAGGCAACTACCTCGAAACACGTGTCCAGGGATGGCTAATGCGACACATACTTTTCTATACACACCGTGGCATAGGCGTACTCGCCATCACCACTACATTGACCACAGTTCCTTGGGGCAACTTGCTGGTGTGACGAGCAGAGTGCGACCAACTATATTTGATTTATTTACGGCTCCCTTGAGCCAACGGGCTGACGAGCCTTGGACCTGCACCTGCGCGCCATGAGAGGTACTCTACCTGTTTTAATTACTTTTTGGCAGTCCACGCGGCACCCCTATACAATTACCTGCTCCCTGCTGACGAGAGGCAACTACCTCGAAACACGTGTCCAGGGATGGCTAATGCGACACATACTTTTCTATACACACCGTGGCATAGGCGTACTCGCCGTCGCCACTACATTGACCACAGTTCCTTGGGGCAACTTGCTGGTGTGACGAGCAGAGTGCGACCAACTATATTTGATTTATTTACGGCTCCCTTGAGCCAACGGGCTGACGAGCCTTGGACCTGCACCTGCGCGCCATGAGAGGTACTCTACCTGTTTTAGTTACTTTTTGGCAGTCCACACGGCACCCCTATACACTTACCTGCTCCCTGCTGACGAGAGGCAACTACCTCGAAACACGTGTCCAGGGATGGCTAATGCGACACATACTTTTCTATACACACCGTGGCATAGGCGTACTCGCCGTCGCCACTACATTGACCACAGTTCCTTGGGGCAACTTGCTGGTGTGACGAGCAGAGTGCGACCAACTATATTTGATTTATTTACAGCTCCCTTGAGCCAACGGGCTGACGAGCCTTGGACCTGCACCTGCGCGCCATGAGAGGTACTCTACCTGTTTTAATTACTTTTTGGCAGTCCACGCGGCACCCCTATACACTTACCTGCTCCCTGCTGACGAGAGGCAACTACCTCGAAACACGTGTCCAGGGATGGCTAATGCGACACATACTTTTCTATACACACCGTGGCATAGGCGTACTCGCCGTCGCCACTACATTGACCACAGTTCCTTGGGGCAACTTGCTGGTGTGACGAGCAGAGTGCGACCAACTATATTTGATTTATTTACGGCTCCCTTGAGCCAACGGGCTGACGAGCCTTGGACCTGCACCTGCGCGCCATGAGAGGTACTCTACCTGTTTTAATTACTTTTTGGCAGTCCACGCGGCACCCCTATACACTTACCTGCTCCCTGCTGACGAGAGGCAACTACCTCGAAACACGTGTCCAGGGATGGCTAATGCGACACATACTTTTCTATACACACCGTGGCATAGGCGTACTCGCCGTCGCCACTACATTGACCACAGTTCCTTGGGGCAACTTGCTGGTGTGACGAGCAGAGTGCGACCAACTATATTTGATTTATTTACGGCTCCCTTGAGCCAACGGGCTGACGAGCCTTGGACCTGCACCTGCGCGCCATGAGAGGTACTCTACCTGTTTTAGTTACTTTTTGGCAGTCCACGCGGCACCCCTATACACTTACCTGCTCCCTGCTGACGAGAGGCAACTACCTCGAAACACGTGTCCAGGGATGGCTAATGCGACACATACTTTTCTATACACACCGTGGCATAGGCGTACTCGCCGTCGCCACTACATTGACCACAGTTCCTTGGGGCAACTTGCTGGTGTGACGAGCAGAGTGCGACCAACTATATTTGATTTATTTACAGCTCCCTTGAGCCAACGGGCTGACGAGCCTTGGACCTGCACCTGCGCGCCATGAGAGGTACTCTACCTGTTTTAATTACTTTTTGGCAGTCCACGCGGCACCCCTATACACTTACCTGCTCCCTGCTGACGAGAGGCAACTACCTCGAAACACGTGTCCAGGGATGGCTAATGCGACACATACTTTTCTATACACACCGTGGCATAGGCGTACTCGCCGTCGCCACTACATTGACCACAGTTCCTTGGGGCAACTTGCTGGTGTGACGAGCAGAGTGCGACCAACTATATTTGATTTATTTACGGCTCCCTTGAGCCAACGGGCTGACGAGCCTTGGACCTGCACCTGCGCGCCATGAGAGGTACTCTACCTGTTTTAATTACTTTTTGGCAGTCCACGCGGCACCCCTATACACTTACCTGCTCCCTGCTGACGAGAGGCAACTACCTCGAAACACGTGTCCAGGGATGGCTAATGCGACACATACTTTTCTATACACACCGTGGCATAGGCGTACTCGCCGTCGCCACTACATTGACCACAGTTCCTTGGGGCAACTTGCTGGTGTGACGAGCAGAGTGCAACCAACTATATTTGATTTATTTACGGCTCCCTTGAGCCAACGGGCTGACGAGCCTTGGACCTGCACCTGCGCGCCATGAGAGGTACTCTACCTGTTTTAATTACTTTTTGGCAGTCCACGCGGCACCCCTATACACTTACCTGCTCCCTGCTGACGAGAGGCAACTACCTCGAAACACGTGTCCAGGGATGGCTAATGCGACACATACTTTTCTATACACACCGTGGCATAGGCGTACTCGCCGTCGCCACTACATTGACCACAGTTCCTTGGGGCAACTTGCTGGTGTGACGAGCAGAGTGCGACCAACTATATTTGATTTATTTACAGCTCCCTTGAGCCAACGGGCTGACGAGCCTTGGACCTGCACCTGCGCGCCATGAGAGGTACTCTACCTGTTTTAATTACTTTTTGGCAGTCCACGCGGCACCCCTATACACTTACCTGCTCCCTGCTGACGAGAGGCAACTACCTCGAAACACGTGTCCAGGGATGGCTAATGCGACACATACTTTTCTATACACACCGTGGCATAGGCGTACTCGCCGTCGCCACTACATTGACCACAGTTCCTTGGGGCAACTTGCTGGTGTGACGAGCAGAGTGCGACCAACTATATTTGAACCCCACCTATAGTGTCACATCAGCTCAACATATAATACAGTAGCTACACAATGATTCTACAAAACACTAGGCAGTCCCAACACCATCTCTGAGTCAAGGTAGGAACACATACCTTCACGCTCACTCACCCATGCTTATCCGCAAATCATTCATCAGAGTGTGTGTAAACGCAAACATTGACGTTTCAGAAAGAAGAATCTCTGACTGTTGTCCTACAATGCAGTATACGAGATAGCTACTGCAGCAGAAAACTTGAATCTCAAAAAATGATTCCCAAAGAAAACTAGATGGAACCATAGGTGACATGTGTTTACATCCTCAGCATGGAAACAGCCACCCTCCCTGTGATGCTGACATATTCATCAAGCCAGTGAAGAACTCTGTGGCAATACGGGTCAGCTGCTCATATCAGAAAGTAGGATTACTGCTTACAGCATATGCATCGCAAAGCACTGGGGCGTAGATATAAATCTTCCACCTGTGTAGATTTTTGCACTGTGCGTCAATGTAATGCTAGGATTCCACTCATGTGTTAAAACGTGCTGCATGTCATGGCTAAACTATCTGTGCTGACTAGATCTTCAATTCCAAGGAGTCTCATTGTAATGACTTGTCCGCTGCGCTTCTACAGTGCCCAAATAATCTCATGTGGACACAAAGGCATTGTGCACAACAATCAGAGAGAGCTTGTGTGCTAAAATGTCACACACAAAGCTATGATGTAAGCTTGTCTCCGGTCACTTCTGAATAATAATGCATAATCCTATGGACCAGCTCACAATTCATCCACCGTCTCATGAAGAAACAACACATGACACATACCAGAGATAGACAAGCAAGCTCTCCACAACACACATAGCACATGCAATATTGAAACATTGCACACACTGATGTATAAATAAACTGTTGAACCGCACAAACAAAGAACAATGTATAATGAAATGAACACCATGGCCAGCAAACATGATATGAACAATAGTAGCCTTTCCCAATACAGACAATTCAAACATCAATGTGTGTAACAGGTTTATTACACAGGCAGTAGCTCGGCTCAACACAAAAGCTAACTGAGTATAGTCCCAAGTGTCAAAATAGACAAACTGAATGAAAAATATGACCAAGATGAATCGTCGGTCAGAGAGTACTGGTACAAAGTGTGAATCCAACATGGATCAGCATTGTGGTAACACACACAACAGCCAAAGGAGCCTGTGAAGGAGAGACATAGGACAGTCTTAAATACAACGTGCCATGAAGATATATACAATGATGAAATCAGTATTGTCCATTGTAAATTATGAGCACAAGCTAGGAGTAGTCTCAAAACTGTAGTGGTGAGCATCATAACTACACATACCATGGACTAATAACAATGTGCATCAAGTTAGCATAGCCACACACGCATCACAACTGATTGTCCTACACACACACACCACACTTAGGGAAAGCGTCATCAGCCATCTTTGCATACTTACACTCAAGTAAAAAAGTTGTTAATGAGCTGTCTCCTGACTTCCACCTCCTCTTCCTCATCCTCACTGGCAACGTGCCCCAGGTCAGGATCCTCCCATGATGATGGTCGCTGATCCCTGTCATCCTGGATGATTGGTAGTCTATTCCTCACAGCCTTGTTGAGAAGCATGCAGCACACAGTAATTATTTTGCACACCTTCTCAGGGGAATATTGCAGTGCACCTCCAGTACGATCCAGGACGCGGAATCTGCTCTTCAGCAGGCCAAATGTGCGTTCAATCACACGCCTGGTCCGACCATGTGCCACGTTGTAACGGTGATCAGCTGGTGTGACCGGGTTCCGGAGTGGTGTCAGCAACCAGGGCTGGTTGGGGTATCCAAAGTCCCCTACATTTAACAAATATAAATGGGCATCAGAGCAAAAACAGGTTATAACATGACATTAAATTAACACACAACTGACACTGACAACATGACTCACCAACAAGCAAAGCACGCTCATTCCTGAGCTGGGACATCAGCTGGGGGATCCGACTCATCCTTATGATGTAAGCGTTGTGTGCGGATCCTGGAAAACGCGAACATACATGTGAGATGGTTTGGTCCGCCAGACATACCACAAGCGCATTGATGGAATGATAGTGCTTACGGTCGCGTTATACCTACTCATGGGGTCGTGGTGCCACCAAACCCACATGTGTACCATCAATCGAACCAATCACATGTGGCATGTGTCCCAGTGCATAAAACTCTTCCTTAATGGCCTGGAACTGTGGTGGCGTGGGAAAATATATGTACTGGTTGAGGTACCTCAAGATGGCCTCATACACATCCCGGAGCACTCGACTGAACATTGTTTGGGACATCCCACCAGCATCAGCCACAGTAAACTGGAACGTACCAGTTGCAAAAAAATGCAGTGCCGCCATCACCTTCACCCTGGGGGTCAGGGAAGAGGGATATGTGCGGCCAGGCAGCAAGTGTGGTGTCAACAGGTCTGCCAATTCCACAAAGAATACACACGTGAAGCGGTACCTCCTCATGCTCTCACGCTCCACCATGGTAGCAAGATCCGGGAAGGGTCTGTGGACATTTGGTGCCCTGCGGAACACATGAGAAATTATGTACACATATCCCTCCCTATTCAAACATCAACTGATAACGAGTCAACTGATTGCGTTTCACTTACAATGATGACACAGTGAAGTCAGAGGTCTATGTTAGATATAATCCCTGACTTGCGGCAATGTGAGCATGAACAGTTAGACAATTATGCCCTGGATTTCATAAACATACTGTGTAGTACTGTGACTACTCACTGTTGTCTGTCACTCTGCATGTGACCTATTGTAACATACACAACACACACAAAACCAAGTCCAAAGCAGATATTTCAAGCACAACTAGCACATGATATCAATGTGCACTGACATGGGCAAGGTACTAATGCCTAGCAACAACACAACATACAGACAGCGTGTCACAATGCACAACACTATCATGGTGTTGACATTTTCCAGATATGATATATGACCTACATTTCCTATCACAGTGACAGAACATTGATGATGTGTATCACTAATTTATATGACATACAGACATGCTATTCAATTACACATGGACACTACAGCAACTCACATGCCAAATGCAATATGTGAAAATTGTTCTTTAATGTGACAAGTGTCAGCAGTGAGACCTTGCGTCACACAAGTCTCACACACTGTGGACACAGTAAAAATGAGTTTACACTCTGTAGCGTGATCATGATCACTTGATACTGGGAATACGTGTGGATGATTACCGTGTTAACATAATGATCCTCTGGGACAATGGGCAGGCATAGGACGGTGAATTGGGAAGTGGACACTCATACCCGTCATGTTCCTCACTAGCACTGCTACAGTTGCCTTGTGAGCTTGGGTCACAATGTGAGTGATCTTCTCTGTGTTCCCTGTACCTTATGACATGTGCTTTACTCCATCACCACAGGGCATGCTGCATGCCATCATCCATACACCCATTATCTGAGTAGATGAGTGTGCATTGCTTCTACGCACGTGCAAAATCATGACCGAGCCGGAGGGACAGATAGCATCCTGGATGCAATGCATTTTGAGGCGTGTGTTTTAGCAAGAGACACGACTGACACATCCCGACCAAGCCGAACGGACAGATTGCATCGTGGATGCTATGCAGTTTGAGGCGTGTGATTTAGCAAGAGACGCAACTGACAGATCCCGACCGAGCAGAAGGGACCGATTGCATCGTGGATGCTATGCAGTTCGAGGCGTGTGATTTCTCTAAAGACGCGACTGACACATCCCGACCGAGCTGGATGGACAGATTGCATCGTGGATGCTATGCAGTTCGAGGCGTGTGATTTCTCAAAAGACGCAACTGGCACATCCCGACCAAGCCGGACGGACAGATTGCATCGTGGATGCTATGCAGTTCGAGGCGTGTGATTTTTCAAAAGACGCGACTGACACATCCCGACCGAGCCAGACGGACAGTTTTTGAACGTGGTAATAGGCGTGTCCGAGGCGTACTATTTCATAGATTGGGCAAATTCATAGAATGCAAATGAGTCGGACCTATCCTTTTGGACGCATGGAACCGGTTCTGCCTCAGCAGCACAGATATAAGGCTGTCTCTTGCCCTGAGTGCTCACTTGCCTGCACTGAAGGATCAATAAGGACATATCTGCTACCACTGCTGCTGTCTCTGTATCCTCTGGCTCCAAGAATGGCACGTACTGTGGAGAGGGCCTCAGCATTCACAGAGGAGGAGAACCAGGCCCTGCTGGACAGCCTCCTACCACAGTACAGCATGCTGTATGGGAAACCAGGGGAGCAGATGAGAGTGTAGTCCACAGCCTCTCTCATTGTGCATCTTGTCTGACTACCAGTAATGATATTGTGTAACGCTGGGGCTAGCATGTTCACTCAGTAGTTGTCACCCCCAAGATGTGTAGGTACCTGCAGTGAACAGGTACTGTGCTGTAATAGTTTTTTGGAGACGGTCATACTACTCCGGGAAGGTTTCCATTTTGGTGAGGCAGGACAAGTGTCTATCCCCATTGTTTCACTATCTCTGTTCATCATATGTCCTTGTTTAAATAACATGTTTATCCAACTGTGTGATGCACAAACATGTAGCATGTGTGTTCATGGCCCTTTAAATTTGTCATCCTCACAGGTTGATGCCCATCAAAAACAGGAGATATGGCTCACCATTGCCCGGGCGGTTAGATCTGTGGGGGTCCACAGGCGTCGGATCCGCAACTGCCAGAAGAGGTGGCAGGACCTACGTGGCTGGACCAGGCGCATTGCAAGAGTCCAGCTGAAGCTGTCACCTCCTCGCAGGACCCTTACCCTCCACATGCTCCGAATTTTGGCAGTGGTCTTCCCTGACCTGGAAAGGCAGTTAAAGGCCAGACAGCAGCAAGGAGGGGTTACGTACATGCCTTTTCTGTGAACTGTGACTAACCTGATCTTTGCTTTGCTTCTGCCTGGTTATGCTACCCCAGTCCATGTGTCGATTTGAACTAGAATCATGTTCATTTATTCATTTATGGGCCTTCCTCATCTGAGACACAGGTGTGTCCCTTTCTGTCAGTCACATGTGTCATTATTGGTGGGGGTGGCCTGCTGTTCTGAAAGGTTGGTGCTGTTGGTCCGCTTCTGCTACCGTCAGAGTGTATTTGCCTTCATGAGTATGTGTATTTAGTGACATGTATCTGCACATGGACAGATCCATGACATGCACTCTGTGTGGCACATGAATATCGTGTCCTAGTTGATGCTCTGCCTCGCCACATGTGTCTGGTGTGTTTCACAGACACACATGCAGCAGATGGGACAATGGTGTCGGCTCTGAAATATGCCCATCATTTCTGTTACACATGCAGAGACACATGCCTAATGTTCAGGCAACGCCCATTTTTCACATGGACTAGGTCAGGAATGCCTACTCTGGACGTGGTGTACACTCTGTTATGCCAATCATGTGTGCAAAAATGATTTTTATGTATTGTGCAATGTGCAATCAGGTGTCTGCCTCTATATCATTGTGGAGTGTCTTAGCATTTTAGTCAACTGTGCTCTCTAATATTTAATGGTGGGCAGGCATCTGACATGTGCCTGGTGAATCTTCCCAATGGGGTCAGACTAATCACTTGGCTGTGCCTAATGGTGTATCAAATTTCTTGTGCAGGCAGCTATACCACATTGTCATCAGATTGAAATGTGATCATGTTGACAGACTTGAGCTAGCTGACACTGTATTGTGGCCTTTGTATGATGTGGGTTCATCAGTAGCATTGACATGTGGGTGGATTTGGGGCAACATGTGCACTTGACCGTTGCAGGGCTTATAGTTGCCACAAAATCTTTATTTGAGAAAGGTGCTTACATTTGGTTTTGTGAAGCACTGCCCCAGTGACAGCAGGCAGCAGGAAAACTTGACCAAGAATACACTGTAGCATGTGCTTCCATTTCCAACAGTGTATCCCACAGTGATGTAAGTTGTACTGCATGCACTCAATTGTGGAATTGTCCAGCAATACCTGGGCACATCATGGTGTGTGGTGAAGGAAGCACATCCATATAGTTTAGATTTACTTTGGGCATCCCTTATCCTGACACATGGACAAAGTCATTGGCAGGAGATGGTATATGTGTGTACTGATACATTTCTATCCCAATTCCTGCAATCAAGACAACTGTCTATGTGGTGCATGTGTGCACATATGGGTAGTGTCTGGCTACATGCACCAGACTGTGGTCTCCATGGACATGTGGGATATGAGGGCCTTGGTTTAGTGGCAGACTCACATGTGTTTCACAGAAAGGTGTTGGCACTTTTGAGAATTTAAAGCAAATGATTCACAGACGTGCGCAGTAATGTCCTGTACTGACTGGGATGTGTGATGTCAAATGTGTGACTGATGTTTAACTGTTTACCCTGTTTATTTGCAGTTACATCTATGGACACTGGAGGGGACAGCTCCACGGACCATGAGGAGCAGCAGAGCCTGACAGGGTCCGCTTCTGAGGATTTTGAGGGACCCAGTGGCACGGAGGGTGAGGGGAGCCACACTGAGGAGACCATGGCTATGTTCACTTCGGCTGAGGAACACACCAGCTTCAGTGATGACTCCCTTGTGGATGTGGGTGCCAGCAGACCCACGGCAAAATCTGTTAAGTCTTGCCCCAGCACCACCACCATCTCTACCCTCCCATCTGCTCCCATCCCAGATGTCCGTGGAGGCTCCCGTGTAAGGGAGTATGTCTCCTTCATGCCAGGCACCGCACCCCCTGCCCCCGTCTCCCCTGCTGCCCTGAGTGTGGAGTCTGTGGACTTACTTTCACAGATCCATGTAGGGCAGACATCAATGCTGAGTGTCCTCCATTCTCACACCAGTCTCTTGACCCAACTGGTGTCCTACATGGAGGGCATCTCAGCCAACATGTCTGCCCTACATCGGACCATTCAGTCCATGGCCTCCACACAGATGGCAGCAGTGTCCCTCCTCCAACAGGCCCTCATCCCTGCTACCTCTGCCACATCCACAGTCCCCACACCCCTGCCTGTCCAACAGACACACACACCCGCACATGCACGCACCACATCATCCACTAGCAGCACACAGACACGCAAGTCAAAGACAAGATCCCCAAGCACACACACTCCGGGGACTGATGACACACACACAGGGGATGGGTCACAGACACACATACAGGCATCCACAAGCACTACGCAAACCTCAGATGCCTCTCCCTCCAATGCACCTTCCCTTGCCTCACCTACTACCCCCACTGATAAGCAGCTCTTCCTATGTGACCTTGGCCTCTTCCCCACAGACCCATCAGAACCAACTTACAAGGGGAAGAGGAGGTCAGCACAGATGGAGGGGACTACCCTGCTAAGCGCACACCCTCCCCCAGGCACAAGGAAACTGAGCCCACCACCGGCAAGTCTCCCCGGACCAGGAAGGGGAAGACACCACCCAAAGGTCACACTTCCTCCTCACACTCTCCAGCCAGCAGACCCCCAGACACACACAGATCCCACAGCCATTCCCTGCACCAGGTTCACCCACACACCCATACCACATCCCCAGGATGCTTAGGCCCTCACCCTCTTCCACGTGCACTTCCACCCCCACCTCACATGCCCAGCCTGTTCCTGCCACTGGTGTGGAGGACGTGTCTCCCCCCTCTGTCCTGCCCACAGAATCCGAACCCCAGTTCACTCCTCTCGAAGTTGGCACTGCAGTAGGAGACACACACACCCCGTCTGACTTGGGCACTGCAGTGTTAGCCCGTCCACAACATCTAACATGCACACTGCAATGGTGCAGGGAAACAACACATATGAGTTGTGCCCAGAAGTGGTGACGGCGCCCACTGTCTCAGACCCCTCCACTGCAGTTGCTGGCGTCACTCCTGCACCCTCCACAACTCCCATGCCCCATTCTCCTGTCCCCTGATCCTGTCCCTGCGGTGCCTGGCCTGCCACTATGTGTGCACCTCCAAGGCGTGAGATGTCCCTGGTCCATAGCAGTGCAGGCAATAATTGTGTGACAAGTTGTCACACGTCACCCTGATGGATCATTTTGATGGACTGGACATTGACCTTTTTTCTTCGTGGCATGGACACTTATATTTCTTTGAGAGCTGAATAAAGCCTATTTTTGTTAATCAGTGTTGTTGCATCTAACGTACATGATGTTGATGATGTAAACAATGAACTTGCTGTTGTGATGGTGTCTGTGTTTGTGCATCTGCACCACTGCACTGTAATGTCTTTTCCTTGCTATTGGCAGTATGTATTTTGGAGGTTTTAACCTGTGTCCCTGCGTCTCCTGGCTCATCAGCATGCACATTTATATATTTCAGAATTAGGCAATGTATCCATAAAGTAAGGCACACCCACGACCAACTGTCTACAAAAATTGATAAATTAATTTATTTAAATAGTTTTTCATTTTTTGAACGACATATAAATGTCTATTTTAAATTTTGTAATACAAATTAAATCACAATAATAAAGCAATAATGAAACATATCATCAGCAGCACACATCATAATGACATTGATAAATAAGACTGAAACATAATACAAAACCTAAAACAGTGAAGACAATAATAACAGAATAAATTTAAACAAAAAAACATGTGCAGAGCAATAAGGTTAAGAATAAAACACAAGACAAGTGCCAACGCACGTTTCTGAGATCCTATATAATTTATACAGGCTCCTTCCTCAGGGCGTACAAGATAGGTCTTTCAGAAGGCGACACGTGCTAGACATAACTTCATTTCCAACGTCATGTAGTGAAGGTGCTGACAATAATTCAATATTAAGAACTGTTGGTCTGTGGGCAGAAGAAACCAGGATAAGTACTTTTACTATAAATTAAGTAATATATGGCTGGAGCTAAGTGAAGTACAGGGGGTAACTTGCCAGAAAGCCAATGACCAGTAGGTAAAGGAGGGAATCACCGATAAGTGAAACAAGAAAAATTGAGAAAAAGAGAAGAAAAAGGGGGGCCAATAACCTCAACTCAGAAGTATAATAAACATATACCTACTTGAAAGGTTAATCTATCAACGAAGGCATCAAGCCTGTAATGACTTCTAAAGGTATATTGTCGAACTATCAGAAAAAAGTGGTTAAAAAACAACAATTAGAAGAATAGACACAGCTAGACTGTCGAATGATGTGAATAATGATTTACACATTAACACAAGACTCCAAAAATTTACACATACATAAGTGTCCTAGAAAGTTGAAAGCACATAAGATGGCAGGCATATAAATGCTGTCTACCCTTAGGTAATTGACTCAACTGCGCAAAGGAAAAAAGACAACCATCCTCGCGTAGGGCACTAGTCAAATAAGAAATGCGGATAGTAGGCTGGTAAAGACACCAATTTTAACCCAAAAACCCCCAATGGTGGAGATGAGTCATAATAGATGACTAATGACGGCAGAAATGCTAAACACCAAGAGCAGACAGCTATGTTTCACCTTAAGTCCAAATGGTAAGAATGTTGAAGAAAGCACAGTATGACGCCACCCAAACCAGTACTTACCGATCTTTAATAGAATAGTAGTTGGATCAGTGTTCTAGTCGGGAATTCATGGCAAACAATGCGCCCATGTTAGGATAATAAAACCAGTGAGAATCTATCGGAATAAGGTTAAAAGATAGCGAGCTGCCAGAGCTGCCTGCAAGTACAAGATTAAAGAGTATTGTAATAGGAATAATCTATTCTAAATCCAAATTTCAATAGTAAATTTTTATTTTTAATTAAATTTTCAAAAAATATTTTTAAAACACTCCCCAACCTTATCTCCTAACAACCCAACAAACTCCTAAAACAACATTTTAAATTTCGATTTTTAATTTTAAAATTACATTTAGATTTTATAGTAAAATTTATAAAACACTCCCCACCCTTATCCCCTAACAACCCAACATCCCGCTCCTAAAACAACATTTTAAATTTCGAATTTTAATTTAAATTTCGAATTTTAAACAAATATTTTTGAAATACTCCACACCCTTATCCCATAATAACCCAACATCCCGCTCCTAAAAGAACATTTTAACTTTCAAAATTTAATTTTCTAATTTTAAACGGATATTTTAAAACACTAACCACCCATATCCCCTAATAACCCAACATCCCGCTCCTAAAACAACATTTTAAATTTCGCAATTTTATTTTAATTTGTAATTTTATACTAATATTTTTCAAACACTCCCCACCCTTATCCCCTAATAACCCAACATCCCGCTACTAAAACAAAATTTTAAATTTGAAATTTTAATTTTAATTTTATTTTCTCATTTTCCATAAATATTTTTAAAACACTCCCCACCCTTATCCCCTAATAACCCAACATCCCACTCCTAAAATATATCTTACAATTATTATTTTAATACAATTTAATACAAATATTAATACACTACTACCAATAATATTTTAAAATTAATAAATACTATTTCAACATTTTAAAAGAACGATATTTTACACATTCTATATTATTTTTTTCGATATTTTTTACAACACAAAAAAACCGATATTTTCTACTGACGATATTTTTGACTCTATATTTTATACCTCGATATTTTTTTTTTTAAGACCCTGATATTTTTAACATCGATATTAATCACATCGATATAATGGTAATATCGATATAAAAAACTTGATATTTTTGTCAGTCGATATTTAAAATTCGATATTATGACTATTTACCGTTCAAAAGTACCCAATTCACCCTAACACATGCCATCGGAGCGGCGTAGCTGCTCCATATCCATCTCTGAAAGCGTGTCCCTACGCCAAATTTCTTCAAGATCAGGCAAAAGTATGGCCAATGGACACGATCAAATGATTTCTCTGCATCACCGAGAGAAGTAGGGCCGGTGTATGAGAGTGATGTACCTTATCAATAAGATGGCAAATACATTTAGGGTCTATTAGGATGGCGGTCAGAAAACCACCCCGACTGCCATGGAAGCGGAAAACAACCACCCGCTGGTACCGTGGAAAAACCGGTGGCCAAATTAGGATCAACCGCCAAAAAACATTTCGGATTTGCAGCGGAAAAACACCAACCCGCCGCAAGTATATCGGAGACGCCGCACTGGAAATTAGGATATCCCCGATGGTCCTGCAGCAGGTTCCGCTGTTTCCGACTGCCGCGGTTGCAAAAAGTGATGAATGGGAGAGCCGGCGGAAGAGCTGCAGCAGAGCCACCGCTGCGGATGCTCCGTGGCAAATATGGCGGCTGAATGAAAAAACCCACTATAGGGCCACAAAGTGCACACAGCAAACTAGCCATGCCCCCCAAAAACACAAAACACACCCCAATGACACAACCACATGGAAAAAAGAAAAATACAAATCTCAGTACAACCCACACAACACACCTGACAGCAATACCCCATTTGGACAAACCCACATAGCTGAGTATAAAACCAGCCCCTACCCTGACCAGAATCCTTTGCAATGCTCCACAACTGAAGGCTCCAACACCAGAGTACAAAGGAGAGTCAAAGAACACAACATCACCAGCCACACCACACAGAGCACCACCACCACTTCCACACCTGCACTACTAACCCCCTGCACATCACACACCATACACATCACTACCACACCCACCACTCACTCCCCTGCACCCACAACCACTTTGCACACCACACACCATGGCAACACATAAAATGCCCAAATTCACAGAGAGTGAGTTGACAGTCATGGTAGATGAGATAGTCAGAGTGGAACCACAACTGTTTGGTAGCCTGGTCCAACAGACACCATTAGCCACAAGAACACAAATGTGGGCAAGGATAGTCGAAAAGGTGAATGCAGTAGGGACCACCCCGCGATCAAAAAAGGAAATCATGAAGCGGTGGCATGACTTGAAGAGGGTTGTCAAAGAGAGGAGAAACAAGAACCATGAGCTGGCTGACAGGACTGGCGGTGGCCCTCCCATTCCACCAAAACCATTCACTCCATGGGAGGAGAAGGTGCTTGCCATACTGCATCCAGAGAGTCTCACAGTAGTGCCCGAGGGAGTGGAGGCTGGTAAGTACAAACAAATGACTACCACCACACTGCTATGTACTGTCTTGCACAACTACAAAGCTACACCACCTAGGACAAATTCCATTCATCTGCACCACACACTCCCAAAAAACATGTCTCACAGATCCAACATTCACTCACTCCCATTCACCCCAAACATAGCTAGCAACATTACCATGGGGGCATGCGCACAGGCAGCCAGCACTACAACTCCCAACAGGCCCCCTTGTCCCACAGCATCAGTAAGATGGATCCCTACCCCCACCCCACCCAGAAGCATGTGTCAGCCATTACATAACCCACATCAAACTTCCAGGTAGGTAGCCATCTTCCCTGGGAGGGTGTTTTTGGGTGGGAGGCCCATACCACTACTCCCACCATGCCCCCTGTCCCACACCTGAGTAGGATGGAGCACTCCCCCACCCAGAAGCAGTTGGATGCCATTGCAGTACACCAAACAAACTTACAGGTAGGTAGCCATCTTCCCTGGGAGGGTGTTTGTGGATGGGAGGCCTGTACCACTTCTCCCACAATGCCCCCTGTCCCACCCCTGAACAGGATGGAGCACACCACACCACCCAGAAGCATTTTGAAGCCATTGCAGTACACCAAACAAACTTACAGGTAGGTAGCCATCTTACCTGGGAGGGTGTTTATGGATGGGAGGCCTGTACCACTACTCCCACCATGCCCCCTGTCTCACACCTGAGCAGGATGGAGTACTCCCCCAACCAGAAGCAGTTGGAAGCCATTGCAGTACACCAAACAAACTTACAGGTAGGTAGCCATCTTCCCTGGGAGGGTGTTTGTGGGTGGGAGGCCTGTACCACTACTCCCACCATGCCCCCTGTCCCACACCTGAGCAGGATGAGCACTCCCCCACCAGAAGCAGTTGGAAGCCATTGCAGTACACCAAACAAACTTACAGGTATGTAGCCATCTTCCCTGGAAGGGTGTTTGTGGGTGGGAGGCCTATACCACTACTCCCACCATGTCCCCTGTCCCACACCTGAGCAGGATGGAGCACTCCCCCACCCAGAAGCAGTTGGAAGCCATTGCAGTACACCAAACTTACAGATAGGTAGCCATCTTCCCTGGGAGGGTGTTTGTGGGTGGGAGGCCTGTAAAACAACTCCCACCATGCCCCCTGTCCCACACCCGAGCAGGATGGAGCATACTCCCACACCCAGAAGCAGTTGGAAGCCATGGTCTCACTACAAACAAACTAACAGGTAGGCAGACATCTTCCTTGGGAGGTCTGTTTGGGGGTGGGATGCCTGAACAACAACTCACCCCAGGCCAACTCGTCCCCCAGACCATCATGATGGAGCCTCCCCTCCCACCCAGAAGCATGTGTCAGCCATTGTATCACCACAAACAAAATAACTGGTAGGTAGACATATCATGCTTGCTAGTCACACCCCTGAGCAGGATGCAAACCTCCACCACACACACACAGATGTGTCCAGTCAAAGCCAAATGGGAAAACAGAACAGGTAAGTAGTTAGTATGTGCACACAGCCAGTGTCCGCAAAAAGCATGGTGCCACATGACAACACATCTCATTGCACACACATAAACACAGATCCTATTGCCACTCACAGTGTACACACAGCTAAGCCAATGAGACTGTCATAGCAACCAAAGTGTGACACACCAATGCACGTGTAGGAGAAAGTCTGGGCACAATCATGCACAGCACTGAATTTCATGTGTAAGTGCCATGGGGCCAGAGCAGCAAGGACCAAATGAGAAATTAGAAAGCATGGTTGGTGGTACGAATCCAGATATGCACATGACAAGAATAAGGTATGCAGGAGATGAAAATGGCCTGTTCATGGCCAGATGTAACGTCTGACAGGGCAGAGTGAGAAAAAGAGTCCTCACAGATATTTTTCCTTGCGCTAAAACCTAGATGGCAACATGTCCCTGTACTCAGAAATCATGCACGTTGCGCATGGTAGGTATCAACTCACACCATGGACAAGTAATGCATGTACCATAGCACCATGTCAGGAGGCACAGTAGTGCACATACAACAAAATGTGATGATTAGTCAACTGTGTGGTGTACAAACAGTGAATGGCATACAGCTAACACAAAGCTTTCGGTGTGCACTACAATGACCATCTCCCATCTGACCCACAGGTGACCAAGAACTCACTGCAGTGGACAACACCAGCAACCTGCACAGCCAGTCCCCCCCCCCCCCCCCGGTACATGGACTCTCTAATTTTGACTCCTGGGATTCTCTGGACGATGAGCTCGATGCCGGTCCATCTGGTGTGCCGGGGCTCAACAGGTCCCAGGAACGCATCGTTCCCCCCACCACATCTGCTGGACTAACAACATCACTGCAGAGCCCTGCTGTTACGGCCTGTGCGTCCACCACCACCACCAGTGCTGCCAGCAACACCCCCCCTGTCCCAGCGGATGACCACCCCACACCACCGACTGAGGAGGGCGGGGAGAGGATGCGGGTCCCTACAGTGGTGAGGCAACAGGTCCGTGGCAGCAGGGAAGGTGAAAGGGGCAGGGTCACCCACAGACAACAAGAGACTGGGACCCAATCCCTGGACCACATCACCAGAGTCCTTGGGGCATATGAACGGGCCCTGGGACGAACGGGTCGGTCAGACGAACTGTTCCGCGAGCTCATCCTGCTGATGAGGTCCATCGACACCCGCATGGGACAAATTGTGGACCTCTTGGGCCAGCAAGTGGTGGTACTGAGAGACAGGCCTGCACCACAACCAACACCTCCACCCCCCTCTGGAGGTCTGCAGGATGACAGTTCACCATCCTCCCCTGTGGCCACAGAGAGGGATGAGTCCTCAGACCCCACTGGCCCTACAGCAGGGCCCACCCGCCAAGCGACGAAGGGGCCGTCTGAAAAAAAACGGAGGCAAAGCACCTGCCAAACACCCGTCACGGAGCCAGCCATGATGGCAACCCTCTTCACCACTGCATTGACTTTATGGACAGTCCTTCCCCACACTGCCTTGTGAATGGCATCTGTCTGTTGGACCGGGTCACCACATCTATGTGGTCACTACTCGATTATCTCATGTACCATAACTGTCAACTCACTGCTGCACTAATCACCTCACTGCAAATGGTCAACCCCCCTCACTTGTCACCATTGCAAATACATAACTCATTACATACATGTTGTAGTACCTGCTCTGTCTTTATTCCAGGATGTACAGTCTTCACCATGATTACAATGTACCAGGAGACTGGAGTGTATGTAGGCAAGCAACGGTTGAAGGCACCTAGGAAAACACAACAGAACAACATTCACTAGTCTGGGTGTAGAATCACAGACATCACACAACACTTCACAACAAGAGAATCCCACATGCACACATCACAATGGGCAACAAGTGTCAACATACACATCATGTAGATGTTCCTAAATGAACTGTCGCAGAAACATTGTCAGCCACCACTGAGTCTACAACCGGCTGCTGTCACAAATCTCACATACACCTTCACAACAACAGCAACATACTCAGACAATGGGTGCGTTGTACATTGTCACCCACCTTCAAGTGAAGTAGCGGGTGATGAGCTGTTGACGCAGGTCAACACCTTCCTCCTCTCCACTGTCCTCATCACTTGACACAGGTTGGTTTGCAGGCGGGGGCCTTGGGTCCTCATCATTATCCAGGATCAGGGGAATCTCCTTGCGAATGGCTAGGTTGTGGAGCATGCAGCTTGCCATTACAATCTGACACACCTTCCTGGGCGAGTACATCAGTGCACCTCCGGTCTTGTACAGGCAGTGGAAGCATGACTTCAACAGACCAAAAGTACGCTCCACCACACGACGTGTCCTCCCATGGGCATCATTGTAGCGGACTTCAGCAGGGGTCCTGGGATTCCACAGTGGGCTCAGCAACCAGGGACGGTTGGGATATGCAGAGTCACCTAGGTGTGACATACACAACATTGCAATGTTGCTGAGGCAGAGGGCAGCAGGTCACACACCCAGCACGCCATAAGACTAGGCATACTCATCCACAATCCATGCACGCTCGGGAAGCATATTAGTCATCAGATGGTGTACAATGCTGTTACGCAGGATGTATGAGTCATGGGCTGAGCCTGGGAATTTGGCACACACGTGTGAGATGATCATATCTGCCAGGCACACCACTTTCACATTTATGGAGTGGTAATGTTCACGATTCCTGTAGATGTGCTTACGTCCTTGTGGTGACACAAGCCCAACATGGGTGCAATCAATGGCACCAACAACATGGGGGATGTGTCCGAGGGGATAGAAATCTCCCTTCACAGCTTCCAATTCAGGACCCCTGGGGAAATGGATATATCTGTCCTTATAGATCATCATGGCGGACAGTACATCACGCAGCACCATGCTGAACATAGGTTGTGACATACCACCTGCGCTGGCCACCATATGCTGGAATGATCCAGTGGCAAAAAAATGCCGGGCCATCATCACCTTATAGGTTGGGGTGAAAGCTGTTGGATATGTTCTGCGAGGCTGCTGGTGGGGCTCCAACAGATCACAAAGGGTTTTTAGGGTGGCTCTATCCAGATTGCATTTCCAGATGATCGCCTCATCCACCATGTCTTCCAGCACTATCAAGTGACGAAGCAGATTTGGTCTCCTACTAGTTGAGATGAAAGTGGACACATGTCAATGCAATACATCATGAGATGGGCACAGCATCTCACGTTCTGGATGACACAACGCCACAATGACTGTCATCAAAATTGAGTTACAGTCCAGCCTACATGTAGGGACACCTTCAGCTACACAAATGGCACACTTGTCAACTTACACAAAGCAAGTACCTCAAACACCACCTCGGTCAATGTGAATGCACATAGGGATATGGCCACATTTACCATGGGCACGCCTGGGAGTACAGCATCCAGCATATGTGTAACAAATCAACCCCACTGTCTCATACCTAGCTGCTCTACCTGACACACCTTCATGCGTCATTTGAACCTGGCACACATCAACAACACAATGACCACAGTCTGAGCAGAAATGACGATTGTGTGCATGAACAGACATAAGAGGACATGCAAAAAAGAACATCATTCATTGAGACAAACATTGCTTTGATTGTCACTGCACCTCAACACATTGACATGTGTACATTACACATTGTAGAGTCCATAACAACACTGTCCTGTGTACAGGACCAACAATATCACAAGTGATATGAAAGGGAGTACATGCAAATCTATGAAATCACATACACAAACATGGCATGTGCAGTCACCAGTGGAGTAAATGAAACATTGGCATTGAGTGCACAATGATGTGCCATTGACCATGTGGCCACTGTGCACTGTTGATGTTTGCCAGATGGTCATTGTTATTGTATGGCACCCAAATCGCGGTAGCTACCACCTGTCCCCAGCGGTGTGTCACCAGCAATCCCAATATACACAAGTGCGGTACTGATAGCCATGGAGACATGCCCAAATGGCGGTTGGCATGCCCCGCCACCCAAATCGCGGTGCCTCATGTGAATGTATGGCACACAAATCGTGGTAGCTACTGCCTGTCCCCAGCGGTGTGTCACCAGCAATCCCCATATGCACAAGTGTGGTAGTGATAGCCATGGAGACATGCCCAAATGGTGGTTGGCATGCCCCGCCACCCAAATCGCGGTGCCTCATGTGAATGTATGGCACACAAATCACGGTAGCTACCACCTGTCCCCAGCGGTGTGTCACCAGCAATCCCCAAATACACAAGTGCGGTAGTGATAGCCATGGAGACATGCCCAAGGTGTGTCACCACCATGGAGCAAGCCCGTACAGCCAATGGGAACCTTGATTGCAGTGGCATGATGCAATTTTGAAAATCGTGGTAGGTGTGCTCCGCCACCGCGGAGCCGGACATTGGATGCAATTGAAAGATGCACCATCGCGATAGCTCCCGCCTGGCCCCTGCGGTGTGTCACCGCCATGGAGCCTGCCCTTATAGCCAATGGGAACCTTAATTGTGGTGGCATGATGCAATTTTGAAAATCGTGGTAGGCATGCTCCTCCACCGCGGAGGCGGTCAGTGGATGCATTTGAAAAAGGCAGACCTGGAACACCAATTGCTGTAGCTTGGCACCTTTGAAACGACCCAAGGGGGCTATATATGTGTGGGAGGGAGCCTCACATTTCCACTGCTGCCAGAGACCCCTCACCTGCTGCTGCTGCCTCCAGGGACTGCTGCCAGAGACCCCTCATGTGCTGCTGCCTCCAGGGACTGCTGCCAGAGACCCCTCACCTGCTGCTGCCTCCAGGGACTGCTGCCAGAGACCACCCACCGGCTGCTGCCTCCAGGGACTGCTGCCAGAGACCACCCACCTGCTGCTGCCTAAAGGGACGGCTGCCAGAGACGCCCCACCTGCTGCTGTCTCCAGGGACTGCTGCCAGAGACCACCCACCTGCTGCTGCCTCCAGGGACAGCTGCCAGAGACCCCCCACCTGCTGCTGCCTCCAGGGACTGCTGCCAGAGACCCCTCACCACCCAATTCCGCCGCTGTTGTCTCATGTCCACAGTGATGGCAAGGACTGAGAAGAGCCGTGCCAGTCCCTTCACAAGCGAGGAGCTGGAGGTCCTGGTGGACGAGGTGCTCACACAGTACCCAAGACTATATGGTGCCCCAAATGTTGTGGTAAGTCCTCAACTGTGGGGGGGAGGGCAGGGGGGGCACACATGTAGTTGGACTGATGCTGGATGTGCCTGAGAGTGTGGGGTTGTGTCATGCACTGCCTAACATGCTGTCTCCAGGGGTAAGGTATGTGTACCCAATGCCACAGGTTTCCCTGCCTGCACATGTATGTTTGAGTGACCTGTGTTGTGTTGTCAGTCATACAGTGACGCAGATAGTTGTTCATGCAGGAGTCAGGGCAGTGATTGCTTGGCTGAATGGCTGTGTGTGCCCCTGTTGTCCATCTCAGTGTGAGCCCAGCTGGCCTGCACAGTCCCCGCCCAAAAAGACAAGGACACATTACATCACTTACAGAGTATTACATCAGTCTTTTCTCATTGCATTCTAGCTATGAGCCATCTCAGCACTGTAGATTGCACACAACCGGCCTTGTGAAAAGGATTTTGGAATTGTGAGATCATGTCCCTCAATGTGACATCCATGACACAGTTATCTATTCACAGGGCAGGGACATTGAGGGCTGCGCAGTCTTGGACACAGTTAGTCTACCCCCAAACAAAGGGTGATATATGATGTATGTGTTGCTCAACCTAAAAATGGACTGGAGATGTGGGCAGGCTACACAGGGGTTTTAGTGCTGGCATCCTGCATGTGTGTGAGATGTGCAGGGACTGTGTTCCCCCTCACACCTGCATGCATTTACATCAGCTTTCCCATGCAGATGTACCATGTGAGATGTATTCTTGTCTCTGTTAGACATATCTGTTGATTTGTATCGTGCTACTGTACTGAGAGATGTAGGTACATAACACTGTGTCACTGATCATTTCCCCCTCTTGTCTCCCATGCCTGCAGCTCAAGGTACACCAGCGTAAGGCCGTGTGGAGGGCCATTGCGGCCAAGGTGCGGGCTGTGGCTGTCTCAAACCGACAGCGCACCCACTGCCACAAGAGGTGGGACGACATCAGCCAGCTGGCAAAGAACGTGCCGGAGATTACCTTGGGGCTGCTTCCTCACACTGGGCGTTTGGCACAGCGCAGCATGACACCACTCATGGGCCGCATCTTGGCCGTGACACAGCCTGAGCTGGATGATCGTTTGAAGGAGCATCAGCAGCAAGCCAGGGGTGAGCATTCTGGGAAGGGTGACTTTGGCTGGGAGTGGCTGCATGTGCACAGAGCCTGTGTCAGCGCTGGCCTATGTGATGTTGGTAGTTTGATACAGTGGCTTGTAAGTGGTTGCTGGGCTGGGTGCAGGTGTTATGCATTTGCCCTCCCTGTACTTACAAAGGTAATTTGAGTACTGTGCATTCCCATTGCATTCTGAGTCTTGGTCTTCAGGTATCGTCTGCATTGGGGTTGTCTGGGGAATCCCATGGGAGGGAACGGCAGTGTGCCCGATCTGAGTGTTCCTTCATCAATACGTCCATTGCCTGCACTTAGATTTGGGAGGCCTAGACATCTGACAACAATGTGCACCAGTCTTTGGGCCCCAAAATATAACATTGTGGGTGGCATGGCCTCATGGCCATTGTGGAATGTCAAGTTGTAGTCTGTGTCTGTGTTGTCCACTCCTGCTCCATCCAGATCTGTCAGTGGGAACAAGTAGTGTGTCCCCATCATGGCCCTAGGTGTGCTCAGATCTATTTGTGTGTCTGGTTGAACAGAGCCACTAGCAGGGTGTTGTGCTGTGTGGTCATCACATGGCTCACTTATGCTTGAATTTCCAGTTTCCACGCACTGTTTGAGTCACTATAGTGAGTTAGCACAATGTGATTGCACAGGGTGGTGTGCAACATGTAGATTTAGTCATCTTTTGTGATGCTTTACTTGCATATGTTTGTTCTGTTGCTGCCACTGAACTGACCCTACATCTCTCTCTCTCATGCAGCATCTCCTGTGGTCACGGAGAGACAGGAGACGGGCACCAGTGGGGGTGAAACAAGCCCAACAGCTGCACAGGAGCCCAGTGACACAGATGTCACCAACGTCTCAGAGGGGAACAGGAGTCTGCTGGAGGAATCCCAGCCTGAGATGCAAAGTTCCACATCATCTGAGGCCAGCGGGGATGCATCCATGTTGGTGGGCACAGGGAACGGGGACTTTGCATCATCTTCCACCACACAGCGGCCAGTGCCCACCCTCCCAGCCACTTCCTCTGGTGCTGCCTGTGTTCGCCCCAGTAAGAGGGGAAGAGTGTCGTTCACCCCGGGCACCGCTGCCCCTGCCCCGGTCCCCCCTGCTGCCATCAGTGCTGAGTCTGTGGACCTTTTGCGCCAGTTGTGTAGGCCAGACAGCTCTCCTCAATGCCTTCATTGACCATGACAAAAAATTGGCACAGGTGGTTGCTTTCATGGAGGGCATACATTCAGACGTGGGTGGGCTGCACCGGATTGTCCAGTCTTTGTCATCCACAGTGACAGCAGCCCTTAAACAGGCACATACTCACAGTCCAGCTCCGGTCCCTTTGGCCACTCCCCTGGCATTGGCCATGTCTGACGATAGTGACCACGGTCCACATACCTCAAAGTCATGATACAGCACACGAAGCACACAGCAGCAACAACCAATCGGTCCTGGGCGCAGACACCATTCCCACAGAAGACCAAAGCTACCCCAGAGCGCAAAGACAAAAGCCCGTCAGGCGACACCAGGGGCCAAAAGGCAAAGAAGCAGACCTCAGGCTCACATGCCTCAGAGGCATCCCCAGCCAAGGACTCTCCTGTCCCTGAAGCATCTTGCAAAGAGAAGCATACAGTTTCCGTGCCCACTGAGAAGGTGGTGCATGCCAAGGGTACACCTAGGAAGGGCTCCAAGGCAGATTCACCCACCACCTCGACTCCCATTCCAAGCCCAGTGAAGCAGGGGAAGGAGGGCACTAAAGGGGTAACACCTAGTAAACAGAGGATGGAGGGGCAAAGGTGAAGCCTGGCAAAGCGTTCTGCTGGATCCAGCACATCACCAGAGGGAGTGCCAGCGTCTGCACCTGATGCAGCTTTGGTGGTGAGTGTGCCTGGTGTGTCCACACCACTTCCTATTGATCCAAGGTCAGGCAAGCCAGTTAGAATCCCAAAGAAGTGGAAAGGCCCCCCTCCACAATCTCCCAGCCACACTCTGCCTCACGTCTGCATGACTCCGCCACCACGTGCCACTACACCACCTGGTCCAAGCGGCCCTCCGGCTTGCCAAGCCACTGATAGCTCTACCTCAGCTGGGCCGCTCTCTCCCCAGTCAAGTGCTCCGACAGTCCCCGAGACACAGCCAGCTCCCAGTCCGCCTGACAGCCATATCTGAGTGGTAGTCACCCTCACACACCTGTCTCTCACACAGGTGGGCCTATACTGCACATTGTTACCCCCTGACTGCGTTGCTGACCATGGAAAGGTACAGTCGCACACATTCCCTGTGCAGCTTCTCATGGACATTCTCTGCAGTTCGTTTTTGCCACTGTCCTTGTTGCTCTTTGCTGTGTTCAATTATTCCCTGTGCAGCTTCTCCTGGACATACTCTGCACTTGGTTTTTGCCACTGGCCTTGTTGCTCTTTGCTGTGTTCAACTATTCCCTGTGCAGCTTCTCCTGGACATACTCTGAACTTCGTTTTTGCCACTGGCCTTGTTGCTCTTTGCTCTGTTCAACTATTCCCTGTGCAGCTTCTCATGGCCATACTCTGCACCCTGAACTGGCCACTGGCCTTGCTGTTTTGCCCTTGCCTGTGTAGCTTATCATGGGCATACTCTGCACCCTGAAGTGGCCACTGGCCTTGCTGTTTTGCCCTTGCGTATGCAGCTTCTCATGGCCATACTCTGCACCCTGAACTGGCCACTGGCCTTGCTGTTTTGCCCTTGCCTGTGCAGCTTCTCATGGACATACTCTGCCCCCTGAACTGGCTACTGGCCTTGCTGTTTTGTCCTTGCCTGTGCAGCTTCTCATGGCCATACTCTGCACTCTGAACTGGCCACTGGCCTTCCCTGTGCAGCTTCTCGTGGACATATTCTGCACCCTGAACTGGCCACTGGCCTTGCTGTTTTGCCCTTACCTGTGCAGCGTCTCATGGACATACTCTGCACCCTGAACTGGCCACTGGCCTTGCTGTTTTGCCCTTGCCTGTGCAGCTTCTCATGGACATACTCTGCACTTTGCCCTGCCCACTGGCCTTGTCATTCACTGCTGTGTGCCCCTTGCCTGTGCAGGTGCTCATGGACATACTCTGTACTTTGCCCTGCCCACTGACCTTGTCATTTACTGCTGTGTGCCCCTTGCCTGTGCAGGTTCTCATGGACATACTCTGCACCCTGAACTGGCCACTGGCCTTGCTGTTTTGCCCTTGCCTGTGCAGCTTCTCATGGACATACTCTGCACCCTGGACTGGCCACTGGCCTTGCTGTTTCTCCCTTGCCTGTTCCGGTTCTCATGGACATACTCTGCACTTTGCCCTGCCCACTGACCTTGTCATTTACTGCTGTGTTCCCCTTGCCTGTGCAGGTTCTCATGGACATACTCTGCACCCTGAACTGGCCACTGGCCTTGCTGTTTTGCCCTTGCCTGTGCAGCTTCTCATGGACATACTCTGCACCCTGAACTGGCTACTGGCCTTGCTGTTTTGCCCTTGCCTGTGCCGGTTCTCATGGACACACTCTTCACTTTACCCTTCCCACTGGCCTTGTCATTCACTGCTGTGTGCCCCTTGCCTGTGCAGGTTCTCTTGGACATACTCTGCATCCTGAACTGGCCACTGGCCTTGCTGTTTTGCTCTTGCCTGTGCAGCTTCTCATGGTCAAACTCTGCACTTTGCCCTGCCCACTAGCCTTGTCATTCACTGCTGTGTGCCCCTTGCCTGTGCCGGTTCTCATGGACATACTCTGCACCCTGGAATGGCCACTGGCCTTGCTGTTTTGCCCCTGCCTGTGCCGGTTCTCATGGACATACTCTGCACTTTGCCCTGCCCACTGGCCTTGTAATTCACTGCTGTTTTGCCCTTGCCTATGCAGCTTCTCATTGACATACTCCGCACCCTGAACTGGCCACTGGCCTTGTTGTTTTGCCCTTGCCTGTGCAGCTTCTCATGGACATACTCTGCACCCTGAACTGGCCACTGGCCTTGCTGTTTTGGCCTTGCCTGTGCAGGTTCTCATGGACAAACTCTGCACCCTGAACTGGCCCCTTGCCTTGCTGTTTTACCCTTGCCTGTGCGGCTTCTCATGGACATACTCTGCACCTTGAACTGGCCACTGGCCTTGCTGTTTTGCACTTCCTATTGATCCAAGGTCAGGCAAGCCAGTTAGAATCCCAAAGAAGTGGAAAGGCCCCCCTCCACAATCTCCCAGCCACACTCTGCCTCACGTCTGCATGACTCCGCCACCACGTGCCACTACACCACCTGGTCCAAGCGGCCCTCCGGCTTGCCAAGCCACTGATAGCTCTACCTCAGCTGGGCCGCTCTCTCCCCAGTCAAGTGCTCCGACAGTCCCCGAGACACAGCCAGCTCCCAGTCCGCCTGACAGCCATATCTGAGTGGTAGTCACCCTCACACACCTGTCTCTCACACAAGTGGGCCTGTACTGCACATTGTTACCCCCTGACTGCGTTGCTGACCATGGAAAGGTACAGTCGCACACATTCCCTGTGCAGCTTCTCATGGACATACTCTGCAGTTCGTTTTTGCCACTGTCCTTGTTGCTCTTTGCTGTATTCAATTATTCCCTGTGCAGCTTCTCCTGGACATACTCTGCACTTGGTTTTTGCCACTGGCCTTGTTGCTCTTTGCTGTGTTCAACTATTCCCTGTGCAGCTTCTCCTGGACATACTCTGAACTTCGTTTTTGCCACTGGCCTTGTTGCTCTTTGCTCTGTTCAACTATTCCCTGTGCAGCTTCTCATGGCCATACTCTGCACCCTGAACTGGCCACTGGCCTTGCTGTTTTGCCCTTGCCTGTGTAGCTTATCATGGGCATACTCTGCACCCTGAACTGGCCACTGGCCTTGCTGTTTTGCCCTTGCGTATGCAGCTTCTCATGGCCATACTCTGCCCCCTGAACTGGCCACTGGCCTTGCTGTTTTGCCCTTGCCTGTGCAGCTTCTCAGGGACATACTCTGCCCCCTGAACTGGCTACTGGCCTTGCTGTTTTGCCCTTGCCTGTGCAGCTTCTCATGGCCATACTCTGCACTTTGAACTGGCTACTGGCCTTCCCTGTGCAGCTTCTCGTGGACATATTCTGCACCCTGAACTGGCCACTGGCCTTGCTGTTTTGCCCTTACCTGTGCAGCGTCTCATGGACATACTCTGCACCCTGAACTGGCCACTGACCTTGCTGTTTTGCCCTTGCCTGTGCAGCTTCTCATGGACATACTCTGCACTTTGCCCTGCCCACTGGCCTTGTCATTCACTGCTGTGTGCCCCTTGCCTGTGCAGGTGCTCATGGACATACTCTGCACCCTGGACTGGCCACTGGCCTTGCTGTTTCTCCCTTGCCTGTGCCGGTTCTCATGGACATACTCTGCACTTTGCCCTGCCCACTGACCTTGTCATTTACTGCTGTGTGCCCCTTGCCTGTGCAGGTTCTCATGGACATACTCTGCACCCTGAACTGGCCACTGGCCTTGCTGTTTTGCCCTTGCCTGTGCAGCTTCTCATGGACATACTCTGCACCCTGAACTGGCTACTGGCCTTGCTGTTTTGCCCTTGCCTGTGCCGGTTCTCATGGACACACTCTTCACTTTACCCTGCCCACTGGCCTTGTCATTCACTGCTGTGTGCCCCTTGCCTGTGCAGGTTCTCGTGGACATACTCTGCATCCTGAACTGGCCACTGGCCTTGCTGTTTTGCTCTTGCCTGTGCAGCTTCTCATGGTCAAACTCTGCACTTTGCCCTGCCCACTGGCCTTGTCATTCACTGCTGTGTGCCCCTTGCCTGTGCAGGTGCTCATGGACATACTCTGTACTTTGCCCTGCCCACTGACCTTGTCATTTACTGCTGTGTGCCCCTTGCCTGTGCAGGTTCTCATGGACATACTCTGCACCCTGAACTGGCCACTGGCCTTGCTGTTTTGCCCTTGCCTGTGCAGCTTCTCATGGACATACTCTGCACCCTGGACTGGCCACTGGCCTTGCTGTTTCTCCCTTGCCTGTTCCGGTTCTCATGGACATACTCTGCACTTTGCCCTGCCCACTGACCTTGTCATTTACTGCTGTGTGCCCCTTGCCTGTGCAGGTTCTCATGGACATACTCTGCACCCTGAACTGGCCACTGGCCTTGCTGTTTTGCCCTTGCCTGTGCAGCTTCTCATGGACATACTCTGCACCCTGAACTGGCTACTGGCCTTGCTGTTTTGCCCTTGCCTGTGCCGGTTCTCATGGACACACTCTTCACTTTACCCTGCCCACTGGCCTTGTCATTCACTGCTGTGTGCCCCTTGCCTGTGCAGGTTCTCTTGGACATACTCTGCATCCTGAACTGGCCACTGGCCTTGCTGTTTTGCCCTTACCTGTGCAGCGTCTCATGGACATACTCTGCACCCTGAACTGGCCACTGACCTTGCTGTTTTGCCCTTGCCTGTGCAGCTTCTCATGGACATACTCTGCACTTTGCCCTGCCCACTGGCCTTGTCATTCACTGCTGTGTGCCCCTTGCCTGTGCAGGTGCTCATGGACATACTCTGCACCCTGGAATGGCCACTGGCCTTGCTGTTTTGCCCCTGCCTGTGCCGGTTCTCATGGACATACTCTGCACTTTGCCCTGCCCACTGGGCTTGTAATTCACTGCTGTTTTGCCCTTGCCTGTGCAGCTTCTCATTGACATACTCCACACCCTGAACTGGCCACTGGCCTTGCTGTTTTGCCCTTGCCTGTGCAGCTTCTCATGGACATACTCTGCACCCTGAACTGGCCCCTGGCCTTGCTGTTTTGCCCTTGCCTGTGCAGGTTCTCATGGACAAACTCTGCACCCTGAACTGGCCCCTGGCCTTGCTGTTTTACCCTTGCCTGTGCAGCTTCTCATGGACATACTCTGCACCTTGAACTGACCACTGGCCTTGCTGTTTTGCCCTTGCCTGTGCAGCTTCTCATGGACATACTCTGCACTCTGAACTGGCCACTGGCCTTGCTGTTTTGCCCTTGCCTGTGCAGCTTCTCATGGACATACTCTGCACCCTGAACTGTGTGCTCTTGGATAGTCAAGAAGTGTGCAGTGTGAAGGGGGTGACTTTGTCGTGAGTGTTGATGTGTGTGTGCCCCTGCATTGTCAACTACACACATGTGTCACCCAGGAGTTGGTTACCCGTTGTTTAGATTGTTCAGCCCTGTGGATGTGGTTGTATGCACATGTGTGAGTTGTATATTGTGCACTGTGCAGTGTGTTGGTGTGTACTTGCAGTTCTGGCTGACTCCTACTTGTT
Source organism: Triturus cristatus (assembly GCF_964204655.1). Taxonomy (NCBI): domain Eukaryota; kingdom Metazoa; phylum Chordata; class Amphibia; order Caudata; family Salamandridae; genus Triturus; species Triturus cristatus. Next base: position 273,463,260 of record NC_140580.1, read on the forward strand.
GTTTTTGTCAAATGCGAGTATGCAGAGTGTGTGACTGGCAAGTCAGTCTTGTGTTTTGTTGATCATCCATGTGTCTTGATAATGTTTATGGAGACTGTGCAGACCTGCTGCTCCACACCGCCATTGTGGTTGTGTTTTAACATGCATTGCTGTCACATGGTGCCTTTTTGCCTCCAATATGGCATGTTGTGTGTGTTTTCATACCATCCCCTATCTGTGCTTCAGATGCCTACCCATTGTGAGTCTGCACTCCCTCTATTTGTGTATGGTACACTCCTGCCATGTCCCCTACTGACATGCAGAACACTTCACTTTGATGTCAGCTTTTCCCTTGGTTTACATGTGTGTGTGCCTCCCCATCACTTCATTTGTGACACTGTGCTTTGTGGTGCAGTTCTTTGGCCAGGAGCAATGTGTCACTCAGGGCATTTCCCCAATAGGTTATATGTGATGTGCTTGTGCTGTTTGGCAGTCATGGTTGCTCATATGCACTTCAACTGTGTGTGCTACACAGTCCTCTGGTCAAGTTGTTTCCACCTTTCTGTCCCAGACTTGTGCATCAGTTGATGTTGTGTTGGATGTATGTGTGTTAGCTGTGGTACTGCTTCACTTCCTGGGTGTGCTGTTGTCTTTGTGATGTGCTGATTGGTGTTGTTTGGTTTAATGTTATGTCACTCATATCTGTGTGGGGCTCATATGCTTGGTGTGCACACACTGCTTGTTGGGTGTATGTTGCCTTGTCTTTGCCTGGTGTGCATCCCCCGATGTCCTGCTGTGTTTGCTATGTGATTTTTTTGCCTGTGCATCTGTTGTTTGTTTGATGTGGCTGTGTTTTTCTGTGATGGTGCACTTCTTGTCTGTGTTGTGGTATGTTGTCTGTGCATTGTTCCTGCCTTTCTTTGCATTTTCAATCTCCTTTCTTCAACCATGTCTAAGAATGTCTTTTCCTCTTTCTTCAAACTGCATGTCAAATTGTTTCTAAAAATATATTCTAATGTTAGTTCTTTGGTTTCTAAGAAAAATTAACCTTAGCAGGTTTTACTTTGTTTAGTTTATTAAAAGAAGGCACTTGCGCAAAAATGTTATCTACATCTGAAAAATAATATTCTAATTTCCCTGTCTGATAAAATAAACTAGCTATTACACTACATGTTATTCCATATGTTGCCGGAAGGTGATGATAAGTCACTCCTTTAGAAATAGATGCAGGTAAATGCATGCATACGTAGCAGTCCCGTACGTCCATTGTCTTTACATAGTCATACAATAATTTTGAAAACACATTATTAGAAAAATCTGTTATTGACCTGTCTTTATGCAAATAATTATTATCTATTCTAGTTGGAACTACCTTTGGAATCTTCCCTATATTAGTTTTGTTCTTACTATGTCCTTCTAATGTATCTATAGTGACCTTAAAAGAAATGACAAGAGCAAGGATGCTCCATAAAAGCATTAATAATCCTGTACAACAACAACACATTTTACACCATCTTTTCATGAATGTACATCTACCTTTGCTACTATCTATGTTAGCCATCTTTGTTAAAATGGACCGTGTCTTTTGACTTAGCCTCTTTCACTTCACAACTAGTTTTCTAACCTAAGGCTCTAACCCCTATTTGGTTCTACCAGTATCTATCCTTTGATTTAATTTCTTGTTCTCTTCATCAACAGCTTTCTTGATTTATTCAGTTTGGCATCTCATCATTCTGCACTTTTCTTTCGTCATCCAAATACAGAATTTCCTGAATTTCCGTTTCTTCTTATCCAATGTCGGACAAGAGAACTCTCAGGATTTCCGATTCTACTTCTTCTTCAACCCCTTTTAGTACAGCCTCTTCTGGATTTCCTTGACTATGTTATGTTATGTTACTGAGTTTTATAACGCGCTCAGCTACTCATAAGAGTGTCCCGGCGCGAGCTAAGAGAACAGTAGACAGAACACAGGTTAGAAGAGATGGGTCTTAAGGTGTTTCCTGAACAGGCGATCATCCTGAATAGCACGCAAAGCTAAAGGCAATGCATTCCACAGCCTAGAGGCATTGAACGTAAGCGATCCTTATCTGCCTATCTGCCTCTTCTCCCTTTTCAGGCAGAGCCACATACGTCCATTCCGGTGACTTATACTTCTGGTTAGGTTTCCTTGTTCTTTTACTCTTTTTATCCTCAGTTATTTCGTCTTCTTTTGATTTTTCTTGACTTGTCACTTCATTCACCTGTTCAGCTCTTGGTGAATTCACTCGTGTCAGTCGATATCTCAATTTCCTTATTTTATTGGGCCAAACGTCATCTTTCGCAACTCTTTTTACTTTACTTCCTTTGTCATTCTTTTCATTCCTCCAAGCTCTCTTTCTTAGCACTCGACCTTCAGGTATTTCATTTTCACTCTCTTCAGACTCTGTCTCAACTTGCTTTGTCTTTTCAACGATTTCTTCTTCCACCACTTGTTTTGTTTTCCCTACTTCTGTCCCTCCTCGGATCTCCGACACGCAATCTTCCTGCTGGCTACTTGTCCCTTCACCTAACTGGATGTTGCAGTTCCCTACACCTCCCCGGGGGTCTTCCGCAGAAATCTGTCCCTCTCTCTCTGTACCTGTCCCTTGTTCACTTAAATTTGTTATTTCCGGTGGAATTTCTCTCAGTCTCTCATCTGGTACTTCCTTCTCACAAATTTCTTTTATTGTTTTTTCAGTACTTTTTCCTCTTTTCTTTCTGTGTTCTTTTCTAGAACCCTGCGCTTCTTGCTCGTTTCCAGAATCGCTGGATTCAGAAATCTGCAATCTTCTTCTCAGAGAGCTACTTCTGGGACCAAAGCTACACTTTGTTCTGTTTTCCCCCTTTCAGAGTTTTCTCGTGTCTTCGACTCTTCGTCATCTGACTCAGTACTTGATTCTGATTCATCAAAATATTCTTTTCCTGTGCTGTCCACTGGATCCGGAATTCTCAATGTGTGACTTGCGTGGATCCAGTTTTTCAGTCCAGCACACTTCACAGCTGTTGTCGTGGTCAGAATGACTTGTCTTTGTTTTCCCCACCTTGGAACCAAACAATTTCTTCTTCTGTGGACTTTTATCCTTACCGAGTCACCTGGGCTCAGATCATGGGCTGGCTTCTTTTCAAGTGTGGTGGCATCCGCTCCAACCTGATGAAACACAGAATGAACTGCGTCAGCCAGGCCTTTACAGTATTCCAACACCATGTCATCAGTTATAGTCATCAGCTTGTTGACTGGTATAAACACGTGTCTCATTGCTCGACCCATGATTATTTCATGAGGACTTAATCCTGTAGTTCTGTCTGGAATTGATCTAATAGTCATGAGTACCAGAGGCAAGACATCAGGCCATTTCATACCTGTGGCTAAACACATTTTCCCTATTCTATTTTTGATAGTACCATTCATCTGTTCAACCACACCAGAAGCCTCTGGTCGGTAGGCACAATGTAGTTTTTGTTGCACATTCAATGCTTCACAAATTAATCCTACAATCTCATTATGGAAATGTCCTCCTCGGTCTGATTCAATTGTCACTGGGAACCCGAACCTAGGGATGAACTCTCAGCAGTAGCTTGGCTACTGTCATCCCATCATTTCTCCTTGTTGGGAATGCTTCCACCCACCTAGAGAATAGGCAGACCACAACCAAAACATACCTCAGTCTGTTACAGGGAGGCATTTCAATGAAATCAACTTGCATTCTGGTGAAAGGCCCTCCTTCTCGACCTATTGTTCCCAGACTCACTACTGTCTTCCTCCCAGGATTGTATTGCTGACATATCAGGCATCTTTGACAAAGACTTTCTGCTACAAGTCTGAATTTTGCATTGTACCAGGTCTGCTTAAATGACCTGATCATGGCATCTCTCCCAATGTGTCCCTGGCCATGATACATCTGTGTCATGGTAGACATCATGCTATCAGGCATAACTGGTCTTCCATCTCGATAGACCCACACAAGATCCTTTTCCCTTGGGGCACATACTGCTTTTACCCACTGTCTCATTTCCTCATCTCCTGCCTCTTCTTGCAATTGTCTTACCTCTTCCCAAGCTCCTACAATGTTAGTAAACATCAATGAGCAAGAAGACAGTTCTTTTTCCTTAGCCCGAGTGACCGAATTCTGATTACGTGCACAATACTGTGCCATGTCATTGGCGTATCGATTTCCTGTGGTAATATAATCACCACCCTGACTATGGGCAGCACATTTTCCAACAGCCAATTGTCTAGGCAGCTGTATCGCCTCAAGCAATTTTCCAACCACTTCAGCATTCTTAATAGGAGTTCCACTCGAGGTCAGGAAACCTCTTTGTAGCCATAGTTGGCCAAATTCGTGGACCACTCCAAAGCCATACTGGCTGTCAGTTATCACAGTCACTCTCACACTCTTCCCAATCTTGCATGCTCTAGTCAAAACCACGAGCTCTGCTACTTGGGCCGATGTCACTCCTTTCAGATAGGATGCTTCTATTACTGCTGCGACTGTGCATACTGCATACGCTGCACTCAGCACTCCTTCATCTGTTCTCAAACATTACCCATCAACGAACATCACAAAATCACTTTCTGGCAAAGGTACATCTTTTATATCTGGTCGTGGTTTTGTACAAAAATCAAGTACATCCAAACAATCATGATCCACTTAATCTCTTACTTCCACAATCTCAGCATCTGGCAACAAGGTTGCAGGATTTACATTCAAACATCTTGCAAGGCTCACATTAGTTGCACCCAATATGACCTTTTCATACTTAGTCAGCCGACTGTGTGTCATATACTGAGTACGACTCCTTGTTAACAGGATCGCTACAAACACTTTCAATGGATATCCCATCACAATTCCTTCACTCTGCTCCAAACTTCGACATGTTGCAGCCACCGCTTTCAAACATCCAGGTAAAGCTACAGCTACTGGATCAAGCATTGATGACAAATATGCAATTGGTCTCCTCAGTTTTCCATGCTTCTGGATCAACACAGAAAGTGCACATCCATTTCTCTCACTGCAATACAACTCAAATTCTTTCTCATAGTCAGGCATACCTAATGCAGGTGCTTCACACAAACCATCTCTCAATTTTCTAAACGCTGCCAATTCCTCCTTGTTCAATTTGATCGGATCTTTCACATCACTTCTCGTTAATCGCACCAAAGGTTTTGCGATCAAGGAGAAGTTGCTGATCCACTGACGACAGTATCCAACCATTCCCAAAAACATTCTCACCTCTCTTTGAGTCATGGGAGCTCTCATTCCTTTTATTATTCTGATTCTGTCTATGGTTATTTTCCTTAGTCCTTTGTCAATGTTATGTACTAAATACTGTACTTCCTTCTTACAAAACTGTAATTTCGATGGTGATGGAGTCCTCCATCTGCCAAATGATTCAGCAAGGCTATCGTGTCTACCTCACAGGCTTCATGTGTTTTTGACGCCACCAAAAGGTCATCAATGTATTGAACTAATACAGAGCTTTCGGGCATTTCTAGACTCTCCAAAGACTTCTTTAATAGCTGATTGAATATTGAGGGGCTTTCTGTATACCCCTGTGGGATTCGGCACCATGCCAAAATACGCTCACCAAAACGAAATGCAATGGGGACGTGCAGCGTTTGGTACACGGAATCGCCGACAGGACAGCAGGACTACAGAGACCAGAGGCAGCGGGGGGCAGTGTCATCACCAGCAGCCCCTCCCCCTATCCGGCGGCGGACTTGAAAGAGACCTCGCGCATCCCGCTTCGCGGGACGCGCAGCGTTTGGTACACGGAATCGCCGACAGGACAGCAGGACTACAGAGACCAGAGGCAGCGGGGGGCAGTGTCATCACCAGCAGCCCCTCCCCCTATCCGGCGGCGGACTTGAAAGAGACCTCGCGCCTCCCGCTTCGCGGGACGCGCAGCGGGACACGCCGGGCTAAGCCTGGGCAAAGGGCGGGCCGTCTACGGCCGTCCAAGGCCGACTGAGGCTGGGCTGGGCCACCCCCCTGTCCTTGGCCATTCATTCGCTACCATCCTCTCCAGAGCCAGGTGATTGACTTTTGTTCTGTCTCCTTCTTGGTTTAACGGGGGCCGCTCCCTTCAGTTGTCGACCATTGTTTGGTTTATGTGCTCTATTCTCCTCACTGTATGTTAGCATTGGCTCGTAACTTTACTCACGTTTTAAATTTCCAAAGTTAATTAAAATGGCCACACATTCTACTAAACCAAGGCCTTCTTTGGTTGGGGGCTCAGTCAGGGAGACCCTAGACCACTTCATTACTAGGGCCGCTTCCGTGCTGGAAAAAGAGATCGCCATCACGGAACGCCGCTTATCACTGGACCCTGTTTTTCAAAAGCGCTCCTCTTTGGGCCATATTCAACAGGTCACCTCCCCGCAACTCAGGGCTTCTGATCCTGAACTAACTAACGACCCTGGCCTTCCCGTGCAACATTGTGACCCAATAGATATAGCTCCCATCTTAATTGAGACTGACATATGTCTCTCCAACTCCCAATCTTCAGTGGGCACTTCCTTCGTGGATTTATCCTCCATCCACACTGCTAAGACTTTTAAGCGAAAACTGGCAAAAAATAGATCTTGTTGCCCGAAGACAACAGCAAGAAATATTCTTGCTGCTCCAACCAAAAAAAGGAGAAAAGACTCCCACCTGGATGTGCCCAAAACTAAGCCTCAATTATCACCGACTTCTACACGAACTACGCCTCTTATACAGACTCCTATTTCCCCTTTTTCTAACCTACTTACTGATATAGAGCATCTGGTAAGATCTCTACTCTCACCCCTAACAGACAGAGTCAAGAACATCGCAACACAGCTAGCATGTTTGGAGGCCTTGCATACTTCTCTTATCACTCTAAACAATGATCTGCACTCCCATATATGTAAAAACCCTACGGTTTTTTCCCCTCCCCTCCTTACTCAAACAACTACCCAGTCTAATATGCCAAAACATACACAGAATATACAAGCTTCCCAGTTCACATCAGAGAAACAATCCACTGCTAAAGGGGCCCTAAGAGAAGATCAAACTCCTACCCTTGTAGTGCCCCCGGGTAATAACATCAATGGGCAGCCTTCTTTAGATTATAAATTAGATAAAAGCCTACATATTGACCTGCCCCCTGAAGCGGCTCCTTATGTAGTGACTCTTATTGGCGTCCCAGCTCTTGCCCAGGGTAAAATGGAGAGATACCAGGAACTCAAAAATAAAGTAGTACACTGGTTGTCTCAGAATAGACCGCTCCCCCCTGAAATTAATGGTGAAATACTACACGTTAGGAGACTGAAATGGTTGGGCCTCAGACCCAAGGATAAACAGGGAGATGTTATTATAATTAACTTTCGAGATCGTAGGGTGCTACCCCACATAGTGGATTGGTATACTCCGGGCAGGGGCCCGGGAATCCTAACGGCTGATTTAAGCTATTTTTACCCCCGCTCTCTTTTGACAAACTCCACACTCTCATATCCACCATCGAGGGCCACCTTCGAGCCACCCCACCTCACTATCCCTATTTCTAACAGATACGCCATTCTCTCGGGATTGGACGAACAGGATTGACTTCCTCACTCTGGAACTACGGTTGATAATCTTTTTACCATGAGCACTCCACTATCTACCCTAGCACCAGACAATCCTAACATCAATAATAACATCCTACCCAATAACAACGTGGGGTGGAAGCCAACTCCAGTTATTGCTCCTCATTTTTCACCTTTAGAGTTATTGTCTCTGCCTTCCGGCCCTTTTACCACACCCCCTTTCCCTATCCCGGCCCATAGAGATCCTCCCCCCTCGAAGAATCCCTCGCACCTTCTAGAAGCTACTGAGGCTGTAACAGACTCGACGACTAGCATAATCGGCCTGAACGAGCCCGTGCGGGGCGATAGCCTTCTGTCCTGGAACGTGGCAGGTCTCCTCGACAAATTGTCTAACCCCGCATGGATTCAAATCGTTTCCCGATATAGCATTATTTGCCTGCAGGAAACCTGGACCTCTACAGAGCTCCATCTCCTAGGGTATCAGACCTTTCATACCCCAGCTTCCCCCAGCCCTCACGGCAGAAACAAGGGAGGACTTACGATCTATATTTCTGTAGAATCCCGACTAAAACCAACCTACATCACAGGGTCCTCTTATTATCAGTTAATTAGTCTGACCGGCGGCTTCATTAACAATGTCGTCCTGGTCAATTTTTATAATAACATCCCAAACGCACACCTGGACATAGTGCTTAATGGATTAAAATCTGACCTAGCAAAAAAAGAGTCCCAAAATAACTCTCATACTTTAGTCATCGTGGTAGGCGATTTTAACTGCCAGCTATGTCCTCAGAGTATTAATGGCACTTGTGGTCTGATGACTGAAATGGATGATTCTCCCAATCACTTTTGTCATACCAAATTGGGAGACTTGTTAAATGGATTATTATCCCATTTTAATTTATCTTTTGTCAATGACCTATGTCTTCCACCCAAGTCCTTTAAACCCACTTATAATGGGAGAGGCTGTCACACAACGATCGATTACACACTTATATCTTCAAGGTAATAGGATCGATAATTACTTGGGAGACCCTCGGCACTGCCATTAGTGATCACTATCCTATTGAGGTAATTTTAAAGCTAACCTCGAACACTAATGACATGATCACACAGAATCCTTCTTATTCTCCTCCCCTGCAGCTGGGAACCACCATGGGCCTTTTTCTCAAATGGGACAAAGTAGTCCCTTCTAGTTTTCTTAAAAGCTTGGTCACCAACGCTTATGATCATTTCCAAACCTGTTTGTCATCTACGGAAAACTCGCAGACAATAACAAACTCTTTTTCTGCAATTCTGTCAGAAATCAAATCTCTCCTTGCGCGTGCACCAAAGAAATCTGCACCACCTATCCACGGCTGGTTTGATAGGGATTGCTCTAAAGCTCTGCGACTTCTGAAAGCAGCTTTGAAGTCTAACCCTAGAAACCGCTTAGAGGTCCAGCATGCCAGACATAACTATCGAATCAAGCGTCAGGCAAGGAAAAGCCAGCTGAAGGTGCTGGCCTGGTCAGCCCTTGTGGAAGCTTCCGAGAAGAGGGATAACACCGCTTTTTGGAGGGCAGTTAATGCCCCCTTTTTTCGATCTTCCCAGCCCCCGATTTTGGACTCAGCCATTACCCCTGAAACCTGGGTTAAACATTTCAGCACCTTATATAATCCTACTAACCTGGATAATCAACCATCTGAAAATGAAACTGATCTCAACTCTCCCTCTGACTTAACTATTTCTACTTCTTTCCCTTTAAATATTATTTTTGACCATGCTGAAGTACTGATGGCCTTAAAAGATAGCCCTTCTGGGAAAGCCCCAGGCCCAGATTGCGTCCCTATAGACGTTTTTAAGTCACAGCCTGATTTATGGGCCCCACTACTCACTAACGTACTGAATTCTCTGAATACCACAGGCTTTATCTCCACCTGGCCAGAGGCAATTGTCGTCCCGATTTTTAAAAAAGGCGTGAGGGATAATCCCGCCAATTACCGCCCGATCTCACTCTTAGACTCCCTTATGAAGGTAGCCGGGCGAATCATTTTAAATAGAATACACGACTGGTTAAGCACTCAAGATATTATTTCTGATATGCAATATGGCTTCAGACAAGGCAAGGGTACCATCGAACAGGGCTTAAATCTGACCCTAATAATAGCCAAATATACCCAGGCGAAAAGAGGAAACCTCTTCATAACTTTTGTAGACCTTAGCTCTGCATTCGACTGTGTCGATCACAGGCAGTTATGGGAATCCCTCACAGAGATAGGCCTAGATCCTACTATTATATCATTTATTAAAGAGCTGTATAGGGATGCATCGGCCCGCGTGAGATATGGTAACAATGGAGAATGTTCTGACAGATTTTTTATTAGACGAGGTGTCAGACAGGGTTGTATATTAGCTCCTTTACTTTTTACCCTTTATATCAACTCTGTCAGCCACCATCTGACCAGAACTTTCCACGATTACCCTACAATTAATGGTAAACCGATCCCCATTCGCCTCTACGCAGACGATGCGGCAATTATGTCCCAGACTCCCACTTGCCTACAAAGGGCAGTTACTGAATTCACTGACTTTATGTCAAAGAGAGGCTTAAATGTTAACACCTCTAAAACTTATACTATGTCCTGTGGTTTAGGGGTCGGAAAAAAGCCATGTACCATTTTTCTGAACGGTAAAAAACTAATTAATATTGATAGCTTCCCTTACTTGGGCATCACTTTTAACAAAAGAGGTACCTGGCGAGCCGCGGCTCAAGCCAGAGGTTTAGCATTGTCTAAAGCTATAGGCGCACTGACAAATTTTTCTAAAAAACTAGGAGGTCGCCCAATAAGCCCTTTACTTGAGATCTATCGGGCGAAGTGTATTTCAACTGGTACCTATGGATCTGGGATCTGGGGGATCGAACCCGTTGAACAAATCCAACGCCTCGAGAATGCTTTTCTACGCTACCTCTTGGCTGTCCCCCCAGGCACTTCTACTCATATGGTGCATACCGAATTGGGCCTCACACACATCGTAGATACGATTAATTCCTCTCCCCTTATTTTATGGCATAAAGTCTGGACCAACGAAGAGACCCCATTTAATAGGGAAATTATCACAGACTGTCTAAAACTGACAGAGGTCAGGAACATTAAGTGGTTGAACTACGTCAAAAGGTTGTCCACTGACATCGGGCACCCGGAATTTTTTGCAGACCCACCCACCTTAACTAATATATCAAAAGCCGAGCTAAAGCGACTTGTTCTAAATCACCTGTGCCGCAAACGCTGGTTCTTAGAAAAACAGAAGACTACAATTGTTGACTATCAAAATTTGATAACTGTGAGTGGCACCCAGCAATATCTACTATTAGAACCGTCACCGTTTACCCGCATGCTCCTGACCCGTTTCCGCACCAACACCTTTTTTAGACTTCTAACCTTCCCTAACCCAAATTGCTGGTCCAACGACTTACAGAAATGCCCCTGTGATGGCCTCTCAATTCAATCTAACATTCACTGCATCCTATTCTGTAGATTTTATCAATTGCCAAGGACCTTTTTTTTAAAACCATTGCTCAAATCTTGGGGTTTACGCTCATACAAACCGGCATACAACAAATTAAAAACTCTGGAAACCCCTTTAGCCCTGGCAGCCATGTCATCTTACCTGAAAATGACGATGAGGTTGAGGACATCAATGCAGACCTAAGCGGACTTATATCTTGAGGCCTGAGTGTATCTACTTTTTTAATTTCTGTGAACCTAATCATGTTATAAATTGAATGTAATTTTAATTGTTTTTAATCGACTTTTTATATGTATGTACTTTTTTGATACTGTTTTTACATATCGAATAAAGTTCAATATCTATCTATCTATCTAAATGCAAAAATTTGCTGACTGTCGTGGTGCAATGGGATGGAAAAGAAAGCATGACACAGATCAATCACCGTATACCATTCTGCATCATGGGGAATCTGATATAAAATCACTGATGGATTTGGTACTATGGGGCAACATGATACCACAATTTTATTCACCTTTCTCAAATCTTGCACTATCCTGAATTTCCCATTAGGCTTTTTCAGTCCCATCATAGGTGAATTACATGGACTACTCATTATTTCTCTCAAAATTCCTTGCCTGATCATTTTCTCTATTACAGGAGTTACTCCTTCAATCATTTCAGGTGTCAATTTGTATTGCGGAACATTTGGATATGTTACTCCTTCCTTTACTGTTATTTTTATTGGATCCACATTTCTCATTAGCCCTACATCTTCTCCAGTGAAATCCCAAACTTCTGCTTTTACAGATTGTCTCAATTCTTTAGGTAATTCATCAGGGTTGAATACAGCATATGTTTCAGTAACTTCATTTTCTCTGTTAGCTATGGTCATTTTATACAGTACATCCTCATCCGGTGTTTCAAAAGCTATTCCATCCGGAGTACAGAATATAGTGCAATTCATTTTGCACAACAGGTCCCTACCTAATAAATTCACAGGACTGGTGTCGCACACCACAAAGCGGTGCATTTCTGAAAATTTCACTATGCTAACTTTCACTGGTTCTGTAAGGTATGTTTTAATCTGTCTGTTGGACACACCAACTACTTGGATCGTTTCATCCGAGAGAGGAAGATTCTTAGCATCAGCTGATCTAACAGTTGATCGAGTAGCACCAGTATCCACTAGGAAAGTAACATTTTCATCATTAACCTTCCCATCTACAAAAGGTCCTGTCTGGTCTACTTCTAGAGTTGCACCAAGTACGCGCTCTCCTTCCTCCCTTCGGCACCATCAATAGCTCTCTTCTGAGTCACTCTCATCGCGTTGCAGCCAATACTGCGAGACAGCGCTAGCGCGTGGCAGCTTATTTACCTGTTCTTCATTGTAGAATCCCGATTCACTACTACACTTCTGTGAGTTTCTGCTCTGTGGAAAAGGCGGTTTTGGCACCTAATTCTGTGGGGGAACAACTTTGCTGCTGTTGCTGCAGTTGACCACTCACCTCATGCTGCATGTGTGGGTTCAATGACGGATTTTCATTATTAATACTTGGGGAAAACTTACACTCGGATTTCCAATGCCCTATCCTACCGCAATTATGACACGGAAATTTATTTTTAGCTTCTTCAATATTCCCTTTATATTTCCCAGGATTACATTTTGGCTTTGACCCTGCTTGTTCCACTAATTGTGCTTCTTGTCTCTCCGCTACCTTTACCTGTGCCCACATTGCCTTCTCTTTTAGTTTCCGCTGTTTTGCTTCAATTTCATCACTGAAATATTTAGCATGTCTCAATACTTCATCTATTTTCTTGTTTTGCCAATCTACCGTATGCTGTTTCATCATTTCACCAATTTCTGGACGTAAACCATATACAAATCTGTATACAAAATGACTCAAATCCTTTTCACTCAGATTCTCATCTCCGCTAAACTGCTTAAAAGCTAGTATTAGCCTCTCATAATATGCATGTACTGACTCTTTACTTTCTTGGTGTGTTTGATCAATTTTTACCAAATCTGTCTCTTTAGGGGGCACTTTGTTTTTCAAAAATACCATAACCTGCTCATATTTCTTCATTACCTCGGGATCTGGAGCTCCTGTTTTAGGATCCCTAGGATATTCCTGGGTTGGCCAATTAATCATGAGCTTGCACTCAGTCCATAAATCTGCTGGTACAATTATGTCATATAGACTATTCAAATCAATCCATAATACTTTAGACAATTTCACAAATCTGTCTACCTGCCTGTACCACTCGACGGGCTTCTCACGCAGTCGAGGGAAATCATTCGTAAAAGACAAAATATCCTGTCTTGTCCATGGGACATGTACATATCCTCCTCCTGGAATCTCTCTCATAGGGCATTCTGTCACTACCTTTTCCTTTTCTCTTACAGGAAATGCTGAGAATGTCTTTTCTGAGGCATCATCACGTTTTCTATACCACCTACTTCTCCATTTATCCATATCTCCCCATTTTCTCAGCAAAATGATTATGTCCTTAATTTGACCTATTTGTCCTGTGGTGTTCATATTTTCAATATCCTTTTCAGTGAAGTCTACTCGATATGGTTTCTGTAAGGCTTTTACCTTTTCAATATCAATGCCCATCTCATTTGCCACTTCTTCTAACCTTTCATGTAAGTTCTTTGCTCTCCAGGTCACACTTTTGCACAAAAATAATGATTCTTCATCCTGATAGGTTTTCAATTTTTCTGTTGGGATAGTCCCTACTATTAATTCTTCCAATACCATCCGTAACTTGGCCACATCAATTGATTGGGATTCTTTGTCTTTCCTCTGCAAGCTTCTTAACCATTCACTTAACTCCTCTGTCGATGGTCCTACTGGTTCTTCTACATTTCCTTGTCCAAAATCTTTTTGTGTTTCTGACACTGTCTCTATCATTGTCATACGTCTCTCTGCACAATTCTGACCTACATACGGGTTATTTGAAAAATTTGGATTCTCATTCTGATTCACTCTTGATTGTTCTACCGGTTTATTACTTCTGTAAGGGACTGTCAAACAATGCTCACTGTCCTTCTGTTTGTCAAAAATAGGCATTACTGGACCTATCGTTACTGGAACAGTTACCGCTTCTAGATTCTTAGTCAATTCTCTTATTATCTCAGTTAATTCTAGGGTCGTTTTTGCTAATACTACAGAAGTTTCTCCATCTGTTTTTACTTCCAACCTCTTTTCTACTTCTCTAGTAGCATTGTTTTCACCCAAACTTAGGGATTCTGGTTCCGATTTTATGATTCGCATTGTTTTTCTCACTGGGGCACTTGGAGTTAATATTTCTGGTTCTGGTCAATACGGTGGTGGATTCTTATAGAACAAATCATCAAGAACATCATCCTCTGACTCATTCACTCCTTACCCTCTCGACTCCACATTATGCCTCTTTTCTACACACTTTCGTCCTTCATTCTCTCCTACAGTTCTTACAGGGAACACACCCTCAGTCATACTCGCATCCCGCCATCTTCTCATTCGATCATTATGCGTTTCATGTCTGTATGGTCTTCCAAACAGGTACCTATATCCTCTACCATTTCTTTGTCTCTCTCGTTCATGCATTTCGTCTTCCCATTCCGTCAAAGCCTCAAACTGTGTCGGTCTAGGTCTTGGTTCTAAATTCATCATTTTCTCTCTCAAATTTCTCAAAACAGCCAAATTAAATAAACCATGTTCTGGAAAAGCTAATACTCCGTCTTCTTTCGTGTATCTCACCCAGTTATCTAACCAAATACAAGTATGATACCCATATTTCGCAATCATAAAGGATGCGGGGGTTTTCGGTGGAGGAAGTAACTGTCCTTCCCTAGTTTTAACTGGTTTGTCTTTTTTAAACCACTTCTTGATTCTTCCTAACCATGACTTTTTCTCTTTTTCTGGTGGATCGTAATACATTTTCTTGTTTTTCGTGTGTTGCTAGTCTCTCTTTACAACTGTACCGTTATTCTATCCAATCACAGCGCAACTCACACTAACGCACCAATTCAGAGCGTCTACGTCACTGTCACAATCCTCAAATCCCAGCGCGACTCACACTAACGCACCAATAAGGAGCGTCTACGTCACCCTGTATTTCTCCACTCCTAGCGCGGCGTACACTAACGCACCAATCCAGAGCGTTTCACAGTTCTGACCGACTGCCCAATCCCAGCGCGGCCGTTCTGACGTCAGCAGCCGCTGCGGCAGCTCCTGCTCCTGCTCCTGTCTACCCCTCCCTTACAAATCTGCTCCGTAAGTTTTTGTTTCAATTTCTACACTTCTGTTAGTAACAGCATAGAAACATCTCCATTGTCCGCTTCGCTAACCAAAGAACAGCAAAAGACCTTTCTCACGAGAATTCCGTCTTTCCCGAGAGCAGCGCTTACCTCTGCCCTACTACGGAATCGTTACTTCCTTTGATAAAGTAGCACATCCCTCTACTTCACCCTTCTAACAAGCATTAGCTAATTGTTTCTCTAGTATTTAAGACACATAGTTGGAGACCCAATGCTCCTGAGAAATAAATCCAGAGTTTCGCAATTAACCCGAATGCCTTAACATTCATGCACGTTCACACAAGAAAAATGTAGTACATTCACACAGAATCCTGTCTTTCCCGAGAACAGTGAACAGTCTGTTCTACTACAGAATTATAACATACGTTAACAAAGCAGCGCTTACTTCTCCTTTGTCCTTCTAACAAGCTCAGAGAGTACCTATTACCTTTCCAGTGATAAGCGTTATCGGAATGCCAGTTGGATCCCTGGTACCTAAGACCAGAGCTTCACAGGTAACCTTCGCTATCATACACACTTCTCTCACACAGAAAATGTCTCTAATGGCAACACACGACGATGCTACCGAATCGAACCCAGACAATGCGTCGTGCAACTTCAATTGTCACACGTTTCCCCTGTGTACCTACAGGGCAATAACAATTCCGTCTTTCCCGAGAGCAGCGCTTACCTCTGCTCTACTACAGAACCGTTACAAACTTCCGACTTCCTACATCCCAGAAGCCGTGCAAACAACATATAACTCAACGCAACTCAACATAGAGTGTTAGTACATAAATCAATACCAATCAATAACCAAAAATCAATAAGCAATGTACAAGCAATAATCACCAAACCAAAACAATAACAACCATCATCTTGCTACCAGAAAAACTGCTCCAGCGTGGAGTGCAAAATATCCCTCCCTCCGTCACAGACCAAAGATCTCACAAACACACACTATCCATACATTCGCTGGTGGGGCCCATAACACCAACATTCACTCACCATCAATCTGTATTTCTTGGGAGGCGATTATCTTCCAAACGCTGGCATGATAGGAATTACCTTTTTCACCCTAATGAGCAACAAATCTACGTTACCTTCTGATACTCATTAGGCCCTGAACTTCACCTTTTAGTATTCCTCTCATAAATCGGGATGGATCAGTTAGTTGCAGGTTTAGGTTAACTTCGAATTCTCTAATTTACCTTTCATTAATACATTTTCAATGAATAAACAATCCAACTCATTCTGTAGTTATTCAATTCAATCTTTATCCAATTAATGCAAATTGAATCATCCATTTAATCAAGTTGCCAATCATATTTACCTATTCTGGCTAATTGTCGTCCTCTATGTCAAATCTGGTAGTCTCGCAAATCTATGCCCATCAAATTTGGTAATTTCAGTTCATCAGGAATTTGGGCATTATTTCAGTCCGTTAAAGATTCAGGGAAACAGCTGTCCTGCAGTGTCACCGTCCTCTCCATCAGCATAACGTCAGGAAATCGAGAAAGGCCAGAAACGAACTCGCACCAACCTCTCTATTCTACCATTATTTATAGTAAAAATCATTGACAAATTGTAACAAAAACGGGTCTTCAGTTCCTCTGATTAGTCAATCGAAATCGTCTGACAGGGTTCACACCAAATAATGTCTCTGATGTAATTAATCTTGCTTGTTCCGGTTCTTAAAGGCGTTTAATTGTTCTTTCTGAAAAGCTGGCTTGTTTCCCAGGATGACCTTGATGGGTACAGTCTGGTTAGGTTTGGGAAAAAGGGGGTGGTGATGGACAGAGTTTCTGAATGATGCAGAATACTCTTACCAAGTCAAGAGATCATGGTTTTAATCCATCACCGTTTTTTTTATGGTCTGGTTAGGGTCATGACGAGGCCACTGTAGCTGGCGTCAGCGCAGGCGCACTTCACCCAAGCCTCATACAGGGTCGACAGTCCTGTTAGGTACCAGAGGCAGCCATTTTGTGGCAGGCCCAAATGGTCAACTTAAGCAGAAGAAACACAAAACGTAATTAATACATAGAAATGACTAAATAAATGTTATTCCCTCACTAATACACATATGTGTGTGTATTTATCTAGCAACAAGCAACACTCAAGCGATTTTATACTTACAAAATAAAGCACAAATCACAAATACATCACAAAAGCGACATATATCATACAATATTCTAATTATCTATCATTAGTATGCGTACATAATTTAGTTTATGATTTAATAAAGTCATGCAAAGCAATCCCACGTGTATTTCAATCATTAATAAGATTGATTAGTAACTTCCACATCAATCCATTAGTTCAATTATAATTAATTAATTAATCTAATTAGTAAACATGCAAAATGGGGTGGGTATACAAACTTTTTGTATTACCCGCTCCAGCAGTGCCACCGCCCGCCATCCTAATAGGTCCCTTAGTGTTGTCACTACAACCTAGTTCGGGTATAAAACCCACCTGATCCAGGTCCACTAAACCTTGCATATAGGGGCTCAAGCAGGCTGCTAGGACACTGGTGAAAATATGTGAATCCACATTGAGGAGTGATATAGGGCACATGACTTAGGGTCCTTTCCAGGTTTGAGAATAACTGATTATGGCGTCTCTCATTGTGGCCATAAGTGTTTCAGAACTGCTAAAGGAATTTTAAAAACGAGGAAAGATTGGGCTAAATTAGGGGCAAGGAGTTTATAGAAATCAGCAATGTAGCCACAGGGCTCGAAAATCCATTTGCATTGTCCAGCAAGATTTATTCAGCACAAGCTAATTTTAGGGACAACTCGCCCTTTCTGGCGAGCTGAAACTCCTCTAACTTCAGTCACAGACCAAGAACAAAAAGTAAATGTATGAAGACAAACTGACTTTTAACCTCTGTCCCTGAAAGCAGAGCAAATTTGACAAGATAACAAGATTTAAATGCATCTTTATTGCTCACAAAGTGAAACAGCAATAAAAATGCATTTGAATCTTATCTTGACACATTTTTTTATTCATTTAAACTTTATTTACCATTTTGCATCTTACATCAGAATGAAACCATGTAGCTCACTGTCACAATTCTACAGCATAATAATAATGGAATATATAATCACAAGCATTGCCATAGCCAATAGGTCTCGCCTTTGGGACCTTATAAGTGTTTAGCCATGCAACAGTTGCATAACTAAATACTTATAAGGTCCCAAAAGCGAGACCTATTGGCTATGCAAAGCGAAAGTAAAAGTGATCGCGATCACAATCAAACATCAAAGCGGCCGTGCGGCCACTAAAGTGAAAGTAATCGCGGTAAAGCGCAGCGCGCGCCCGCGCACATGCACTGTAGCTCCAGGCTGGCCTGGTAGCACATTTTGGAGCCCTCTCAATAAGTCTCGCCAGACCAGCGCATGCGCTGGGTCAGGCGAGACCTAATCACAAAAAAAATGTTCAGCATCATCCAAAAGGCTATTTGTAGTCGTCTCGACAATGTCCCAGTCCCTACTATATCTCTGCTGCCCATCCATTATGTTAGCTGTGCACAGCTTTGCGGTTCTCTTTCTAGAGGACGGAAGAAAATGGTGCATCCAACCCGTTTGATGACATTAACCCACCCCAGTAGGACCCCTGCCCTGTTCAAGCGGTGTAGAAGGTAGCAGTCGCTCCATGGCCCCATAGTTCTTAAGTGGACCCCAGATGTCCTGGGGCCGCGAGGAGCGTGGTAAGGTGGTGGCGTACAGAGTCGCTATCCGTATTGCAGTATGTTAAGCCAATTCTTACACGTAGGGGCGGCCTTACGACCCCAGTGTAGAGCAATCTTATCTTCGCTAGCAGGAGGCTGAGGGCGACAAACCTCCGGACAGATTTTGGAAAATTGGCCACATACCTAGCAGTGCCACCTCTGGTGTGGGCACCACATCCAGTTCTACCAGGTCCCCTAGCGCCTTATGTACCTCCTCCCAAAAAGCCCGTATCTTTGTACATGTCCAGGTTAGGTGTGCAAAGTCTGCCTGCGGAGCTCCGCATTTTAAACAGATGTGTGGTCTGGTCGGGTCTAGTCTATGGGCCGTCAATGGTGTCGAAATTTAAAGTGAATTAGCTTATGGCGGCTATTTAAGGAGACCGTCTTTGTCATGGAACAGCATTTAACCCATTGCTCATCAAGTATGGGGTGCCCCAGGTCGTCCTCCCATGCCTTGCGGAGTTTATCATCCACAACAGGGATTATGAACATGCATTCACAATATAGCTTAGAAATCAAATGCGCGCCCTTGGCATTCTCCATTGTCATTGTGTGGTGAACGAGTCTGGTTCAAGAGGAAAACTGGATAATGTTGCCCAAAGAGCCGAGCGCACCCGGTCCAGGACAAATCTTTCCATAAAGGAGGCAGTGTTTAATCGCTCCTCCTCTGTCACCTGGAAGACATGCCCCCCAGGGAACAGGTCTCCAAATTTAGTTATTTCAAACTTGGCCTATGACAATCTTGACTAACAATGACACGCTTGACTCATTCGATGTCCTCTTCCCCACGCTACACAACGCCCTCACCCATCTCTGACATGCCCACTCGAACAACCCCCAAGCCACCAACAGACCGACCCCCTTGGAGAATTCACAAAGTAACCCCATGACACACCACACCAACCCCAACTTACACCCCACCGAAGCCACCTTCTCCCCCTCCCACTCCTCCCCGGACTTGCACAATACATACTTCTCATCCAGAACCAATCAAGAGTACGTCACAGCCAAGACTGTCCAACTCCATGCAGAACTCCACCTCCCCACATCTCCACAATACTATTCCCAACAAGCAGTTAGCATCATTGACCCTCAGTCATTGTCTCCTAACGTACTCCCTTCACCAACTCTCAAACAATTGACGCGTGAATCATGACATGCCTTCCCACGCCACATGATCTCGACCACCCCCAAGGGCAACTTAACAAACACACACACTGTGGGACACTCTCTCTACAGCAAGCCATCTCCATCCCTGGACAGACCCACTTGGGAACGCAGAAACCTGAACTCCACCACCCCCTACTCCTTGATCATGACTCAGAGACACATGACACTAGAAAACCAACTAGAGACTGTAATACAGGGCATCAACAATATCATATCATACCTCTCATCACCTCTGGATCCTTCCCAACAACCTCACCTCCCATCCACAGTTACCAACACTAAACTCACAAGACCCCCCAAGGCTCAATGGCACAGCTGGACTACAAACCCCCTGCTGAATGAGCCTCGAAGACCCAAAAGAACAACCGCAGCAATGTCCATGAGTAAGGCATTTGACCTCCTATAACGCATCCTCAGCGGTCAACTCCGGCTCCAAAATCTAGGTGATCACGGGACTTGGAAGAGAGCACTCCCTACCTAGAACGCCGAGGCCTCCAGCTGTCCTCACTAATATCCCCATGATCCCCCCAACGAAGAAACTCAGTGACAAGGGGTCGACCAAATGCATGCTCATTAATTGTAGATCGGCCACCAGGCATGCCCGGGGTTCTCAATCATCAATAAAGATAGAACGAACCACTGAGGCAGGGGCATTGCGATCATCCATAAGAGCAACATCTCCGTAATGGAATCCGACTCCTTCAAATATAAGTCATTTGAATATCTAACCGCCATGATTAAGACGAGTGACAAAAAAACACTAAACTACCATCTCCTCTATCATCCTCCTGGCAACACCCAGCCATTCGGAGCACACCTTTCAGACCTGATAACCCACTGCTCTCTCCTAGACTTCAACAACATAATACTAGGTGACCTCAACCTACATTCGAATGATGAAAACAACTTGCTGATCCAATCCCTGAACGAACTTCTTCATAACAATAATCTTACCCAGCACTGCACCGAACAAACCCATAACAAGGGGACCATTCTAGATGCCATCATAGCTCACGAAGACACAATCACTATTGAACATAGCCTTCCTGTTGACTGGTCAGATCACCATATCATTCTATTCCACATCAATCAGACATGTCATCACCTACCACCTACCCCGTACACAGGAATCCCCACATTGGGTGAGGAATCTAAGACAGATCCCCCCTGCCGACCTAGAAGAAAGGGTAAGCTCACTCCTTCCCACCACTGCATGCGACCTTTCGACAACTGAACTCACCTCGCACTACAATGCAACAATGACCTCCATTCTCAACCAGATTGCCCCATGGAAACAAAAAAAAGCCAGGACATGTCTTCAAGATCTTGGTTCAACAATGACCTACACATGGAAAGAAGAAAACTAAGAGCTGCAGAAAGACTCTGGAGAAACAACCCGACGATAGTCCGCCTCGACCTACTCAAATCCGAACGCAGGGAATATAAAAAATACATCAAGAACAAAAAACCTAATTCTTCTGTAATGCACTAAACAATGCCAAAAATCGACCCAAAGAACTCTTTAATATCATTAGACAACAAACTTCCAAACCCCCCTCTTCCTCAGTGATGGCCACCAAAGAACTATGTAACAACTTTGCCAATTTCTTTAATAAGAAGATCACCAAGATTGAGCTCTCCTTGGACGTCAACCGCAGATTTCCCAACATAATCCCGCCACCCAGCAAAGAAGACCACAACCTACCCAGGCACCCTCCCATCAACTGGAAATCTTTCACTCCCATCTCTGAAGCAGAGATCATCAAATTGATTACCAGTGCCAAACCCTCATCACACTTCTCGGACCCCATTCCTGCGCGACTGGTTAAGCAGCTCAAACTCACCCTTGCCCCGCTTTGGATCAAGATTATAAATAGCTCCCTAAGAACTGGAGACATGCCAGACTGTCTCAAAATTGGTAAAGTAACGCCACTACTGAAAAAACTGGGCTCTGACCCCAACGATCTCAACAACTTCAGGCCTGTCTCCAATCTCCCATGTTTAGCAAAAATCTTGGAAAGATGTGTCCTCCTGCAACTAACCCAACACATCGACAGCAACAACCTCCTAGACCCGCATCAATCAGGCTTCAGAAAAGGTTGCAGCACTGAGACAGCGGTCCTGAATGTCATTGATGATGTTCATAAATCACTAGACACTGATCGATGCTGTCTACTCATTCTCCTGGACCTATCGGCAGCCTTTGACACAGTTGACCACAAACTGCTCTTCAATGTACTGCGGGAAAGGGTCGGAGCAGACGAGGTGGTCCTACGGTGGTTTTCCTCCTTCCTGCAGAACCGCACCCAAAAAAGAAAAATTAAAAACGGCACGTCAGACCTACGCCCCGTAAGCAGGGGTGTCCCGTAAGGCTCAGTCCTCTCCCCATCACTATTCAACATTTACATGGAGCCCCTCTCCATGATACTCAAAAAAGCTAACATCCCCTTCCACCTATATGCGGACGACACCCAGATCTACCTAGAAACTTCCTCCATTGACAACATACAGAGGCTAAACATCACCCTACAAGAAATCCAACACTGGCTATCCCTGAAACACCTGATACTCAACCAAGACAAAACGGAAATCCTCATCATAGCCAACAAAGACCAAACCCCAAGTCACAGAATGGTTAAAAACCATTGACGCTCTCAATTGCAGTCTCACCCCGGCAGACTCAGTAAAATCACTGGGAATCAGTCTGGACCCAAACTTAGACATGGTCAAACACAACAAGAACACTGCTAAGAGCGCTTTTATTAACCTAAAACTGCTCAACAAAATAAAAACCATTCATCCCGCCCGATGACCTCAAACAAGCAACTCAATCCCTGATTTTATCTAGATTACACTACGGGAACGCTACCCTCACAGGCACAGCAAAATCCCACCTAGCTCCCCTCAGAACTTCTCTAAATGCGGCAGCCAGGATGGTCACTGGAATAAAAAAATATGATCACATCCCTCCTGCTCTCAGAGAGCTAAAATGGATCCCAACAAAAATGTGCGCCAGCCTGTCTCACACACAAAGCCCTGCATGCCAGTAAACCTGCATACCTTGGCTCTAATCTGAACAAGGCGGGTCAGACGAGGAACCTCAGGAGTACTAATACTCTACTTCTCATTCCTCCAAAAACTCACAAACAAAAAGCCCTATCACGCTCCTTCTCTGGAAATGCGCCCAAAATTTGCAACTCCACCCCAGTCCATATCAGGACTAACCCCTCCTTTCCAAAATTCAAAAGCCAGCTCAAAGAGCTTTTTCTCAACCTATCTCTCCCGAATGGATAGCTGCTGCTCTACATTGTATCTCGGCCAGGGCAGCACACACTCACTTTGCTAAGAGAACCTATACGTTACCTAACCCTTGTCTCATTCCTTTGTCCCCCCTCCCCTAACTGGATTTGTCAAGAACTCAATGTGTTTATTTGTTACTCTTTATGTCTAAACTGTACTCGTCACAAATCAATACGTTCTATTATGGTCACTTGACATTCTGATACAATGTTGTAAAGCGCTCCAATACCTTCGGGTCTGGCCAGCGCCATATAAAACTCTCTCAATAAATAAAATAAATTAAATAATGTGCGTTGTACCAATTTCTCCCCCATTATCGGTATCCAGCGATTATTAGGGATAGGCAGTGCCGAGGAATAGGGGTAAGGGGCGCCAGCAGTGCGTCACAGCTTGTCCCAGGCCCAGCTAGTGGTGGAAACCGTATGGATGTCCTTGGGGTCCCTGGCCAGGCCCCTGGGCAACACAGTGTGTAAGGCATCCGGGGGCACTATGTCCGCCTCGGGTCGTAGATTAGGGATTCTGGTGTCCGGATAATACCAAGCATATGCACAGCTGCATTGGGCAACCAAATAATAAATTTTAAGATCTGGAACACAGAAACCACCCTGGTCGTAGGGTAATGTTAATACCTGCCACCTCACCCTTGGTCGCCTACCCCCCCATGTCAGTCTAATCAAATGTGAGCGCAATGTTAAAAAGAAGCTATTCGGTGAAGGAATTGGAATGTTGTTAAATAGGTATAAACATTTTGGCAGCACGATAATTTTGATCAGGGCGACCCGTCCCGCAAGGCCTGACCATAATTAAGCCTGAGCATTTGAGCAGTATCTAGATCGTTGTGCACGCCCAAATATTTGGTAGAATCTGTGCACAAATCCAGCGGGAATTCACAATCCCACTGTACCGTGCTGGACGTTAGGGGAAATATTATCGATTTGCGCCAATTTATACCCAACCCCGAGAATTGTCCAAAATGTATAACTTCCCATATCAAGGGGTCCAGGTTATGCAGAGGTTGTCGCACATAAAGAGTGACATTGTCTGCATATAGAGAAACCAATAATGGTCCAGTATTAAACTGCAGACCCCTATGCAGATGCTTCTCTTGAAAATGGCGAACTAATGGGTCTATTGCAAGTATAAATAAAAGCGGTGACAGGGGGCAGCCCTACCTGGTGTCACGCGATAGGGGAAAGGGGCGTGACAGGGAACCGTTCAATCGCAATCTCGCAGTGGGCCGCTGTAGAGCATCGCTGTATTGACCACAAACCCCTTGGGCATACCCACACGTAGCATGATGGACACAAAGAAAGACCACTCTAAGGAGTCGGAAACCTTCTCAGTGTC
Organism: Triturus cristatus; assembly: GCF_964204655.1. Classification (NCBI taxonomy): domain Eukaryota; kingdom Metazoa; phylum Chordata; class Amphibia; order Caudata; family Salamandridae; genus Triturus; species Triturus cristatus. The sequence continues at coordinate 273,488,133 of NC_140580.1, forward strand.
TAAGAGAATGGTCGCCACGGAGACCTCCGGGTTTATTCTATGGAGAACCGCAAACAGGGTGCGGAGATTGAGTGAAGTGGATCTTTGTGGAACAAATCCGGATTGCGCCGGTGCAATGATCTTGTCCATCAGGAGTGCGAGGCGGATTGCGATAATTTTTGCGAGGATTTTGTAGTCCAAATTCAATAAGGATAGCGGCCGATATGAGGCACAATGAAGGGGATCTTTGCCTGGCTTAGGGAAAAGTATAATTACTGCTTCTCTAAGCGTAGGGGGCAACATGTTTCGCTAAAGTGATTCGGCGTAGACTTCTAAGAACTTGGGGGCCGGTATATCTTTATATGTCTTATAAAAAATGCCCGTGAAGCCATCCAGGCCAGGCGCAGTGGAGGCATTCAAGGCCTCTATTGCACCACTGACCTCCTCCTTCGAGAAGGGCTCTGCCAGGAAATTCTGCATTTATTTCCCCAAATACACCAGGGCTATCTCAAACAGATAGTCCTCCTGAGCAGTGGGATCTGGCGCAGCCCTGGAGGAATACAAATTAGTATAGTAGTCCAAAAATTCATCCCGGATCTCGGTGGTGGTATGAGGAGCCGACCTGTTCAGTTCAGTAATGGGGAAGTCTTCAGTTCAGTGTGGGGGTCTCAGCATGTGTGCCAGCGCGCAGCCAGGGAGCTCTCCCTCTCTGTACCTTCGGGTCGTTGCGTATTTACCCAAAAAATGGGATTGTCGTTCCGCTGCGTCCCTGAATTCGGTTAATAATGAGATCCGTTATTTCATATTTTCTGGGCTAGGGTGGGTCAGGCATTCCCTGTCCAGTTCCGTCAGTTGCTGCTCAAGACGGGACAGCGTAGACCGCAAATCTCTCAACACTCCAGCATGTTTCGCAATACAAACCCCCCTAGTATAGGCCTTAAAGGCCTCCCAGAGCACCGCCCATGTGTCCACTGAGTCGGTATTAATAGTGAAATAGTCTCTATCACTTACCCCACCTCAATGAGAAATAAGTCGTCCTGCAAGGCCCGGCATGGGAAGCGCTATTGGCGCTCGTAGCCCTCAGGCCTAGGAGCTCGGAGCTGAAGCAGCATGAGGGAATGATAGGAATAGGTCCTAGGGAGTGTGGTGATGGATTTGTACCACTGGCAGGCACCTGGTGCGAGTAGCCAGTAGTCAATCCTAGTACACATGTTGCATTGGGCCGAATAATGTGTATAAGCATTTGCAAATGGATTTCACTGCCGCCATATGTCAATTAAAGTCAGGGAGTCACAGAGATCGCGGAGTGCCCTACACGCGCACGGTTTAGTGGCAGTTGAGGCTGATCACTCCTGCCACCCCTACTCATAGGGCTTATGTTGCCCATCACTCCTGCCACCCCCACCCATAGGGGCTATGTTGCTCATCACTCCTGCCACCCCCACCTATAGGGGACCTGTTGCCCATCACTCCTGCCACCCCCACTCATAGGGCTTATGTTGCCCATCACTCCTGCCACCCCCACCCATAGGGCTTATGTTGCCCAGCACTACTGCCGCCCCCACACATAGGGGACCTGTTGCCCATCACCCCTGCCACCCCCACCCATAGGATGGGTGATGCGCCACACATCCATCATACACCAACATTAGGTATGTCAGCAAAATACATCCGCCCTAACATCATGACAACAGTGTGTAGTCTGTGACAAATGCCCACAACAGTGATTATGACTTCGAACATACAATGTAACTACCATCACATGTGTGACCACAAACTGAGTGTGGCCTACACAAGGCAAGCATCACTATAGCACTGTGTCAATGTAAAACTAACAGCCCCTCACTGTGTAGAACAAAAGTTAATTGTGGGGTTCCAAACTGCAGCAAATGTTGAGCATTGTGGTGATGGGGTCTAAAACCCCCCTCATCACAGTGACCAAAAGGTAGGTGTCATCATGGTCAAAGCTGCAAATGCCAAACAGCATGTATGATTCCTGGTCCCAACACATGAAAAACTTTTGTGGCAAAGTAGTGGTTGTGTCCCATACTAACAGAGATGTGGTGAGGTTAACAGTGCTGTGAAACACAAACATACTCTCGGCCATGTGCAGACAAGCACCACCCATGGGAGCTGATATTGCATACAGTGTAAAATGACATAAAAGCAGAAGTGACCATCACAAAGCATACACACATCTCGAAAATAGACACACAAATCAATACATCCTCTGTAGACTGTAGGTGTTAGGTCACAAACTCCCATTCCATGGCAGCAATGGGACCTAACAACCAGGATGAATGTGCAGAATGATGTGATATGACTCACAGGGACAGCAGGGAAAATCACACAAACAACATCCAGACCCACAACAGCAATACCAATGCACTGGTGCAGATGCACAAACACAAACAGGCAACCTCACACTGCACATCTGACACAACATGTGTTTGTGTGTCTCAGTATCCTCAGGCAACTACACAACACATGAGGGGGGCTGAACCACAGTGAGACAGATGTGGACACAGTGCCATACAAAAGTAACCCATCAATGGGCCAACTTAGTGGCCAATCAGGCATTGTGAGATGAGAGGGAGCACAACAGACACATGTGACACAAGCTGGAATGAACAGCAACTAACACAGCAAGAGACTGACACACAACAGCACTACCCCCAGGGACCAGACATTGGGGTGACACAAGCATGCATGATACGTCCACTGTGCTGACAAAGGTAGATGTCATACAAACTGTGAAACCCAGACTTGTGTCCTGTGCCACAAACGTACATCCCACCTACACAAACACAAATCACTCAGCATGGTCCGTCATACATGGACAAACAGGAGCTAGGGGCCCATCCATGCAAACATTTACATCAGTCCACCCTCAACACCACACACCCTGAACAGCACCAATGTGCATCTGTGAAGCCCACATGGACAGGTGACATTGCACATGCACCCATGACTAACACAGTAATGTTGGGAGGAACTAAGGTGCACAGACTCATCACACAAGGACAGTCTACAACCCTGGTGAATGACAGACATACTGCACAGCATGAGGTACATGGCCATGACGTCAAAGCTCCCGTAACCTTTGGAATACCTGCCACAGTCCCAGGACAATGCAGAAGCCAAGGAGAACCACAAGGCACACATGCTGACACCTGCCCACATTGCAGCCCTGAACCGGACAAGTGGGAGCAGTCACACACACATACACATGTCTCAATCACTGAAAGGTACGACCTAGGGACAACTACATGATATTGCGAACAAACAAGTGGCTTGGGGACCCCTGAATGTGTCCCATCTGCGTCTGACCACATCATCACCACTCACAACTGACAAATCCCAATGATGAAACACCAATTAACAGTAGTGTGTCATGCACCCACACATCTGGTAGCCCATGGCAAAGTTGTGGGATGAACACAGTACAACTCAGCAAGCATCGACAACAGGAACATATCAAGGGAACACTGCCTGTGTATGAAAAGGGATGTGGACACACACACACATGCTCACACAACACACACCATGGGCCCAGGCAATGTCACGGAACAACACACTTAAGTGAAGGGACTCAACTCCTGTGGAAGCTCAGCTGTGCCAAACATAGTCCCAGCAGGTCTCAGTCATGTCAGCAGAACACTTGGTCAATCAACCATCAGTTACCACACAATATAGGCTTTGGTCACAACAGCCTGGGTAAGGGAGTGTCCCTTAAGTCATCTGCACATACTCAATAAAAATGTCCAGCAAGTTGCACAGAGGACCCAGTTGCTCCTACACCAATGATGTCCACACTTACATGTCCAGTGGAGATGTGCCCACAGTCAGGGAAATAGACAAATTGGACAATGGGAAGCACATCATATGTGCATGTGTGCAAGCCACAGATGTGACCATGCAAATGAAATGTGTACAGAGATGTTCACAAATTGTTAATCATAACACACCCAGTTAGCTGCAAAGGATGATATGGATAACGACCAGAATAGGATACATATCTCATGGACCACATGGAGTACCTCACATCAACACCTCAGTATTCAACATTGGAAATCCAGCATTACAACTGCAAGTTCATGCTAAACATCATCAACATAATGTACAGCTAAATTAAATTCACAAGGATAAAGACATTTATTCTAAATGCAAAGTCCTTTCAAAACAAAGGCCAATGGCGAGTCAATACCCAAATGACAAAAAGTTAACTTGAGTGACAACTGACACACATTGCTTGCCTGCACTAGTAAGGACAGGGGACATCCCCTCGGAGGGGCATACATGGGGGCAGGCCAGGCACCGCAGGGACAGGATCAGGGATCAGCAGAAGGAGGCAGTGAAGGGGTGGTGGATGCAGGAGAGTCACTGGCAACTGCAGTGGAGCTGACTGAAGTAGTGGGTGCAGTCACAACTGTGGTGCACAAGTCAGATGGGGTGGGTGCCGGCACAACTACAGTGGGCTGGTCAGATGGAGTGGACTGGGTCCCCACTGCAGTGCCCAAGTCAGATGAGGTGGTCTTGGACTCCACTGCAGTGCCTAACTCAATGGGAGCGGAATGGGGTTCAGGTGAGGTCAGCAGGACAGAGGGGGGCACGGTCCCCACATCGGTGGCACACACTGTCTGACCGGGGGTGGTGGGGGTGGAAGAGCAAGTGGTGGGGGGGAAGGTCAGAGCATTTTGGGGATGGTGTATCTGTGGGTGGGGGAACCTGTGGCAGGGTGTGGCGGGGGAACCTGTGGAGTGGTGGCCTGGGGGATGGAGGACGGAGACTTTGTTGTGGAGCTGCGGGGCGGGGGTGGGGGTCTTGCTCTTCCGGCTCCGGGGGGACTTGCGGGTGGGGGCCTCAGTCTGACTGCGCCTGGGGGAGGGTGTCTGGGTGTGAGGGGCACTCCCCTCTGTGTGTGGTGACTCTTCCCCTTGTGAGCTGGATCTGCTGGGTCGGTGGTGAAGAGGCCAAGGTCACAGAGGAAGAGCTTCTGGGGAGATGGGGTTGCAGGTGAGGCAAGGGAAGGGGGCTGGGAGGGAGAGGTATCGGAGGACTGCGGAGTGGTTGTGGATGACTGTTTGTGTGTCTGCAAACCATCCCCTGTGAGTGTGGCATCAGTCCCCTGAGGTTGCTTGTGTGCACGTCTAGCCCTTGGTTTGGGTGTTTGTGTGCTGCCCGTGTCTGTGGGTTTGTGTGAATGTGCCGGTGTGTGTGTGCTTGGGACAGGTAGGGTGCTAGGAATTGTCGATGGGGCAGGGGTAGGAGGGGTGAGGGACTGTTGGAGGAGGGACACTGCTGCCGTCAGGGAGGAGGCCATGGACTGATTGCTCCTCTGTAGGGCAGATATGCCCAATGAAATGCCCTCCATGAACGACACCTGTTGTGTCAACAGACTGGTGTGTGCATGTAGGACACTCAGCATTGATGTCTGCCCTACATGGATCTGTCGAAGCAAGTCCACAGACTCCTCACTCAGGGCAGCAGGGGACACAGGGGCAGGGGGTGCGGTGCCTGGCACAAAAGAGACATGCTCCCGAACACGGGAGCCTCCACGGACCTCTGGGATGGGAGCCGATGGGAGGGTGGTGATGATGGTGGTGGTGGAGGCGGTGGCGGTGGCGGGGACAGCCTGACTAGCTGGGGTTTGGTGGCTGCTGACACCGGCCTCCACAAGGGAGCCATCCTCTGAGCTGCTGTGGCCCTCAGCTGGGGTGGATGTTGCTGAGGACTCCTCGGTGTGGCTCCACTCGCCCTCCTTGCCACTGGGTCCCTCCGACTCCTCGCCTTCTGTCCCAGTCAGGCTCTGTGGCTCCTCCTGGTCCGTGGAGCTGTCCCCTCCTGTGGCCGTGGATGTATCTGGATAGGATTATGAATAAAGAGAACAACATCAGTCACCTGCAGTGACTGAACACACCACAGTGAGTACAGCACATCACAGGGCAAGCCCTGGCATCATCAGCTGAACACTGCTCAAAGTGCTCACACTGAATAAGCCAAATGTTAGTCTCACCACCAACCATGGCACCCATATCACTCCTGGACTTGCACCCATATGTCTGTTGCATGTTGGATGCTAATACCCCAATGTGCCAACATGCACCACCTACACATTTGTTGGACCGGCAAGTGAACATGTAGGAGTATGTCACTATACACACATCACATCTCTTGCCACTGACTCTGTACAGGTGTCAGGATGAAGGGATGGCCAGAGTCTCATTTCACATACTTGTGATGCATGCCAGCAACACACACTATGATGTTCTCATGTCCTGATAGTCAATGCCACAATGGGGTGCATGGAGCACATTTGAACACAATGCAGGATCACTCATAGCAAGTTAAATGCCATGGCACTGGCATGCCTAGAAAGTCGGTCAACACTGTCTCCTGTCACAGGGGCAGGGCATCCAGACAACAACAGTATGCACTGTGTCACAATCATAGCTCATGGGTAAAGCAAACTCTGCAGCTAACAAGTGCACTTGCCCATCCCCTGCAAACAACATATCCCGGTCCCAGAAGAACCCACATCATACAAAACAGACATATGAGTCTCTGCGAACACAACTCCCTGTACATAAGCACATACACAGTCTGCTGTGCATGAAACACAGCTGCCTGAAGTGCACAGTTGCATACACCATTGTGCACTATCAAGTGATCACACACCTATGTGTCACACAGGTCTTGTCTCTCATAGTCACATCTCTGATGTCCTGCTGACCCTCAAACTCATGAACACCCCAGTTGTAAGGAAAAGGAAGCCACACCACAATGACAGAGAGGCAGACACCTGAAGGCAGATGTCACTAAGCACAACCTGTAAGGGAGTGGGATTACAGACTGTTTCTAAATGCCCTTGAGTAGGCATGACTGCCCAGGTCTACGTGAAACAGTGTTTAGCCCCGGACAGTAGTCAGATGGATAAGCAAGTGTGACATACTTGATATACATACTCCTGAGTCACACAAATTGGAGTCCCCTACTGCATGGGTTTGTTTGAAATACCCCAGCCACATGTGGCGAGTCAGACCAGCAATTGTAACACATATCAAGGGCACACACAGATCACATGTCAGATCTCAGGCATTGTGTAAACAATTGACCCACCCATGAAACCCACAACAGAGTCATGGTAATAGATGCTGTCCGGAACCTGAAGCATAGCTGACTGCAGGGACACTGTGCCCTAGTGACACAAGCAACAGACTGTAGGGTCCACACCTGTGGATCAGATGAGGAGGGTGCATCACACAATTGAGGGACATGAGTCCTGGACTACAAGACCTACGTAATGTGGAAGTGTGACCAGGCCAAAAGACTGCAAACAGCATGTCAGACATAGTACAGAGATTAGGCATGGATTTACCTCCTCCTTGCTGCTGTCTGGCCTTCAGCTGCCCATCCAGGTCCAGGAAGACCACCGCCAGGATCCTGAGCATGTGGGGGTCAGGGTCCACTGTCCGCCCCTCTTGCGAGGAGGCGACAGCTTCAGATGGACCCTTGCAATCCTCCGGGTCCAGCCCCAAAGGGCCTGCCAACTCTTCTGGCAGTTGCGGACCCGGCGCTTGTAGACCCCCACCGATCGAACTGCCCGGGCGATGGTCAGCCATATCTCCTGCTTCTGGTGGGCATCAACCTCTGAGGATGACAAAGTTAAAAGTCCATTAACATACATGGCCCATATTTGTGCTGCACACAGTTGGATATACATGTCGTAATCACAAAGGAAAATGAGTTACACAGGTAGTTCACCCATGGAAATGGACAAATACCCTGCATGTCTGACATGTTAACAATGCCTGGGAAGTTTAAGCTTGCACAAACGCACTTTAGCTGCAGAACACCTGTTCATTACATGTACCTACACACTTTGGGGGATGAAAGTACTCGGTGAGTACGCTTGCCACTGGTGTACACACTGCTAGTACTGCTAGTCAGACAACATGCACAATTTGGAAGGCAGTGGACTGCACACTCACCTGCTCCCCTGGTTTCCCGTACAGCTTGCTGTACTGTGGAAGGAGCCCGCCCAGCAGGGCCTGGTTCTCTTCCTCAGGGAAGGCTGGGGCCCTCTCCAGAGTATGTGCCATAGCAGTAGCCAGAGGATGCAGAGACAGCAGCAGTGGTAGCAGGGATGTGGTCCAGTAGCATGTAGTGCAGGCAAGTGTGCTCCCTGGGGGCCAGCCAGCCTTATATCTGGGCTGCAGAGGCAGAATCTGTGCCAATCCTTGGAAATGTACGAATCGTACACGTCTTCCGCATCGTTCAAACCTTTACCTTCTTAAAACCCTAGGAATTGCAACATTGTTGTAGGCATCCAACTGAATTTCCAGCTAACGACTCGTACAAGTTTTGAATCTGCATCCGTCTCCATGACAGTCCAGAGCCAATGGGTGCGCACCGCTTGGTCAACTGACTGTACAACGCGTGGTGTGAAAATACACACGCACCCGTCGTCATACAATTCAATGGCCAAGGCGTGCGCCGGTCTCGGACCATGCCTGCCCGACGCGTATGCATGATAGTCACCCGCATCGGTCCTCATTGCAGTCAATGGCTACGCAAACGCATGGCTCGGTCCTGAACTGTGCAATGCGTACGCATAGTCACCCGCGTCGGACCTCATTGCAGTCAATGTCTAAGCATACGCACGGCTTGGTCCTGAACTGTGCAATGCATACACACAGTCACCCGCGTCGGACCTCATTGCAGTCAATGGCTAAGCGTACGCACGGCTCAGTCCTGAACTGTGCAATGCGTACGCATAGTCACTCACGTCGGACCTCATTGCAATCAAAGGTTAAGCGTACGCATGGATCGGTCCTGAACTGTGCAATGCGTACGCATAGTCACCCGCGTCGGTCCTCATTGCAGTCAATGGCTATGCATACGCACTGGTCAGTCCTGAACTGTGCAATGCGTACGCATTGTCACTCGCGTCGGTCCTCATTGGTGTGACTATTTGACGGCTTCAACACACAATTACTTGCCAGGGACTCAGGTGCACACCTACCATACTACAGCATTGGCCACACAGTGTCCCATGGCATGTAAGGCTGCATTCCCCATGTGTTTGGGGGGGCAACATTTGGTTTGTTGTGTGGCACTTTTGTGCAGCCTCTCCCAGGCTGTGCATAGTGTTCATGGGGACAGAACCCTTTGTGTGTTGTGCGCATTACCACTGTGATGTGCAACTGTACAGTTATGGGCATGAGTCATGGACACAGTTTCAGGTTAGATATGTTTAGGACATGTCACATACACCCGGAGTCCTGGGGGATGATGGTATGTACGTCACAGTAAGACCTATAGCCCCAATTCTGATGTACACCCACAGTCTCTGTGCATGCTGTGTCTCAGATGTGGCTGATAAAATGTGCCCAATGGGAGATAGTCTCCACATCCATGTGGTTTGTGCATCAACATTGATGTTGTGTGTGTGTCTAAGAGACGTACATATAGAGCCTGCAGAGACAACAGCGGCCACTACCTGTGGGACTCACGGTTGTCTTGCGGCGTGTACATGATACGCCATGCCATGCCAGTGTCCATGTGGCAATACAGGAACCCTAGGTATCTGCATGGCAAAGATCTGTGATGCCTGGGAGACATCAGACCTCACTTGCCACTGTGGTGTGTGTTTGTAACATCACAGCAGTACATAGGTAGTGTGACACAGCCCAATGATTGGCCATTGCACTACATAAGACTTATGTGGACATGTGGACTTGAGATGTGAGGTGATGGGCATGTAGGTGACATATGTGGCCATGCCCAACAGCACACACCTCAGTACATTGTGTATTGTCATGATGTATCATGTGATATTTTGCTTGGTCATAGCAACATGGGTGGATGAATCGACAATCTTCCTTTGTTCATCTTTATACTGCAGGGCGCCAGCTGTCCATAGACCGTTCCCAGACCTTGAAACCATGCAGGAACGCATCACAGGCACATGAGCAGGCATACCGGAACAGGAAACATTTCCACTCCATCAATGTTCAGGTAGTATGTCATGCAGACATGTGTATCACACATGAGTGTGCATGTTTCCACGGTTCTGCGCACGATGCCTACATCATGAGGAGTAGTCGCATTGAAATGCTGATGTCACAGATGCCAGAACAGCGTGCCTGGCTTGTCGGTGTGTACTGACTGTTTACCGTTGTGTGTGTTTGTCAATGTTGTATTCCACCCTCTTTCCAAACTCTGCTAATTGTTCAATTGTTTGTGTGTAGGTGACTCCGGATACCCCAACATGCCGTGGTTGCTGACACCCCTCAGGAACCCTGTGACACCAGCCGAGATGCGCTACAATGAGGCACATGGTCGAACCAGGAGAGTGATTGAGCGGACATTTGGTCTCCTGAAAAGCCGCTTCCGCTGCCTGGACAAGACCGGAGGGGCCCTCCCATATGAGCCTGCAAAGGTGTGCAAAAGTATCCTTGTATGCTGCATGCTACACAACATGGCAGTGCGGAAGAAGTTGCCTCTCATCCAGGATGACGATGCCCTACCTCCGCCACCTGTGGAGGATCCAGGCCTGGGCCACGATGCCAGTGATGATGAGGAAGGTGACGTCCCCACACAGCTCATCAACAACTTCTTCACCTAAATGTGAGTTTACAGGGTTGTTATGTCAATGTATGGAATTAGCCTGAAATGTATTGTGGCTGCACTGTTGCTGTTTGATTGTGTCTGTGTGCCACTTGACTGGATGCGTGCAGTGATGTGTCCTTTCAGGTGGTCTGTACTCCACAATAGTGTTGAACTTCTAACTTGTTTCTGTGTAGGTTTATTTTGACATGTTTTGTGCATGTGTATTGCATTTCTCTCCTGTTCTGCTGTTCTTTTGACTATGTCTTGTGTCTGTCCTTCCCAGGGCAATTTGCCTGTTGTTTGGTCAACACTGACCCCCCCCAACACCCAGAATCCAACACCATTGTGGGAGTCGTCAATTCCCATCAAGTGATGTGCCACACACTCCTGGGCTTCAATTCTCCGACACTTTGTGACCGTGTGTCCACTGTAACGTATAATTACCTTGCAACTATTGTGGAATAAACATGTTGATGATGTGTAATGAACCTGTGCTACGCTTTGTTAGGTGCGTTGTCTGTCTTCCCACATCTGACTGACATTTGCTTACCTGACCTGTGGGCTTGTTACCACTGACTGTGGACAGGTGTTTTGTCTGTGTATACCAATGTATTTCAGGTCAACATCATTGTGTGGGATGAGTTACATGGACATGGTGAATATGTGTTGTGGTGCCATAGTGGTGTGTCTCCCTCAAATGTGTCACATCACCATGACTCACATAACAGTGGTCACATTGTTGTAGGATTTGGCATGCACTGTGTTGTTTAGCAGATCAACATCTCCATAACACATGACAAGTTGGAATCACAACAGAGGCAAGTATGGTGTACTGGTGAGTTTATTTACAAACATGTGTGAGGATAGTGCACAGGATGGTGGGTGCGGTACATTGGGTTTTGAATCCAAAGTTCACAGTAGAGTTGGAAGTGTTGGTATCTGAAATGTCCAGAGTAAAGTCCACAGTCATCTGCTACATTGGACCAACATGAACCCTGCATGTCATGTAGGCGAGTTGTGTCAGATACGACAAGGTGAACAGGTTGCGCACAAAGAACATTGTCCAGGACAGGTTTAGAGGCCCTGGGGGATGTGCAGGGACATCTGTGTCTCACTTGTCCTTCTTCGGACGACCCCTCTTCTTCTTCGGGGGGGGATATCCTCAGGTGCAGGCATCTGCGGTCCAGGGAACTCTCCGCCAGAGCAATCCTCCCTCCCTGTGGCACTGGCAGGTGGTGTGGCAACAGATGTTGTGGCCACACAAGGAGGTGTGGACATGTTTGTGCTGATCTGGCGGAGGCATAGGATTATGTCCCGATGCACCGCAGTAAGTGCATCCCACTTTGCCTCCATGCGGGCATGGTGGTCAGCCTGCTCCTGTTGAATGTCCTTGAGGATCCCCACTACCTGGCCAAATCCTCCGGTGCTATCCTGGTACGCATCTATGATGCGTGCCAGTTGGGGGTCATCATGCAGTCCAGACCCCTCTGCAATGCGCGCCCTCTGCCTACCACCCCTCCCAGCACCCCTATCCACACGAGCAGGACCTGCGGTGGCACGCACAGGTGACACTGGGACCCCTTGGGTGTTGTTGCTGGTGGTGTTGTCCGTAGCTTCCTGGGGGTCCTGTGTCCCTATGCTGTCGGTGTTCTGTGGCCTTGATCTGTCCGTGTTAGCGGGGGTGCCCTGTCTGTTTCCAGATGCTGGAGGCGTGGGTACAGGGGGTGCAGATGTTGGTACTGCTGGTGCCATCAAATCAAGGAGGGGGGGGAGCTAGAAGAGATAGTCATCCATTCATCTTCCAAAGTTAATGTCATGAATCAAGGGGGGAATGGATCACTTGTAACTAGAAGTAGGGGTTCATAAATCTTAGTTTGAAACTTTAACACCTGAATGGGTGTTCATGAGAACCCTCAATAGCGTATTTTAGAGTGGTATGGGCGGTTTATCTTGGTTCTCCGCCTTTAGAATACGCGTCAGCATTATCATTGGGTCTCTTGTTTGTCATGCTGCCTCCACCTGGAGGGAACCACTGCTTCTTAGTAGTGATCAGTAATTGTGGTGCAAAAGTGATGATGGTGAGGTTAAAAATGTCACGCCCACACTGCCCTCAAGGAGTAAAATTTAATCTGGTGGGTGTGTGGGGAGACTTTTAAAAGAAAGTGGTGCTGTGGGTTAAATTATGTAACCAGAGCACTGTAAGTGTCCATATCAAAAGGTCGACATGTTTCTGCCCATCTAGTGCCCCAGGAGGGGGTCGTGGGGCATTCTTCAGGACCTATTAGTAGTATGAGCTGGTGATGCCCAGTTTTAGAAGTTGAAATTAGGCTGTCTTCAACAATATGATAGATAGCAATGTCTCAAGATTATTGTTGCCTGTAGAGAAATGAGTGAAAAAATAACAAATAAAAATATAAGAGACAATCAATGATACAAGCACCATATTTAGTGTTGTGGTGGGCTTAGAAATTGGGTGAAGAGAATTAGTGGATAAGCAAAAATGGCAATTCTTTGTGATACTGTAGAGCAACTTATACAATGGCAAATCTCTGATATACTCTGTAAGGAAGGAGCCATGTAAAAACATATCTATTGGTACGGTACGTGAATCATGGTGCCGGACACATGCTTGTGATATGTTTTCCTTGGTCTCTAAACTGTTTGAAATTACAAAAGTCATGTTGGGATCTGGGCTAACTTGTCAATATGAACAGTGCAGGTCAAAACAATCATTCTATAGTCTAAGCGATGTTTGCGATAAGTATACTTCGTGATTGTTCAAACATTTAAACTCAATGCGAGTCACAATGCAAGGCAGGAAATGGCGGATTACCTTGAGACGCGTCCGTGTTGCGGCTTTGCCTTGCCAGCGTTAGTGTCTTGCCTGTATTCGTAAAAAGCGGGGACGGGGAAGACAGGAAGGGGAGGTAGGGCGGGGGAAAAGGGAAAACGAGGGTATGGGAGGTTACAAATACCGTTAGATTGTTGAGCTTGGAAGCGGCTTGTTGATCATCAGCGGGATTGTTCTTCCGTACCTCAATTGCGGGCATAGCACGACTTGTGCTGACGCTGGCTAGCAGGACTCGTGGAGAACGAGATCCCGTGTCTTGCCGGTTTTTAACTCTGTGTGTGAAAAAAAAAAACTGACAAAAGACTTCCGAAATGTACAAATGTGGTGTTCAAGAAAATGTTGTTGACAAAAGTATAGCCACTAAGCATGGTTAAAATAAAACAGGGTTGATATTTTATGAGGGTAAGGTGTGTAAAATGCCAAAGTGGCCTGTATGTATGTACGATCCAAACTAGAAGAAAAGGAGCGAATCAGAAAAACCTCTTGTAGGCGTGAAGGCCAATGTGCAGCAATTGGTCAGATGGTTTGTACATTATTTAAAAGTCAGCCAAGGTATATTATCGTTCAGACCCTTAGTGTCTGTACTGAGGCGGTGCACCCACCTCTGTTCCCTTTCAAAGAGAATCCTTTCAGCATTGTTCTTGCACCCTACTAAGGTTTCGATTATGATCCATTTCAGATAATCCACAGAGTGTCGTTGTTCAATGTAGTGACGACTCATTTTGGTAGTTTCACGTTTGCATTTTACATTGCTTCTGTGTTCACAGATTCTCACCTTTATTTTCCTGCAAGACATTCCGATGTACCTGAGATTACACGGACAGGTAATCATGTAGATTACAAAGGCTGTATTACAGTTGGTGTGCTGTTTTATGGTCCATTTTAGATTTGGTGTCAATTGGATAATCCTTGTTGGTGTTGTGAGATGACACACTGAACACTGTCCACATGGGTAGTGACCTGTAACTGGTTGTCGGTCCCAAAGAGTATTTTTCAATTTGGGTGGAGCTGAAGGTCGTGTGTGCACCAAAATGTCTTTCAAATTTCTGGTTATCTTATTCGCAAACCTAGATTTCTGCCATTTTAGATTGCCAGAGATCAAAATTCGCCAGTTTTTGTTAATTATTTTCTTAACAGCATTGTTTGCTGTGCTGTAGGTGGTGACACAGGTAGGTGTATCATCTGTAGGGTTCTTTGTTGTGGTTTGGAGTAGACATTCTCTAGGCTGGTTCCTAGCTCTTTTTTTGCATTTCGATATAATTCTGGTTGGATAGTCTCTTCTGAGCAGTTTGGAACTAAGGTCGTCCGCTTGTTTCTTGTATTCTGCTAGATCACTGCAGTTACGTTTGAGCCGTAGGAACTGGCTGTATGGTAGGTTTTCTTTCAGTGGGCGTGGGTGGAAACTGTTGAATGAAAGTAGACTGTTTCTAGCCGTTGGTTTGAAGAATGTTCGTGTTTTAATGGTGTCTTCTTCAACGTAAATGGTGAGGTCCAGAAAATCTAGCTGCATGTTGTTAGCTGTGTAGGTGAATTTCAGACATTCATCTTGTGCGTTCATCCATTGGTGGAATTTGTTAAGGCTTTCCAGGTCACCTTCCCAGATCACCATGATGTCATCAATGTATCGTTTCCAAAAACGGATGTTGGTGTTGTATGGGTTTATTGGATTTTGTATGTACCTTTGTTCGAATGCGCTAACGTAGAGTCCCGCTACGCTAGGCGCAAAGGTACTCCCCATCGAAGTTCCGTGTCGCTGTTGGTAGAGTCTCCCTTCATATTCGAAATAGTTTTCCGTAAGGGCCATGGTACAGCATTGTAGGATTACCAGGTACTGCTGGTGCTGCATGATGACTCACACCGGAGGTGCCAGGTTGTTTGTCGTCATCCGAAGAGGACAGAAACGGATCCACACCAGAGAGCTGAGGGTCCACCAGAGTCTGGGACAGGGACTCCTCTTCATTTGGTGCTGTGTCCCCAGCACCACCTGTGTTTGGAAGAGACACACAATGCAAGTTATGGTTAAGGCTCCCTGTTTTTACAGATTTCTACACATAAATACAGACAGAAAACACTGTGTTTTCTGTCTGCATTTATTTTTAAAAGTGGATAAATATAGAAAATTGTGCTTCTTTTTAAGTGACTCTCCGTGCTGTCTTTCATGAATTATAGCATAGGCCAGCAGCTGAGCAGATGGACAACGTGGTAAATTAAAAAACAAGTTGAAACTTCTCTAAATAAGGGCATATGTCAACATACATTTATGATATAATGGTAGCACTTGCCAGTGGATGTATTGCTATGTAATATTTGGTAACTTAAATAGCTAATACACGACAGGCATCAAAGTATGAATGCACATCTATCAGTTAAATAAATATGGAAATGTACAGGTTTTCAACTTCATTAATACGCAAAACAGAAAATAAATATGGATAAATACAGATAAAATAGCCAAGAAATAAATATGGATAAATACACACGGAAATGTTAAAAAAATACATACCATAAAACCGTGAGCCCTAGTTATGTTTCTACAGGCATCAATGGTTCACATACATGACATTTTCTACTGTACGTCCGGATGCGTGCCTATACACTGCTTTGTCCAAGGTTGTCACGGACAGATATTGATATTGTTGTGGCACATTGCCCAGCCAAAATGAAACATTTCAATGTGCATGTCGAAGTGTGTGCATTTCAATAACACGATATTTCAAACCAGGCCGGATATATCATAGAAAGGTCAAAGGGAAAAATATTTAACGACCACTAGATGGCTAATCCCTTATTAATCCATATACTTTTATCACACCAGAGCAATCTAGGGTCAAACTGTGGACTAAGACAAGACTAGAATGAGCACAAAACAGAGTCAAAAAAAGTACTAATGAATCCCATCAGCCACCAAGATAGCAGCCCACATCATCTGGGATTCGGTAGCCCGTCCTGAGCCTCCAAAATAAACAAGGCTGCAGATGGAAGGGGCAACTATAACCTCTCTGGTCATCTAGGATGAGGTATGTGCCCTGGATATTTATTAGGCTACCTAATGTATTGGTGATGGCGATGGAAGCAGTGCAGAGAGAGTGTAAAGTGAAAGTAATAAAATCATCTACTGGGATAGAATCGACTTTTAATACTGCCTATCCGAGTGACAAGATTAAAAACAGTGTAGTAGCAGTTTTAACAAAATAACTGCTCAAGTCCGAAAGAACAAAGGGGTCTACATGTTTCAGCCTAAGGACCAAGTTATAATCCGGCTTTCATCAGGACCAACATGAACCTGTGCTACTACTGTATATATTGTGAAATTTCCAAAAAAAGTGAAAAACACCAGAAAAGACAAATAAAATGACCTACTTGAAGAAGAGAGTACTCCTGATTTATTTGTAGGAGAAATAACTCTTCAAATCCCGTCAAAAGTACGGGAGACCACCTCACCTCACCTGGCATCCGCTCAGATAAAAGAGGCCCTGCTCTGTCCGTCGGTACCTCGATGCAAAACAGAGCAGGACGGGGAGGTGTGTGCATGCCCAGCTCATGTATAGATTTGTCTATATATGACCATTACTACTCAAGGGCCATCATGTTGCTGACACAGGTGTGTCATCCCTGTACACATTTGAGCTTTAACAAGGACATACGTGCAGTTCCACTGAGGATATGTTGTAAGATTGGGGCATGTGTGGTAGCAGATTTTGCTAGTCTTTGTGGGCCACATTGGTGTATCGGTACGACATGGTCACAGTCCAGTATGCCTGTGATCTCTTTGAATAAAGTGTTTTTTTACAGTGTTCCTAGTTCCCATCTCATTTCATACAAGTGATGATGTCACCATTGTTAATGAGTCTGGTGCTGCGTTTTGTATGTGCATATGTGATTTGACTTGTCAATGTTCTCCATGGTTACATGGATTGGGCAAGGTAGCACTCTGGCTTTTCAATGCTCATGAAAGTGAGAGCCGGTGGTATGTGTGTTGCAGTTTAGCTGCTGTGAGTAGCATGTCTCCTCCAATGCAGTCCAGGTTAGAACTTGTGTCTACAGTGTCTATGTCAGTGAGTGGTGTGTTGTGTGAAGGATGCATACGTTGCAGCACGATGTAGGAGTGGAATGCAGCTCACAACAGCCCCGAGTGTGAATGAGACCATGCTATGTTGTCGGCTATATTGGTGTGTCCATTCCATTCACTGTCAGATGTCCTCTGTCAATTATGTATATGTGAGTTCCTGTGTGTTTTGTGCAATGTACCATATATGGATCTCCACACTTGTCATCTGCAAGACACACCTCCCCAGCCAGGCCAGGGGGCACCCCTGGACACTGCATCCCTAGACAATGAGCTTGAACATGTGGTTGCAATGGCTGTGTGTGCGACCGTGTTTTGTTTGGCGAGTGCATATGTGTGATTTTCAGCCACATCATTTCTCAGGCCCACGTGTCAGACATTTTGCCCGGGCATCATCTTTGTGAGTGACTGGTACCACGTGTGCAATGTGTTTTAGCATAGAAGGTGTGTGTATGGCCAGCATCGGTGTTATTTGTTTACAAGTCAGGGCCTCCTTCTGCCCCAGGCCAGTAATCCCATCATGAAGCATGCCACCATTGCAGTGGGTGCAGGTTAACTTTCAGGATGTCAGTCAGTGCAGTCCTGGTGTTTGTTGTTGCCCAGTTCCCAGCATGGCCTTGTGCTCCCCACAACAGAGCCCATTGTCAGACATCTTGTCAGTCCATTCCCACTCCCTGTGAGGCGAGCATGGTTCAGTGTGAACCTGCTGGGCCATGTGGGTGGGTGGGGAATGTCTGTGACTGCAACTCCCATCATGCTCTTGGCTACACCCCCCTTCCCAGCATGCCCATATTTCCTTCCTTTTGACTCTGCTTCCCTGTGAGGGGGTGTGACAGCAATGGCAAGATGGCTGACTGTGAAGTCTTGGGGTTTGTTTGGCTACAAGTCCAAAGAGAGCCCCTGTGCTTCACACTGCAGCACCCAGTACGGTGTATCTTTGGGTGATATTTCACTACGGTGTGAGTCAATGCATTCTACGCGGTGAGTTGTGTGGAGTTTGTGTTGATGGGTGTGTGTGTCTCCACATGCTGGTAAGTATGGTCAGAGCTGTCAGTCCTCCTTCCCACCTGGCCAGACATCACACCAAGAAACGTGCTTACATTGGAGGGCGTGCAAGTTGTCTTTCAGGATGTCAGTCAGTGGTGTCCTGCTTCTGATTGGCGCACAACCCCTACCAGGGCCTTGTGCTCCCCACAGCAGGACCCAGTGTCAGCCATCTTGTCATTCATTTTCCACTCCCTGTGATGTGGGCATGGTTCAGAGAGGTCTTGATGGGCCAATTTTGAGGGGGAGCATTAGCTGTGACTACAAATCCCATCATGCTTTTGGATACACTCACTTCTCCTGCATACCCACTATTCCTTCCTGTCAGTCAGCTGCACTGTGAGGTAGTGTGTTTGTGGTGGCAAACTGTCTGACAGTGTTTATTTGGCTTTGTGCCACTTCCTTGCTCTATTTGTTTGTAGGTTTGTACATGTCATGACACAGTTACAAGTCACTTTGAGATGGCAGGTATTGTGTTTGTCTGACTAGCATACACATCTTGGGATGATTATCTATTGGTTACTGTGGCTTTGCTAACGGTGCATGGTTTCACTGTCCCCTGGCCACACAATATTGAGTATGTTGGTTGTGTACTCACCAGGTTCTGGTATGTCTGCTAGACCATGGACGCTCTCTGGTGGTAGGATGTCCCGCACCTTTTCCTCCCAGGACCTGTAGTATACTGGTTTGGCAGGAGGGCCACCGCCAGTGCGCTGACCCAAGGCGTGATCTTTCTCGATGAGTTTCTTGACCCTCCTGGGCACGTCATTCCACCTGTTCTGGATATCGTCCTTTGTGCGCAACGTTGGTGCTTGTGCGTTCACCTTGTCCACAATCCTCGCCCACATCTTTGTTTTCTGTGACATGGGGGTTCTTTGGACCAATGTACCAAACAAATGTGGCTCTACTCTGATGATCTTGTCTACCAGCACTTCTAACTCACTATCTGTGAACTTTGGATTCT
Source organism: Triturus cristatus (assembly GCF_964204655.1). Lineage (NCBI taxonomy): Eukaryota > Metazoa > Chordata > Amphibia > Caudata > Salamandridae > Triturus > Triturus cristatus. The sequence continues at coordinate 273,507,651 of NC_140580.1, forward strand.
TCTTTGGGGGCATGGTGATGGGTGGTGATGGTGAGTGATGTGTGTGTGAGGGTGCTAGTGAGGGTGGGTTAGTGTCGGTTTTGTGTGTGTGGATGCTTTTGTTGAGGTGCTAATGGTGTGAAAGTTGTGTGATGGGTGAGTTGTGAGTGTGTCTGTGGTTGCTGTGTGTTGGTGTTTTCTGCTGGCTGTTGTCTTCTATTTGCAAAGGATCATAGTAGTGATTGATGTCCTTTATATGCACTTGGCTGTTTTGCAATACTTATGTGCACCAGGATCCTGGATATCCCAAAGGACCACTATCTGCCCAAACCCAAGTTTAGGTGCAGACAAGGCAGCACCCCAGAAAGCATACCCCACACTTACCTCTCCGTCGGTACCCCGTCGTGGCCCCTGCCCAACATCGTTAGATGAATGGAGTGCCTATTGGTTAGATAATACTCCTAGGGGGTGAACGACCAATATTGGCATGATCCCTCACATAAGATCGTAGTGTTAGATGCACATACAGTATCGCCTAAACTTGGGTTCAGGCAGATAGTGGTCATTTGGGATATCCAGGATCCTGGTGCACATAAGTATTGCAAAACAGCCAAGTGCACCTTTTTGATCTGATACGTATGCTAAGGTTTATTGTTTCCCTACACTGTCTCGTCTTGAATGGTTTGCTTTGCTCACACATATTTATAGATAGATCAGTGCCCACGTTAGGAATTGCAATGTGTGACACTAGATCTTGTTTCTTGCAGAGCGGGGCACCCTTCCCTGAGCTGTCGCCAGGTAGAGGTGTGGCTACTTATCCAAAACCCTTGGGTAAGTGTATTTTCTCTAAACATATGAGGGCACTTGATAATGAGGATATGGTTAATCCTTATAGAGCAACATGTACCACATTATAATTGAAGGACTGTTGTTTGACTTGTTGCGCTTTTGTCTTTTGTCTCACCCTTACAGATAGCTCCAGTAATACCCATCAGCAACATATAGGATTACTGGTTGTGTATCGTCTTGTTTCTTTCTCACTTTTTGCACCAGCAGCAGCTTTTTGATTCATCTTGGTCCTGAAGAAAGCTTAGATACAGTTTTTGATCACTAAGGCTGAGACATGTCAACCGTTTAGGTTACATACTAGTTTTAAATCAATACTACTAATTGCACTGCTTTTTAATCCTACCAGCGCAAGCAAGTGAATAAAGAGTTTTTCGCCCTCACTGGGTAGTTTTAATCTCACCACTGCAAACTCACGTAATCACGTTTTGTTGCGCTGCACTCTCACCACACCGGTCATTCACATATGGGATTTTAGCATCCTAGATAGGTCTCTACCATCTAAACACGTCCCAGAGCTCCTACCTCACAGTGAGGGAGTTGTAGCCCTCAGTGGGACTAGGTCTCCCACTGGGAGGAGAAACCCATAAAATGAAACATGCCACCTATGGTGTGCGAGGGTTTTCGTCCTGAAAGGGATTTCCCCCCTGTTTATATGGGAGATTTCGTGAGACTCTAATCCTTCTTTTTATTGAGGCATGATTGCGTGTTAGCATAGACCCGAGGATTTTCTGTGTTACAATTGTATTCTAGTAGGGGATATTTTCCTCGCTGGTCTTTAAATCATCTCCCTTGAACCCTCTCCTCCCCTTTTTTGTGTGTTTGTATTCTTGTGCGGCTACGGCAGCGGGTCCCTTTTCTTGTAAGTCCAACTAATTAGTGGCCTACTTTTCTAGCTCATGTGTGTTGTGGTCTTACACTGTTTTGTGACACAGTCGTAGGTGTTTAATCTTAGCTGCAATTTTCGAATCATAATGGCAGAATTATTGGGCCTAGCCTTTGATGAAGATAGGGCCCGAGACATTCCTACTGCACCCAGTCTCCTTGACAATGTCCCTAGCACTAGTTCTACACGTGGGGACAACTGGGTAAAACTACTTGTATTAAAACGCTCTCATTCCCATACATATATACATGGGGCGATTATGACTGAATATTTAAGAGCAAATTGCGCGCCTACTGGCCTTATTGTCACCAACGCACCACGTCTGTTCTTAGAGGACAAAACATTTCTAAAAGACTGGTCCCTCATCGCTTGGCGATGTACTAGGGACTGGTTAATATTAATCATTAACACAACCAAGCGCATTGCGGGCACCATCTTGGTAGAAATACAGACGTTGGAATCCCAGATCAAATCGGTGTTGGTAACCTCTGTTTATAAAAAACAGGGAGACGAAACAAACAAAAGCAATAAAGAATTTAAAGATTCAAAAAGTATCTTGAAAAATTCACATTTGAAAGAGTATATCTGTATACAAGTGACACCTATGTACCTCCTCAGTTCAATCAGAGAGGAAGGAAATATGGGTCTAACTACTCCACCTCTGCGAGTGAGGATGGATCTATTGATTCAGATTCTCCGTCGAACGAAGAAAGAGGATGGAAGGGACCAAGCAGAAGAGGAAGAGGACAGAGGAGAGGTGGCCAATTTGGCCAAGGACCTATGCAATGGTGGCCCCCTGCTCCCTTCAGATACTCGCAACCTCCTTTTCAACCACCAATGTTCCCGTTTCAACCTTATAGCAACATGGCTCGGGACCAGCCTTTTTTAGGGTATGGTCCAGGCCGCACAAGGGGACGACGGAAAAATCAACAAACAACAGTACGGTGGAACACACCTCTGGCGTCCACGACAACATGCAGCATGACCAAACCCCCTATGCAACCGGGGAACAGTCACAAGGCCAAATGATCGTCAACCTGAGTGAACGAACACTTAAGGATGAAGAAACATCAGTCCTAGAGAAAGGACTGGGGTTTGTGCCCACCTATAAAAGGCGATGCGTTTCAGATTAGACAAGAATTGGCTGGTTTTTCCGCAAAATTCGTCTGCACGTTTTTTTCGAAGATAAACCCATGAGCTAATCTGGAGAAGAGATGAAGACTACGGGCCTGAGGCCACGTTCTACCTTCAATCCTCCTGCTCATCTGATTCCTGCACAGATTGTAACATTCGACAAAGCTGTTTTGCATGATGTGAACAATTTGTTTGAACAAAACACCAGACAGTACCAGAATTTACCTACATCCGAGCGAGTAGCACTACAGCAATTGTCTCAAGTTGACTCGATCGTCATAAAAGCTGCAGACAAGGGGGGTGCCATAGTGATTATGAACACTACCACGTATAGAGCTGAATGTCTGCGTCAACTTGAAGACAGGAGATCATACAGACCGCTAAGGATGGACTCTACCAAACGACTTTCCGTAGAAATCAAGAAGATGGTAGATGAGGCTAAAGAAGAAGGCTGGATCACTGACCATGAAGCATCTTATCTGGTCACATCCTATCCCATTACACCATATTTCTATGTATTGCCTAAAATACATAAGGAACAGAGACCACCACCAGGGAGGCCTATCATCTCGGGCATAGGATATATACTCGAGCCCCTGTCAACCTTTGTTGACTATTTTCTACGCCCGTTGGTACTCAAAATGCCTACCTTTATACAAGACACGAAAGATCTGTTACGTTTATTGGCAGAAACTACATTTGACATAGAACAAGATTATTTAGTCTTCTTCGACGTAGAGTCCTTGTATACATGTATACCTCAGGACCAGACACTCATTACAATAGAGCCTTTACTCAGAATACTGTTGACAGTATTACACCAATACACTTTATCATGTCTTGTGCACGTCTGGCCTTGAAAGAAAACTTTTTCAGATTTGAAGATGACCTGTACTTGCAAACGTCAGGTACATCCATGGGCAGCATTTTTGCCCCCAGCCTGGCTAACCTTTATGTGCACCATTTTGAGCAGACTGTGGTTTTACATGAACACAATCGCTTTGAGAAACATATTCGTGTTTGGAAACGCTATATCGATGACGTTTTTGTAATATGAAGAGGGACTCCTGACACCATTGAGTCTTTACCAGAAATAATTTTCTCAGATTCAGATTTGAATTCTCCAAGAATAGTTTACCCTTTCTTGACATTCGGATCTTTCCAGAAGGGGATGGCCTTGGTACAGAGCTATACAAAAAGCCGATGGCTCGCAACTCATTGTTATCATACCAGAGTTACCATCCTAAAGCTCTCCATGAGAATCTGCCCTTCCGGAATTTTCTCAGGATTAGGAGGAATTGCTCCTCTATGGAAAAATACAAAGGGCATGCAAGTACACTGACCAACCATCTGAAAGAGAAGAAATATCCGCTCAATACCTTACGGAAATCCAGGAAAAGAGTGGCCAATAACAACAGAGAGGCTTTAATTGAAATTTCACCTCCAAAATGTCACGACCACGGGGAGGAATGCCCAGGAATCCAATATCCGCGGGAGCGAAGACAGTGTCTCACTACTCATGCAAGGTAGAGGCCCTTCAAGATATTATATACTCAAAAGGTCGCCTGTACCCACCAGGAGAGGAGAGACCCAAATAGAACCACCAGGAAGGTAGGCAGGGCAGCGAATCAAGGGAGGGATATTCCTACAAAGAAGGAACAAAAGAAATATTTAGGACATAAACACATAAAGAGGAAAGATTCTCTGTATAATGACTAAGTATGGTTACCTATATGCTTTCCCAAACTCACCAGTCATAAGGCCAGAATGAAGCACTTGTAGATCATTTGGAGGTTCTTTTAGAATCAAGAGTATGGAAGTGCGGTTAAAAAAGGGGCAGCTGCAATGTTCCAGCGTGAGAAGTCTTGTCACTATAAAGTGTTTCAGCAAGGAGCAAGACTGGATTTCTTGAGAGAAAGTACAACAGTAAATGCCTTGTGAATTACAAGTCTGGATCTCTCCGTAGTAAAGAAAAGCACCTTCGCGTTATGTTAGCAGGCACAGTGGTTTCCTCCTGTGTTCATAACTGAGTTTCGGATTACTTCACCATCACGTGACTGTGCTTAACTCGGAGTTGAAGGGTGTCAATGATATTTGCCTTCTGAAACCTCAAGCAGCTTGCTATCTCACCCCGGTGGCCAGCGTGCGAACTACAAACAATTAGAATGCCAAAACAATATGGTCCGATGCAAACGAGTTACATATCACTCGTACACGGTAAGCGCTACTTTGCGCTTTCTGGAAAGGAGGGACGTTTCTCTGCGCGTTGTCTCCCACCGCTAATCACGTCGTTAAAAAACAAAAAACAGTCTGTAGTTCAAAACGGCAGTAAAGCGGTTTTACGAGACGTGCAGTGTCTTCCGTGATAGTTGCCAACACTTACAGCGTAGATTAATACTGCATACAACCAGGAATCACTCCGGATAGAAGAAAGCAGGATAACCGGTCTCAGCTGAGATGGAATTCATACAAGGGTGGGAATCCATCGAAGTTCAGGCTTAAGGATACAGAGTAACAAGGGGCGTGGTTCTTACACGAATGAAAGCCAAGCACTTGAAAACGGGAGAGGGCAGGCTTTATACTGTGGGGATATCAGCTGACCAGTAGTCACTGCAGTCTGGGAAAGCATACAGGATAAGAACCATTGCAGTGCATTGTGGGAGAGGTGGTTTCTTCAGCGTTAGTAGACGGGGAAGGGGTGCAGGACGCCTGGATGTTAACACAAAAGAAGCAAGCTCAAGGTTGACATGTGTGAACACGTTCTGTGGTTACTCGAATCAGAGCAAAAAAAGCATCCTGAGTCATTGGAAAATATTGAACATTGGGAAGGATACATTGCCCCATCCCTTGTTTGCCTTTAAGAGGAGCACTAACATCAAAGACCAACTGGTATATACTGAGCCAATACACAAGAAGACTTCGAAGCAGGAATTTTTGTGGGGCTTACCACCTGTCAAAGGTCATTTTCCATGTGGGATGTATGCAGCTTGTCCACAAACCAAACAAACAACAGAAATAGACATAGGCACGGGCAGACCTCGGATCTTATCGAAACACACTAACTGTAACAGTGAGAAACTAATCTACTTGATCTGTTGCCCATGTGGCCTACGCTACGTGGGGATGACCACTCGTAAGATCAAGACAAGGATACTCGAACACAAAAGTACCATTCTGTGCAAGAAAAGATCGACCAAAATGACCAATAATTTTTTGGACATGAATCATTCTGCTGATGACTTGTACTGGACAGTCCTGGAGCAACCATGGATTCCGGCGCATATCACAGACATATCAAAATGTTTGTTTAGACGTGAACAACGTTGGGTATGCAGAATAAAAAGTGATACCACAGGACTCAATGACGAGATTCCATGCCTGTCCTTATAGAAGCATACAGCATACACTTCTGTTCTACATCACCAAGCGCTGGTCAATCAATTTTTGAAGCCCACAACTACCACAAAGTGTAGGTCAATTTTTAATGCCCACAAACACAGGGGTTTCCATGTCACGTCACGACACCTCTGAGTAACATTACATTTCATAATTTATGCTATGTGATCATTTAGACACACCATCTTACGCTTTGCAAATCCAACTTTAATATACTGGGGCTTAGTTATCATCAGGGTGCTTGCAATATGGACATCGCACTGCCAATGTATCCTAAGATGTGCAGAATAGCAAAACTGATGCCATGCATATACTCCACTTGGTATGCTTATGATCAGTTATCCTCAGTGTGCTCACAATATGCAAATTTCTTTGTAAATGTATCGGAAGGGGTCCATGAAATAACTTATTGCGTAATCACAACTGAACGGAGCACTATAACATATGAGGTTCTGTTAGACAGAGATATTTTTTTATGATGATTGGCAATTAATACACCTTTTTGGCCGCTAGTATTGCAATTCATTAGATTTAGGTGTGCAATACTTTCGATAATGCGCTAGTGTTTGCAGCTTTGGTAACACACGCACAATAAAGTTACGTAAATCAAAGTTGCTTGGGTAGTAGTATAGCGGAGTATCTGTACACATGCACCCTGAGTTCGTTACGCATGCGTCGTGTGAACACTGACTACAGGACCCAGGCATTGCAATAAGACACCTATGGGTCCTGACATCGATGCGCGTGGAAGAGAGCCGTTAGATGACTACTATTTAAATGGCTGTCCTGCCCTCAGGTCGGTACCTCCGGTCGCAGCTCGTGTACCACAACCGGGTACCGACGGAGAGGTAAGTGTGGGGTATGCATTCTGTGGTTCTGCCTTGTCTGCACCAAAAGAATGAGTGGATTAGTCTCTTCCATCGCTAGGAGACTCCTTGTTAACACTAGGAATCCACTGAATCTATACTAGCCACTGTTGCGATATCGGCGCTGTTGTTTACTGGCAGTCCATTGAAACATTCCGGATGCCTTTTAATCTCGGTTTAGGTTAAAACCGTCACATGACAAGTTACACTGCTACTTATAAAAGAAATCCCCTTCATATGATGCTGTTATCTTCGTACCGCTATCTCTACACGCAACCATTAGCGGTAACTGGTTTATCTGCGGCCCTGCCCAACATCGTTATGAGAATGGAATGCTTATTGGTTAGATAATACTCCTAGGGGGTGAACTACCAATATTTGCATGATCCCTCACATAAGATTGTAGTGATAGATGCACATACAGTATCGCCTAAACTTGAGTTCGGGCAGATAGTGGTCCTTTGGGATATCCAGGATCCTGGTGCACATAAGTATTGCAAAACAGCCAAGTGTACCTTTTTAATCTGATACGTATGCTAAGGTTTATTGTTTTCCTACACTGGCTTGTCTTGAATGGTTTGCTTTCCTCACACACATTTATTGATAGATCAGTGCCCACATTAAGAATTGCAATGTGTGACACTGTCGCCAGGTAGAGGTGTGGCTACTTATCCAAAACCCTTGGGTAAGTGTATTTTCTCTAAAAACGTGAGAGCACTTGCTAATGAGGATATGGTTAATCCTTATGGAGCAACATGTACCACATTATAATTGATGGACTGTTGTTTGACTTGTTGCACTTTTGTCTCACCCTTGCAGATAGCTCCAGTAATACCCATCAGCAACATATAGGATTACTGGTTGTGTATCGTTTTCTTTCTCACTTTTTGCACCAGCAGCAGCTTTTTGATTCATCTTGGTCCCGAAGAAAGCCTAGATACAGTTTTTGATCACTAAGGCTGAAACATGTCGACCGTTTATGTTACATAGTAGTTTTAAATCAATACTACTAATTGCACTGCTTTTTAATCCTACCAGTGCGAGCAAGTGAATAAAGAGTTTTTTGCCCTCACTAGGTAGTTTTAAGCTCACCACTGCGAACTCACTTAATCACGTTTTTTGTTGCGCTACACTCTCACCACACTGGTCATTCACATATGGGATTTTAGCATCCTAGATTGGTCTCTACCATCTAAGAGCAATGTCTGCAGTTAAGGTAATATTTGTGTCCATGTGTTAATGCTGTTCAAACTTGTATTTATGGTTCATTAATGCAAAGCCTTTATTATTAGGGTGAGTGCTCTAAATAAATGTTGTAAACTCGGACTGTACTACTGACAGTGGTTCCAGTATAAAAATGTGTACACGCGTTTTCAAAGTTTAGCAATGTGAGGCTATGTACAATGCCCCCAGAATGCTCTCTGATTAGATGCAAATATTTGCAAAGGCTTGAAAGCAAACTTGAGGAGTCTTTGCTTTCAAAATGAAATGTTCACAAAAAAATGCAAGTAGGAAAAAAAACATTTGCCTAAACTACTGTAAAATTTTCATTACCATTTCTTTGCAACATCATTTAGAAAAAAGTGTTGATGTATGTTAGCATATCCCAAAGATATCCAAAATGGAAAATCAGTGTAACCAGTTTCAATAAGATTGTGGGAAACATAAAAATAAACATGCATTGGCAAAGCCAGCAGGTCTGAAATTGATGGTCAGCATTTTGGTTTTGTCAATGTCTGACATGGTTTGGCATGGTTTTTGTAAAACCAAATTGGTGTGGGAGCTGCCAGGTCCTCACCATTATAACAAACATTGGCAAAAGCAAAAATAGTTTTGTGCCACAAAAAGCACACATTGCCACAATAGTTCCTGCCACTGTACAAAACTACTTTGTGTGCCAATATGCTCCCTGTGAAAGAGCAGAATGCTGTCACTCACAGTGAAGCCAGCTGATAGACAGAGAGAGACGGAATTTTAATAAACGCAAAAGGCCAAGATTAACGCCAGAACAAATCAGGGGCCCAATTATTAAAGAGTCTCAAAAGTGCACCCATGGTATATGTCCTTGTATTAAGTGCAGATATACAACTTTCATGAATTCACAAAAAGTTACAGAAGAAGGCCAAGACATAGTAGTCCAAAAAAATATTTGTCAACTGCATTTTAGCATGAGCAAATAAGTTCTTTTACTCTATTTCTAAGCGTTCTCACTTGTCTCGTCTATCTTGATTGTGTTTGGCCGCAATACCTATTAAAGTTTCCAGTATTGTAGCCTTTAGAGTGTCTCATAGAAGTTCAAAGGGTGTATCAGGGGTGTCATTAAATTCAGGAATGTAGCAATCGCTGTGTCAATTTCAGTGTGTGGAATCATATTGAAGTAGTTTGGGATTAAGGCAACATACGCTATGCTAGGGTGCAGTGGACGAGGTTTGCAGGGTTAAAATGATGGGTGAGTGGTCGGACAGTGCAGCAGGGCCTATTTCCTCATTTATCAGTGATGTTGTCAGTCATGGGGAAGTAAGGTAAACATTCATTCTGCTATATGTTTGATGGACAGCAGAGTAATAGGTGTATGCTTTATCGGAGGGATGTATCCAGTGGTCGAATTGGGGGGAAAAAAATAGGGGAACTGTGGGCGGAGAATTAGAGGGTGGGAATAACCCAACGATTGGGTCAGTGGGCGGAGTCAGAGGTGTGGCCAGAAAGAGAAAATCATTCTAATTTTTAGTATTTGTTTGGTATTTCACTACCCAGTTACTGTCAGGCGCTGATCCAGAGCGCCTACCGCACGTTCCGCCATGATAGAACTACGAGGCCCAGAATCCTCGGCGGCACATAGGCGGGGCGGGAACCAGTGAAATACGCGACTCAGGAGCCAATCGAGGCGCGTAATACTGTATCGAGAAGCACGCTGGTTATTGCTGACCGTTACCGAGCCAAGAAGACGCAAGAGCTCGCGTCTGCGGCTTCGGAGGAAAAGCGGGATTTGTTCGTGCTGTTAAGACCGCCAAAAGACTCCAGTGCAGGAGTGTTCGGTTCCGACTCTCGGAACTTCCCCGCGGGACGCTGCGTTAAGCGTCGCCGCGTTCTAAGACCACCGGACTCACCCAGGATTCGGAGAGAACTGCCAAATACCCCGAGCTGTGAGGACGGCGCGGAGAATACCATTGGACTCCACAGGGGAGAGAGAGAGAGACTACTCGACTTCCGGCAAGTAGCGCGTTGTCCGAGTGCGAGGGCAAAGACTCCGTATCAGTACCGTTGTGGGTGATGATACCACGAGCTCTTTGAAAAGTAATACGAGACTTTGTTTCAGTAAACTCATGGGGCTGATAAATCCTGGACAACGGTGCAAGACATTTGTATTATAGTATCATCCCTAAGGGAAGGGATCTTCCAGGTTCACTGAGGGAGGTGGGTTTGTGCTTAGGAAAGGGCAACGGGAGCAGAAGGAAGTCAATAGAGGGTGTGGAATTGGAGGTGGCGTGTCATCTCAGAATGTGTTTTTGCTGTGTTTGGAACAGTAAGTTTGAGGTGCCACAGTACACTAGCGAGACCTAATGAGAGTAGGCTATTGTTGTGATTAATCTTCCTTTGTTTTTCTCTTTCTTACTTTCTCTCTTACCATTCTCTCAGGACTTCATCTTCCTTGTCCCTCGCCTGATTGTTCTGGCACTCTGTGTTACAATAACCAGAGCCGGAAACGTCGGGGGGTGGAACCCTTGTGCCTCACTCGAAGCCCCAGGAACGACGGCGGTCGTGACAGTTACAGCGTATTACGCTTTTTAATTCCACCAATGGATACACGTCTATTTAAGGTATATTAGAACATTGGAATGTTGGAAGCTCCATTGAAAACAATGGAGTAGCGCCGGGCTTATAATGGCTGGTATAAGCCCGGAGCTCCAGCATTGCAATGCTTCTTTGTTCACATCTTTGGCTGTGAACAAAGGCTTCAGGGAGCCTGAGGGGATTTCAATCCCCTCGCGCTCCCTAAAGCCTTTGTTTAATTTGTTAGAACATTCTGCCCTCTAGTGGCAGAATGTTCTAATAGTCTTATAGCCCTTCGTAGCTGGGCCATACCTGCTATTAAAGTCCCGCTCCCTTGTTAAAGTCCCTCGCCTTTGACTCCGGCCTTTAGCGCTGGAGCGGGCCTTTAACAGCCGGTATAGCCCACTACGGCAGGTTATAAGGCTATAATATGAGTTGTTGACATTCAGAAAGTGGGATATGTTTCCAATCACAAAATGCCCCAAATACGCTTAGAAGTGGAATCACAAGCCATTTGTCTCCGAGCATGAAGTTTCTGTCATCAGCACTTCTCGCTTTTTCAGCAAGAGCAGTTCAAACATGAATGGCAAAATATCCTAGTTTGCAAATGTTTACTATGTAATTATGACTATGCAATATTTGCCACATAATGCATCATCTGCTTGCGGTCCTTGTGGTTGCGTTTTGACTTTCTGGGCACCCACTCACCTCCGTACCTGTATTTTTCCTGCCCCGCTGTCCTGCTGCTCTCCGTCCCCCGCTGCCGCCATTACCAGCTGCGGCCGCTGTGCGGGGACGGACTTCACTTCCCAGCATTCCATGCGCCAGGGGAACAGCTGACGCCGATTACGCGCCAGGAGGCGCTCATAAGGAACGGTGCTTCCCCCGCGTCGCGGGACGCGCGCGGGCGTCGCCGGGCTGAGCCCGGGCAGAGGGCGGGCCGTCTGTGGCCGTCCGGGGCAGGACGAGGCTGGGCTGGGCCCCCCCTTGCATCGCTAAGCCGTACAGGTATTTACATAAAGTATGGGGAAACGCACGATGAAGTCTATACCTACTAATACTGCTACCCCTATCGAGCTGCCCACATCGATTGATGTATTACTGGCAAATGCCCTCACCATGGTTACCAACGAGATTGCGGACACCGAACGTAGGATGTCCTTCGGACTTCCTACTACTACCTTGTTATGCTCCCAGTCCCCTAACAATTCTCCTACTTTGGGTCTCCCCCTCTCCCCTACAGTAACAGTTATCAAAACATCAGCACAAACTGATATTGTAACTTCCATTACTGATACAACCAGCTTGGTGACTGTACCTGTAACTGTTCAACTAGCGGAATCCGCATCAGACAAAACAACACGTCCTGTCACAACAATAAGGGAGAAACGCAAAAGAGGCCCAGTGAAATGTACCATAAATAAAAGGAAACAACCAAGCCGCTGTAGAAACCAACCCACGCCACAAAGTTTATGGAATAAAAATAAAGGAAATGACTGTGAAATAGTGCTATCAGGCTTCGTGGAGGACTTATCTTCGCAACTTTTACCAGCGGATGAAGGAGCGGGAAGATCTACCGTCCCTGTCTGTAGTCCAGTATCTCCTGCCCGGGACAAGGGTATAAGTGAGGTCGTTAGACTATGTGATGAGATTGACAATTCGGTCAGTACCCAGACTGAGCATACTGACCGCAATATCCAAGCCAAAGTTAATGGTAACCTGGTTGAAACTATCGTTGATACCATTTTTAAGCAAGTAGAAATTCAAATAGCTAAGCAATTTAATCTTGTTTTTAAAAGACTGGACAAAATCGAAACCCTTGTAAAAAAAGAGGAAATTAAAAGGAAAGGCACTATGAGTGTGGATGTCGCCCGGGGTGAAAAAATTATGAATAAATTAGAATCATTATGCAATGATCTGAGGGAGGGAGGTTTGGCCATTATTAATGATCCCGGCCATAGTAACACCAAAAGTCTAACAGCGGATAAAGCCGTTCCGTCTAGCAGTACTTCAACCAATATCGAACCCGCACTGACTAAGGGCCCAAATCATGATTCTTTTGGAACAGCAGGAAGAGCTATTACTAATACCGTGAGCTCGGATGCCAATCCTACTATTACCCCATCAGTAACCCGAAAAGATAGGACAGGCAATAAACCAGAGAGTGTAAGTGCAAGTAGAGGTGCGACAGTAAGAAATAGCACCACTAATAATTTAGGACCATTACTTCACTTACCCCCAGAAGCCTGCCCATATGTTCTTGTGCTAGCTGGTGTACCAGCCCTTAATGAAAATCAAAGTGAGTCATGGCAACAATTGCACAATAAATGCACTGATTGGCTGACTAAACATAAAGGGGCAAGATGGAACATATCTAATGAGATTATATCAACCCGTCGGGTAAGCTGGGTGGGCCCACAACACAAAAATATCAGTGGGGACTGCATAGTGATTAACTTCCGACACCCGAGTTCAGTAAGATTCTTTTTAGACATACACAATACCTATGCCAATACATCGACTGCCATAACTCTTCACCCACTGGGCCATTTTTATAGGCCTCCACACAGAATATTCCAAACGGCCCCTAATACAATTCCTTTATTCAACAGATTCTCCGCCCTATCTGAATTAGGTAGCCTAGATTGACCACTATTAACTTTCTCCACCACACCGGATAAGGCCACTAATACAATGCCTTTGGAAAGGGCAAAATTTATAAATACTCCTGTGTCCTGTCCAGATGGATTAATTTCACCCCTTGTAATACGCCCCTACCTTCCCATTGCCCAGCCTTCTCGCACCACTACTCCACCAACTGATACTCTCAGTATCATTAGTTGGAATATTGCTGGGCTCTCAAGCAAGATGAAAATTAAAGAATGGGTTACATGGATAAGCCATTTTGATGTGGTAATGTTGCAGGAAACATGGTGTACATGTCCTCAATTGCTGGAGGGTTTTTTTGCGCATAATCTTACTGCTTTGCCCTCTGTTTCGGGGCGACCAAGTGGTGGTTTATCCATCTGGGCAAAAGTCTCTAAAGATGTGAAAATTGAACCTTTACATGTGGTCAGTAAACATCTGATAGCTGTGAAATATGTTGCAAGGTTAAGAATTTGTCTTATAAACTTTTATAATAATGATTTTATTAACTATCCCAATCCTACTTTTCTGGAACTGTTTAATTTTATTGATGAAGTTGCAAATGGGGAAAAGTTTGGCCAATTTGATGGCATTTGTGTTGGTGGAGACTTTAATGCCCACATCCACCATACATCCCTGCCTTGTAGACGAGGTGCCGAATTATTGGATTTATTACATAGTAGGGATTTAGATGATGTAATGAGTCTATGTGGATCTCCCGAGGGAATTGAGCCGGCCCCTACTTACATTGGCCGTGGTAGTTCAACTACGATTGATTACATGTTTACCTCTTCCCTCCTTAGTGAAGTGCTATTTAGCTCTGAGGTTGTTAGTAGCCCATATAGCGATCATCTGCCCATAGTAATCCAACTTAAATCTATTAATAAACCTATAGGCCCTTGTGAGATAGGAGCCCAGAATATCACTGTCTCTACAGACAGGCTTAGGATTGTCTGGAGAGGGATCGACAATTATGAGATCCTATCTACTGTGATCAGGAATAATCCTCTGTTGATCTCCAAATGTTTAGCATTCGATGGCCCCGACATAATTAAGTCATTTTGTGATTTATGCATAGCTATAAAAAGGGCAATATCCAGACCGTCAAAAGAACATAACGTAACCGATCAAAGATGGTTTGATACTAATTGCTCGAGGGCCAATAGAGAACTCAGAAAGGCCTTGGCAGTTAAACCTCGAGATGTGTCCCTTGTCAGTTCACTACGCTTTAAATATAAACACGCACTAAAAGTTAGAACTGAGGAGCTTTTAATAAGTCACTGGGATAATCTAACGAAATCTGCTGCCCTAAAAGATTCAACCGGGTTTTGGAGAAACGTAAAGAATTTGAGAGCCCTGGGAAGTAACATCACCCCGATTAATTGCAATATCACAGGAGACTCATGGGTCACCCACTTTTCGAAATTATATGCGGAAGATGGAGATCATACCGAGGATAATTTCCCTGATAGCACCATTGCTATAACACTAGAGGAGGTAGAGGAAGCTATTGGAAATAGTGCCGGTAATAAGGCACCAGGCCCGGATGGTCTGTCTATCGACCAGATTAAATCCAATACAAGCTTCTGGGCCCCCTTACTCTGTAATCTCTTTAACAACTTGAGTAAGAAATCTATCCCCTCGACTTGGTCCAGTAGTACTATTGTACCTATTTTCAAAAAGGGAAATAGGTTGGACCCGGGGTGTTATCGACCAATATCGTTGATCGATAATACCCTGAAGGTCCTTGGCAGGGTCTTATTTGATAGAATTAGTATATGGGCAGATGACAACTCTATCATCCACCGTTGCCAGTTAGGCTTTAGGAGCAAACTTGGCACGGTGGAACAATGTCTGAACCTCAACCTTATAATGGCCAAATACACAAGAGCTAAACAATCCCCTCTGTATTTTGGGTTCATGGACCTAAGCTCAGCATTTGATTTTGTAAACCGCTCCCGCTTATGGTCCATTCTTTTAAACTACGGCCTAGATGAACCACTAGTCCACTTTTTGGCCAATCTCCATTGCAACCTGAAGGCCCGCGTCCGAATAAACAATGAAGGCGAGGTCTCAAACGAAATTTTAATAGGCAAGGGGGTCAGGCAGGGCTGCGTTCTGGCCCCCTTGCTTTTTATATTATACATCAATGAATTAACCCATTCTTTATGCAACCTGACAAAAGACGTTCCTATGATTAATAAGAAACCAATCCCGGCGTTACTCTACGCGGATGATGCGGTACTTATAGGCCGCACCCCGAACGCCCTACGTATTTTAATTTCGGGATTCGTTGACTATATGTCTGACTTAGGCTTGTGCACTAATTTTAGCAAATCTTTTATTATGACCTGTGGCCCTAAAAACTATAAAATCCCAAAGATTGTAATAGGTCAAAACTCCTTAAAAAGCACTTGCACTTTCCCATATTTGGGCCTGCCATTTTCTAATAGCGGCTCGTGGCAACCCCACGTAGCAATGGGGAGAAATAAACTCTCAAAATCAATCAACTCTGTTATCTCTCTCCGCCAACCGCGCCAGGCGGACGTGGTTCCTAGCCTATTACAAATTTATCGGAGCCAATGTCTCCCAACTGGCACATACGGGGCTGAAGTTTGGGGGTTTTCGAACTGTTCCGAATTACAGAGAGAAGAGAACAGATTTTGCCGGAAAATTTTGGGGGGAGTCATTTGTGCACCAACTACTGTATGCCATAATGAATTAAAACTACATTATGTTGAGGATTTTATAAGAGCCAGACCCGCACTGTTTTGGTTAAGGGTCTGGAAAAACCCGGCAGCTTCCCTGTCCCGCGAGATTATTATTGACTGCTTGAATTGCGAGAATGTTAACCTAATTCCTTGGATTAATGCGGTAGAAAAGAGCCTCAAGAGTGTTAATTATGGCCATCTTTTTACATACCCCAACCAGATTGATGGCTCCCACAAAAACCTAGTGAGAAGAGCACTCTATCAGCATTATCACA
Source organism: Triturus cristatus (assembly GCF_964204655.1). NCBI lineage: Eukaryota > Metazoa > Chordata > Amphibia > Caudata > Salamandridae > Triturus > Triturus cristatus. Next base: position 273,524,161 of record NC_140580.1, read on the forward strand.
TAGAGAGGGAAAGAGTAGATTTTGTGAAACCATCTACTATCAATTATCTACAAATCCAGGAATTATCCCTTGAATTCCCGATGTTACCTCAGCCCTATTTATGTAAAAAATTGGGCAGATGGAAGAGGACTCTACTCTTCAGATTCAGGGACCGGAGTATTATTAATCTTATCTGCTTTCCATTGGGCTACACTAAAAACCTGGAAAAATTAAATTGCCCATGTGACCATGGTGGAACCCAGAGTATGTTACACTTTATCTTTGGCTGTGGTTTTTACATGAAGTTTACAAGGCACTATTTAATCCCCTATTGTAGAAAACATGATTTGACCGACCTCAATCACGCTTATAGACATTTTTTAATGTTGGGATCTGATGAATTAATTTTTAGAGTTTGCAATTTTCTTAATGCTATTGTATGCTCACGCAGGTCCTTGAGAATTGATTAATTCTGTATCAAGATATGCACTTTGCACTTTAAAACGTGATTTGCACTAAACCTAATGTATTATAACGCATTTGTCTTGTTTTCATAATACCTATATTCACCCTTTGCTATACACTGCTACATATTGTATTTAAGGTGGTTCTATGCATTGTACAGTATAAAGGTTATTTGAGTTTTCATTGCTGTTTTTTATAAATTATATTTGTAAATGATAAGTTGTGGCCCAAAATTGTAGTATCATATGTGTATTTTTAAAATTTACTTTGTGCTTTTATGGATGGTTTTTGAAATCCGAATAAAGTCTATTTGAATTGAAAATGCATCATCTGCTGCATAATTTTACGAGTTTAACCAATAATTTGTTTGTAGCTCAAATGGATCAAAAGTTACTAAAAGATGTGACTTGTCTTTCTGAGAAGTGGAGGGCCCTTTGCAAAGATTGACTGGTCACCTTTCTCACTGCTACATTTGTATGTTACACTGGTACCTTTGCAGAGGCTGTTAGCATGTGTAAAAATGTCAAAATAATAAAGTATCAGAAAATATGCTGCATTACGCTGCAGCCTTTCTTTTGCTGCATAATTTAGTCAACACTGGCATAATTTTGTCCCCCATTGCTGCATAATTCCAGTGCCCCAAAGCAGGCTGCACATGTTAAATATGCTTGTGCATGAAGCAGAGAGACCATGAAGTTTGTGAACTTAGTTTGGTGTTCGTGCAAATCCTTCATTGCCGATCCCTGGTGAGTTGCAGCTACTACTGCTGAAACAAAGCCAATAGAGGTACCAATGGATGAGGTGGACTGGCTCCAAGGGTAGGGCCGACTTTAGCCCTGGTGGAGCCCTGTGCGACAATATTTGTTGGTGCCCCGCAATGACTCCCTTTGCCACAGATTCCCTCAATACCACCCTTTAACAGTGCTCCTCAAGTCTCCATAACCACACTCTCTCTCTCTCAGATGCATTTAATTTGATGTACAGCACCACTGATACCAGTGTAGGTTGTCAGAGCACTTTACATCACATGCATTACACAGAGACAATCAATTATACGTATGTAAATCACTGTATAGGACATTTTACATAAGATAAAGGACTACAAGGTGTAGGAGTCACATAACAACTATACTAGTAGGCAGTATAGTTTAATAGTGTTTGGTCTGGAGAAACACAAACTCTGAATTTAGAACGTAATACCATGGTTGGGGCTTCTCTTTAATAACCAGAATTGATTTCTATCCAAATTAACTCTTTTTGCAACATTAGGATAATCAAAGACTGGGGAAAAAAACAATGCTCTAGTTTATATCTTACAGTTTCCATTCAGCTCTTAGATGACAGTTAATAGCTCTATGTTAGGATTTCAACTTATAAACTGCAAGTAACAAAAGGATCTCTCTGACAAAAGCAGTGACCCACTGACCTATTTACATTATGTGCAGTTTGTGATCTGCATGGTACATGTTCTCTGCAGCAGGCACATTAACCCTCTACGCTACTTTTCCACAAGTCAAAACTTCCACTTGACAAAACTCCATCTCTCTCTATGAAGAACATTAACCACCAGAATTATCATGGCATTGTTATTGTTGCTGAAAATTGCTGGAGGCCAGGATGGAGGCAGCAAGTGCTTTTAGAAACAAAATATATTTGCCCATAATCCTGTGAGTTTGCAATCCTGTTTGTATGGGAATACTTCTCTGATTCCAGATATGTATTTTGATGACTTCTCAGACTAGAAGGTTACAAGAATTCTATATTCCAAACATCTGCACTGCTGCAGCAACTATGGATCACAATTGCCTTAGCAAGGATGCTATGGACCACAAGGAACTTCAGGCGTTTACAGTGGCGGCCGCCGTTTAAAGTCTTGGGAGAGTCCTGTGCCTCCTTAGAGATAAGCTGTTATATTTGTTTCCTGAGCTGATTTTGAAACGTGCTTCACTTTTCCTGACCTTAGTGTTCTTGAAAGAGTAGAGCCCCATTATAAAACCTGCCATGTATTCATTCAGCTGTTTAGTGCGGCGCCTCACTCTGAGATGTGAGGCTTGTTTTCATTCAGCTGTTTAGTGTAGCGCCTCACTCTGAGATGTGAGGCTTGTCTTCAAGTGGTGCCCACACACTGAGCACCCCCATCTTCCTCCGTTCCTGAAAGCATGAATGTTTGGGAGATCAGGTGTAGCACGGCGCACAGAGGTGAGAGCGTCATATGCAGGGCAGCGTCCGAACAATAAGCATATGTATTTCATCAGCACACTTTAGGGTCACACTTGGACTTTTTTGTTATAGTCATAATCATTATTGTAATTATTGCTGCTATTGTTATTATTTTTACTTTTATCTCTGACTAAGCCAGTGTTTCACCTTTGTATGTTAGGGGTCTCGCTATGAACCTCTAACAGAGAGTAGCAACTGTAGCGCAAGGAGAAAGTGGAAAGGAGCTGGCCTATGTAACTCCCTACTCCGTCAAGAGGTGAACTGAGTCCTAACCGTTGCCACAAGTCGCCCAGAATTCTCCCTGCCGCAGTGGTGCACCGACCAGGCTCCAAGTCTAGTTTCCTGGACAGTGCTTCGTTTTACATTTTGGTGCTCTTAGTCTTTTAGATCTCTTTGAAGCGTCTATAAAATAAAGCAATATTCATTTAGTTATTTTTTCACATTTTAAACAATTTATTTCTCTACAGTCCCAAGGCTGCTCTGAAACAGAAAAATTTCAGAAAAAGACATTTCCAGCAGAAGTGTTTTTGGTTTTTGGATCCATTTCACCGAGGAACAAATAAACGAAAAGAGGAAAGAGAGGGTAACAAACCGTTTCTTGAAGTCACGGTTTCCAGTAAGTGAGAAGAAGCAAGACAGAAAGAGACGGAGGATGAGTGAGAAAGAGTGGGGGGCAGGTGTCAGCGGCAGAGCAGAGGTCGACACTGACCTTGTCTTCTAGAAAGGTGGGGCCGGCATCGGACCCGCCGATAATATGGCGGTCCTGCCGGCCCCCGACGACCCAATGGAGGCGGGCTTGTCGCGCACAGCAGTGACGCGACAGGCTCGCCATCCCTCCATTGGCAAACCGGGTCGTGGCCCGGAAGTGAAAGAACTCACTTCCGGGTCACGCGAGTACTCGCCCCAAATAAAAGGCTGGGGAGCGGAGGAATCTTCCTCTTTGCCTTCCGCGCTCCCCAGCCTTGTTGTGCGACCTCATTAGGAGGTCGTTGTTTTAATATATTTGTCCTTTTCTTTTTTCTTCAGGTGCTGCTGGTTGGCGTTTTTTTCACGTCGTGGATTTCGGAATAATCGGCAGGCCCCCCTTTTACGGAGTGTGGACCAGCAAAGAGGAAGCGTGGCTTAGCGCTGAGATTGTGGAGAGTTTCACGAGTGCCATCGTTCAAGCCCAGAAATTGTTAGCTCTGCGTTTTCATCGGCTTCTGGGGTGGAACATCGCCGATCGCGTCTGACATCGCGACGTCGTGCCGGATTTGGTGCGCGGTTCGGGCCCGTGAAGTTCTAGGTCGGGTAAGTCCGGATATTGCGGTCGCGGTCGCGGTGCCGGAATATCTGCCCCCCTATCCCCCCCGCCCCGCACCTCTGAAGGCGCGCGCACGCTAAAACATTTTGTTGTGGTGTAGCGCGAGCCTGTGTGTACGGCATCGAGCGCTCCACCCGCCCGCTGCATTTCTGGAGGTAAGGTCATATTGGCGTTTCTATAACTCAAGCCTCAGCTCATGTGCTGGATGCTCACTTTAAACAGAGGCTTGAAGGCAGCTCTGGAAGGTTAAAAGGAAGACACGCGGCCAGGGTGACGTTAAGCTGCATTGTTTGTGCAATTCTAAATCGATCCCATTTATAAGCGCACACAGAGGGGGAAGATAGCATGCATTTGTAAATAAGCAACAAGACAAGGAAAGCATTCACTTGCGCGGTTGCTGCTGGTTCAAACCCGGTTATGTTTGGTAATTAGGTGATTTTAGGCGATAAAGTACACCTGTTATTTGCATATGAAGCAGGGTTGTTTTCAGTTTAAACCTATTGGGATGCAATTGAGAATATACAGGTGTGCAAGCAACAGCAAATTCGGGTTTGCAGTGTATAGTATTTGTGCAGCATAAAACAAATATACAGTTGAAGTATCATCAAGCTGATAATTGTTCTATAGGAGATTAAGAGGCTAGCGGACTGTGTGGTGGTCTTAAAACATATATATTGCAGATATACGGCAGTAATACTGTGCTGAGGAATTAAGTTTACCAAGAGAGCGTTCTTAGGTTGGTGTCTTGAAGGTGGTTGTCTCTAAGCTAGCATTGTACACGCGGTGTTAGTCTAAGGTCATAGCATTTCGTACATAAGTGACTATGGCAGGTCAGATGAAGCGGGCGACAAGCGCTCTCGCATGGAGTTCATGATGGAGACAATGATGCGAAAAATGGTTAGCATGGACAAGAAATGGAAGAAAGTAGATAGACTGGGGAGGAATTTGGAGGATCTCAAGCAGAGGGTTGAGGGTCCATAGAGAAACCCAGGCGCACCATAGTACCCCCCAAGCCCAGAGGGGAATTGGATCCACTTCCAAAGCGGGTTAGGCCAAAGAAAGGGGGGTTGAAACCTAAAGCAACGACGCCAGTGTCTCAGCCTAATGAAGGGGAGGTCCCTGGTCCATCAGGAGTGGTCCCGCTTGGGGGTGTCCCTGAGAGTCCCCTGGTTCCGACATTGCCAGTAGGGGGGGGTACCTATGGGGGAACCATTAAACTGAGCCATTACCGGTTGTTCCGTCAAGCGCAGTACCGGTAGCCATCACGCCACAGGGCGCAGGAGTGCCAGAGACTGGGGTCCCTAAAGATAGCACAGTGGGCATAAATCCAGCCCCAGCAGATTTGGTGTCACATTTAGCGGCGGTTCTGCCTTGGTTGGGGAAGGCAGGAATATTGTCACCAGCTTTAGGCGGGAAGGACATGCAAGGCAACCCTGAGGCAGAGGCAAGGAAGTTGATTGCACAGTTTGTGGGGCAAATAGGAACAGGACAGGTGCCTCTTTCTCATCCTAGCCCCATTAATGGGGTTTCTCCAGGGGGCGCCAACAAAGAAGTACCAGTGATGGGCCAGGTGAAAGAGAAGCTGGCAGAGCCCGCGGGCGTGACTGCAGCAGGTAAGCAGGAAACACTGCCTATGCTGGGGGTGGGGGAATCTCGTACAGGGAGGGAGAATGTGGCTAGGCATGGGTCACGTGAACTGAAAGAACTCATTTGGTCGGGGTGCTATGTTAGCATGTTTTCACTGCTGGTGGATGAGAGGGAGAGAGAAGAAGCTAATAAACAGAAAGACTGGATGCTCCCCAGAGAATGGGCAAGCGAGTTATTACGATTCAGAGTAGAGAAGAACTTAACAAATAGGATCAGGGGTTTTTCAGTGTTTATGGCAGTAATGGCTGAACGTTTCCCCAACATTCAGGCAGAGATGGCGTGTTACCAGAACCACATTACCATGGCTCATGATAAGTACTGGGGATGGGGTTGGAAATGGTATGACATTAACTTCAGGAGGGCAAAGGCATCAGACCCTGCGCTATTTTGGAACATGGTGGACACGATATCTTGGTTGGATCAGTTTGGTGCACCTCAGACCAGTTTTCAGTTTAGCACAACGCAGGCGAGCAGAGGACAAGCAGGTCAAGCATTTCACCCTCATCAGCCTTATCAGCCCTTTCGGTCTGCGCAGAACTAAGGCCCTACCCAAAGCTCAGGTGGGGGAGGGGGGCGAAAGGGCACATGTTGGGATTTTAACAGAAGAACATGTACTAGGGCGCCAGGCACATGTAAGTTTAAACATGCCTGCTCTATCTGCGCAAACCCTTCCCACCCAGAATCCAAGTGTCTCAAATAATCAAGGGATAAAGGCAAGAGAAAGCAGGATTGATGATATTGGGCACCAAGTCACACATTCCCCCATTGACATCATAGCCATGAACCCTTGGCTGAACAAGTACCCCTGTCATGCTACTGCTAGGACACTACAAGAAGGTTTCACATATGGGTTTAGGATTCCTGCCCTGGGTTATGTAGGGATGCCTGACTGCAAAAATCAGTTGTCAGTGAGGACTAACCCTGGAGTGGCGGCAAATAAAATTGCTAAAGAGCTACGCTTGGGCAGAATAATGGGCCCCTTTTGATTGCATCCCGGTACATAATTGTGTTTGTTCACCACTGGGTGTTGTCCCCAAAAAAGAAGAGGGTGAATTCCGGTTGATCCATAACCTATCTGCACCTAGAGGCAACTCACTAAATGATGCAATCAGTGATGAAAGTTGTAGTGTGAAATACGCGTCTTTTGATCACGCTGTTGAAATGCTCAAGGGGCTGGGCCCTGGCGCATTGATGGCAAAGTCCGACATTGAATCGGCATTCCGCCTTTTACCAGTTCACCCGGAGGATTTTCACCTACTAGGTTTCAAGTTTCAAGACCAATTCGACATGGATATGTGTATGCCCATGGGTTGCGCAGTCTCCTGCGCCTATTTAGAAAAGTTCCGTTCTTTTTTGGAATGGGTTTTTAGACGAGTGACTGGGCACCAGTCTGTCATGCACTATCTAGATGACTTTCTTATCCTGGGGTCGGCGGGCTCCCAGAGGTGTGCGTGGGCACTGCATGAATTCTGCACACTCATGCGGGCTTTTTGGGGTTCCCCTGGCGCCGGGAAAGACAGTTGGACCAACGACAAAGATGGAATTTTGTAGGTATTGAGCTAGATTCTGTTCAGGGCTGTTTTCGCTTGCCAGAAGATAAGATTAAGAAATTCAGGGTAACTCTACAACAATGCTTAGCTAAGGAAAAGGTTACCTTGCATCAGTTGCAGCAAACTGTAAGACAGTTGAACTATGCCCTTAGGGTGATCCCAATGGCACGCCCATTTTCTCGCTCTATCGCCCAAGCCATGACCGGACTTCAAGAAAAACATCATCATACCCGGCTTTCGTCTGAGGTCAAGCAGGACATGCAGATTTGGATGGCATTCCTGCAAGACTTCAACGGCAAGGTGGTCTGGCCTGGTCCACCCACTACGTCTGCAGAGCTAGGTTTATGGACTGACTCTGCGGGTAGTGTGGGATTTGGCGCCATACTTGGCAATGAGTGGGTGGCGCACAGGTGGCCAGATGCATGGGTGCAGAATAGTCTGACAGCTAACATTGGTTTCTTAGAATTGTTCCCTATCTGGGTCGCCTTAACGGTATAACCGGACAGGTTGCGTAACCAATCGGTGGTATTTTGGTCTGACAACATGACTGTGGTAGAGTGCATCAACCAGCAGGCAGCGAGAAGTAAGATGATCCTCCGCTTGCTAAAAGAGATTGTTCTTTTGTGTATGAAGGAGAATATACTGTTTAAGGCTAAACATGTCCCAGGTGTTTTGAATAATGCTGCTGATGCACTCTCTCGCTTCAAGATGCAGGTCTTCAGAACACACCTCCCTTCTGCAGAAACGAACCCAACACCCTTCCCAGACGTACTTTGGCTGATTGGTGCCCCCAACTACCGAACCTTGTGACAGCTAGCTTAGCTCCCAGGACCAAGAAAGCCTATTAGGGGGCGTTTTGGGCATACTGCACTTTTTTAGGGAAGGAATGGGCGGAGGATTGGCACACCCCGAGGGCACTGCTGAGCTACTTAGGCGCATTACATGATGAGGGACGCTCAGTGGCGGCGGCCAGGCGACACGTGGCAGCGATATCTTTCTTTGCCCAAGCTAGGGACAAGGGGGACCCCACTGATAGCTTTACAGTCAGGAAGGCTCTAAAGGGTTGTCAGTGCATTCAGGGGAATACACCCGATTCAAGGCGCCCGATAGGAATGGAACTATTAGCCGCCCTACTGGTCACATTGGACGCCGTCTGCACGACAAGAGAAGAAGCGTTATCATTCAGGGCGGCCTTCTCACAAGCATTCTATGGCGCATTTTGCATTGGGGAATTGGTCGCCCAGAATAAGCAGGATGCACAGGGCGGTTTACAGTGGGATCATGTCAAAATTCAGGGTGATGCCCTATTAATATGCATTAAAAAGTCCAAAACTGATCAAGAGGCTCACGGGGAAGGGTTAGTTTTGCATAGAGCACATGGCAATCCATGCTGCCCAGTAACACAATTGGAAGCATTTTTGAATCAGAGATCTCCTTTAAGGGGTGGGACTCTAATAATCCATGCAGACGGTACGCCTCTCACCCGGTTTCAGTTTAAAAGGCTTATGGACATGGCAATTCAGCAGATAGGTTTGGATCCTGCGCGCTTTGGAACTCATTCGTTCAGGATAGGGGCTGCAACGAGGCAACGGCGAGGGGGTTACACAGCAGCAATGTCAAAAGGATTGGGAGGTGGTCCTCCAATTGTTATAAATGTTATGTGCGGATGCACATGTTGTAAGTGGGCCGTGTGCACTGTACTAATCCATGTCTTTTTTGCTTAAACTTTACAGTTTCTCGAACATGTCACGCAGGGGGGAAACTGGCGTCGGAGCATCCACAAACACAAGACGGTTTTGCAACTCTGCCAGCATCAGGAACACAGGTGGTTTGGATAATTGGCCATTCCTACGTGACACGTTTGAAGGCTTTTTTCTGTTCAGGGAACTACAGAGACAGGGCGGAGCAGGCTGGTCTAGAAGCTGCATTCCATGGGAGGGGGGCCTTCGTTTGAATCAATGCAGGGGTTTTATAGGGGATTTGCTGAAGAAAGGGGGTCCCCGTCCAGATATCATTATCCTACACCTGGTAGGGGATTAATTTGGTGCATCTTGGTAGGAGGGGGCTGGTGGAATCCATAATCACAGAAGTGGGTTGGTTAGCAAAAACATGCCAAGGATGCACCATCGCTTGGTCACAGATGGTACCTAGATGTCAATGGAGCGGTGGGGAGTCTGTAAGGGCACTGAACCACTCAGTAAGACATATCAACAACAAGATAGAGGTTGTTTAGGTCTCCTCATTTGCAGACGAACGTCCATGGGTGTATCAGGGGGGACCCGTGCTTCCTAAAAGACGGTGTCCATTTATCAACTGTGGGGAATGCAATCCTATCGGAGAATCTGCTGGCGTGGTTGTTGGGCTTGAGGAGCAGGGCAAGACTTCCTAGTTAGCCTAAGGTGGGGGGGGCAGATAGTCGGGCAACTATGCTGGCCTGTGGCGGTAAGGTCATGATTGGTGAGCAGTAAATTTAAGGTCCTTAGGGGCGGCGCCATTTCTTGAATGGGGTCGCCCATGGGGGAGGGATAAGTCGTCCCTCCTAGAACTCTCCAGGGGGCAGTTACAGCCGTTGTGGCTGTATGGGTGCGGGGGAGGGGGAGTTACGCTTTTCCTAGGCTGGTTGGCCACCCCGCATGTGCACAATGGCGCCAGTAAGGGGCGCAGAATTGCAAGGGCCCCCGATGGAGATAGTATACAGGGCGTACGTGGGTAACTGGGGGGGGGTGGAAGTACACTCACAGAGAACGGGCCCTCTGCGCATGCGCACTCAGGCGGGAGGGCAGGGCTTTAATTGATACGGATCTGATGCCAATTATTGACCTTGCCGTATGCTCAAACATGGATACGCAGAAAATGATTGCCATTATGATTATGAATGATGTGATGCTTAGATTCGGATAGGAATAACTTGTATTAGAGTTATGTTAAGGATAGCCATCTGATATCTGTACATTCCAATGTAATCAAATGTCAATTATGATTATCTGCGTAAATTATGTAAAAATTAATATTCACTGTTTTGTTTAATTCTGTAATAAATACGGCCGGGGGTTATCTACGACCCCCTTTTCCAACTAAACTCTTGTTCCTGATATTCTGTGGGTCGGAAGAAGGGAGGAGGGGGTATAGGTAGTACCAGGCCATATAGAAAGGTGGGGCCGGCATCGGACCCGCCGATAATATGGCGGTCCTGCCGGCCCCCAACGACCCAATGGAGGCGGGCTTGTCGTGCACAGTAGTGACGTGACAGGCTCGCCATCCCCCCATTGGCAAACCGGGTAGTGGCCCGGAAGTGAAAGAAATCACTTCCGGGTGATGCAGGTCGCCAGATCCCACCCCTCCCTGAGGGGCGAATACTCGCCCCAAATAAAAGGCTGGGGAGCGGAGGAATCTTCCTCTTTGCCTTCCGCACTCCCCAGCCTTGTTGTGCGACCTCATTAGGAGGTGGTAGTTTTAATATTTGCCCACCCACCATACCCTAGAGAAAAAAGTTGTGATTTGTACGTGCAATTGTCTTCTTTTTCATCCCAGGTTGTGATGTGTAAATAAAAAAAAAATCTCAATTTTTATGGTAAAATTTTCGTATTTTAGTGCGATTCCGTGGTCAGGCAGTAAGGTCATGATTGGTGAGCAGTAAATTTAAGGTCCTTAGGTGGCGGCGCCATTTCTTGAATGGGGTCGCCCAAGGGGGAGGGACAAGTTGTTCCTCCTAGAACTCTCCAGTGGGCAGTAACAGCCGTTGTGGCTGTATGGGTGCGGGGGAGGGGGGAGTTACGCTTTTCCTAGGCTGGTTGGCCAACCCGCACGTGCACAATGGCGCCAGTAAAGGGCGCAGAACTGCAAGGGCCCCCGATGGAGATAGTATACAGGGCGTACGGGGGTAACTGGGTGGGGGGGGGGGGGGGGGAAGTACCCTCACGGTGAACGGGCCCTCTGCGCATGCGCACTCAGGCGGGGGTTTAATTGATGAGGATCTGACGCCAGTTATTGACCTTGCCGTAGGCTCAAACATGGATACGTAGAAAATGATTGCCATTATGATTATGAATGATGTTATGCTTAGATTCGGATAGGAATAACTTTTATTAGAGTTATGTTAAGGATAGCCATCTGATATCTGTACATTCCAAGGTAATCACATGTCAATTATGATTATCTGCGTAAATTATGTAAAAATTTATATTCACTGTTTTGATTAATTTTGTAATAAATACGGCCGGGGGTTATCTACGACCCCCTTTTCCAACTAAACTCTTGTTCCTGATATTCTGTGAGTCTGAACAAGGGAGGAGGGGGTATAGGTAGTACCAGGCCATATCTGAGGTGGAAGGAAGAGACGTTGCAGTTCCTTCTCTGCCCGTCCCGCCCGTCCCTGGACGGGTGTTCAAAATAATAAAGTAGGGGAACGGAATCAATAAAATTAAAGAAGTAGGGGCACGCCGTGCCCTGCCGATCCCGCTCACTTCGACCACTGGATGTATCTTGCGCCAAACATCCACAAGTCCCACATCTGCCAACCACTGGAGACCTGCCGCTGTAAATACTCCGGTGCCTACCAGTCTCTGGGTCGATCTATCCATAGTGAAATTGGGTGCCAGATTAAAATCCCCACCCACCAATATGTCTGAATCAGGTGAAGTTAGTACACGACCCACTGCATCTAATATAAAAGGTTCCTGATGGTCATTAAGGGTGTAAAATGTGGCACCCGTAAATGTAGTGGAATGTAAGGCAATATGGAGCGAGAACAATCTCCGCCTGTGTTTGTACCACTCTGCCTGGGAAAAGTGTAACCAATAACACCGCGACTCCAGCTCGTTTGTGTGGACCTGAAGAAACAAACTGGTGATCAAACCAACGTGAGCGCATTCAAGGCCAGTTGATGAGTCTCCTATAGGAGACAAACATTACAACTGGACTCCCTAAAGTAATAAAAGAGGGGCTATTTTTTATTTTACAGTTTTACTAAACTCAGGATCGTGTTTCTGCATTCAGGAATCGGAAGACTAACCCTGAAATCGGTAGTCCCCGCCTGCATCGGGATTATTGGTATGGTGCTTGGGTCAGTTGCTCAGAGCCCACGGTAGGTAGGGCGCCAGGATATCTGAAGTAAAATACCTTAACCCAACCCCCGCCCTCCAGGATAGGCCCAGTACTTCCTACTTGCCCCATGGCAGTCCCAATGGGGTACTGACAGACCACAAAAGAAAGGCTATAGCAATACGAAAGCAGCACTTCCTCGCCTCTACAAAATAAACACAATTGCAGCCTGTGGTAGACTTTCTAGTTCGTATATTTAGAGTTTTTTTTTTTTTTAAACAAATTGTAGTCTTTGCTGCATGAAAAAACGTTCATTGGCTTTACTGACTCCCTGAGTTAAGTTAAAACAAGAGGTTCCGTACGATAAAGGACCCTTTTAACTCCGCGAGAAGGATCTTAGTCATAAAGCTCCTCCGTGACGTGAGACGCACCAATCAATCTATGCAGGAGGTGCCTCGGAAGAGAGGAGGCGCTACTGCTTGGAGCCCTCGCCGGGACCCTGACAGAAACAACGCAGGAATTGGTGATACAGTGACTGGAAGAAGCCAGCAGCCCCGGCGCCTCCTTGTCCGACACCTGAGCTCAGGTCTCGGGCCCAGCAGCCCCTGCGGGAGGCGGCGCTGTTCCTGTATCCTGGCCGAGGTGAGGCACTTCCGGCTTACGGGCTCCGTGGCAGTGACGTGGCTCAACCGAGGCGGCAGGGGCAGCGGGAGCCGGGGTCGGGCTGAGCTTAGCGCGGAAGGTCGGGGAAAGGACCAGTTTTTATCGCCGTAAGAAGAGAGGCGCTCGCTGGCAGGAAGGAGAAGCGAACAGGAAGAAGCGCCTCTTGGGCCCACTGCTACCAGAAACCAACCGGAAGCGGCTACGGAGAGCTGTCAGGCAAGGCCGCCGGGGGGAGCAGCAGCCGCCCAGCGGGCAACAGAAGCCTCCTTGAGTTGCAGGAGCCCCAGGCATTTGCAGCAGCTACCCCAGGGGGACAAGGAGTAATCACGGGAGGAAGATCCGGCCTCGGTGTGTACAGGACATGGACCCGTTAAAGATGCGACTGGCGTTACTCCTCCTCTGCGCCTCCCCTCTGCTGCCCGTCCAGGCAGATGAACATGAGCACACGGTGAGTGACACCGGACACAGAGGCCTGCCCTGGAGTAAATACCGAATGTGCGGTTACGGTATATTGAAAGAGTGGGCTAGGGGGTAGTGATACTGCAGTTTACATACCGGCCAATGGTTGGGTTGATAATCCGGGGGGGGGGGGGGGGGAGAGGACGCTATACAATCCTGTATACTGCAAAGTGGGCCATAGTCCGGTCGAAGCTTGCTAGGGATAACAATAATCCCATGTCAGGAAAGCGGGAGGAACAGGGATTGCTTTTCATGTCTCAAGAAATGTCAGTTTGGAGGGGGTGTGGTGGAGGGGGGAGGGAGCGGTGGCTTTCACGGGTCAACTTTTAAGATCTAGGCGGGCAGGAATAACAACTAGTCATACGAGTCGTGAGACTGGTATGGACAAAGTCGCAGTACGTAGGTGATGTGTTAAATGGAGAAACTAAGCCTTGCAGGAGATGTTTAAGGCCTGGACGAAGCGAGCCACAAGCAGAGCGTTCTTGACAGTCACAGATTAAGACCTGTACTGAAGGAATAATGGGGGAAATCAGTTCAGAGCTTTGAGACAATGAACGAGGGTGGCGTGTGGTTGAATCCCGAGGCTACCGAGCTTTTACTAGTCTTGAAACATAGCTGTGAAATTGCCCTGTCTCATGAGTGATTTCCTGCCGGTACGTTTTTTGTTGTTGTTGCTAACAACATCCAGTTTTTCGAGCCTAAAGAGCTGCATATGACTTGCTGTTTCGCTTTAGTGCTGTTAAATAAGAAACCCGGTCTGGTTGCAAGTCACCCGATGACATGGGGCTACTTAACATCATCTGTGTAGGATAGAATTTGTTGAGTGCACGGACACCCAAAGGTGTGAAGACGCTATTGCGGAACAATGGAATCAGTACAAGTGAAGTGGCCAGGAAAGGGGGTACAAAGATGTGAAGAGCAAGGTTGTCAGATGTTTTTTAAAGGCCGTAAAAGAATTCGCATCTGAAATATAGGTATGTATGGTGTTTAATAATTTGGCGGCTGCTACTGAGAAACAGCTACCACCCCATCTAGTCTTACGAAATTTGGGGATCATAAGATTTTTTCACGAAGAGGATCTTCTTTACCTCACTGGAATTTACTATTGAAAAAGCGTATGAGGGGCCATTATGATGGAGGGCCTTAAAATCCAGCCACAAAGCCTTAAAAGCAATGTGTTTTCTGACAGGAAGCCAGTGCAGGGAGCGAATCCCCTCCCTAGCGGCATACCGTTTGGGGGTGTTCAGAATGAGACGAGCTGCTGCATTCTGTACAATGTGAAGTTTGTTCAGGGAGGAACTATTGATGTTCAGATACAAAGCGTTGCAGGCGTTCAGCAGTGAGGTAATCAGGGCAATGATGACTGACTGGTGCAGCTCCGATGGGATGTAGGGGACAACCTTTTTCAGGGTCCTTGTGATGTAGAAGCAAGTGCTGACAGTGCGACTGACCTGAGCATCAAAGCTCAGAGTGTCGTCAAAGATGCCCCTAGGTTTTGGGCTGACCTGACAGCGGGGTGGGGGTGGAGAGGTCTGCAGTCACTGGCAACCAAGTGCTTTACCAGATGGAGTCTTGAGAACCAAGCACTTCAGTCTTGTCTGCATTAATCTTCAGAGAGTTGTCCTTCATTCTGCAGGTAGTTCTGGACATACACAGATTGAACTTTCCCGCCACCCACTGTAGGTCCCTAGAAATGGAGATGATATGCGTGTTGTCAGCTTTTGACAGCACTTGAAAATCAAATGAACTCACCAGGTTAGGCAGAGGGCCCACAAAGAGATTGAAAAGGGTAGGGCTCAGAGATGAGCCCTATGGTAGTCCACAGGGAAGACTGAAGGACTTAGCCTTGAAGCCTCCACAGCTGACAGTTTGAGTCCTGTTGGACAGAAATGAGTGGAGAAGCGGCAAGGCTGTCCCACCGACCTCCACTTGTTGCAGACTCTGAACCATCTGTGCCGGAGAGATGGTATCAAATGCTGCAGAGAGGTCAAGCATTATGAAGCTATGAGGATGACGTTACAGTGGCGTCTCCAATCTTGGTAGGAATGGATTTGAGCCGGGACCTTTAATTTAGCAGTCTAGAAGCAACCTAAACCTAGCCGGGAAGATGTTGTTTGTACTTCTTTTATAGTACCAATTCTAGCATCTGAGGGTAGGTAGTTATGAGCCACGAAGTAAGGCACTCTACAGCATGGGGGTCGATTCACCTAAAGGCCAGGGTTGGTGGAACTGACATCACATACCTTTTACCATAATGACATCACAGAAAGTGATAATGCATGACCCTGATTTTGTTTTTCCCAGGAAGCGTTGCATATTTTTCCAAAGTCACACACAAACTATACCCTGCTTTGCTTTCTTTTGCTTCAAGGGGGTAATCCATGGGTGGTTCATGGGCCTTCCCATGCAACCACCTGTGGGTTTTGATGCAGATCCCTATCTACAAACATTGGTAGACATGAATTTGTGCCAAAATGTTAATACTCCTCAAGGCATGCGTAATGAGGCAAAATATTTGTTTTTCCAACCTTGCATGTGTGCTGCGTTGCACAACACACATACAAATTGGGAAAAGCCCTAAAGCATCGTTTTTGTGTGAAAATGACCCTTTCCAGTACAAAACCTATGCTTCAGATATTGTACACACCATTGATTTGTGGTGGTAGGGTGCATGCGTTGGCACATGGCTGCAAAAGTGCACCAGTGCTCAGTAAGAGAAAAAATGCACCATATTTTAATAGATTAGGTGCATTATTGCTGCTGCGTTGCCTTGTCAAAGAACAGTAAATCTGAGCCTCAATCTCAGTCTCACTAGCTACTTGTCACTTATTTTCACCCGCACACACATTCTTGAAACCTCAAAATGTTTGCTAAAAGACCTATTAGAGAACTTTCTCTGCAATTGCCCCAAGTATTTGGATCTTTCTTCTTCTAGAGATTAGGGCCAGTCCTCCATTCGCTCTTTTAAAAAATGAAGTAAAAACGAGACTACTTGAATAATCTCCTTCCTATCTGAGGTGACTATCCATGCCAATTTGATTTTGTTGCTGGTGTTTTCGCTATGTCTCTTTGTATTTTCTTTTCATTCTGTATATTCTATTTTTGTCCTTGTATATTTGATGCTATTCGTTAGGTTGTACAGCACTCTTGACAACCCAAATTTTGGCCTTGTTCGCTCTTTGTAAAACAAATAAATGAATACAAATAAATTCTCACATGTATAGGCACATTCTCACGCAACTCTTTCACATAAACACATGCTAACCCCAAAGCATGCACACAACGTACATTTAAAGCAATTTTTACTTACCACTGCTTCCACCAAAGGTCTTGTTCCAGCTAAGTGTGTTCCAATTTTTTTATTACACTAATACTGAATAATAGAATATTATTCATTATTAGTATAATGAATAACAAGCAGAAAATCAGGAATGCAGAGCTGCCCCAGTGTTCTTGGCACTTATCTTGCTACCTCTGAGGCCACGGGTCGCAAAGTCTGCGTCAGAGTTCACAGGGACAAGCCAAGGTCATTGCTTCACCCCTAAATGACGTCCATGCTCTACAGTTGTACAGAAATGAGACTGACATGGTGAAGGAGTGAATGAGAGCTGTATTGTGGGATAAAAAATATTAATTGCGGCTCTGTTATAAAATGATAACTTCAGCCTGGATTCTATTAAACAGTTCTTTTGAAATGCTTTTAAATCCTGTTTTCTTCTTTGCCCTCCTCTTCCCATAAACTCTGCAATATTATGGCTGCCGCATGAAATTAAAATACACTTTCCCCATAAGATCAAAAAACAAAGACAATTCTGCCGTGCACCCACCGGCATGGCGCCGCTTCCTGTCCATATAGGCAAGCACTAAAGTGCCCCACAAAGGGGTGGTAAGCACAATATAAATGCTGTAATGCAATAATATTGCTACCTTATTTCAGAAAAACGTTTATTCTGTAAGGGCGTTCATTAAGGTACCTGCTAAATATGAGCCTCCTCCCAATTTGCTGCCCTGCCAACCCCACCACCTTGTTATCGAGATCCCTACTTTTGGAGTCCCTAGTGAATAGGGCTGAGGAGATGTTCCAGCGCGTTCGGATTTCTGTCATGTGCCTGATTCTGACCTTGGAATTTGTTCTTCTCAAAATGACATACCACAGGGCTCACTTAACTACAACAGGGAAACATGGTATTAAAGAATTAACAGTTGTTCCAAAGATCCCCCACATCCCATGTAACAATCCTGCTAAATAGAACATACTTCCTATTCAATTACAAACATAAGCAAGATAAGATAATTTTCCAATTCGATGATATCAGACTAGGGCGAACAGTAAAATGAATATTAAACACTGTCCCTTATATACAGGTTTGATTCATTGCATTCATATAAGTAAACATGAATTCACAGGATGTATAATAAATGATATACAGTGCTGATGGCGTAGTGTGCAATAAGAAATGAGTGGGTGTCCACAGAGGGTATAATAAAGAGTGCCATGCAGAATCATTATGGAGAAGAAAATACTGCATTTATTGTTCTTCAAGGCTCCAAGCAATTTATACTTTGATCCAGTCTAGTGGGGTAAAAGTCAACATTTCACCCCTTAAGACAAAACGTTTGTGGGTGTCATCTGGACAGGTATGTTATGTCATGCTAAAACTATTCATCAGTGATTTTTAGTGTCCGGTTCAGTGGCCAGATGACTGGCAAAATAAAAAGGAAATTCACTTGGTAGGCCAGTGTGTAATATTGGCCTACCGTGTGGTTTGCACTGTCTGTGGTTGTTGCCAACTTAAGTTCTATAGTCCAGTGGCTAAGGAAGTCTGGAATTGTTGTTCTTGCGTCATCTCTTTGCGTCTTCTGACACAGGTGACATGAGTAACTAGTAGTAGTAATGAAAGGATTGCCGAGAGTAAACAGGGTTTGAAGATTGGCAGTAGATGGTTCTCTTCCTTTCTTTCTTATCATTGTCAATAAGTTAAAGTTTGGTTAGTTTAAATTGGCTCCATCGGAAGTAACCTGTAGGGAGCCTAGGCCTACCATGTCCCTTGCATTTGTAGTACATGCAGGAAGCCCTTGCTGGTCATTACCTCTGGTCATCATCTTCTGTCATACACCTACGCAGATACCGTGCAATTGGTGGTACAAATTATTGGTCATAAACCTCACTTTTGATAACCTAATCGCCTTAATCATGAATCTGGACAATTGGTTAATTCAAATATGACTCCATCTGAATCACGTTAAAATCGAGGTTATCCCTTTAGACTTGAGTAATGTTTACCAGGCAGGTGCTTCCATTTCAACTACTTCCTCTCATATTTGAGCATTCAATTACTCTCATGTCTAAAGTCAAAAATGTTCTAGTTTACATCGATGACCGTTTCCCTGATTGTAGAGGTTACGTTTTTTTGTCAGAACTAGGCTATACTTAGCATGAACTATAGGACGTTTGAGCTGCTTTTCACAAGGATGAGGACTATTCTGATAGGGGCATGTTAACTTTGAGAGATTGAGGACTATTCTGATAGGGGCATGTTAACTTTGCGTTAGAATATTTCTTTGTCCTTAACCGAAGTAGAGAAAAAAGGATTGCCCAGTTATAAAAATGCTGAAAAGCAGGGTTCGCCTCGAGCATTGACTGGAAAATAACAAAAAAACAATGTCCTGTTACCGGAGAGCTTTTACTTTGTTACTTGTAGAAGCGAGGTGGTAGTAGTAGTAAAACTTTATTAATGTTTAGAGTCTTTGTCTTAAAACATAAATATTAAAGCCGGTTAAAATTGTACATTTAATGTACCCCCACCTCCAGTTCTTTTATTACAGGCTCAAACGTCTTAACATACCCCAGTACACCAACTCTTGAACACACATTATCCATAAAATCCCTTCTTCCCTAACCCCCCCCCCCCCCCCCTCCCCCCCCCGATCTGAAGTATCCAACTTACAATTCTTTGGCCAAGGCTCCTCACATCACTAACCCTTACATGTTTAAAAAAAAATATATATATAGGGCACACACAACAACAAAATCCAAAGGTATTATTGCGATGATTTATATCATGTCTTATAAAAAGTGGTCTTAAAATCAAGCGGCGAGACCTATTAAAATGTCAACAATCAATTAACAAACATAAACAGCTGATCAAGGGTTACCATGGACCATCTCAGTCGGCGTCTGCCATCAGTGGTATTCACCCTACCGATAAGGGGTTCCACTCTTTCTTTTGCTATCAGTGGACCCCTCATAAGAGCAGTGAGAGGATTATGGTCACTAAATTCACTGACTTCAATAGAGAAGAATCCCACAAAAGACTGCATTACAGTTGTTAACAAAATAAAATCTATAAAAGTTGCCCTACCATTCCCCTTAAATGTTGGGGTATCAAAGCACTTATTCGGGGCCATCAATGCCATCATAGGAGTTAGTTCTAACTCATTAAGCATATCATTGAGGTGTTCCCCCTCAGTTGTGTGCTCAAAATGGAAATTCTCCGAGTCCGGGCAATTAAATTCTGTAATCATTTTAAAAAGAGGGTCTCCACAGGGATGAACATTAAAATCCCCGACCACCATGAGGTTATGAAGACAACCCTTCATGGAGTTACTAATAAAGGAATTCAATGTAACTATCTGACTAGAGTTGGTACTACAATTAGTGGAATTATAAAAATTGACCAGACCGGCCATACAGTTATCTCCATTTAAAACTAAACCAATAATGCCAGTGTGGTTTGTTGTAATTCTCCGAACCTTACAACATAAAACTATAGAGATAAACACAACCAAGCCCCCCTTAGGTCTACCCCTGTTAGTTGCTACTGCCGGTACGTAGTAGGCCTTATACCCTTCCAGGAAGTAATTACAATCGATTGACCAAGTTTCCTGTAGACAGATAACTTGGTACTTTTTAATATACTTGATCCAATTGCAATCCTCCATTTTGGAACCAAGACCCGCGATGTTCCAAGAGATTATATTATTAGAGTTGTTGACGGCCAAAATACATTCCGAACATTCCGTGTCCATTAATCCACGAGTTGCCTGCCCACCGGATACCTCCTGTCAGTCACATAGCTCTAATCCCGAGAGGACATCAAATCTGTTGTGAGTTACAATGTTAAAACCGTTACCTCTCCGTAACCCCACATTATGAACATATTCCTCATTGGGAGGCAGTGACTGTGAGGGTATACGTGATCTAAATGGGCCAGGGGTTGGTGGATTTCTAATAAAATGGGAATAAAAAAACCCCAGTGCGCGTATACAAATACTATTAGGAGTGTTGGCCAATGCAGCAGCTCTGAGTAGAACTGTAGCAGCATGCTGAGGATGCCTAAAATTAATGATAATGCAGTCACCATTTGTTGTCTTGCTAGATGATCCAATCCAGCTCACCCTTCTTGTTGTTAATATTTGATCTGCATACTTAACGGGAAACCCACAATTCTTGTTAAGCCAGAAAACCGTCCTATTCTTTAAAGAGTCATGATTTTCTTCAGGCACCTGATATGCTTGGGGCTGAATGGGTGGGACATTTATAAGTACAGCCACGTAAGGTGCGCAATCAGGAGGAAGATTTACATGACGATTTTTCTTTATGTGGCTATGGGGCAAATTTCCCTCGAGATCTCGTATTAATGGTATTCTGCATTGTTAATGTCGTGGGATCCGGTAAGACAGGATCAACAACAACCACTGTATTCTGTGTGTTAATCTGCCTGTTTAATGGAATATTGGATACACTTCCTTTTGATGATCCCGGGTCATCCACAGTTGGTCTATTATTTGCTGCATCTGATTTACCTGATACCCCAGCCAGGTGGGATTTTAACAGGCCACCTAGTCTTTCTACTTCTAAGGCCATAGTATCTAATTTGGCTAGCAATGGTTGCATCAACTCTACAATTTTTGCCTCTAATTTTCCCTCCAGTGAGTGAAATAGAAGTGTTAATGGTTCAGGGGCGATATTAGAACTCAATCCGCCCATGCCACTACCCTCTCCTAGATTCTTTTGCAGTCCCCCACTGTTAGAGACTCTATTGCCCCTCCCGGTTTTACTCTTGCAATAATTGCCCACGCGCTTAGCTTGCACCTTCCTGCACAGTCTCATTGGTCTTTGCTGGGGCGATAGGGGTGATAAGGGTGATGACTCTTCCTCTGTTAGTTCAGATGCAACTTCAGGGTCATCTGCAATCTGATCTATGTGTGTTTGTGCTGCAATGATTACAGCAGCCCCGCTTCCCCCGTCCAGTCCATCTATAGGAGCTGTGACTATCAAAGGAGACGGTAATTCAGCACACACGGCAGAATCATTACCTCGCCCTAGGGAAGCTCTACGGGTGTTGTTAATTTGGGTCACCTTTTGCACCAGATAGTTATCCATAGAACCAGCCCTCTTGGTGGGTTTATTCGTCTTGACCTTAGACATATTAACAACCCTAACAGTAATCCTTGGAACCAGGCACGTTTTTACCGGGGACTATACAACCGGCTAACTTCACTTAGACCCTGCGGATAACCACGTTACACAACAAAGTATAGTGACTACACAGGGTCTGTCTCACATACGTACAGAGTCCGTGGCCCAGTCCAGTCTCTTCTGTCCTCAGAGGGCCCGCCCTTTGCCCGGGCTTAGCCCGGCGCCGCCCGCGCGCGTCCCGCGACGCGGATAGAGCCGTGATCTTTTAAGTGCCTCCGGGCGCGTAGATGACGTCAGCGGGCGCTAGGGAGGCTGGGAGCTGTAGTCTCCCCCTGCTCACGGCCGCGAGATGAAGTGGCGGCAGCAGGGGAGACACACAGCGTGTGGAGCCCAGGGACAGCGGCGATAGCGCAACAGGACAGGGCAGCAACAGTGAAGTCCAACAGGTACGTGGGCCAAGCCTCTGAAACTGATTCCCGCTCCACCGAGGGAGCCGTGATCTTTTAAGCGCCTCCGGGCGCGTAGATGACGTCAGCGGGCGCTAGGGAGGCTGGGAGCTGTAGTCTCCCCCTGCTCACGGCCGCGAGATGAAGTGGCGGCAGCAGGGGAGACACACAGCGTGTGGAGCCCAGGGACAGCGGCGATAGCGCAACAGGACAGGGCAGCAACAGTGAAGTCCACCAGGTACGTGGGCCAAGCCTCTGAAACTGATTCCCGCTCCACCGAGGGAGCCGTGATCTTTTAAGCGCCTCCGGGCGCGTAGATGACGTCAGCGGGCGCTAGGGAGGCTGGGAGCTGTAGTCTCCCCCTGCTCACGGCCGCGAGATGAAGTGGCGGCAGCAGGGGAGACACACAGCGTGTGGAGCCCAGGGACAGCGGCGATAGCGCAACAGGACAGGGCAGCAACAGTGAAGTCCAACAGGTACGTGGGCCAAGCCTCTGAAACTGATTCCCGCTCCACCGAGGGAGCCGTGATCTTTTAAGCGCCTCCGGGCGCGTAGATGACGTCAGCGGGCGCTAGGGAGGCTGGGAGCTGTAGTCTCCCCCTGCTCACGGCCGCGAGATGAAGTGGCGGCAGCAGGGGAGACACACAGCGTGTGGAGCCCAGGGACAGCGGCGATAGCGCAACAGGACAGGGCAGCAACAGTGAAGTCCAACAGGTACGTGGGCCAAGCCTCTGAAACTGATTCCCGCTCCACCGAGGGAGCCGTGATCTTTTAAGCGCCTCCGGGCGCGTAGATGACGTCAGCGGGCGCTAGGGAGGCTGGGAGCTGTAGTCTCCCCCTGCTCACGGCCGCGAGATGAAGTGGCGGCAGCAGGGGAGACACACAGCGTGTGGAGCCCAGGGACAGCGGCGATAGCGCAACAGGACAGGGCAGCAACAGTGAAGTCCACCAGGTACGTGGGCCAAGCCTCTGAAACTGATTCCCGCTCCACCGAGGGAGCCGTGATCTTTTAAGCGCCTCCGGGCGCGTAGATGACGTCAGCGGGCGCTAGGGAGGCTGGGAGCTGTAGTCTCCCCCTGCTCACGGCCGCGAGATGAAGTGGCGGCAGCAGGGGAGACACACAGCGTGTGGAGCCCAGGGACAGCGGCGATAGCGCAACAGGACAGGGCAGCAACAGTGAAGTCCAACAGGTACGTGGGCCAAGCCTCTGAAACTGATTCCCGCTCCACCGAGGGAGCCGTGATCTTTTAAGCGCCTCCGGGCGCGTAGATGACGTCAGCGGGCGCTAGGGAGGCTGGGAGCTGTAGTCTCCCCCTGCTCACGGCCGCGAGATGAAGTGGCGGCAGCAGGGGAGACACACAGCGTGTGGAGCCCAGGGACAGCGGCGATAGCGCAACAGGACAGGGCAGCAACAGTGAAGTCCAACAGGTACGTGGGCCAAGCCTCTGAAACTGATTCCCCAAACATAAACATTTTGGAACCTCAAACCACATGTACAGTTATGCTCCGCTTCCAGAAAAACGTAACATTTCTTAGCCCTTAAATATCGGACATGCAAAGCTATCTGGAATTTTAATAGTAATAAACATAAATGGGCACCTGGAAGTGCTTATATGTGCGGGAATGCCTTTCTGTTTTCCCAAGATTCTAACATATACTTTGCAGAAGGTCTGTTCCCTACATACTCCGTATCAGCCAATCTAGACTCCCTTCCACTGGCCCTGTTAAATTCGGCTTTCGAAAGGTGGGAGGCCGCAGTTAGCTTAAATTTCTCAATTTGTGAGGGCCCCCACAATGGTATCTAACCTATTTCTGACCTGCACCGCCCATCTTAACTCACTCCTTCCTTTTTCAGCAGTGCATAGAATGGATATCTTCTGCACCTTCCAGGACCAAAGTGTTGTATCTTCCCCCTTTTCCCTCCCTTTTGGTATTTTCCATCCACCCCCGCATTCCTCTCACCTTGGTATCTTCTGAAGCTTACAGTGGAATGTTGACAATCTGCTTGTCAGTTAGAGAGCGGTTGGCCTGAATAAAGAAGTGTTACCTATGCTCGGCTCTTGTTACTTCATTACACTGGCGACGATCCTGTGGAGGGGGCAGATCAGGCCAACTCCCCTTTTCATTTGCTCTCAAATACCAGGAACAGCGGTGATATTCGTGAATTTACTGTGCTGGACCAGGGGCTCCCTGCGCTACTGCCACACGTCTTCCTAAGGCTACTGACGGCTGGAAGTATTTCACGTCAGTGTCTCGTTCTGCATACGACGTGGGAGAATTTTTATGTCAGTTTCTCCGACCTGCTACGCCTCCTCACGCCCACAAGCGGGCGGAGTTACAGGGTCTGGCTGGTGAATCGTCTGCTGGGAGGAATTCACGTCAGTGTCTCGATCGGTATTCGACGTGGAAGAATTTTTCCTGTCAGTTCCTTCGACCTGCTACGCCTCCTCACGCCCACAAGCGGGCGGAGTTACAGGGTCTGGTTGGTGAATTCGTCTGCCTTGCTTTTCACGCCCTCGGGGGCGGTCACTTTGAGGCAGCTTCCGCGTTTACAAGAAAAAGGCTGGCTGAGGTGTAGTTACGCCTCCTTCGTCACCCTGGGCGAGGTTCACGCGGCATCTCAGGTGATTGTAGTGGGCTACGGAGGTGTCTGGCGGCGGAATCCTGCAGCGTTACCACACGGTAGGCACTCTTCTCTTCTGAGGTGTCCTTACGGTGTGCTGGAACTTCGCGTCTTTGCAGGATCCTGTTTGCAGCACTCGGTGATGTTCCTCTGCAACTGACGCCTCGTTATTCACAGGGTTCTGTTCGGAGCAATTCTTCTCGTTCTGGTAGGATTGATATTGTATACGCTGTCAGCGGCTTCCTTCCTGCGAGGAGTCTACGCTTCCTGCTATTTTTTTGTTTTTGTTTTTGGCCATATTATCTTACTGTGACAATTTATTCTTCTGGCCTGTTACTTTAAGTTAGGGGTAAACTTCTACCTCACTCCGCCAGAGAATTCATAGTCTCTCAGAACCATTTCTGGTTGGCCCTGTCTGTATTTTCCCCACAGTGTTTTGCATAACGTACCTAGGAGTGGTGGATGATTCCGTAATTGGAAATTACATAAACTCTTCACTAGCTGTGAACTATATTACTACATTCATTATACTGGTCATTGCGTATTATACATATTAGTGATTTAAGTTTATGCTATAGTTTGTTATTCGATGCACTAGTTCATGCAAGTATTGTGGGGAGTCATTTTAAACCTTGAGGAGAGCGTTGTGGGCAACAGTGGTGGTTGGATTCCTGTGCCACTGTGTTTTCGTTTGCATTTTTTTTTTTTTTTTTTTTTTTTGGTAAAACATGGGCACGCCAGGCATTTGCCAACCACCTTCCTTCCTAAATGACTGTGGAGATCCAGAGATCCATTGGAAGGAATGGACTAAACTATTTGAGTCCTATTTAATTGCTATGGGGGGAGAAAGGTTTTCCGCCTTAAGGAAACAACATCTTCTCTTGCACAATATTGGTGTTCATGGGCGAAAAGTGTATGAAACTCTGCCAGAACCTGAGTTGGAGGAAGAAGATGATTTAGATGTGTATGACATAACTATGTTAAAGTTAGGTAATCATTTTGGGGACAAAATTAATGTGGTCCTTGAACGTCATAAATTTTTCAGTAGGTCCCAAATGAGTCTGTTAAGAATTATATTGCTGTTTTGAGAGGGCTAACTCAAAGGTGCGATTTTGGGGAACTAAATGATTCGCTCATTCGCGACCAGTTGGTCAGATGTACAAGTAACAGTAGAATTCAAGAGAAGTTGCTATCCAAAAATCCATCCTTAGAGGAGGCCATTTCTATAGCTCAGTCTATTGAACACACTGCCAAATGTATGAAGGAAATCAAAATAAATGAGGAAGTAGTAGCAGCAGTTCAGGTTGATGGGCCTAGCAAGAATCCTCCTAAAGTCAGACAAAAAGGAGAGGCTTCTGTGAAATGGCCAAAAGATCAACATGATTTCAAATGTTATAGATGCGGCAGTAGTAATCACCTAGCTAATAATCCATTGTGCACAGCTCGCAATGCTCATTGCAAAAAATGTAACAGAAGGGGACATTTAGCTAGAGTGTGCAGGGACAGCGAACCTAGTCAAGTCAAAGTCATCAGTGCATCCAGTGAGGATCAACTTAGTTATGTGTTCCAAGTAAGGAGTTTGGTGGAAAGGAATGGTAATGAATACCCTAAATGCGATGTAGTCATAAATAGTGAATCTTTTGAAATGTTTGCAGACTCCTGCTCGCCTTTTACCTTGTTAAATGTGAATGATTTCAGGAAAATAGGGAAAGAGCATGGCATGGTCATATCTACACCTGACATTTCACCCCATGGCTATACCAGAGACCCTATTCCATTAGTGGGAATGGTGGAGACACAAATTCATTTTAAAGGTAGGTCCACTATGGGTAAAGTCTATCTGGTTAGCTCAGGATCCAATCTTCTAGGGTGGCGTCACCAGAGGGAACTGGGCATTATCCTTGATCCTAATAGCAGGGAACAGGTCAAATTAATCAATGAAGCCATTGAACAGTCACCCCTCTGTAATGAATTCCCAAATCTTTTCTCTGAGAACCTGGGATTACTTAAACACTATCAGCATAAGATAAAAATTAAGCAAGGAGCTAAACCTGTGGTGCATAAAACCCGTCAAGTTCCTTTGCTCCTAAGACAACCATTGAAAGAGGAACTTGACAAGTTGTGCCAACTAGGCGTCATCTATCCCATTGAGGCATCAGAGTGGGTATCCCCTATTGTCATAGCTTCCAAGGCCAACGGACAGGGAATTAGTCTTTGTATTGACTTACGCAGCCTTAATGAAAACATTTGGGTGGAACGGTTCCCTCTTCCAAACATTAATGAAATGTTATGCACCATGGGTAAAGCCAAATTCTTTTCAGTAATAGATCTTTCCATGGCGTATTATCAAGTTGATCTCCACCCGGAATCTAGGCCACTAACAGCATTTGCCACGCCTTTTGGCACCTACATGTTTGGAAGGATGCCGTTCGGTCTGGCTTCGGCGGCGGCTGTCTTCCAAAAAATGATGCAAAGGGTACTAGAAGGAATTCCCAACTGTATGTGTTTCCAAGATGATGTGTTAGTTTATGGTGCAGATGGAAATGAACATGACTCTATATTTAGGGAAGTGTGTACTAGACTAACTAAAGCAGGTCTTACTGTGAGAAAAGAAAAATGCAAAATCAAAGTCACGGAAGTAGATTATTTGGGCCACAATCTGTCATTTGAAGGAATAAAACCCAAACTCAGTCTGGTTCAGGCAGTCGAGAACGCACCTGTACCAACGAACAAGGAAGAGCTAAAGTCCTTCTTAGGCCTGGTAGAGTACATGGCTAAATTCATTCCCAATTTTGCAGAAAAATGTGATTCATTAAGAGAATTGTTAAAAAAAAATTGTGAATTCAAATGGGAAGAAAAACATTCTGTCTCCATAAATAATCTGAGAAAAGAAATTATCAGCTCACGTGCTCTGGGCCCTTTTGACCATAGGAAGAAGACCATTTTATGCACTGATGCATCCAACAAAGGTCTCGGGGCCACTCTATTACAGAAAGGAGACGGTACGGAATCCATCATAGCTTTCGCTTCACGCACCTTAAGTCAACCTGAACGGAATTATTCCGTAATTGAGAGGGAAGCCTTGGCATGCTACTGGGCCATCAGCCATTTTAAGTTTTTTCTCTGGGGAAGCTCTTTCACGGTCCGTACGGATCACAAACCCCTAACGCACATTTTTTCATCTAAAAAAGTAAGTTGTGAGTCCCCCAGGATAGCTAAATGGGTCTTGGGGCTGGAGAAATATAACTTTCGCATTGAATACCTTCCTGGTCAGGACAATGTCCTTGCGGACTATTTATCCAGGTCTCCCATTACAAGCAATGTTGAGGAAGACCCCCTAGACACTCCTATTTTTTCTGTTCTTTTACCCTCTTTTACTGAGGAGGAATGGAATGAGGGAATGGAGAAAGATTCTAACATGGAGACACTTAAAAGATACATCATAAATGGGTGGCCGGGAAAATGTAGCGATGTTACGGAGAGCTTAAAGGGATTCTGGGAAGTTAGAAATGAGTTGAACATCCAGAGTAACAAAATCTATCGTAATTCCAAAATTGTGCCACCTGAAGCACTCAGAGACAGGATAATAGATCTGGCACACGAAGGCCACTTAGGGAGAAGTTTCACTAAAACAAAAGTGAGGAACAGTTTCTGGTTCCCTAAGATGGACTCTAGGGTAGAATGGAAGGTCAAGGACTGCTGTAATTGTGCCAAAAGCGACAAAGTAAAATCTACTCATAAGGTTCCCCTTTCCCCTGTGGAGGTACCTACTGTTCCATGGACAAAACTGGCTGTGGACATAATTGGCCCAATGGATACTCTAGGTCCCCAAAGGAGATTCATGTTTGTTCTGGTAGATTATACTTCCCACTGGGTCAATATCAAATTCACTTCTTCCACTACAACTAAGAACCTCATTGCCTTCTTAAGTTCAGTGTTTTGTTATGAAGGAGTACCATCCACTCTGGTGACTGATAATGGGGTACAATTTACTTCGGAGGAAATGTTAGTCTTTTTGAAGAACCATAACATCAAGCATGAGAAAACGGCTCTCTACTGTCCCAAGGCCAATGGACTAGTGGAGAGGATGAACCGTTTGATCAAAGAACATATACAACTGGCCATGTCTAATGGGTTCAATGTAGACAATTCCCTGAGAGACTGCTTGTGGGCTTACCACACGGCACCCAATTTGGTGACGGGTATTTCTCCTTTTGTGGTGTTGAGAGGGAGAGAACCTGGAACAAAGTTGTTCCCCCTTTGGCTTGAAGGGGGCAAGACGGTTGTCTACGACAGAACAAAAAGTCAGGCAAAAGTGCAGCAACATCAATCCCGCTG
Organism: Triturus cristatus; assembly: GCF_964204655.1. Lineage (NCBI taxonomy): Eukaryota > Metazoa > Chordata > Amphibia > Caudata > Salamandridae > Triturus > Triturus cristatus. The sequence goes on from NC_140580.1 coordinate 273,553,316, forward strand.
TAAAGGATGGTATGACAAGAAATATGGTGTGAAGGATTTAAAAGTTAACACCAACGATGATGCAGTGATAAAGAAACCCACTAGGGTACAATTGGGTCAGAGCAAATTCTTCCCTCCTCAAAAGATAATGAGCAAAGGGAGAAATGTGGTGGAATGTGAAAATGGTCAGGTATGGAGTGGGGATAGAGTTGCTGTGTAATATTCCGTGCTTTTGTCATTGTTATGTTGGGTAAGGAGATGTGTTGTATCTTCCCCCTTTTCCCTCCCTTTTGGTATTTTCCATCCACCCCCGCATTCCTCTCACCTTGGTATCTTCTGAAGCTTACAATGGAATGTTGACAATCTGCTTGTCAGTTAGAGAGCGGTTGGCCTGAATAAAGAAGTGTTACCTGTGCTCGGCTCTTGTTACTTCATTACACAAAGCTTATCTCAAAATCGCAGGTTTGCTTTATAGGCCAAGACATTCCAAGCCTGCAAATCCCCTTTAGTCCTAATGCCTTGCCCATCGCACCTTTTGAGAGTGCCAACTGTTTTTATCAAGCACTTGTCCACACACCTCTCCCAACTTCCCTCAACTTGGGGACAAAACCTCAGCCCCCTAAAGACATTGAGTAGGGACCATTGCTTTATAGACTGTCAAAAGGGGAGACCAGGATGGGCCACCACAGGTATTCTTAAAACGGACTAGGCCCCCTATCATTGCTGCTGTATGTGTTGCCACCAATTCTTTATGTAGGGTCCAGTTCAGCTTTAAACGTCATCCCTAAATACTTATTGGAGTATACCACTTCCATCCTCCTGTTAACCAGTAACCACTTATACAGTTTGGATTTTTTCCCAAAGGGGATTATTTTTTGTTTTCCCCAAGTTCACCTTTAATTTGTTAGCTTCACAACAATTATTACATCCATTCAATTTTCTCTGTAGGCCTATTTGGGTCAAATCTAGACTCACCAGATCTGCTTAAAATAGGCACAAAACATGTCCACCTTCTATTTTCAGCTAAGAGGACTGAGTTCCCACCAGCACCCCCTGAATGTCTGCTAGGAACGAAGAGAATAGAGAAGGGGCCGGGACGCAGCCCTGCCATATCCAATTTCTAGAAGAATTCTTTTTGAAAGGGTCCATCCAAATTAAGCTCCACATGAGCCCAATTTTCAGAGTGCTATTCCTGCAGCATTGCCAGTTAAAATTAGTAGATTCCCTGCTGTGTTAATTTAGCTCAAATTATGCTGCGATCCACCAAATCAAAAGCTGAGCTGAAATCAACAAAACATCACAATAAACTCCCGGTTGTTCCCTTAGCCTTTTCCACCAGTGCCTACAAACTGAAGCAGTAATCTATCTTTGAGTGCCCACGCTTATAACCCTCTTGTTCCATTGGGACAATTTAATTGCCCTCAATCCGATTATTCAGTGAGCTAAGCATGACCGTGAAAAACAATTTGCACCAGCATCTAGCGAACTTATCAAGTGGTAGTTGCCAGGTACATCCATCTCCCGCTTTTAGGTTTTGCCTATGCTGCGCGCATGCGCTGTCTCTCAGAGACATCTAGTAATCCATATGGGTGGTGAAACTCCGCCCATTGCTTGTTAATTTCTCGTGGTTTGTGATTTGTTAACCTCCATTATAGGCTGTTCATGCCACACGTAACTTCCGTTCATTCCGGAAGCAGCACTGCCTTACTTCAGTATCCTTACGTTTACACAGCGTAATTGTTTTTAAAAAAAAAATAGTGCACATTAACATGCGCGCGCATCCCGACTGCCGAACGCAGTCCCGGACTCACCCCTTTCTGCCCCCACTGCTCAGCAGCAGACCCCAGGAGCAGCGATGCTATTTGGCAGCATGGCACTCTTTTGGTATAGCGTCCGCGTGCGCATCCCGGCCGCCGAACGCACGTATGTGCTAAATCACCTCATCTATAGACTTAAACCTCCACTCTGCACTTTTATACAGCAGCCCTGTATGGCTTCGAGCATTGTTCCGTCCCGGACTCACCCCTCCCCGCCCCCACTGCTAAGTCAAGCAAACTGAAGCGGTTTGGTGTTTCTTTGTAACTGTCTCCGGGCGTGTGATTAAGTCTTCTTTCCTGACAATGCAATTGTGCAGTTAAGAGTCTTTAATCTTTTTCTCCACGCCACCACGAACATTTTATTTTCGATTTTTTTATTTTCTATTTTTATTTTTATTTTTTATTTATTTATTTATTTATTTTTTTCCAAATGAGTAATTCGCAATTATGATTGTGTTAATCTCAAGCACTGTGGAAGAGTCTTAAACTCGCATGAGGGAGCGGCTTCCTCGAATCCCTTTTGCAACAATCCCAGGCGGCACGGGCCTCTCCTTTACAGACAACTTCCGTGGTGCGTGCGCTCACAGCGGGAAAATCTGGGACAATGCAGGGTCCCGGCAGAACACATGGGGACACCAGCCGATCTATTCAATGAGAACATCTGGTCACATTCTCCTGTCTGGGTGTGCAGAACTTTCTGCACTTTTAATTAGGCCGCTCTGAAAAACTGATCGACACTCACGGCAGTTAGCAGTTATGGGCTAGCAATTTTCCTTGCTGTTTTTGAAAGACTGGAAATGTTGTATTCTGTGATGGACAGCAACTGTGCCAGTCAATTCTTCCAAACAACAAAATGACAATGTTGGCAACTGTTTTCATTCGAGCAGGAAGACTAGAGTAACATCTGGGGTTGCGCTAGTTTTCAAGCTTATTTCCCTCCCATTTTAGGTAACATTGTTTCATGGTAATTTTCTTTTGTTGTGAAGCGTGCTATAGCTAACGCTGGTGCTTTGCAAAAACATGAAAATTGTTGTTAGTTAAATAAAGCATATTTAACATAAGCACTTCGCATTCAAGTTGTTCTTAATGCACCAACTTCTCCATTTTCCCTCACAGTCAACTGTTTTCTTCTTGCCTCTCTCTTTTTTTTAAAACAAATTTTATTTGTCAAATGGCACATAAACAGCAGGGCCCAGTAACCCAGAGGTGTCTGCACATATAGAGCATATAATGCTGACTATGACATTTTTCACAATGATACCCAAGAAAATTGAAGGTAATACAATAAAAATCTACCCCCCCCATCCCTCCTCCAGATTGCACCATACACTCACTCTCAGTGCGGGTCGTGCGCCACTGGAACCGGCTCTAGGAGCAGTCCCCGATAATCTGCCCACCTTTTCCATATCTTAAAATGTTTTTGGGGGCACCCCCTGGCAATGAAGATGGGTTTTTCTAGGCCCATGCAAAAGTCCAGACCATTCTTCCCTGCGGCTACTGCAGGGGGCCTCTGTGCTTTCCACGCCCTCGCTATGTCTCGTTTTGCTAAGGTAACACCCAACAGTAATAAATGGCGTTTGTAGACATTTCCGCCTATCCCCTCCATGACGTGTAATAAGGCAAGTTTCGGTGAACGGGGAATGTCCCACCCCAGGACCTCTGATAAACAAGTGTGAACCCCCCCTCGAAAAACGATCCAGGGAGAGACCCTGCCAAACCGTATGTACCAGCGTACTTTCCTCCCGGTTACATCTAAGGCACACCGGAGAGGCAATCAACCCTGCCTTCCACAAACGCTTCTGTGTAGTAGGCCCTGTGGAGGTATTTAAACTGGATCAGACGCACCGCTATGGCCGCCCTGCGCGGAGAAGCCAGGGCCTCTGCCCAGTCCTCCTTCTCCAAGGGACCTATATCCCCTCCCAATCCTCCCGGAGTTTGTGCAGTGTGGAGGCGCAATGGATACCTAGGGTTTGGTATATTCTGGAAATCTTACGATCCTGAAGCTCTCCCATAAAAACTTTGGCCTCCAGGGTGCTGACCTCAGCCATGGACTCCAAACCTTCCAGACTGGGGGACAGGGCGTGCCAGAATTGAAGGTACTTAAAGAACTGGGATTTTGGCATACGAAATTTCGTCTGAAGGTCCTGGAAGAATTTCAAGACTGAACCTCTCATAACGTCCCCCAAGACTGATATCCTTATATGATCCCAGCCCCGGAATCCCTGCAAGGCAGCTAGTTGCGGTAACCGCCCGTTATCCCAGAGGGGAGTCTTCCACGTCAGCGTGTTCCACCACTCCATCCTACTCAATGCCTGTCTCCAGACCTGGAATATGACCTTCGTAGCCGAAGGCAACAATCCCCGCAGCGGTGCCGAATATAATACCCATTGCAGTGAGTAATCTCCCATGAGCCGCCGCTCCACTGCATAAGCCGGATCCTCCCTATTGCCATACCACCATTCATTCAATACAAGCAGATGGGATGCTTGATAGTAAGACAGAATGTCCGACGATACTAGACCCCTGCAATAGGTAGATAAGCACGTACGCAGGGCCACACACACCTTGCTCCCTTCCCACAAGAACTATCCAAGAACCGCGTTCACTTGCCGGAACCATCGGGGGGGAATCGGATATGGGTGGTTCTGCATCTGATAGAGAATCCGGGGAAGCGCCACCATATTCTATAGCCGATCTGCCATAGATGGTCAGGGGCATACGGGACCAGATCTTAATATCTTCACGTACTCGCTCCCACACTGGTACCAGATTGCGCTCCCAGGAAACCACGGGCACGTCCGTTATAAAGACACCTAAATATTTCAATCCTCCCACCGCCAATTGAAGCGACGATGCCCAGGCGCCGAGGCCCGTTCGATCCACATTCGTGAGGAAGAATAGGACATCATCCGCATATAATGCGATCCTATCTGACAATCCCTGTACCTGCGCATCCATTCGCACCCACGCAGCCAGCGGCTCCATTACAAGGGCAAATACATAAGGGGACAGGGGGCAGCCCTGTCTCGTTCCCTGACCGATAGAGCACATGGATGAGACTGCGCCAGCCACCCCGCACCGACGCGGTGAGGTCCGTATATAGGAGAGTAAATAGGATATAAATCGCGGTCCGAAATTCAGCCTATGTAGTAAGTCAAAGAGATGCACCCAACTTTGGGAGTCAAACGCCCTATCCATGTCTGCTAACAGAGCCGCCAGTGCACCCAGTCGCTGGATGGCCGCCACAGCTATATGCGCCCGCCGAATATTGTGCCTAGTCGCCCTTTTAGGCTTAAAACCAGCCAGGTTGGGGTGGATCAGAGAGGCAATATGGGGCAGTAGGTGATACGCCAGGGCCTTGGCCAAGATTTTGGCCTCCACATTTAAAAGGGATATGGGTCTATATGGTGCGTCTTGATCTGGTGGCCTACCCAGTTTGTGAAATACAACCACCTCCGCATGCCTCCAGTTCGGGGGGCGAGTGCCGCGCTCTCGCGCCTCCTCCACCACTGCGCGATAATGAGGTCCCAGCTGCAAAAAACAACGCCTTAAAAATTCACTAGGAAACCCATTGGGCCCCGGGGCCTTCCCGGAATTAAGTTCCCCCCTAGTGCCGCTCCCAGCCCCTCGTCCGTCAGCGGGAGCTCCAGCTCCTCCCTCGCCGCATCCGATAGAGCCCTGGGCGGGAGGTCGGCCAAAAAACGATCGATCGTAACAGCTGGCAAGCATTCCTTGGGGGCATATAAGTCTGCATAATAGGTAGCAAAACTCTCTGCCAGGGCCCGTAGATCCATAAGTGACTCACTGGCCGAGCCCAATATGCCTGGAAGAGTCTGGGAATGATACACCCCCTGACACTCGGTGGAGCATCTTGCTGGATTTGTCGCCCCACTGGTATACTCCGCTGCGTGTCGCCAGCGGGGCTTCGTCCAGCAGTAGCGCAGCATAATTTTGTTGGGCAAACAGTAATTATCGCCTTGCCTGGCCGCCGCCAGCTTCTCGACCCCGATGTTCAAGATCTTCCGTGCCCGAATCCGCCTGTAGTAATGCCTCCCTTCGTGTTCTGCGAGCCGCTGCGCACCAGGATATGTCCGTTCCCCTCAGGGTAGGCTTTGTAGCCTCCCATAGGGAATCGGCCTCGGAGACTGACCCCACATTTACTTTCAGATGCTCATCTATGACGTCACACATGTGTTCTCTATAGTCATCGTTTTGCGAGTGCCACACCGACAGGCGCTACCAAAACTGTTGTCCCCTCCGTCCTATCTGTATGGTGAGGGCCACTGGGGAATGGTCCGATAGACCCCTTGGATGAATCTCTTCCGCCTCCACTCTGCTCACATTCACTCGGGGGACAAAGAGATAGTCAATCCTTGAATAAGAGTTGTGGACCGCCGATAGATACGTTAACTCTCGGCCGTCCCGATGCAAATAACGCCATCCATCCAGTCAAGCCCTGTCACTAAGGAATACAGCTTTGTGGTGCAGCCACCCCCTGGAGCCCTCCTTTTCCCTCCAACGGTCTGTTGCCGTATTCATCACATTGTTCCAGTCCCCGCCAACCACAGATACCCCGTCGGGGATATCCACCCAAAGGGTCATGAAACGCTCCACCAGGTTCCACTGTAGCGGAGGAGGGGCGTATATACTGCCTAGTACCAGGGATTCCTCCCTCACTTTGCCCTGCAAGAATATGTAGTGCCCCTGAGTGTCGGTCCACTGCTTAATGTGTGAATAGGGGACTCTACGGTGAATCAATATGGCCACCCCTCGTGACCCCCTTACAAAGCCTGAATGAAATACCTGTCGAAACCCATACCGTTGAAAGCAGAGTGTCTGTGTCCCCAGTAGGTGTGTCTCCTGTAGCATGAGGACATCCGCCCCAGCCCGTTTGGCCTGTTGGAGTATTCCAGCTAATGATGCGAAGTGTACCCGAGAATATTCGCTCCCTATGGGGGATATCTGCCATGCGGTGCTTTGCCTGTAAATGCGAGGATGTGAGATCTAATTTGATGTGCATGTACAAGCCTATTGTCAGTGAGATAATGTGCGATCAATAAACAGAACAATCCCCTGCCCAACAAACCCCCTACCCACTCAAAAACGCTGTATCTGTTGCGGCGGGAGCGGCCCGTGCCTCCCAACATGAGGACCCGGCCCGCCCCGACCAATGGATCCCCAACTTACAGCCCATCTATCGTTGGCACCGTCTGTTAGCACAGGTCCACCTAGGGACCCGGCCCGTAATTAAGCCTCTCTGAACATGTAAATGTAGACTGCTCCAGCACTACTCCTCGCAGGTGTACCAATCAGGGCCCCAATGTCTGACGGCCCGAGGCTGAGCCAGTCCGGGATGGTGCGTCGCAGGACACAGAGCGACGCCTGGAATGTGATCTTCTGGCACCTTTCGATTTCAACGGGGGCCCCCTCCGAACCACCTCCGACGAGGAGGAATCAGATTCTCTTCTAGGTGGTGTATGAGCGTGCACCTGCACAGTTTCATCAGTCCACTTAAACACCTCTTCTGGCGAGTCAAAGAAATGGATGTGGGAGCGGTAAACCACTCGCAGGCGAGCCGAGTACAGCAATGCGTAAGGGAAACTTAAGATCCCTCAAGCCGGCCTTGGCCGCCAGGAACGATTGCCGCTGTTGCTGAACTAGTCATGTGTAGTCTGGGAAAATTAGGATGCAAGCGTTCTCGTACTGTAGGGGTTCCTTGAGCTACGTCTGCTTTAAAATGGTATCCGGGTCATGATCGTTCAAGAGCTTTGCGATGACTGGCTTCGGGCGGGCCCCAGGCGGGGTTTTTTGCATGAGCGCTTGATGGGCTCGCTCAACCACGAAGCAACCGGACATAGACTCCGGGGGAAGCCATCTCTCCAGCCACTGCGTGAGGAACTGCTTCATGTTGCCCCCTTCGTAACCGCCTGGGAATCCAACAAAGCGGAGGTTATTGCGTCGTGCCCATCCTTCCGCGTCTTCTACCCTCATCGCAAGACCCCGCTGAGTGGTCTCCATGGCTGCCATCCATTTCTTCAGCGTGGTGACATTGTCCTCCACCCCGATAAGCGAATCTCAGTCTCAGTGATACGGGAGACGGTGTTCTGCAGATCCTGCCGCAGCAACATAACGTCGGACCCAACCTCCCCGATGTTAGCGTCCAACATGTCTCTAGACTGTGTAATAGCGGCCATGAGTGCTGCATTGTCGAGCATAGGCTCCTGCGGTCCCCCAGAGGATCCCACAGCAGCCCTTGGGCCCATAAACTTGTCAATAGGGACCTGTTTCGACGACCCACCTCCTCACTTGTCTCTTGTCATAGCTGGCTCCGGGTTCGCTAGCACCGTCCGAGCAGACGTCTGATGGTCCGAGCAGAGGACGGAGAGCGGGAGGAGAACAAAGGAGGCTCCCACACTGGACTCCGCGGCCCGATTTAGCCGCCGAGTGGTGATCGAAAATAACCGGCGGAGGGAAGGAATGGAAGGTGGGCACCTGATGGCCCCCACCTGGGAATCCCTGTCCGACACAGGCCACGTATCACTGCTCCACCACCAAGGGATCCCGACTGGACACCAGCGATCAGGGCGCAACACCACAGTCCAGGGCCACAGCTAGGAGACCCGAGGGAAACCCACAAGGACCTCTAAGCCGCCGACGCACATCCCCCTGGAGCGGGAGAAGAGGCCTGTGTCACTCCGGGTAGCAGGCCGCAGCAATGAACACATCCAGCACACACACCAGGCTCACCCCCTCGGTCCGGATAGACAGCCGAGCACCTCACAGAGAGGGGGGGGGGGAGAAAGGAGGGGGGAAAGGAGCCGCTGCAGCGTCAATTCTGGTGGGTGGGCCGCACCCCAATGTCTGGCGCTGGTCCCCGCCGATGATGCCTCTGCGGCCCGGTTCTGCCGTCGATGCGTGTACACCCCTGAGCCTGCAGCAAACCGGAAACTGCCCAGTACCCCGTCCTCACTTGGGGCTGAGCAGCCAAGACCCTCCAATTGCAGCCGTATCCCCACGCCCGGCCCGATCGGCCGCTAATTCACACCCCCCAATGGTCTGTGGAGGGGTAGAGAAGAGGGGAAAGAAGAACCGCAGTCCAGCGAACCCTTCGCGCCAGCGAGGCAACTAGCGTACTGCGTTGCCCCCCCCACCGGAAAACAGCTACTGTGCCGCCTCTACCCTCTCCCACGCGGTCCGATACGACCGCCGGAGTCCCACGGTGAAACGTGCATGGGGGAGAGGGGGAAGAGGCTCCGGGGCGTCCAGGCGATGAATAAAGTGCCGACCGTCAGCTGGCCCCCCCCACTCCCGGAGGGCACAGAGGCGTATCGGCCCGCCACTAAGTCCAGGAGGGCACCGGGGGGGGGGGGGGAGCGCGCCCCCGCACTCACCGCCTATTCAGAGCCTCTACCTCCGGTGCAGTAATGGCTGCGGCCCGGCCCTCGCTGCTTTCAGCGTGGCCCGACACACCACAGAGTCGCGTCGCCGCCCCCTCGCATTTGCCGCTGGGAAGGTCGGGGTCATTCGCCGGCGTTGAGGTCGCTCCAGTCCCGCAGCACAGTGACTCTGCTGCTGAAGCGGCGCCACCTCCGGTCGGCCAAAGGATTCAGGCGACGCCGCGTCTTCCACATGCTGCGTCAACTCGCCACCTGCGCACAGCCGTCCCCAGCTGCATCCACGGAGTCAGAATCGTTACAGGTAGGGGCCGCCGATATACCCCAGCAGCAGAGCAGCTTTAGGTCTCAGGATATCAACGGAGAGTCAGGATATTTAAGGATTGACTGAGCGTTCTCAGCCCATGTCCGGCATGTCGGATTGCCAAGCCACGCCCCCCTAGCCTATCTCTTTAATCCATTTGCCGCCGTTGTTTTTCATTCCTGCCATTTGACCTCTATGCTTGACTGCATCATTGTTCATATTCTTTTCTTTTCCCACTTCACTATTCAACCTCTCTTGACCCTTGCAATATTTCCAAACTAACATTCATGGTCTTGTCCTGTCTTCTTTTAAATGTCTCTCTCTCGACCTCATGGACGACTCCTTATGACCCAATTTCTCTTCTCTCATCTACCTATGGCTTTCTTGAATAGGCACCCAACGACCAATCACTTTCTCAAGCACAATCATAGTCTGATCTTTTTCAGCCGCCTTAAAATCAAGTGGCACACGCAGGACAGGAACAATATGTCAGCAGCAGTTCAAGGTTTCCTCTCACAAAAAATGTTAGTGCAAAGAGAGCAGCACACACGTGCACACATACATGTGGACACATACACGTGCACACGCACACACACACCCGTATCTACCCACCTCCCCATACAGAATCAACAGAATTTACATGAAAAAGAGAGAAAGGTCACACAAGCACAGCACTTCTCTGGGGCTGCATGCCCAATCAAAAATATTTTCACATTTGTCAATACATTTTATAACCCATAGTAAATGACAATGCCTTTTTATTTATGTTTTGAAAACCTGCAAGTGGTGCGTAAACATGCATTTTGTATTCATAGTCCTTGCTTACGAAAAGCAAGGCTGGCAGTAAAAGCCTTGCTTCTCTGAAGCAAGGACTGCAGTTCGTTGCTTGCAGGTTTTCAAAACGCATAAATAAAAAGCATTGTCATTTATAATGCCAATAGCTCAAACGCTGGCAAATGCGAGACCTATTGCATTGCAAATGCTTGTTATGTATTGGTTTAATTATTGCACCCTTCCAGCTGGACGCAAATATACCAGACTTGGATATGGTTATAAAAACTTTTAAAAAGAAAGTTGCCCACCACATTGGATTATATTTAATCACAATTTCAGGGAGATTATCCGGCCCAGCTGCTTTGGTCACCAACTTAGCTATGGATTGTGTGAAGAAAGATTCCAAAGTATCATCTGCCAATTTTGGCCAGGTATCCCACACAGTTGTCTCCCTGGCCTTATGAATATTGCTTAAAAAGGTCACTTAGTCAGTTTCTGCAACCCAAACATCTTACCAGGGGACACCCATTACTACACTCCCTGTGAACTAGCTTCCAGAACTTTCTCATATCTTTATCCTGTAGGGTGCTAATCATTAGGTCTCAATTTGACTGAAAAAAGGTCTGCTTCTTTGTCCTAGCCAGGACCTCATACTCCCTTTTTTTTTTTTAGCAATTATAGGTCTTCGTTTTATTTATAGGGTCCAGAAAGCGCCTGGCCCTTCCTGCTTTCCTTAACTTTTTCCTAGACAATAAGCAGTTCTTATTAAACCACTGCTGCTTAGAGGGCTAGCAAGTATATCCTTTTTTGCCTCCTCATTGCATAACCTTACTACTGGTATCAAATGATTAACTACCTCAGCAGTGGTTTTAGAATACCATTCCTAAATTGATGGACCTACATCCCTTCCAAACTCCAACTCATTAAGGATTTGGTACTGCGTCAATTAGGCCATATACCTATCATTTATTCTAGTTGTTAGGTGTTTTGAATAATCAAATTCCATTGGGATCACCCACTCCCTAGATATTGGTTCTGCAGCTGTGGCCATTTTTTACCCCAAGTGATCACTTCCCCTTATTCCTAACACCTTAAACTCTGTACAGACGTCAAAGAACCACGCCGAAATGAACATATAATCAATTGGACACTGCTGGTTCCCATACAAAAACGTTTGGGATGCTGGTAAATTCCCCTTAAAGTGGGCATTTAGGCAGGCAACCCCGAACTCGTAGAGGAATTGCGTAATTTTCCGTTCAAACGTAGATTGAACACATTCTAGGAAAATTGCATTGGGGATGCCAGAACACTCTAACATATTTGAAGCCCTGGTATTTACCTGTGCTGAAACAAGACGGAGATTAAAGTCCTCTAAAAGGAGAATCGGTGGGTCCCCTGGGAATTCTGTCAAACCCAACATATCCCTCTGGAACACCTCCCACATCTCCTTCCGAGTCTCATCCTGATTTATATAGACATTAGCAACTATTAGGTTATTTTGCCGTAGGCTGCCCTCATAAAGATCCAGTGAAAAAGCTAATAGCCAATCATTACTTGTCTGGATGATTCTTGCTCCCTTGCTGCAATTAGTTGATACCTTTGTCATTAGCCCACCTCTTAACTGCCTGGGCACCATATTAGTTCCTCCTTTTCCAAACTGCACGAAACCACTCTGATGAAATGAGTCACCCGCCAACCAGGTCTCCTGGAAATAAATTCTCTCATTCCCTTCCCATAGTTATGTGAGATCTGTTGTTCTTATTAAGTTCCCCAACCCGTGAACATTCCGGGACATAATCCCCAAGCTGGTGGTGCAGCAACTACCTAGTCTACCTGTCATCCCCGCTCCCCAAAAGGAAGGACACTATCCCTGTCAACGATTAGACTCTCAAATCTATTGCGAAGAGGGATCTTCTCTAACACACACTCTCTTGGCTGGGGTAGAATAGTTACCTTTAAGGTACCATGATTATATCCCACCACACTGGATCGGGTGGAGTTGCCCCTCCAATCCCCAAACTTATTTGTTCTTGATCTAAGCCAGCAGGATTTTCCAGGAGGGGCAATTTTGGACGGAGAGGCTCTACTTTAGCTGCTGGCACTGTTTTTCTACCTAGTTTATTAAGCAGTCACTAGCCTCTAATAACAAGTCCACAAAAACAGGCGAATTAACATTAACTTTTGTGACTTCTCTACCTGCTTTAAATTTAATGAAGGCTACATACTCCATGTCCCTTGACGCAACCTCCTCCAGTATCTTACAGAATGAGAATGCTGTTAATATACTTGACCTGTTTAGCGGCTTCTATTTTTGGGTTACCCTTAAATACACGTATTTTATCTTGGGTTCACTACAAATGGCGTATACCCGGTCTTGGGCTAAATCTTCATCTAATTGCAGAGAAGCTATTATTTCTTGGCCCTCAAACTTCTTGTAACTCCTTAAAATCTGTAGAGGGAGTATAGTTCCCTGGGTGCTTTGAATGGCATGACCTCCACTCTTTGGCCTAGCCCTGCCCGCAGTTGGGCAGAACCCTCCTCTACCTTACCGTTAACTCTTACTTTCACCCCCTTCGTCCCTGCGTCTGCCTCTCTGATCGTTTGCTGGCTCTTGGTGGTGGTAAACTGTTTGCTTGGACTTCTACTAACCTATGGTTCTGCATGGGAGACCTTTTCTTTAAACCCATACTTTCTTTCCTCACATTTGATTGACCCAGATGCCAACTTCTACCCCACCCGTAATTCCTTGATGCATATACAGTTGAGCATTGCTGCTCACAGATCGAGAAACTAACGGCCGTACAAGCGAGGGCATACGAGAATGAATTGCTTTTAATTCTAAAAGGATCTCGTTTAGCAAACCAGCTCCGTTCTCAGCGACTCGTTTGCAGCAAGAGAAGCTTCAAAAAGTACATGTAATGTTTATTGCATTAAAATGAGGAGGTACAACATTGAGGAAGGGGGAGTCAGTGTTTGCAGCGGAAGTAGCCAAGGTCCCTTGATCGCCACCCTGGAGTACCAAGCTGGTCGTATCACTTGTACCTGCCAGGACCCTCTTCATCTCGCCGTTCAGATTCTTTCTTGCTCAGTGAGAGCCCTTCTACACTCTCTTCTGCTCCAGTCCCCTCAGCAGAGCATGCAATTCTCAGCTCTGAGGGACAGAGCCAACAGGGAGAGGAGGAAAGTCGGGGTGAATCACACCTGAGTTTCAAAAGCAGGGCCAAGATTTCCTTTTCCCAGGCTTCTAACCACTCATGAGGGCTGCCCCCTGGGAAAGTAACATGTCCCATATTTACAGAATCCTGCAATGCCAAGGGCTTAAAATGTTTCTCCAGAAAGTCTAATTGAAACCGCCAGTGATTTTGCTAATGAATGGGCTATATCTACAGGGTATCCCTGGCTCCAGCTTGGTTTTCTTCTTCATGGAATGGCGACCCAGTGTATCCGCTCTTATCACACCTTCTCATCTACCTTTTCCTGCTCACACAAGATTTACACCTTTTTTCTTTGGTGGAGGCAGCTTTAAGCAAACGTATACTGATTGTAATACAGTACATTGCTATTTCAACTGTTAAACAGAGTGCACCTACCTCCCCCTCCTACCTTTAGTGACTGCAGCTGTATTGTGCTGCAACACTGCTGCCACCACCCCTGTTCCGCTGTTTCACTTACAATTAGTGAAAGTCCTTTAGCAGGCCTCCCCGCGCCATGCGAGCCAAGCTCTCACTGGGTGTCCACTTCCAGCCCATCTCCTCCTGCGCGATTGAAGCAGAAATGCTCCTGATTCCAGCCCCTCAGCGACCAGCTAAGATTTGGGGTCTGGCAGTATCGCACGGCACAGAGCACGTTGCTTCCTTCGGGCGCGGGAGTCTGGGTAACAGGCAAGTTCCGTTTTGGTCTCTCGGAGCGGCTGTCAGGGCAGACTGTGATATTCAGACATGCGACGTTACAGCTACACTCCAACCGAATGACTCCATCTGGAACAGCGGTGATTCATAGCTGGGTGGGCTGGTAGGCACAAGCACCGGTTCGCTGCAGCGCACACACACATCACATCAGACGTCAGCAGGAGGAGGTGGAAACTAGGATTTAATTTAAATTCCTGTACTTGCTCCTGGGATAGTAACTGTCATTTACCTGGATCTTGCTGTTAACTTTATTGATAACCTGTTAACCACCTTATTTATGAATCCAACAGACCATAACACTTTAGTTAAATATCAGGGCTACCACACGTGTGGCTTCAAAGATGGCCTTCCCTTAGGCCTGCTTCTGCTATAAACAAATATCACAAAAAGTTAACATGCTCCTTAAACAAAATAGGAGTAAGCACAATTGGAAGTGGGACCACCAAGGCCCCTGTAGTTGATCATTTTATGGAGTACCGTCAGACTGAAAATGGTATAAAATGTTATTGAAGTTGTTAAAAAAAAAATATATAATTGCTTGAGGAAGTGAACTAGAGGACCTACTCTCCGACAAGTGTGTAAATGGAAACACCTCTTTAACACAGTCATGGAATACTGAATACTTTGGACTTCCGTTATTAAATATTGATATATCATGCATTGTTTTGATTAATATACACTGATTCTGATTTATGTTTTTTGGTTTATTCATCCATATTTCTGTTCCTTAAAATTGTTTGTCACTTCGTTCTATCTTCACATGAGCTTGATATATACTTCATGTTTATTATATCATGATATTCCCCTTTTATATGTTATCACATCTTCACATTGTGTTTTGTATTTGCTCTTCCCCGAGATATATATATCTCTTGTCCACCTGTAAATATTTTTCACTGTTCCATCTTAACTTGCTTCTCCTCACCCTTTCCTACAATACGGCGTCCTTGGTTCAGCAACACATGCTGATAGATTTTCTGTACCGATACAGCGACGATTGCCCTGCCCCTCTAATCCATTTTTTCCCGAATTATCCTGCATAATTCTTTAGGGTAAGGTTCATATGTTTTCCCCATATATCAAGACTACTGTTGTAAAAAATGTCTGTTGGCTATTATATTATTTTAGCGCCCCTTGAATCTTTTCAGTCAAGGGTGTGAGTACACCATTGGCTTGCTCACATGTGACACTTTTTCACTTTGAATTTATTCATTTCGTTCATTTTGAATTACTGAATTTTAGGACCTTACGACCTCTGTGCACCAGCCAGTGAGTAACTTTTACGCTCATCAGTTTCTGATATATTAAATTGTAACCCGGACATCACTTCAGTATATCCCTTATATATTCCTGAACAGTATATATAACTCACTGTTGCCCTTAAAATAAATTTTGTCTTGATGATTATACCCTAATCCATACTGTCAAAACGTCGTCTACAGAGGTTGGCGCTTTATTAGTGGCTGCTGTACTAAATAGTATAGTTAAAGATGAAAAATCTAACAGACCCCTAAAATAGTGTAGCCTGTTTGAACACTAACTTATTATATTTACATATCTTGCACTTTGTTTTAACGTTTGTCACTGTGTGTTTATCATAAGAGCTTTGCACCATTACTATTTGTTTTTGTATTTGCAATCTTTTATGAGTAAATGCCATTGCTGATTAAAAATAATGGGGGCATTTCAATTTGCATTGTTTAGTTTTTAACATTTAATGGCTTAAAATAAGTTTTCAGTGAACCGTTCTTTCTCTTATTTATGTTTTATTCTGAGTACTTTTGACATAAATGGTTACTTACCCCAGTTTTATAAAAGCTAAAGATGGGCTTTTGAGAGGTCTACCGTGTTGCCATAGGGCTGGGTTTTTACAAGAGATCCACGTATAGTTACACTTGCCTAGAGCAAATGCATGTTTGAGATTTTTTAAATATGTTCAATCAATCGGGGGGGGGGGGAGGGGGTTGTAAAGCACGCTACTCACCCGTGGTGGGCTCCAGGCCCTGGGGGGGGGGGGGGGCTCCGGATCAGTCGAAGAGCCAGGTCTTGAGGCTTGCAGCATGGGGGAGCGTCTGATGTGGACAGGTAGCTCGTTCCAGGTCTTTGCCGCGACTTTGGAGAAAGCTCTTCTGCCTGCTCTGGTTCTGCGGATGTGTGGGGTCTCTGCCAGGGAGAGATCGGCGGAACGGAGGTTCCTTTTGGGTACGTGGAAGGAGACTCTTTCGTTGAGGTATTTGGGTCCGATGTTGTGGAGGGATTTGTAGACATGGGTGAGTAGCTTGAAGGTTACTCTCTTCTCAATGGGGAGCCAGTGGAGGTCTCGTAGATGTTGGGTCATGTGCTCGTGTCGAGGGGTTCCGAGGACGAGTCTGGCAGAGGTGTTCTGTATGGTTTGGAGCTTGCGTGGCAGGGTTTTGTTGATTACGACGTAGAGGGCGTTGCCGTAGTCAAGTCTGCTGGTTATGTGTGCGTGGGTGACGGTCTTTCTGATTTCAGGGGGGATCCATTTGAAGGTCTTGCGGAGGATTCGGAGGGAGTTGTAGCAGGTGGAGGCGACAGTCTTGATCTGGCGGGTCAGGGTGAGGGAGGAGTCTAGAATGATGCTGAGGTTCCTGGCGTGGTCTGTCGGGATGGGTTGGCCTCCGGGGGCCACCAGGAGCTATCCCATGCGGTGGGGGAGGGTCCGAGGACAAGGACCTCTGTCATTGTAGAAAATTATTTCATATTTCCTAAAAGCACAGAAGGAAAATGGGGTTGGCTACTCCAATTTTCTGAATGGATCTCAAAGAAATAAAGTGCTTTGTAGAATGTAAAGGAAATCTAAATTTCAAGCATGTTACAGTACTTTAAGAATGCATTGAGGATCACACAAGAGGCTCTTCTTGTAGGACACGAAGGACATCTTGTTGCTCTGAAGTAACACATTCATATGGGGAGAGTACCAACTAAGCAATCGCAAACTAAGTTAACTGTTTTACAGTGCTCCAGACATATTAGCATTTTGCTAATAGAGAGCTCTCTGTCCCTATTATAAATAAGCTTTGACAAAGAAAAAAGGTTACACCCACAACATTGGCCACTGACATATTGGTTTTGCCAACGCTTGTTTATAAGACCATCTTGAGGTGTTTTTCTTAAAGCAAAAACATTCCAAGATAGCCCCAATGTATGTGCACAGGCACAAGTTTGCCCATACAGAGGCGGACATCTTGAAATGGTTTCAATACCATTCAAATATTGATACCCGTAGGAGGACGAGGGCAGAGGGGCGGGGGCAACCAGGTGCTGAGGTGGCTAATTTTTAAATAACGAGAACAGAGCAGGGAAGTAGAGGGAGGAAAAGGGGAGAGTTAGAGAGAGGAAGAGCAGTAGTCCTTCGTACACTGCAGTATAAAGTTTTGAAGTCAGCAGTGGATGGTTATATCTCATCCAATCAAAATTGTGTGAGGCCAAAATGCTCCTTAATAAGAACAATTAAAACAATAGTGAGAGAAGCTATCAAATCAGAAGCAGGGGCTAGACACGACAGCCATCAATTCATGGGCAGGGGCAAGACACAAAGTCCATTCCAAATCTATATTGGATTCTAAAAATCTGCTGCCTAAATACAGTTAACAATTATTGTAGGCGAAACCTTTAAAAAAGGCAGTTCTTTTTGCCTTCTCTTGCCTCACTTCCCAATAAGGAATTTCATGCCGTAAAAGTAAAATTTTGCAAGCAGTTGCACTCCTAAAATATGCCATTTACTGAGTCATAAGGTATCAGGGAACATAAAAGGAGTCACATTTTGATCATGATGATGACCCACAATAAGAGATTTTTAAAGGCATACGCACCATAACACATTGTCTCTTAATGTTAAAAAATACCACATTGTTAATATTCAACAGCAGTAGTTGCGTTGTCAATTGTAGAAAGGTAGATGGGTGAGTCGGATCTGCCAGCATTTGACCTTGCACACCAGTGCCAGCTCCGCTCTGCCCTTTTGTGCCAGAAGCTTTTTCCACTAGTAGACTCCACTCCCTGACTACCGGTGGATGCTCCTCACATGTCTCATCAGTGGCACCATCTTAAAAGTCTCAAACCACTGGCATCAGTCCGTCCGAATACCAGTTCCAGCCTTTCTCTCCATGTCCACCAGAGGACGTAGCCTTACGGCTAGAGCGTCGATTTTTGAGGCTGGAAACCCGGGTACGAGTCTCAGCATGCTGTGATTCTGGGCAAATCACTTAATCTCCCCATGCCTACGAAAAATGAGTGTGTCCTTTTGTAACGAAACTGGTGCTCATGTAGAGTGTTCTGATACCCGGTGTTTCTGGTCTAGTTCGCGCCATATAAAACCCTAACATTTTTTTTTTTTAAACTTAGTCCAGTGTTTTGCGTTCAGTGCATGTGCCTTGGATGCTCTCAGAGTGTGCTGAGGATACTTGCCCATCTGTAGATCTATTACCACTCCCTTGGAAATACTCCCCCCTGAGTGCATCCATCTGTCTGTCTGTCTGTCTGTCTGTCTGTCTGTCTGTCTGTCTAGTGACAGCAACATGCAGAGCCATTTGCGTTCGTTGTGCGCTGTTTTGTTCGCGTTGCACAACCTTGCACATTT
The DNA here is from genome assembly GCF_964204655.1 of Triturus cristatus. NCBI lineage: Eukaryota > Metazoa > Chordata > Amphibia > Caudata > Salamandridae > Triturus > Triturus cristatus. The sequence continues at coordinate 273,572,095 of NC_140580.1, forward strand.
AGCCTATTTAGACTTTTTTTTTTTTCCGAAAAACTTTATTGTGCAGAAAACCAACAGTACAAACGTGGGCCTACAACCACCAGGGCCGGCCGCTAGCACATGCATGCCAATTACGTGACGTCACAGAGCAGCGACTGATCCCCAGAGGCGCAGCAGGATTACAAAAGTTATGCTCGGCAACTCAGAAGTTGGGCAGAATACTGATATTTTAAAAGAAGAAAACAAACAAAAAGAAAAACAAAACTCAAGGCGAGAAACAGTCTAGACAGTGTCAAGCGCCGACGGGGGGACCCCACCCTACCAGGTAAAGAATCAGGAGGTCAATAAAGATGACCCGGGGGGGGGGGGGGGCAGCGGGGAAGCCAGAACAATCAGCGTAAAGAGTATAGTATTCAGGGAACCTCAGGATCAGGGGGACAGGGAAGTATCAGAAGTATCTTCAAAAGGGAGCGTACAAATGTTACCTCGGTAGGCGTTCCACTGACCCCAAATTCTAACCCACGCCCCAGGCTTGCCCCGAACCAGATATACCGTCTTCTCCCTGAACATACACCAGTCCATGTTCTCCTTCCACAGTGACACGGTGGGAGGCCGTCGGGAACCCCAAAGCTGCGCGATATCCCTCTTTGCAATCATGTTCCCAAGTGCCGCCCACCGGGCCTGGGCAACGTTTTTTAATCATTCGGCTCCCATACATTCAGCAAACATCGACGAGCCTCAGGCAACAGAGCAACCCCGGTGACACACTCCATTACCGCATGCACACTGCGCCAATAAGCCGCAACCTCGCGACACTCCCAAAGGATATGAAGGAAGGTGGCACTCATACCACAGCCGCGCTTACACAGCCCATCCGAAGAAAAACCCATCGCAACCAAACGAGGACCCGTCACATACACACGGTGAAGAATTTTAAGCTGGACAAGACGGAGACGGGCAGGAATGGCGACCTCTTTCGGGGAAGACAATGCAGACTGCCAGTCCTCGTCATCCAACTCCAACCCGTCTCCGGTCCAGGCCTCCCGAAGATGCACAAGGAGGTCCGCCCGACTGTTGATTAACTTCTTATAAATCAAAGAAATCGTACTATCGGGCAGATGACCATCAAGTATACGGTCCTCGAGTGGTGAAGCTGCGGGGATCGTGGTACCGGCCTTGAAACCTATTTAGACTATTGAGTTGCAGCTAAAGCTACCAACTGGACCCATGCCATCAGAAACACCTTTATTCGCTTATGTTAGCTAGGAGAAGTAAAACTACAAATCCCTGCATGCAATGTGGCTGATGGCTAAAAAGCCAGCACTAGCTAAAGAAATTCTGGAAGACCTACAGCCATTTGGCACCTTACATCCAGTTAGTTGTCTACCATCATTTTAGGTAGTAGCCAACCGATGTTAGTGAATGGAGGTCTCATGATAAAAGACTATTCAAAGGTCAAAGGTGGCACAACCGCGGCCGCCATGTCATGATTACTGGGCTGAGGCCTCAGCTGGGCCTCAGACGGACAGACAGCCGACTTGCAGCGCACATTGCCCACCAGTGAGATCACATGGCTGGCTAATGGGCTGTCTCTGGAGTGACACCACCACTCCACGAGCAGCTTCCGGAACTGAATGCCCATTGTTTCCAACATGGCGGGACTGTTGCTATCACTCACACCGAACTGCAGGAAATGGATATGAAAGGAGGCTCTGAGTGCAGGGGTGGGCTGTCAGAGGCCTAGCTTATCAATATCTTGAAGGGGCGGGAGTCTGTGAGTGCTTGGGGTGAGGGGCGGATTCATTTTTGAGCTTGTTAGCCTTCTACCTCTGATAAGGCTTCACAGAACAGAAGGAGATTGTGTCATGGCCGCCTGCTTCCAATTTAAATATGGTTGATATTAAGGAGGAGGTCGTTGCGACCTCTGGAGCTGCAAAGACGATGTAATCCTCGAGGAATTCTGCATAAGACGGAACTTACTCAAAGAAGAATGTTAAATATTAAACTTTTCTGCTGTGCAGATTAAATAATACGTGTTTGTTGCAGAAAATATATTGTCAACTTTTACAGCTTTCTACAGAAATTATACATTATACTTAGACCAAGAACAAGATAAATATAAGCAAAGCATGCAAAATATAGACAGATGACAAAGCGAAGGAGGGTGGAATCACCCATAATCCTATATACCCATTTATACCACAACGCATCGGTTTACGTGGCTAATTCAAAATGTTTCCGGCGATTTTGAAATCCTGCATACTTTTCAGAAAGGTATGAGGTGCACTGTTAAGAATCAGAGAGACTGCAGCAGGGTCCAATATGACGCCTTGAAGTTGGGGGGGCGGGCAGGGGGGTGGGGGGGGGCGGGTGAGGTGCACTTGCCTGGCTGGAGCTTTCATTTGCTTCTTTCGAAAAAGCACAGCTGAGTCTCCCTTCAATCTACTTCTCCCTATAAGGTTCAGTGGTTACTTGTAATAAAGTCCAAATCTCCTGAAACATTATTGCATGATGTTGTTTTAAATTCCAGAAATGTTCTAATTGTATCCGCCAACTGGCATTACACCATGACTGAATGTTATTAGATAATCAGGTGGAATTTTTCAGAAGCTGTTTTCAGAGGATTCTTTTCTGAACCTGCTAGTCTTCAAAAAATAATGTATAGAGTAGAAATTCATAATCCAGGTCCTTTCAAACCATTAAAACCTAAATCTTTTTTAGAATATTCCTAATAGCAATAAGTAAAAAATGTATACAAAATAACAGTATAATCATATTTGTTAACCTTTATAAACCTCATCCATAATTTTCAGACTGACATTTTCTTGCATGCATTATCGATATATAGATTTTTAATCTTCTACCGTTATTATTCGATTGAGTAAATATAAAAAATAGTCTGTAATTGTAAAAAATAAACTGCAGTAAAACGTGTATTACTTTCAATAATGTGATGAATGCACGCACACCTTACAAAAGTGAGATTTGTAGGGCATTCCTACGTCATTGGCAATTATTTCTAATAAAGGCTTTGTCCTAGCTTAAAGAGTATGTTGTGCTTCCCATAGCTCCTTTCTTTTAACATTCCAGTTTAGCTATTTGTTCCAAAGCATTATAATAGTTGTTATGGAATACTCTATTCAAAACAGCATAACAGCCAGCATCTCTGGGGATTCTAGATATTTTATTTCGGACATGTTTTTCTTAAAATGCAGTAAGAAGTTTTCACCTAGAAAAATGCTGAAACTCTTCAGTAGTTAAAGCCACTTCTTACAAACTGACACATTGAGGCCCATGCTTTTATCAGTTTGCATAATCATCTTCTGATAAATCAAAGCTGTCAGTGCATGTCTTGGGTTCATAAAGAGGCGAAAATAAAATACCCTAAATAGTGTGCCCCTAAAGTTGGTGTATGTTTCTAGGAGAATATCCTCATCTGGCGTGTACGCCTTTGTACAAATAAGCATCATAGCATGCTGCGCTCAGTCCTGGCAAGAACAGTTGAAGTCACTGCATGAAGATATCAGACTTATGAACCATATGCTGTATTGGGCGTTACTTTTATACTACATAACATAATTGAGGTGGCCCATTGTGACTCCCCCTTAGTGCTTATGTTTGTAGCAGTGCTTTTTATATCAACTTTTTAACTATTGCACCAGCACAATACTCCCATACCTATAGTAGTAGTCTACTGTGTATGTGCAAAATTTCCAAATCTGTTTTTTCCAGATCACATCACCTGTGCTTTATAGGTTTTTAGATTGAAATGATTATGCGTGCTGTGAGCCCCTGATGGAGTTAATCACATTCTGGCCCAGTGTGTAAGGTCACAAAGGGCAACATATTCAGCATATATATAGCTCTCACAGGAAGCCCATCAAGCTGTGCGGTTGTAAAGAGAAGAGAATCCTTCTTGTATTAATTATCAAGATCAAACCTATAAATGTTTATTAAAAGTGGGCCCATCCTTGTCTGCCTCACCTGCCCTTCTGCCAACTACCTTTTTGCACTATTCTGTCTATATTTTCTTTATTTACTCAATCGAATAATAATAGTAGAAGACTGAAAATCTATATATTGATAATTCATGCAAATGTCAGTCTGCAAATTATGGATGAGGTTTTTAAAAGTTATTGAAAAATAGGATTATACTGTTATTTTGCATATGTTTTTTAACTTATTGCCATTAAGTTGATTCTAAAAAATATATCGGTTTTTATGGTTCAAAAAGACCTGAATTATGAATTTCTATTCTCTACACTATTTCTTGAAGACTAGCAGTTTCTCATAAAGGTCCTCTTAAAAAGACTTCTGAAAGATTCAACCTGATTATCTATTAACAACATTCAGTCATGGAGTTATGCAAGTTAGCTGATTTAAATAAAGAAATGTATGGAATTTTAAACTGCTTCATGCAACAGTGAACAATCATATTATCTATATCAGTGGTTCTTAATCTGTGGTCCGTGGACTTTTGGGGTGTGTGAGCCCTACTCAGTGGGTCTGTGACTGTTTAGAAAATTATGATATTAGCAGCTTAATTAAGTACATATACATTCAAAAGTTAAATTGAAATATTTGAAACACTGAAAATGTGAAGGTGTTTGAAGCTGCAGTCTAAAAATGAAGTTACTGTAATTCATGGGAACCGCTCAAGTGCAGCAAACAAACTAGTAGGGTGTCATCAAAAAGAAAAGATGCATTAGGAGCAAAATAAGACAGTGATATGCTAGAATCTAGCATATTACTCTGTCTTTTAGAATTAAAACTACATTTTGAAACACCCAACCTTCCCATTAAAATTGATTTCCTCAGATTTTTTTTTATGTATTAAAACATTTCATAACGTGTTTGTTTTATGTAATTTTCTGTATGTTTCAATATTCTTTTCAGGTCTAAATCATATAAATTGTTTTGACAGGAGTCCCGTCTTCCTGTAGTGATCCAGTGAAGGTCCATAGAAGTCAAAAGGTTAAGGATTGATCTAACCACATACCACACTTTGGCCATTGCCTTCAAACACTTCTGACACATTTTTAAAATATTTAGGGGCTCCAAACTTGTAAAAAGAAAAAAAAGCAATCCTCGGGTAATTTAATCAGCATGGCACTGTACATAAGATCCACTGATGACCTGTTTGGCTGGAGAAAGAACATCCTGTTCTTAAATTGTTAATCCCAACTAAACTATACAGATGAAAGTCTGGAAGCCCTAGTCCACCTTTCCCCACCTTTCTTCTCGACTTCTTCCAGGAAATCCTGACTCCCTAACTAACCTATATAAAAGATGTAATTCTCCCGTGGATCTAAGGAGCACCATATCAAAACGTAGCGGGTTGTTATCAAACAGATAAGAGAATTTGGGTAGAATAGATATTTTAACCAAGTTTACTCGGCCATGAGGAGTGAGTGGGAGATTCTGCAATTTATTTTAATGTCTTATCCACCTCCTGATAAACTTTCTCCATATTCACTGATCGAACTTTCTCCAGGTCCTGCGTTATTGTTAACCCCAAATACTTATCTCTATCGAGGTTCGAATACCCTCACAGTCCTGATTCCATACCATTGTCTCTGTTCTGGTTTCATTTATCTCGTTACCAGACAACTTTCCAAAACACCTTACCTCTGTCAATAGTTGTGAAATAGCAGACTCAGCATCTGAAGTGTATCGCATTAAATCATCCGTATGTAATGCTATTTTCCTAGAGAAAGCACCTATTGTAAACTGCCTTATTTCCCTGTTTATTCTCGTGTTTTGAAGCAAAGGCTCAATGATCAGATCAAAAAGAATAGGTGACACAGCAGCTCTGCCTAGTACCCCTACCTATTTGATTGCTGTAGTGAGGCTACCATTAACTAAAACATGGGCACATGGCATCCTGTAGATCTTGCTCCAGACATTCTGAAACTTGTCCCCTATTCCAGAGTTCCTCGGCATACCCGCTAGATATTTCCAGTTGACACACTCAAATGCCTTGACCGCGTCAATGGTTACAAGTGTCAGGAGAACTCCTAAGGTGGTAGCTAAATCATTTTATCCTATTACGGTATGGGTCATGTTCTCTCATTTGTCTCCCAGGTTAAAAAAAAAAAACCACAAAAAAAAGTCTTGTCCTCATTTATTAAATTGCCCTCAACTTTATTGAAGTGTGCATCGAGGATGCTTGAAAAATCTTATCACAATTTAACCGTGATATCGGCAGAGACCACTGATACTGTAGGATTCTTACCCGGTTTTAAAATCAGTTAAATAACTACCTCAATCCAAGATGCTTGTATAGCAGAACCGTTCAGTAAAACCACATTGAACAACTCAAGCCAGACAGGCATCACTACCTCTGGCATGAAGATGTAGACCTCAATTGGGATCCCGTCTGCACCTGCTGCTTTCCCTCTTTTAAGTCTCTCAACAGCTATCAGAATTTCACTCCCAGTTATTTCACTACTCAAAAATTGCTGCTGTTTTTCAGTGAGTTTAGGTAGGCATTCATCCATCAGCCATCTATCTTAACTCGTCCTCATCCACTTCCAAAGGTCCTGAATATATGTCCTTAAAGAACTTGTGAAATGCACGTTCTATCCCTTCGCTATCCTCCACTATCAGATCTTCCACCTTCTCCCTAACCGTTCTGATATAATTCTGGGTTCTATCCAGTCTGGCCCTCCATTCCAGCAGCTTTCCGCAACTCTCACTCTGCTCATACTCCCTGACCTTGCTAGTCTCCCACTCTTATAGTAATTTCTCTTCCAGTATCATCTTACATTTTAGTTGCAGATCCAATTTATTCTCTATCCTTTTCTTACCCTCCCCTGAACTTAGGTTGGTTTCAGAATTAATTCTATAGCCCCAATCTCCTCCTAATTGTGCTGCCTGCACCCTCTCCCTCTTATTCCACGCGATTGATAAGCTCTTTAAAACCCCCTCAACCAAGCCTTATATGCATTCCATACTTTGTAAATAGGGGAAGATGTCATATTCCACATAACAAAAGTCCTCCGTTCCCTTCCCCACCTCCTGCATGATTCCAGACTGGATGAATAACCTCTTATTAATTGTTCTCCTTCTGTATTGCTCATTTACTGGCAATCTAATCTTTAATAACGAGGCTGCATAGTCTGATAAGTGCATTGAAAGATGTTCTATCTCGAAATTTCTCTCTGCCTCTCCACTCTCAACAAAGAAATAATCTATCCTTGACTAATGACCATTTTTCTAGCTATAGAAGGTGTAATTCCTACAGTTCCTCTTTACTCTGCACCACACATCACATAGATTTGGATTTTCCATCATATAAAGGAGGTAGGCCAAGGTACCTCCTTGGTGAGCTGATTTGCGTAGGAACCGAGGACCTGTCTAGGTGATTATCCCAGAAGATTTTGAAGTCTCCACCTAAGATAATAGGGGTTTTAAATTCTAACATGGTGGAGAAATGTGTGGACAATGACTAAACCTCCTCTATAATCGGACCATAGTAACTGGCAAACATATACAAGCTCTGCTGGGCCTTAATTTTGGCTACTATCCAGCATCCTCCAGCGTCAGCTTTATATCTCACTATTTCTACCCCTTAGTTTGCCTTAACTAAAATGGCTATCCATTTTGTACAGTTTTGCTGATTTGTGGCCATCATGTTCTCAACCCACCTTTGTTTCATAAAGAAGTTTTTGCACTCTGGTCTTAGCATGTGGGTCTCCGGCAACATAATGATTTGAGAGGTATATTATCTTAAATTCTTGTTGGATTAAGCGCTGCCTTCTCCTCCGCCGCAGGCCATTCATATTCCAACACAGAGTTGAGGGGACTTGGTCCCCTTGCTGGTCATCCTTTCACCCCATAGTCTTCAAGATTCATTGTATTTTTCTCCCCAACCTCTCCACCTCTAGTTTCCCCCTTCACGGGAACCCTCGCACACCTCCCTCTCGGCATTCTCATGCATGTTTGAGCTCACCCCTCCGGGAACCATTGGAATGATAATATTTCTCCCCTTATATTTTACACCTTTCGTTTGCTCCTGCTCCACTCAGTCTGGGCTATAAAGCTGTCCACATCTTCTTGCGCTAGAAAGTTATGCATTTTATTTGCCCAGATTACTTTCACAATTGCTGGAAATCTTAGGCGGAATGACTTCACCCATTTTCCTTATCTCCTTCATGCGTTAGCCCACTTCCCACTGTCTGTCTTCCGTAGCACGGGAGATATCAGACCTGATCTTGAATTTAGTCCCTTGGACCCGGAGAGACTTTACCTTTAGGGGAGCACTCAGAATTACTTCTTTAACTACACATGACTGAAAGTGAACCAGTATTTTTCCTGGTCTCTTAAGCCCTGGATTTAGTTTGAACGGGTTTCAATGTTCCCACTGTATTTCTGCCCCTCGGTCTACAGAGGAAGTCTCCTGAGGAAAAGCATTAGTTAACAGATCAATTACAAATAGTTTCACATCAGCCCCCTCCGCACCTTCTGCAACATCCAGGATTCTGATATCATTTCTTCTCGAGCTATTCACGATTCTCTCGAGCTTATCTGACTGCTCTTTTTCTCTTTGTCTCAACTGGGCTACCTCTTGCGCATTCTCATTGAGAAACTAAGTTCCTGAACCCTGTTCTCTAGTGCATAAGTGGACTGGGCTAAATCTGACATTTTCTCTTCCAGGCTTACGCATGTTACTTGTATCTCCCTTTGATTTGCCTCCGAGGTTAAGCACTGCTCTTTAATGCCTTACGACAACTGGCCAAACATCTCCTGCAGTGCTCCTGAACCAGCAGATTCACTTCCACTAGCTCCAGTCATCTGATTCTGCATTGAAGGCAGCAGGGGCGAAGTGACCACCCTCTCAGACTGATCTGCCACCTCCCTGCTCCCATCACTCAATGTCAGGCTCTCTGCAGCCAGGGGTGTAAAAATATTTGCGGTAAATATACCTGGGTGTATCATAAATGTTTCTATGTTGGTGGCGTGCACTATCTCCCCTTTGCCCTTATCCTCTATGCCCTTAATTTGGTCCAGAGTCCTCCAACCCTCCCTTTGATTCCTTTCACAGTTCATGGATTTCAGTTTAAAAGCGGACCTCTGGGATGGCGCCACTCTGAAGCTCCTAGTGCCTGTATCACTGATTCTTTCCCTCAAGACAGGCTCAACCCTTGATGAAATCTTACTTTAGGGTTTCTTGGGGGGTGGGGGTTGCGCTTGTCCCTTCTATGTGCTTGACTTGTTTACTGCTCTTTTCTTTGCCCCCCCAAAGCCTGAGGGCCCATTTCTGCTAACAGGAGAGTCTTAGACAAACCAATGCAGCTCTCCCTGCCACGTCCGCATCAGCCAGAGTACCAACACAACCGTTAGCCTAGCTCGGTAAGAACAAACTGATCGCTGTGCTACTTTTCTTGTAAGGTGAGAGCTCTCAACCTGCTACTCTAGCTGGCTGCCATGTTCCCCGAGGACCTGGCAGGCTTGTTTTCTTTGGTAGACATCTCAATTTCCTCATCCATTACTTTGGCAGAGGACGTTTCTTCCATTTTTGATATTGCACCCTACTGTCTAAATCAGATTTTGGCTGATCAGCTGAGGAACAGATCACTTTACTGCCAATTACTCTCTTAAGAGTCCCCTTTTTAGGTCTCGGCTGGCGATAGCTGCACGCATGCGCTGCTCTCGGCATCCGAGAGCTTCTTGAAATCAATACGATTGAGGAAGGGGACTTGAAGCCCCGCCCCCTCTTCCCATTGGCTCGCGTCATAGCTTATGCTAAACGCAGGCTTATTGTAAAGGAGGTTTCTTTGTCCCTCCTTGTTGCCGCCCTGTCCACTTTTGGCCCCGCCCACCGGGATTGGATCGTTTACTGGAGGCGTGACACTATCTCCTTCATTAGTCAATATGCACTTTTTTCTTCTCATTCGGCTTTGGCAAAGTCAGCCGCGTGCTTATTTTCACATCGCGCTTTTACTTGCGCGAAAATAAACACGCGGCTGCCTTTGCGGTATGGCTCTTGTTTTACTTGTTGTTTACTTGTTTGACCTGCCGTCGCACAGCTGCTCCCTATGCCTTTCGATTTCCAGCGCAGCTTTCATGCTTCATTTTATTAGTTTCCTGCTTGTGGCAGCTTAAGGGCATAGCTCTAATGTGAGTGTCTGTTTGCGAGCCCTTTTTTAAAATTTATTTTTCTAATAAAGAGAAAGAAATGTGTGCAGCATTTTTAAACTGCACTAAATTTATTTATAGGATTTTGACCGCCAGTGCTGCCTTTAGTTTCTCAGCATGGCGCCCACTTCAGGTATGTGGCACTTCAGGTAGTGGTCTTCTTTCCTCAACAGCGCTGAAGAGGGTGTGGGGGGTGGGCATGGCTGCTTAGTTTACAATCCTCCTCTGCCACTGCGAGGAGCAGCCTCCGGGAACACCGCCGCCTCTGCCTTTCGTAGGAGAGCGGTGCCTCACCCTTGGTAACTGCAGAAAAGGCACAGGCCGATCGGTACAGGGAAAGCAACAACATGGGGGTTTGCCCCCGGGGGTGTGGGGGGTTTGTCCCTGTTAGTTTCAACCTCTATTTGTTCATCTTTGCTGCTGCGGCTCTGTTTGTTGAAATGCGGTGCCTACTTCAGGCCGCATGCCTTTATTGTATCAGCATGGCGCCCGCTTTATGGCCATCGCACTTCATGTTTCATGAAGTGCACCGGCTGTGTAGCGGGAAGCATGTTGATAATAGAAAGGTGCAAGGCGGCTGCACTTCTTTCAGCCTGGCTTCTGCGCGCCTTTTATCATCACCTTGCCCTTCTGCAGCTGCTCTCACCAGGATTTAATGCAGTTCACTTCCCATCAATCAATCAATCAATCAATCAGTGACACTTGTAAAGCGCGCTACATACCCGTAGGGTCTCAAGGCGCTGGGGGGGGGGGGGGGGGGAGCCGCTACTGCTCGAACAGCCAGGTCTTCAGCTTCTTCCTGAAGGAGAGGTGGTCTTGGGTCGGGCGCAGGTCGGTCGGGAGGGAGTTCCAGGTCTTGGCGGCCAGGTAGGAGAAGGACCTTCCTCCTGTAGTCGCTTTCCGGATGCGGGGGACGGCGGCGAGGGCGTGGTTGGCTGATCGGAGGTGGCGTTTGGGAGCGTAGAAGTTGACTCGGCTGTTGAGGTAGCTCGGGCCTTGGTCGTGTAGGGCTTTGTGTGCGTGGGTGAGGAGGCGGAAGGTGATTCTTTTGTTGACGGGGAGCCAGTGAAGGTCTCTCAGATGTCCGGAGATGTGGCTGGTTCGTGGGATGTCGAGGATGAGTCTGGCTGAGGCGTTCTGGATCCGCTGGAGTCTTTTCTGGAGCTTGGCGGTGGTACCGGCATAGAGGGCGTTGCCGTAGTCCAGTCGGCTGGTGACGAGGGCCTGGGTGACGGTCTTCCTGGTCTCGGTGGGGATCCACCAGAAGATCTTCCGTAGCATGCGTAGGATGTTGAAGCATGCCGAGGAGACGTTGTTGACTTGCCTGGTCATGGAGAGGGAGGAGTCCAGGATGAAGCCCAGGTTGCGTGCATGGTCTGTCGGTTTGGGTGCGGTGCCCAGGGCGGGGGGCCACCAGGAGTCGTCCCAGGTGGAGGGAGAGGAGCCCAGGTTGAGGACCTCCGTCTTGTCCGAGTTCAGTTTCAGGCGGCTGGTCGTCATCCACTCGGCTACCTCTTTCATCCCTTCGTGCAGGTTGGCTCTGGCGGCGGCGGGGTCGTTGGTCAGGGAGAGGATCAGCTGGGTGTCGTCGGCGTAGGAGATAATGCTGAGGTTGTGTTTGCGTACGATGGCCGCGAGGGGGCTCATGTAGACGTTGAAGAGGGTGGGGCTCAGAGATGATCCTTGGGGGACGCCGCAGATGACTCCGGAGGCCTCTGACTTGTACGGTGGTAGGCGGACTCTCTGTGTTCTTCCGTCGAGGAAGGAGATGATCCATTCCAGCGCTTTGTCCTGGATTCCGATGTTGCTGAGGCGCCGTACTAGGGTTCGGTGGCAGACCGTGTCGAATGCCGCGGAGAGGTCTAGGAGGATGACGGCCGCTGTTTCTCCATTGTCCATCAGGGCTCGGATGTCATCGGTGGCGGCGATGAGGGCGGTCTCGGTGCTGTGGTTGGCTCGGAAACTGGACTGTGAGGGGTCGAGGGATCCGTTCGTCTCGAGGAAAGCGGCCATCTGCTGGTTGACGGTCTTCTCGATGAATTTGGCTGGAAACGGGAGGAGCGAGATGGGACGGTAATTCTTGAGGTCGGTGGGGTCCGCTGTTGGTTTCTTGAGTAGAGCGCTGAGTTCGGCGTGTTTCCAGCTCTCAGGGAAGATGGTGGTGTCGAAGGATGTGTTGATGATGTCTCGCAGGTGGGGTGCGATGACAGCGTCGGCCATGTTGAAGACGTGGTGAGGGCAGGGGTCGGTCGGTGATCCGGAGTGGATGGAGTTCATCGTGCGGATGGTGTCTTCGGTGCTGATCGGGGTCCAGGCGTGGAGGGTGGTGGTGGGGGGTGGTTGCTCGGTCATGGTGTGCGTCGGTTGGTTGTTCAAGCTGTTGTGTATGTCCGCGATCTTGTTGTGGAAGTATGAAGCGGGGGAGTTGCAGAGGTCTTGCGATTGGGTGATGTCGTTGTTTCCTGCGCTGGGGTTGGAGAGCTCTTTCACGATGTTGAAGAGTTCCTTGCAGTTGTGTGCGTTGTTGTCCAACCGGTCCTTGAATGCTGTTTTCTTGGCGGCGCGGATCAGCTGGTGGTGTTTCCGGGTGGCAAGTTTGAAGGAGGTCCTGTTGTCCAGTGTCGGTTCCCTTCTCCAGACTTTCTCGAGGGCTCGGCAGTTCTTCTTGGAGCTCTTGAGTTCGTCGGTGAACCATGGGGCTTTCTTGCTGCTGGGTCTGCTGGGCGGGGTCCTCAGTGGGGCGAGTTCGTCTGCGCAGTTGCTGATCCACTTCGTGAGGTTGTCGGCGGCCTGGCTGGGGTTCGCTGAGCTGGCAGGGGGGTGCTGGCTCAGGGAGGTGGCGAGCTGGTCTGCTGTGATCTTGTTCCAGCTTCTGCGGGCGGCTTGTTGCTGGTGTTGGTGGGTCGTCGTTTTCTTGAAGGTGAAGTGGACGCAGCTGTGGTCCGTCCATTGAAGCTCTGTGGCGTGGCTGAAGTCGATGTCCTTGCTGGATGAGAAGACAGCGTCGAGTGTGTGTCCGGCGAGGTGGGTGGGGGTGGACACCAGCTGCTTGAGTCCCAGGTTGGCGAGGTTGTCGAGCAGGGTGCTGGTGTTGCGATCGTTGTTATTTTCCAGATGGAAGTTGAGGTCTCCCAGGAGGATGTAGTCAGCGGAGGGGAGGGCATGCGGGCTGACGAAGTCGGCGATGTCCTCGCTGAATTGTGTGCGTGGTCCAGGGGGTCGGTAGATCAGGGTGCCTCTGAGGGTGGTGTTCGGGTTGGTGTGGATCTGGAAATGCAGGTGTTCGGCGCTGGTCAGGGTGTTGTCGGTGCTGGTCGTGAGACGGATGGTGCTCCTGTGGATGATGGCGATGCCTCCTCCCATCTGGTTGGCGTTGCGGTCCCTCCGGACGATCTTGTAGCCCTCTGGGATGGCGGTGGCGATGTCGGGAGCTGAAGAGGCGTTCATCCAGGTCTCCGTGAGGAAGGCAACGTCTCGAGCTGTGGTGTCGAAGAGGTTCCAAAGTTCGATGGCGTGTCTGTGGACGGAGCGGGTGTTGAGCAGGATGCACTTGAGGTGGGTGCTGCTGGTGTTCGGCTTGGTGGGTGCTGGTGCGAGGCCGGTCCGGATGCAAGTGAACTTGCAGGCGTGGCAGCTGAAGGGTCCGTGGGTTCGTCGTGGAGTGGCTTGATGGCATTCTGGGAGTCGGCCGGTGTTGAGTGCGATGAGGGTGGCGGCGGTGTATGTCAGGCGGGTTGGCCGGGGTCCTCGTGGGCCAGGGGTCCTGGCACTGGGCGCGGTCCAGGCGTGGACGGGCGCAGACGGGCTTACCTTTGGCGCACCTTCGGCGCGCCGTCGGCGCGCCCGCTGCGCGTGGCCGCTGCGCGTTCGCACGGTCGCCATTTAAGGCGAAGTGCGCGGGTGGGCGGAGCAGCTGGGAGGCGGGAGCGGGGAGGGTACAGAATCGAAAAAGGGGCGGGGAAGAGCGGCGGTGGCGGGAAGGGAGGGCGGAGGGGTAGGCGGGCAGCGAGGAAGGAAACCACAACACGGGAAAAATACTAATTAAACAGAACAGGCACAAATTCACAACAAAGCAAGGAAAAAAAAGAAAGTTATACAAAACAGGCACAAATTCGTGACAAAACAAGGGAAAAAAACAGCCGCAGCGGCGGCAACCGGCGAACGAGGCAGCAGTGAGGCAGAGGGCAGGCAAGGGGCACACGCAGCAGCTGGTGGCCGTGCGGCGCGGGGGTGTCCCTCTATACAAACTCTCCCATGCAGTGTGTCCTGCAGCGTGTGCACTGTCTGCAGTGCAAATAACCCTAGCTGGGTCTGTGGTGTGCGCCTGGGATGCCTCAGGCGGGGAAGCCTTGACAGCCGCCACGGACCTCAATCATTCAAGATGGGTGCCTAAAAACCACTGAGCTGTAGTAATTGCTTTTTTTTAGATGGTAAAAATCCCAAAAGGGCAAGACGCCTCTGCATCTACCCCGCAGGCAATCTGTCTCGTCAAGGAGCACCCTCCCTCTACAGATCCATAAACAAGCTTGCATTCCTGCCTCGCCATGGGCTTTCTGTGGAATATTCATGTTTCCACTATTTGAGCTGCAACGCTTCACTGTTACCATCGTTGCTGCTAAATCACTAAAGAGAGTGAGGGTCAGATATCCATGTTCCATCAGTAACAAGTCTCATATCATTGGTTTTACACAATATGTTTTATTTCATTTAATGTTGCTTTATTTGATTTGAGGATTATGGTGCTATTGTGTTATTAGCCATGCAATTTTTTACTTTGATGTGATCAAATAAAAATTTCGGCATACATGCCAACCCTCCCAATTTATGCGGGAGACTACCGATTTCAAGGCTAGTCCCTCGCCTCCTGATTCTGTCATGCAGAAACCTGATTCAGAGTTTTGTAAATTGCCA
Organism: Triturus cristatus; assembly: GCF_964204655.1. NCBI lineage: Eukaryota > Metazoa > Chordata > Amphibia > Caudata > Salamandridae > Triturus > Triturus cristatus. The sequence goes on from NC_140580.1 coordinate 273,587,125, forward strand.
AAAATAAAATTTGAAAGGCTGTCACAAACCCTCCAATCTCCCTCTCCAAGAATTACAGTTGACATCAAAGGTTAACTCTTTGTCCTTAATTCTTGGAGGTTGAGATTAGAGCGTGTGACGGCCTTAAAATTTTATTTTGGGCAGTTTTACAAAGCATAAACAAATGCGGAGTTTGGAACTGAGACCTCCGTTTTATTTTGCGCTGTTAGTATACTGCCAAAAAATGAAAAGCAAATTGCCTATCACCATACATACCAACAGATCAGATTCAGGCGGATTACATTTGCTTCAATATGTCAGTGGGGGAAAAAACATTCTCCCAACTATGCTTTTTAGGGCTCGCTGAGTCAGCGCGCATGCACTGCTCGGAGAGACTTTATTAAGCGAGGGCTTCAAAAAATGCTACAGCTGCCTACAGCTTGCAGTGCATGTGCGCGGGCGCGCGCAAGCTGTGGCCGGCGGTAGCATTTTCCCCCCCAGCTTTTTAGCCAGCTTGCTAGAACGCGCACCAAGCACGCGTGCTTGCGCGCGTTGTGAGAAAGTGGCATCTTTCTTGCATGGTATGCCCCCACTTTTTGCTGAATTGCTGAATGTACTTTGCCTGAGTGTTCCCTGGGCTCCTGCCAATCAGGTGGCCAGGGCCTATGTTCCTTCCCTACACCAAAACCTCCAACCCAAATTGGCAAACCCTGGCCACATGTCAGCCCCTGGTAAATGGTACCCTAGGTACCCAGGGCCTTGTGACCAGGGAAGGCCTGTAAGGGCTGCAGCACTCATTGTGCCACCTTTAGAGGCCCTGTACCCTAACACCCACTTACTGCCCTTGCAGGCTGAGTGTCTGGATACAGGACAAAACAGAGTCGACATGGCACACATCCCTGTGTGCCCTGCCCACAACCTACACTGCCCTGGCATACATTAGCCACCCCTCTAGCTGGGTGTCCTATGCCAGTGGTGTGGGCACAGGAGCATGAGCCCTGTGCCCCTACAGTACCCAGGTCCATTCCTGGGCCCTGTAAGTGCAGTGCTGCCATTTAAGAGTACATGGTGCTGAGAGCTTGTCAAACACGAACTCCACAGCACCATAATGGCAACCCTGAAGACTGAGAAGTTTGGTATCAAACTGCTCAGCACATTAAACCCACACTGATGCCAGTGTGGGATTTAATGTACCAGGCACCACAGAGGGCATCTTAGAGATGCCCCCTGAAACCTAACCTATAATCCACGTCTGGTCTGAGAGGCTACCTAGGCTGCCACACAGCAGACATGTTGCTGGACCCCTGGGTAGGAGAGCCCCAGCTCTCCTGGGCCTGCAACAATGCACATCCTGGGCGAGGTGCTAGATCTCCTCCCCAGGACGGGCAGGGGGAAGGTGCTAGATCTCCTCCCCCAGGATGGGCAGGGGGAAGCTTCAAAGGCATGCCGCCTCAGTGAGCTTCCCCAGGCCACTTGCAACCCCCCACTCTGGCGGGAAGCTTGGCCGGAAACCCCAAATAAGGACAGGGGATGTGCCAGCCTGCCAACCCCACCCCTCAGGTGGGGGAGGCGAGGTGAAGCACATCTCCAGGCGCTTGCCATCTTGAAGATGGGAGGCCCTACCCAATCAGGACTAGGCTACTGCCCCCCTCCCACAGGAGAGTGGAAGAATAGGGGGTGTACCCACCCCAGGACAGGGACCCATTGGTCCCTGCCCTTTACCTACCTGTAACGCCCTTAAATCTAGTATTTAGGGGCACCCTGAACCTCCCTTCCAGAGATTCCAGATTTCGAAATACAAAGAAGAGCAAGAAGAAAGAAGACCTGCCCTGCAGCTGCTAAGAAGAGGAAGACACCAACTGCTTTGGCCCCAGCCCTATCGACCCTCGAACCTGCTCCTGCTCCAACCCGACATCTCTTGTGGCCAGCAACCTCACAAACCCCGGAGGACCTGGCTACCTTTTGGCTCTAAGCACCTGGGACTCCCATGAGTAGAGGCTCTACTCAAAATCAGCTTCTAATCCCTAGCATCAGCCTGGAACCGCAAACCCTACACACTCTGTACCCGCCAAGCCTGGTCTGTGCCGGAGTGAACAAAGACCACGAGGACGACCCCACGGCGACTGTGACCCCGAGTCCGGCACCCAAGGACTTCTCTCGACGCTCCTGATGACGCCTGCAGCCTCAGAACCAGGTACCCCCCCCCAACCACGATCAACAGAGGGTAAGATTTCCCGACACCAAAAGGCACCCCGCGGCCCCCTGTGCCCAACTCCTGGGTACCTGCCTACCCTCCAACTACCCAACTTACCTCTCGAAGTGGTGGTGGCACCTGAAGAATCTTCGTCCCGAGCTTGCAGTCTTTTTCTAAACCGGAGCTTTCCCATTGAAATCAATTGAGCGCCCGAAGGCTCAAAAGTACCCTGCACCCAGCCACCGAGTGGCCCTGGCAGTGTAACCTTTGCACCGATCTACTTTCCCATTTGCCCTGAGCAAGTGACCAGGAGCCCAGCTCCCACAGCCACGTGGCCCGCTAGTCAGCAGCCACCAACCAAGGTCCCCTGCCTCCCATAGGATAACATTGGGCCTAACTCACTCTGCACCCGGCTGCCCCTGTGCCGCTGAGGGTGTAACAACTGTACCTACCTGACCCTGGGAGACCCCTGAGTCTGTGCCCAGAACCTTAACTTTGCCAGTCGAGTACTTACCTGAAAGCCGATAACTCACTTTTCTTCATAGGGTAACATTGACTGGTTTTCCCTGAAATTTCTTAGAAGTGTGGACTTTTCAAAACTTAAAATATTCACCAAAAATCAGCCGAGTAACGAAAACGAAAATACTCACCTGCTATTAGGGGAGCTCCCAGTGCTGGATCTTGGTGCCCAGCACTGACCCTGAAAAATGTTCACAACCGTACTTGCCAGTAACCCAATTTTCTTCCATAGGAAACCATTGACTGTTCTTCTGTGAAATTTCTTCTACGCGTCGATTTCTGCAAACTTTAAATATTCTTTGAAAATCGTATATATTGTGAAAACGTCATTACTTACCTTTGGATAAAGGTCCCAGTACTGAGTCTAGGCACCCAGTACTGGATTACAAAAGTAACGAGAACATACTATACCTGCAACTTGAATTTTCTTCCATAGGGAATCATTGACTGTTTTCTATGAAATATTTTCCAAGTGTCAACTTTTAAAATGGCAAAATATTGTTTAAAAATCATAACAGTAACTAAGTCGACTTTTATCACTTGTTTTTAAGTACTGACCCAGGACTGAATCTAGGATCCAGTCCTGGAATCCCAAAAGTAATCCTAAAAGTAATCTATTGCAAATAACTTGAAACTTCCATTGAACTCAATGCATTATTGTATTTAAAATTGTGTTGCCTATTGCAACCACTTGTAACTTTCTACAAAAGCCAATTGCATATTGCAAAAGTATTTATATAAAGCATCTCATTCTGAGAAAGTATATTTTAATACCTATTGTTGGTTCTAAAATAAAACAAGCATATATTTTGTATATATAAACCATTGGCCTATTGTTCAGTTATTGAGTGTGTGAGACCATTTGATGACTGAGTGTGTGCAAAAAATGCTTTTCGCTGTCCTCTGATACTGCCTTACTGCTCGACCAAGCTACCACTTAAGAGAGTAAGATTATATCTAACTTTAACATCTGCCAAACCTCTGGGGACTGTGGACTCTGTACACCCTGTACCTATTTGGGAACAGTATATACAGAGCCACTTTCTCACAGTCATCGCAATCACTTTTGCTTTCACAGCGATCGTGATCGCGATGACTTTCGCGGCCAATGCTTGTTCACTCTGTATCCCTTCCTTCTCTCTGTCTCTGTACCTCAGGCATTTTTCATTCTGTGCACCTATCTTCTCTCATTCTCTGCGCCTCAATTATATTTCATTCCGTACACCTTCCTTCTCCCGCCCTCTATAGCTTACTCATGTTTCATTCTGTACCTCTTCCTTCTTTCATTATCTACACCTAGTCATTGTTCATTCCGCATACCTACCTTCTCACGTCCTCTGCACCTACTTTCTCTCAGACTCTGTAACTCACCCATTTTGTAAAACATCCTGCCCTGAGTCCTCGATTTGCATTCCCTCCTTCTGGAGATCTCATTCGCCTCTCCCTCAACAACTTGCCCTTTCAGTCAATCTACCCCTCCACCCTCGAAGTCAGCACGTCACTTTCGTTTTATTTTGTATATCTTTCACTTTTATTCTGAGCATCTAGTGCGTCTGTGATTCTGAACAGCCCTACAATGCACCCGTGCCCCTGGTATTACTTGGAATCCAATCCTCCAGTCCTGCACCCTTCTCTCTGCTCTAGTGCTGTTGTCCTGTCTCTCATTTCATTCTGTTCACCCTTCCCTATTCCATGCTGTACCCCACCCCTTATGTACCCCTCCCTCTAATCTCGTTCTGTGCACCCCCCGCCACCCTCCTCTCATTTGGTATGTGCCCACCTTCCTAATCTGTGCCCCCTTTGCTAGGTCTGTTCACCCCTCCATCCTGTACACTCCTCTCCTTTCATACACAGTAACATATACAGACTGCATATGTCATGATTTTTTTATTTATTATTGTACAATGTAATTTATTAAGAAGACTGCTGTTTATATATTTTGTGAATGATCTCCATTTTGATTGAAAAAATAACTACTATTACAGACTGCATCCATATACATCTGTATCTCACCCAACCCTACGCCACCCCCTCCTTTGCGAACACATCCTTCTCATTTTGTACTTCAACCTTCACCGCTCCTGCACTTTCCCTTTCTGCTGCACTCTGCACTTCCCCTTCACACTGTCTTGCTCCCAACATCACCTACCCTCACTCCAACACCCCCATCCATTTCTCTCAACTCCCTCCTTCCTCGACATTCCCCCTTCCATATGCCAGCTCGGGACTCCCACCCTTGCTAACCCCTCAGGCTCACTGCGGCCCCCACCCAGCACCAGTGCTTAGGGACCCCCTGTTTCCCGGTCCTCCACAGCCTGCTCGCCACACTCGCCTCTTGGCGCCGCCTCGGTTGTATACATGTCACCTCTCTGTGCCCTCAGAGATGCGGCTGCAGCGGAAACATTCTAGACACATGGTTGAGCAGTGATATCACACTGGAGACCAGGACTAACTAGAAAACATACTTGGATCTCAGGTGATGAAATTAAAGTCCATCTCCAAATTTTTATCTCCTCCGTCTTTTATCTACAACGCTGTGAACTACGACGCAACAGAAAAAGATGTATAAAACTGTCCTAACCCATTATAACAAGCATTGGCATAGCCAATAGGTCTCGCCTTTGGGGCCTAATAAGTATTTAGTTATGTAGCACAATATCCTTGGTACAACAACATCAACTGTTGCATGGCTAAACACTTATAAGGTCCGAAAAGCGAGACCTATTGGCTATGCCAATGCTTGTTAAAATCTCTCGCTTGTCTGCTTTAAAATGTTGACATGTATGTTTTGGTTAAAGTTCGCACTATATAAAACTACAAAAAAAGGAGGCGGGGCAGGCTAGAATGGAAGATAGGCAAAGGCATTGGGTCTGGAGAACAGCTGAGAAACAGACCTCCGAAAACCAGACCTCAGACCCTAAGCCATCTCTTGGTTGCCATGACACCAGGCCTGAATCAGGGGCCCGGTGCGTTCTTTCCCTTTCGTTGTATGAGGTCTCCTCAGGCGTCCTGGCAAGTGAAAACATTTGGAACAAGCATTAAAAATGCAATAGGCCTCACCTTTCATTAAGTTAAAGACATTGGCTTTGCTATACAATACCATTAGCAAAGCAAATGGCTTTAACTTAATCAAAGGCAAGACCTATTGCATTTTCAATGCTAGTTTCTAATTCCAAGTGGTGGATTCAAGATTTCTCCCTGGTTGCTAGCATTCTTTTTTTATTTCACTGAGTTTTGAAGCGCATGATGCTTTGAAGAAAGTTTCAAACTCTCAATTGCCCCTTTTATTCATCTACTCCTGACATCCTTAGTGAAGTGAGTGAGCACCTTGGCAGCTCAGCTTTCTGTCCGTTTACCCTGAACAGAGATGCAGAAGACTTCGAGGCTAACATGTGTTATGCTCAGTCTGAGCAGCAACTTAGACCGCTTAGGTTTGCTTGACTATGCCTTACATTTCCTAGGTTGAACATTACTCAAGGCTGTCACTTGTACAGTGGTTTCTTAAATAGTACTAATTACTTCAGCAAATGTTTGAGAAGATTTATTTGCCCTTTTGTTGTAATGAACATAGGCTTGGTGTTAAACAGAGTTCACCTCTGTCTCCTATAAAAAGTCAAATGCCCTTTTCAAATTACCCCGCTCTTTATTCAGCTAAAGTGTTAGCATTACATAAAAAACCTTTTTGCTTAGGATTCAAATCCGTGCCAACTCAACAAAAATTCTGTGGAGAGAAGCAAATGCAGCCACTTATATTAGAATACTCCATTTCAAATTGACTTAAAACAGGCACTGATGTTACCCATGTTTACCCCTCACCCACCCCAGTCAGAGCACCTTAAACTATCTATGTATGTATGGGTGCTTCCACTAAAGCCTGATATTAGAGTTCATCTGTATGTCAAGGTCATCACATTAACATTTATTTTCTTAATGATTTAACGTATGACCCACATATTTTGTTTGTCCTTTTTTCAAGAAACGAACCAGACCTGTTACAAGCAGACCCACCTTTCCCAGCAAAGCAACATTTCCTGCCCTTGCTATTCACTGTCCAGCCGGACTGCATCTCGATAGCACACTCCACATGTGCTGCTCCTGCTCCATTCCAGCAGTCTTTATTTTGAAGGAATGGGTAACAGTGGAGTAAGAGTCCTGCTCTTCCAATGCACCAACAGAAGCAATACCAATCCTAGGAAACAGACAGAGTGCCAGACTGGAGTGATACACATTGGCAAATCATCAACACCTGTGATATACACTGCTGTTATTTTAAGAGTGGCAACACTGTAATTCATGTATGAAAGTGCTCTGTCCAAGTGCACCACCACAGAAGTCTTAGATTCATGGGATAGAAGACCAGTCAGGAGAATCAGGAGGATCACTATCCTCCCACCTCCCTGCGAAAACCATACCAAATTGAGGAAGTGGAGCCCTAGTAGCAAATCCATTTTTAGTTTGATGTTCCTAGTTAACAGTTCCTTAGCTATTTTAAGCATTCAATATTACCAAATTGAAGACTCGCAAGCCATCCTCCAGTATTATGCGCACTTTTATTGTTATCCACCATGGATTTGCACAGATTGATGTATTTCCCAGATTTTCAGGACTATGAAATTCATTGATTTTCCAAGACAATCTTTGTATTTAAGGGTAAGCAAATTGAATTTCTAGAATGTGCATTGGCAACGCCAGTAGGTCTGGCTTTTGGGACCTATTAGCTTTGTTATGTTATTGTTATTTTTCATTTATACAGCGCACAGCTACTCGGAAGTGTCCCGGCGCTATAGACCGCTGGGGAACCCGTCCTGGCTATCCCTGTGAGATGGTCCCTTTCTGGGTATCTCCAAGGTGAAACCAGGCATCCCCGGCATATGTGGGGGGCCGTTGTAGAGATGAGGCAAGCTTAATGCCCAGAGTTGCCGAGTGTGTTCCTGGTTAGAGTAGGTACCGAGGCGAGAATTATCAAGTCCGTTTTTGACCCTGGTCCACGACCCTGCCGCGTCAGGAATTGAACCCTGGTCCCTGGCCGATTCTCTGCTTACAGATCTGCCACCTCTAACCAGTGAGCCACACCTCTCCACAATGCTTTTAGCTATGCTATACAGCATGGGTACTCACAAACATTTTCCCAGGGGCCGAACAGTTAGTTCTTTGATGTGACCAAGTGCTGCATTGATGTTAGCTGCTAGGGAAGGGGTGGTTTCAGGGAGGTTGGGGTAAGATGGGTGTAGGTGTAGCGGAGCATGCACATCTAGAGGAACACCTCTGTGGCTCAATACTAAAATGGTGTGCCTCTTTTCTCCATAGGAGAAAACAGAGTTAAAACCAATCAAACCCTCTCCAATTCCAGTCCTTGCACTCTGGGAGTTCCCCAATGGTCCTCTCTCACCCACACTTTTCAACCTATTCATTGAACCTCTTACTGAAATACTCAAAGCATCGAACATCCAGTATCACATGTATGCGGATGATACCCAGTTGTACATGAAAATCTCTTCTCCTGACGATATCAAGACACTCAACGGAACCCTGCACAAAACCCAAAACTGGTTCATCTCCAACCATCTCAAACTGAGTGCCCTCAAAACGGAATTCCTCCTTAGCTACCCGCCCAAGCAAGTCCCCATCTTGGAGAAATATATGAAAAGTCTAGCCACTCTCAACTGCACACCAGATATCATAGACTCTATGTGATCTCTAGGAATAGTGCTGGATAAGAACTTGAACATGTAGGATCTCATCAGCGCATCGACCAAAGGAGCGAACTTCCATTTGAGCATCCTAAGGAAATTAAATCCCTTCCTTCTCCCCGATGACTTCAAGTCCGCTGTGCAAGCATTAGTCGTCTCACGGCTGGAATATGGCAGTGCAACCCTCTGCGGTTTACTGAGGTACAGACTGGCAACTCTCAGGGCTTCACTGAATGCTGCTACCAGGCTCATCACAAGACCCAAAAAAAGCAACCACATCTCCCTGGATTTGAAATCTCTAAATTGGTTATCTTTCGAGGCAAGGATAAAACTAAAACTTGCCTGTATGACCCATAAAGCCCTTCATTTCTACACTCCTCTGTACCTCGCAAAAAGCTAGAGCTTTCGGGCGACGCCCATTCCTCCAGGAGCTCCAGTACCTTGTTGCTTGAACCCCCCAAAATTAAAAAAAACGAAAACTTACAATCAATCCTTCTCAGTTATTGCCCAGAGAATCTGGAACTCCCTACCTACGGAAACTAGACTGATTCCATCAACTGTGCCTTCAGAAAGGAAGTGAAAGGTTTACTGATGTGTACTTTTCTGAGTTAGAAGTTTAGCCTCGGCCTTTTGTCATATCCGCCTAAATCTGGCGGGTCCTCCTAGCTCTACGGTCGGTTCCTCCTCATCTATTGTCACGACGACTCCTCTTGCTGTATTCTACTTGCATGTTCTGCTGCCTTACGTGTCATGCTCCTCTGCTTCTGATACCCTACATTATTATGACGTTACGTACCTGTTTTTATTTTTTGTCTACTGCCGCTGTTTTACTTCAATTGTCTCCCCTTATGTGTGTTGCAATTATCTGTAAAGCGCTCTGATACCCTCTAGGGTCAGTCAGTCAAAATCACTTTATTCGGTTATTTAAAACCATATTAAAATTTTCCATTGAGTAAAAACCAGATAGTACATGACCATTGAGCGAAAATCAGCCATAATTAATATACAATCCAGGTTAGAAATTGCATGCACGATTTAAAAAAATTCGGAAAGAAATTTGCTAAAAAATTCAGATGATATAAATTACATTTGATAAGCGAGAGAACCATTTCACATTAAAAAGGGAGAAACCTATAATTTATCAGATCATGTGGTCCCTCTTTTTTTCCTTTCTCTGACTACCGCTACTAAGAAGCTGGCACCATTAAAGGTTTCCCAGACATTATTCAGCATCTGCAAATATATCGGGGATGGCCTAGCTTGCAAAAAACCTTCGTCCTTTAAAATTGGAAAGATAAAACGTTTACGAATGTGTAAGTAATGGTCACAAAACAGGACAAAGTGCAAATTGTCTTGACTCGAAAAATTAACACAATTTCAGGGTCCCAGATCCACTATCTTTCTGTCACAGATCAGAGCATGAATGCCAGCCCATGAAGGAACTGGCTATTTTTCCTCCTTCAGTCCACACCAAATAAGCAATATGATAAATTCTGTTAAATCAGCTTAGTGGACCACAGCATCAGGTAGATGAAGATCCATGTCCTTAGCCACTTTGAAACTTTCTGGTAGAGTGGGACATGTTGATGGCTTGTAGAGATTTTGCATTGTTGGCAAGGCAGTTGGGTTATAAGTTTGCACCTTCATTTGTTCATGCCTACAGCTGACACAGCTTGTTTTCCAGCAGCTACTTCATTGGTACAGTATTGAAAAAGCAGCATGGCAATATCATGTGTGATGGATGTTCCAGATAAAGGAGATCTGTCTTCAAAATCAAGAGCAGCAATTGTAAATCATTTCCTGGTAAAGTGACTTGAAAGACGTGTGCTGTCAGAATCACAAGATTTTACAGCATGAACTGCTAACAAGTTCTTGCTCCATACTATATCATAATAACTTGTTGATACATCAATCCTATTAGCTCTTTATTTCTGCGCTTTCCATAGATGGCTTGGGCAGTCATTGTGTAGCGGAGTTTTGCCTTTGTGCATTTGCCTCGCTGGTTAGATCAGCTACTTGGCTGAAAAAATCGTCATCCTGTAAGAAGCTAGCTGCAGATAGAAACATGTTTGCCCTTTGAGACTCGCATACTCCGTACTTCGTTCTTTTGTCAATCCCTTTGGCCCTTGTTGTGGTGAAACTAAAGATAACACATTGAAGATCCTGTGCTTTCTGATCAGTTGTTGGAGGTGGACAAGGGATAGCCATCAATCTTCTAAGTAGATGGGCATTGGGTTTGGTTGTCGTCGCTTTCTCAGAAGACTTGATTATTGTTGTGATTCATTTGTTTCTGCCATTTTCTACACATTTTTTCAAGGCTTTTTTCCATTGTATACGTCTTTTAGTACTTGTTACAATGATAAAATATTTGATCCTTTTCATTTATCAGTTTCAATCTTTTGTGAACTTTATCTTGCCCTATTTCTTCAGCATCTCAAACTCTCTTCTGTCCAGGCGCAGTTGATGGTAGCTTTTCTTTTGCATTATTTTGACACACGACGCATTTTTCTTTGTTGAAGAAGTCCTCAGATTTTGTAGATAGCAACACACTGTCGGAAGGTAAAGATCTTCTGCCGCCACCTGCTTCGCTCATGTTTATAAATTTGAATCCAGGGAAAACCTGAAACAAAAACAATATTAAAATAAATGACTAATATGATGGCTAAAACACAGCATTATAGAGCCACCAGAAGGATATAGGCCTCATGGTTTCTGAAATATTTCATCATCACTGCAACTCATCTGCTATTTTTAAAAATACTGTCCCAAAAAATTCGGCTTGGTTTAGGAATGTCTACTCAAGCTAAATTACTTCTCTAATGATAAAAAAAAAAAAACACAAATCAAAAATAAAAATCTCTGGACAGCATTATTTTATGGAGGTATATCAAAGGCCCATGACTACTATGTGTGATGGAACGTGCAGGCTCTGCAGAGGGATCTGGAGTCTCATTGGTCTCAGCACCTAAGTAACCTGTCAGATTCCATCCAGGATTTGGAGGCGATTGCAAAGGGCCTGCAGTGGTGGTTTACCGACCACAGTTGGATCGGTAGTAGACCTCTCTCCCTACTCCACCCAGAGGAGCTGACAGTGGTGACAGACACATCTCTGCTGAGTTGATGAGGTCATTTGGGTGAAGTGGAGATCAGAGGACTCTGCCAGATACCAGAGACGCAGCTTTCACCTCAGTCTGTTGGATTTGCAGGCCATTCATGTTGGAGGTCCACCACCTGCCCCGCATTTTTTGCTCTGCGTCACCCCTCAAAAAAGGAGAGTGTCCACCGCTTGCATCCCAGAGAAGCTCTAAGCTTTCACATCGATCCTAGCAAAGACCGTAGAATGGAGGGCCAATTGTGGGGTTCACTTGAATGAAAATGGGCATGGCAGTGCAGAAAAGTGCCATACCAAGTTGGATAGTCTTTTAGATAAAAGTCTGCCATGCATTGGCCAAGAAGCATCTTCCAGAATGTCTGAGAGCTCATTCAACCAGAGCCAAGCCAGATATCACTGCACTGGCAATCTAAGTTTCTGTTCTGAACATCTGTCAGGCTGTGAAATGGATGTCACTCCATACGTTCACGAAGCCATTCCACAGGCCATCCATCTTAGCAGGTACTGCTTTGGTATCTATTCATGAGGTGAGGAATCTGCGGTTAGAACTATCCTAAAGAATAGCAGTAGCTTACCTTCAATTACTCGTTTTGGTGGTTACTCTAACCGCTGATTCCTCACTGCCTTCCATCCTTCCCGTTCTGTGGAATGAACGCCACACCGTCCATAAAAAGATTCCAGATTAGCAATCTGCATACTGTCGCATCTGAACAATTCCTAAGCACTGTGTCCAACTGGGCAGACAGATTCATGAAAGAAAGTGACAGCAGCTTGCTAAGTTGATGCATGTATGTGGCTCCAGCGTCACTTCCGGGGTGTAACAAAGGTGAAGCAGAGGCACACAACAGAACCTACCAGCATAAAAGAGCAGTGCTGAGAAAAATCTGCAGATCCAATCTGGTGACTGGCAGGATACACATGGTGAGGAATATGCAGTTAATATCCACCAGAAAGAGCATTACCAAGGGTAGTTAACTTGTTCTTTTGTACACAAAGAACAGGAATATAATACCTAAGTGGTAAGAGCAGATCTACAGAAAGACCTAACTCCGACATACTTTACATCTAAATCTGAAGGTATATGTACCTGTGTAAACTGTGCACAGTGTACTAATGTGATTAGAGGAGAGCAAATGCAACATCCAACAATGGGTAAAAAAACGAAGTGAAACATTTTCCAACCTGCAAGACCAGTAATGATGTGGTATATTTGGTATAATGCTCATGCTGGTAAGGTTATGTGGGCCAAACAACTGGAATGGTAAAAACTAGAATCTCTGAACATAAGTCTGATATTACAATTAAAAAAAGAACTGTTTTGTTGACAGTCATTTTCTGGCTAAGACATCAACTCATTAGCATATGTTTCTTCTAAATAACCTGTTTGCTGTTTCCGCTACCTTCTCTGAGATAACCGTGCTTTTAGTTAATACTGTGAGTGGATAAAATGGCTTAGAAATCTAGAGTGGAGCAGGAAGACATGAATATGGGTGGGCTAGGCTTGCTGATAGCTGTAACTGCTATTAATGGTGGTTCTAGTCTCTTCCCTCATTTCAGTGGACTGTATAATTATAAAAGAAATGAGGGTGTTGCTGATAGGTTTAGTGTTCATGTCTCTGCGTCATGTTAGCAGCATTTGTGTAGCACAGTTAAACCAAATGTATGATCCTGTAGCATGTACTGATTTTCTTCCTCATTAAGAAGCAGTTCGCACAAGTAAAGTTATCTTTCCTACTGAAATTATAAATTGCATTATAATTTCTGTTCTAGTATCAGGAAAAAGAAGAAGTTGTCTTATGGATGAATACAGTTGGACCATATCATAATCGCCAAGAGACTTATAAATACTTCTCACTTCCATTTTGTGTGGGTAAAAAAAAAAGTATTAGCCACTACCATGAAACTCTAGGAGAAGCTCTGCAAGGAGTTGAATTGGAATTTAGTGGTCTAGACATCAAATTTAAAGGTAAGAACTCAGATTTATTTTGTTTTTGAGAAATAGGTTTCATAATATATTTAATCCAAGGAACTTACTTTTTTTACACTTTAATGTACAAAATTACATTTTGTAAAAGTATGATATAAAATGTATGCATTGCTTGTTTTCTTCTTTTTTGTCTGATTGATGAAATTTCATTCCACCGTTTGAAGGTATTTGGTTGCAGTTAAAAATGTACATGTCATAGTCCTGTTTTCCTAAATATAGCTGAGTGGATCTGTTTGAGCTTGCGCCACAAGTCTTATTGAATGTTCTGTACCCTATGTGTTCAAACCTTGCAGCAGATAGAGGTTCACACACACCCAAAAAATAAATTTGAATGCATTATGAAAATGTTCAAGTAACAATAGATTATTTTTCTGTTTTGGTGATTCTTTCGTCCCTATCAGGAGCATCTTTTTTGAACTAGAATGTGCGGTCTTCGTGTTCAAGAGGGGTAACAAGAAAAGTGTTTTTCTTGTGTTTTTAAAGTCATACTGTCCAATTTAAACAGCTTAAGATCTCTTAAGGCAAAGGAAATAGGACCCTCAGTTAATTGTATTAAAATTCTCTTAAATAATGGTTACAATTTTGACTATCAACTATGCTACAATTCAAACCAGCTTACTTCCATGAGGTGTATTCTGTGGAGCCACACAGTCTTGATTATGACTGTTTATTTAGAACATGCTTCTCCAACGTGCAGCCTGTGAGCTACTGGTAGCTCTCCTGCTACCCGTAAGTACCACTCCTGAGTACAGCCCAGCCTACTGAATTAGAAGCTTTTGCTTTATTGAATAAATATTTTATACCAACATAGCCAAAATTGCTAGTACATCCTCGCTCCCTCCAACATCAATAGATAAAATGCTGCAGAGGGCCATAGGGGTGGTGGACACCGAAATTGAGTTAACGGAAAGGCGGCTTTCACTTGCCCCTGATCTATTTATTCCCCCATCCGATTTAATTATGCTGCCAAATACGCCCCAAACTCGGCCAGACGTTCACCCCCTTCCATCGCCTGTGGTTCCTTACAAGAAAGCAGTGCGCAAGAGTAAAAATACTACAAGTATCCCCAAGAACGGAAAGCGCAAACAAACAGCTGAGGTTGGCCCTAAAAAAAAAAAAAAAAATTCTGTGAGGGCACTACATCTAGCCCACGGGGGTGTGTGTGTGTGGGGGAGGGGGGGGTGAAGAGCTAGAACATACTTTGGAGAGACCGCCACAAGCTAGCCCAGATAAGACCTATCCGTTGTTGGCCCTGAATCTAATGGCAGATTTGCAGAATAGCGTGAGGGCCATTATTATAGAAGAACTGGCCCCTCTTATCAGCCGTTTAGATAAACCGGAGAAAGCATTGGCAGCAGGGGAGGCCAGATCAACTGACACACAAAATCACTACACCGGCAAGTCTATAAGAGGGATTGATATAGGCTGTCAGGTGGATAGTGTGGGTCCAATTCCTCCGCCTGGGTTTTAGATGCACACAAGGGACCCTCGACTAGCTGTGAGACAGGGAACCAGAGTGTTCATGGGCACCAGAGTGATAGGAGTGCTAGCCCGAGTCCAGAGCAAAAAACAGGGCATCCCCTCCCAGGCATCAAGCCACACACAGCCCCCAAGACCAAGCTACCAAAATTCAAGAGAGTAGACAACCAGTACAAGAATACAGTGAGGTGTGGAATGCTTGCCCAAGCTCAAACTTGCCACACATAAATCTTCCTCCTGCTTGCTCCCCGTACGTAGCCATTCTAACAGGTGTCCCGCCCATCTAATCCAATACAAAGGAAAGCCAACTCGAGTTGGAAACAAATGCCTGTACTGGCTCACAAGATATAAGCACTTTAACTATGCCAGAGCAGGGGAGATTATAATGGTTCGCAGAGTGGGGTGGGTAGGAAATCGCAAAAAAAGCGATCTGGGTGAGTGTGTAGTTATCAATTTCAAAAACCCCCACACTGCCACCAACCTACTTAAAACCACCCTTGACTGCCACAACGCTTCAACAGACATGAGCCTGCGCCCCTTGGTCTTTTTCTATTTGCAACAACAAACATACCCA
The DNA here is from genome assembly GCF_964204655.1 of Triturus cristatus. Taxonomy (NCBI): domain Eukaryota; kingdom Metazoa; phylum Chordata; class Amphibia; order Caudata; family Salamandridae; genus Triturus; species Triturus cristatus. The sequence continues at coordinate 273,602,659 of NC_140580.1, forward strand.
AGAAGCTGTGTACCCCCTTTAATGTCAGTAATTGGTCTAGGGCCCCCACAGGAGGGCAGTTGGGTCTCCCACAATAGGCTTCCCATATTTAATATCCCAGTGAATAACAGATACGCCACTCTGGAGGAGGTAGATTGACTGGGGGAGGGACCATCCATGGGTGGGGACCCATAAACGCTAGGAGACGACCCCATGGGCATAGTGGGCTGTAGCCAGAAACAAACTACTGGGGGTAATAGTTCAAGCACCACTCAATGGACTGCCCAGGAAGGAGGGAGATCTAAATCAAGTGGGGTCCCTGACGCTATATCCTCCGCCTTATGGGGTGACAGCAGAGAAAGTGAACCGAGGAGGGATTCAGTCGGGTGTTGTGCGGTCCAACCTGGTACCTCGTCACCACAGATTGCTCGTGCATACGAGGCTGAGAGTGGGGAAAGTGAGCACGACAAAGGGATCAGGATACTCTCATGGAACCTGGCAGGTCTAAAAAAAAAAAAACTGCCCTGCCCCGAATGGGGTGATTTTGTTGATAAACATGGCATCTGTATCTTCCAGGAGACTTGGGCAAGGGAGGATTTTCAGCGGGTGGGTTTTGCCACATTCAAAAAGCTAGCAACCATAGGGGGAGGGGGAGACCCGCTGGAGGTTTATCCATCTGGGTGGGCACTCACCTTGGTTATAGAGCAGAGCAGATGATAACACCCACAAATGACATCCAGTGTGTCCTGCTCTCCTTTCCCACCAAGACGAAAAGCGCCTTAATTAACGTGTATTCTCATCCTGTTAAAAACAGCCAAGAATCTGCCACCATTGCCTAATTAGGACATTTCATCCCAACCTTGGACCCAGGGATATGGCTGATCTTAGACAGTGATTTTAATTGCCATTTTGAACTTCTCACTGACCCTTCTCACTCTGTTCCTACGGAAGAAGACCTGTACTGATCTGTACGCGACCCCCTGATTACTCCCATTAAAGTATGGTCGCCACTGGCCATACAGCTTAACTCACTCTCTCTAGCTTTTTCGTTAAGGGCATGCAATGACCGGATTAAATCTGACCAGCCAGGGCAGCCTACATTTAACAAAGTAGGTCAAGCCTCCCTTATTGAATACACCATGGTGGAAACTAGACTTTGGGATAAGGTCCTTTTTCATCATACAGAGGCAGGACAGTGACCATAATGCCCTGATTATGATTTTAAAACCATGGGACCTTGGCACTAATAAATCTCCTTCTGTCCCTTTAAATGTCACGAGTGCAATAACAGTAACAAACAATAGAAGAACTGTCAGATGGAGCCACTTACAACAATCTCCCTCCAAGCTGGCTAGATTTTACCAGCTAGCAATTCCATGTATAACCAAAATGGGGGAGGCAGTACAGGTGGAGGGTCCCACCTTGGATCTAGATAAGCCAGTTAAAATACACGCAGAGCTTACCTCAAAACTGGCGGATGTATTTTTCCCAGTTGTGCGTACTAGGGAAAATAGCTGAAACAAATGCGCCTGGTTTAACAAGTGTCGCAAGGCCAAGCGGGACCTTCTGGATGCAGTGAAGGCGAAGCACAGGCCACAAATTAAACTTTCTAGGGCCAGGTACAAATGTACCACACAGCAGGGGGAAAAAAACTTTGAACTAGAGAGGTGGGAATCTCTCAGGTTTTCCCTGAATGATAAAGATTTGAAAACCTTTTGGGCAATAGTGAGCTCTGGCGACGGGGAAGGGAGATCGGCCATTGAGCCTAATATAGCACCTGAAGCATGGGAGACTCACTTTGGCGCATTGTACTCCTTCAGGGATGGTGGGCCTGGCAATACTGCTAGTTCCAGCATGGCACCGGAGTTCCATCAGGAGGGGGACATGAAGATTACTATGATCGAAGTGGGAAAGGCTATTAACAAGCTTCACCGTACTAAAGCGCCAGGGCTAGACAAATTACCGGGGGACCTCTTCCGTAAAGAACCCAAAATATGGGTCCCATGTTTGTGTGCCCTATTTAACGCCGTCCTTAAGGGTATGGATCCCCCCGATACCTGGCGCGGGGCTGAGATAGTTCCCATATTAAAAAAAGGTTGTCCCCTCTCACCCTCCATCTATAGGCCGAGCAGCCTAATTAACATCACCCAAAAACTCTTCGGCCGGGTGCTTCTGGACCGCCTTCAGGGCTGGCTGGAAGAAGAATAAATTTGAAGTCCCTACCAGGCCGTGCAAATATGTCAACCGTAGACCAGATATTTAGATTACAACTACTCTTCTGGAAAACAGTGACTATAGAGGGTGGCAGCCTCTATCTAATATTTGTTGATTTGAAGTCGGCCTTCGACCTTGTACCTCGGGAGAAACTGTGGAAGGTGCTGCGTGACCTTGGGATCCCTCCTTATCTTCTAAATGCTATAGAGAGGCTCCACATGGAACATTTTGCACAAGTGCGATGCGGAAAATATGTGGAACTCGCCTCTTGTTTTCCTGTCCCAAAGGGGGTACGGCAGGGATGTGTTTTAGCTCCTACTTTATTTTGTCTTTTTATCAATGGTCTTATTGACCATCTTCAAAAAATCAAGGACAATGATGCCCCCAAGCTAGCCTCCGGGAAGGTCCCTGCACTGATGTTTGCAGATGATAACCTGTTACTTTCAAAAACACCAATGGGTATCCAGCGCACTCTTGATGACTTCACCAATTTTTGAGAGCTACAAGGGCTGGAGATCAACCTAACAAAAAGTAAATATATGGGCTTCAACCCCCAACCCCCCCCCCCCCCCCCCCAACACGACCCGTCCAAACCCTTCTTTACACGGCATTCCTCCGGAAAGAGTGACGATATTTGATTATCTGGGAGTTACCCTGTCAGAGCATTTTGAATTTATTTTATATAAATCTTAGTAACCGTCTGTGAATGAATCTTATACTTCAAATATTTGTAAACTAGTACAGTTGTGTTCATTATAACTTGTTAATTTAGTTTAAAGATCCATTGTCAACTATTGTTTTCTATTTTATGTACTGTAATCTTATTAAAATGTAACATTAAAAATGAACAGCTTCTTTTTCAATGTTCTGCTTTTGATTTACTTAGATGATGTCATGCAGACAACCTACTGTGAAATCGAATTGGACAAAGCTTACAAAGATGCCTTCGTGTATGCTATTAAGAATCATTATTGGTACCAGATGTACATAGACGATCTACCAATCTGGGGTAAGTCATACAATGTGGTTTAGTATTCCCAAGTAAGCTAGCTTGTACATCCTTAAGTTTACAGGTTCAAATAATTAATCCATATAAAACATTTGACTACTTTGAATGATTGTTTAAACAGGTGGTGAGGCCATTCACTTAGAGACTGGTAAAGATGAATGGAACATTACGGCACTTTCTTCAGTATTTCACTGTTTGTCATCCACAGTGAGATGACCTCAGAAAATATTTCTTTTGAGGTTGTTCCTTTTCAATAATTGGAGAGACAGCTTTCTTTATTTGCTACCACCTGTGCTTGCTTTAATCTTTTGTGGTATGTGAAAACAAATTGATTATATTAAACAACTTGGCAGTAATTTGTGGGGTAGTCATTGATGTCACTAATGTGAAGTAGGACCTCTGAAAACAGTTCAAACTAGGTTTGTTTCTCGTTCATCACGAACAATAAAAATCCATTAATGGTTGCATCTCATTTATTCATCAAAGGCTTTCTTTATGAGTGCCATTGTTCTTTTGAACATGCACTGCTATCTAAATAAACTGCTGCTCATGAGCTTCTTCCGTGAACCATATAAAATCTAACCATGTGTAATGTTCGAAGGTTGCTAGTGCTTCCATTGTTGACATTCATATGTCATTTCCACTGTAAAATCAATATTTAGTAATCTGTATCATGGCTTCAATGTAGCCAATCCTAAATTTGTTGTTTTAACTTTCCTATGAATTAACATTTCAGTTTTCCTTAAATTCTTTGACAATATATCCAAGATTGACACCGCATTATATATTCTTGCTATTGTATGTTTCCCTTTTTGAAGGAGCAAGCTTTCCATTTCACAAGCAATTATCCTGAATAATCCAATAAAGGACACAAAGGGGATACTTTAGTCTTCTTTTTTTTTTTATTACAATTTAGGAATAAAGTGATTTCTTGAGGAACAAAAAATGATTTTTTTTTGTGATCATATAATTGTAAATTGTTTGCATGTTTTGCAGTAATTCATAGATTCTTAATTTCTGGCAATTTAGATAAGGGTTTCTTTCACTTAAAGCTCCTCTTCAGATAAAGTAGTAGTAGAGCTCTTCCTTGTGGTACATGAAACTGTTAGTTTGTTAATCTGGACATAAAAGCTAGGCAAGATTTGAAGATGTTTGGGAATAGAATCATTGTTTGGATAATACAAATAAATTCAGAGGTGTACAATTAACAGCTGTTGCTAAACTCAGTTTCTTGTGAATGTTTCAAAAATAGGTACATTTCGTAATACCCATTTTTTTTCTGTCAGTTTACTATATGAATAGCTGCTTGGTCGGTAGGCTTGAATATTCATTATAAGTTGGAGCTGAGTTGTTGACGGAGTAGTGCACGTTTTTTGGAAAACCTATATATCCTTGCTTCCAGAAGGGTCTGACGGGTGTAACAAAACTTTGGCATCGATACTTATGAAGGCATAAGATCAAAATTTCCCAAATATCAAAAAAAGGCTCAGCACTCTGGAGAGAAAAACTGCAGCAGCTAAGAGTATTAGCTTTCGGAGTACAAATATGAAGAGGCTTTCACAATGAATAAGGGATGTAAACCTAAACAACTACGAAAAGAATACGGAGAGCACTCGGGGTCTTTCAATAAGATTTATTGGGTAGGCGCGTTTCGGTATTGTACCTTCCTCCGTACCCTCCATCACTACGAATTTTCTGCACAGCTTACGATCTTTTTAACAAATATCCACCCCATTGGATGGGCTACCACCAATCAGGAAACAACACAATTTTTTGTGCATCGGCGTGTCATCGGAAAGAGAAGGAGCCTCAATGTCCCATAATGCACGATCAATTGATGAAATATTAGGTTTGTAGCAACTTCTCTTTAATGTCATTTTCACTGACAGCCACTTAATGTCTCGTTTCAAGGCTGTGCATCTCCCTCGCTACCGCTGTTTTCATTGCGCACAGCTCCTGCTGGTGTCCCGCATATGGTCGGTGCACCCCAGACTTGAATAGTCCGCATCCCTCAAGGCTGGTAGGCTATGGAAGCGGCGGTTCAGGCACGCTAATTACATCCCAACTACGTTCCACCAGGCGGCCGAACTCTCAGTGGGTGCCTCCGTGCGACGGGTGAGGTTGTTTGTTCCACAGCAACTACGAAAAGAATACGGAGCACTCTCAGGGTCGTTCAATAAGATTTATTGGGCAGACTCGTTTCGGTATTGTACCTTCCTCCGTGCCCTCAATCACTACGAATTTTCTGCACAGCTTACGATCTTTTTAATATATATATATATATATATGTGTGTATTCCTATGGAAAGTAGGTCCTAACTATAA